>NC_141990.1:147359479-147973797 GCF_049901715.1 Pseudonaja textilis | reverse complement strand
TTATACTCTTATAAAACATTCAACGATGTGTTAGCTGTGCTGAATATAATTGAGGAATCAAATGAACAAAAGGGTTACACTTTGTAAATAACTATGTTACAGTATTAATAAATTTATCAGGAGAAATTAGAATGACCAATCTGTTGGAGCAGAAAATCATTTTTAATCACTTAATCATTGTATAAAACCACATGCAGATTCAATTTTATTCATACAAGTTTCCAACCAGTGAACAATCTTTGGGATAAATCATGGCACTTCAAAAGTGTTTCTCAGTAATTTAAATAGTAAGGACTATATCAACGAGATATTTTTAAAGAGTTCTCTCTGTAACTATACATCAGTTGTTCTCGGCCTATAGTATTACATCTTTTAATTGCTGCTGCCTCAGATCTATAAAAGGCTTGAGTGGACGACATTGGTCTCTATACATTCTGGAAGGCATGCTTTAAATGTGCATTCTTGTAGTTTGGAAGACTATTTCCAAATCCATAGATGGAAGCTAAACAGAGCAGGAGCCAAACTAGGTCCAATTATTAAATAGCAATAGCACTTAGACTTACATACCGCTTTATAGTGCTTTACAGCCCTCTCTAAGTGGTATATTGCCCCCAACAATCTGGGTCCTCATTTTAACCACCTCGCAAGGATGGAAGGCTGCGTCAACCTGGAGCCTGGTGAGATTTGATCTGCCAAATTTCAGACAGCTTGACAGTCAGCAGAAGCAGCCTGCAGTACCACATTCTCTGTGTAACTCACATCTATTTAGTTTTCATCTGTGGATTTTAGCAATCTCTGCAAAGACTATAATTTAGTCTCATCATTATAGACCTCTAAAGCTTCCTTTGAACAATAAAGGTAGTCCTCAACTTATGGTCATAATTGAGCCCAAAATTTCTGTTGTTAAGGGAGACATTTTGCCCCATTTTACGACCTTTCTTGCCACAGTTGTTAAGTGAATCCCTGCTGTTGATAAGATAGTAACCTGATTGTTAAATGAACCTAGCTCCTCCCATTGACTTTACTTGTGAGAAGGTTGCAAAAGATGATCCCATGACCCTGGGACACAGCAATGGTCATAAATATGAACTAGTTGCCAAGCATCTGGATTTTGATCACATGATCATGGGATGCTGCAAAGGTCATAACTATGAAAAATGGCCATAAGTCACTTTTTTTCCATTGGTATTGAAAAACCATTGTAACTTTGAGCAGTCACTAAAACAACTGTTGTAAGTCAAGGACTACCTGAATTCTACAAAAAACAATAAGTCTCATCTTAGGTCAACATGGGTCATTGCCAATAGGACTACATCATTTGCAAAAAATAGGGTTGAAACATGTTTGTGTGCCAGTGTTGAGGAGATGATGTGGCAAATTAAATAAAGACAAAACCTGGAGATTAATATTTATAGAATAAAGGAGCCAGAAGATTACAGCCCTACCTAACTCTCTACTACCGTATTTCCCCATGTATAAGCCACCCCTTTTTTCCAAAATTTTCAAGCCCAAAAAGTAGGGGGGTGGCATATACAAAGCAGGTACACTTTTTATACGTGAAAAATGCATAAAATAATAAAGTAGGAATAAACTGGTTTTCCAGCAGTATGCTATACTTTTTTGTAAAAATTGTACGTGATGATACGATTATGAGTGCGAGTACGCGATAGAAATGCATACGCTAGGCATCGGCTTGAATGCTTCGTTCCTACTCTCGTTCCGATGCATAGATTGCTAGCGTCGCCCGCACCGCTTTCGGCGTTATGACCGAAGTTGTAGATCTAGACGTCGAATTTTGTTTCTTTGTAAATTTTCTTTCTTCATAACTTGTTTCTCTAATAAAATATTTTTTTCAAAACTTCACAGTCCAAAAATTGGGGTGGTGGCTTATACAAAGGGGGTGCTTATACATGGGGAAATATGGTAATTCTCTACTATAATGATCCTGCAAACAACACAAAACTTCTATTACTAAGTTTTCATTACATGTTTGCAATAAAAAGAATGTACATCTATTAATGGAAAATTCCTTTATTCTTTGCCATACCCTATTCCTGTAAATTCAATTAAAAGAACTTAAAATCTATACGTGGAAGCATATAATTCTGAATCGGGATTAGTTGTATTTTTTTTTTAGTAATTTTATTAAATTTTATAAAGCACACACATAAAAAAACCATAGAAATGAACAGTTGAGAAACTAGATAGAGTAAAAAGAGAATAATGATAGAAGTGCACAAAGGTATAACAAAAAAGAATATTTTGGATTCAAAATTGTAATATCAGGACATGGTCTATTCATGAGAATCTGACAATATGAGTTCTGCCTTGACCCAATCCATATTGTCTTCTGTCTAAAATAGCATACATTTTATTAGTGGCATGGATAGGTTGTTTATTAGAAGAAACATTCATTTTACTTTTAAAAAAATAGGGAGTATTATTTACCAAACTATATTCCCATGGAAATCTTGCAGAACTATTTCTGCATGTAAAAAGGGAGACTAATATAGGGATTCACCAACCTAAATGTCATGTATAATTGCTATATAATACAACATTGCTTGGTGTTGTTTGTTTTTTTCCATTTAATCTGGTTAGCCAATTTCTGCAAAGGTTACTTTACTTGGGAACAGATCTTACATCAGTCCCTCAATACTCAGTACTGGGTAAAAGTGCTGCTCTCTTTTCCCTGTTGGGATATGACAGGATACCCAGAAGGAGATTTTTCCAAAAACGGAGTTATAATTCTTCAGGATATAATCAAATTATTACAGCTAACCACTACTATCTTCGATTCTTTCGTTTTTGCATTCCATTAAAAGTAGTCAATGTTTAATGCCCACACTGAGACCAATAATTCACCCCAGACTAATCAGCCTAACATCAATATCTGGGAAGATACTGAAAAAGATAATTAAAAAAAAGAGATCTGCCAACATCTAGAAATGAGTAAAATAATAACTAGAAGTCAGCATGGGTTTGTTAAAAACAGATCATGCCAAACCAATCTTATTTCATTCTTCAACATAGGGACTAAATTAGTAGACCAGTGAAATACTGTGGATATAATAGACTTCAGCAAGGCACTTGACAAAGTAGACCACAATCTACTTCTTGGTAAGCTAGAATAAAGTGGGGTAGATAGATTCACTATCAGATGGATTTGAAACTGGCTGACAAACCATACGCAATGACTAGTCCTTAATGCTACTACATCTACATGGAGGGAAGTAAGCAGTGGGGTTCCATCTTAGGCCCAGTATTCTTCAACATCTTCATATACAGCTTAGATGAGGGAATAGAAGGAGAACTTACCAAATTTGCAGATGATACTAAGATGGCAGGAATAGCTAAAACATGTGATGAACAGTTGCAGGAATTGGGTGAGTCTATTCTAGTGAAGAAAAGGACCAGGGGAGTCATGATAGCACTGTTTTAATATTTGAGGGGCTGCCACAGAGAGGAGGGGCCAAACTGTTTTCCAAAGCACCTGAAGGCCAGGCAAGGAATAATGGATGGAAACTCATCAAGGAGAGATTTAACCTAGAAATAAGGAGAAATGTTCTGACAGTGAGAACAATCAACCAATGGAACAGCTTGCCCTCAGAAGTTCTGGGAGCTTCATCACTGGCTTTCGAGAAGAGGCTGGACTGCCGTTTGTCAGAAATCATGTAGGATCTCCTGCTTGTCTAGGGGGTTGGACTAGAAGACCTCTAAGTTTCCTTCCAACTCTGTTAATTTGTTAATTGCATCACTTAGCAATGCAGTTAAGCAAGATATCACATGACTCTGACAGACTGATGAGCTCACTTCCACCATGTTGGTTATGTGAAACATCTCCAGACCATGACTTGCAATTTTATTGCCAGCTTCTCCTTGGACCCAGATTGTTAGAAACTGACTTTGAAGTACATAAATGGCAGTCACATGACCACAGGAATCCTGTAATAGTTGTAAGTGTGAGAATCAATCATAAAATTATTTTTTCAGTGCTATTGTATTTTCAAATGTTCATTAATCAAGGCAGTTGTTAAGCGAGAGTCACCTGTAATTCTTTGTTCTGTTTCTTCTGAAGATTCTTGGGTACTGTAGAAGTTGCAGTTTGAGACCATGTACCAGGTGACATAGTGAGCTTTCATTATTTGCCCCAGCTCCTGCCAACCTAGCAGTTCAAAAGAATGTAAATGCAAATAGATAAATGGGTATCACTTTGGTGGGAATGTAACAGTGTCCCTTAAGCCAGTGGTCTCCAACCTTTTTTGTGCCGCGGCCTGGTACCAGCATCACAAAATCATCCGCGGCCCAGCACCGGCATCAGCACACATGGCAAGGCGAGCTGAGTGACCAGCCAGCCAGCCGTCCCCCGCTTCTCCCCGCCACCTTCAACTCCTCCTTTGTACCTGTGTCAATGGGCTTCGGGACGGCTTCAGGACGGTCGCTCGGCTCGCCTTGCCATGCGTGCTGAAAGAATCCACGCACCTTAGTTTTGTTCGAAGACACCCCCCCACTCGATGAAACTAAGGCGCGAGGATTCTTTCAGCACCCAAACACCGCTTTCTACCCAGAAAAGCTCACCGGAAGCACTTTTTCATCAAAACAAGATGGCGTGACCAGCAAACCGGCGGCCCAGTAGAAATTGTTCCACGGACTGGTACCGGTCCGGGGACCGGTGGTTGGAGACCCCTGCCTTAAGCCTTTGATGAATAGTCATGCCAGCCACATGACCCTAGAAGCATCGCCAGCCACATGACCCTAGAAGCATCGTCAGATAATGCTGGGTCTTTGGCTATGAATTGGGGTGAGTACTGCCCCCTAGAATCAGGCATGACTGGCAGGGGAAATGTTTCCCTTTCCCTTTTTAGTAGTTCTCAGGTATGATTCAACCTGGGCTTTGCCTAGATAGGGCAAAAGATATTACTGGTACCCTTTCATTCTATAATCTAAATCAAACCATGATTTGGTGTTGCCTTTCTTCCTGAACTTATGCTAGTTTAGCTTACTTAACATTGGCTGTGAGGGGAGATGGAATCTGATTCATTCTCATGCATTTCCCCCCGCCCCCCACCACTTAAAAGGTGAGAGGTGCTGTACATTATCTCCAAGTTTAATTAAGGCACATAAGCAGAAAATAGTAAATAGCTCCTTATGTTATCTAAGTCAGAGTTATTTATTACGACAAAGATAGATAAAACAGCTGTAGGACTGAACAACAGCAGTATTTCTGTTCTGTTTTCGGTTTTATGGTATTTATGGTATTTATCTTTTGGTAGAAAGCGAGAAAGAAATATTTGAAAGAAATGAAAGAAATCTTTTTAAAAAGAGAAGACTCTACTGGTGCAAAAACATAAGAATAAATACAGACTGACACCGCTGAAGGTTAAGCACTGTTAAGATGAATCCCATATTTTTAAAGACAACTTGGAATGTCCAACGAGCTCATATTTCTGCATTTCTCCGATCACCCTCTCCCAGAGAAACAATCACATAATGCCTTTTATGATTTATAACCAGTGGTGGGATTCAAATTTTTTTACTACCAGTTCTGTGGGCGTGGCTTGGTGGGAGTGGCAGGGGAAGGATACTGTAAAATCTCCAGTCAGAGGTGATATTTGCTGGTTCTCCGAACTACTCAAAATTTCCACTACTGGTTCTCCAGAACTGGTCAGAACCTGCTGAATACCACTTCTGTTTATAACCATTAACAGTATTTAATACACAAAGTGAAAATCATGATAAATGAAACCAGGTCACAGATTGTAGTCACATATGTTGTGGGCTTTCAAGGAAAATTATATCTAGTTAAACTCAAAGACATGCATGGTGTGTATATAGCATGGGCTGAGAACCTGTCACCCTATCTTTAAATTGGTGTTTCTCAACTTTAAGATGTGCAGATGCCAACTCCCAGAATTTCCCAGGCAGCATGACATGGCAGGTGAAGTGCACACAATATTTGTAATGTTAAGAAAAACTGCCTTAAATTAATGTGGCCTGCATGAGTTGTGCTCCAGAGGTGGTATTCAGCAGGTTCTGACCAGTTCTGGAGAACCAGTAGCGGAAATTTTGGGTAGTTCAGAGAACCGGCAAATACCACCTCTGACTGGCCCCGCCCCCATCTATTCTCTACCTCCCAGTCCCAGCTGATCAGCTGGGTCTTCTTTTGTTGCCTTGCACAGGAGAACAGAGCTGGAAAGCAGGTTAGTGGAGTGAAGATCCTTCCCCTTCCATGCCCACCAAGCCGCGCTACACCCACCAAGCCACCCCATGCCCACCAAGCCATGCCCACAGAACCGGTAGTATAAAAAACTTTGAATACCATCACTGATGTGCTCTCCCATACATGTGTGGATGAGCACCCAGACAGAGTTATGTCATCCTCAGCCTTTCAGATTCTCACAGAAAAAAATCCCATGGCTGCCTACACGAATTGATTATGGCCCTTTGTGAGGCATTAAAGACCTGGATGTTCTCCCAGGCAAGGCACCAGGAAATTACAATACATCAGCCCTATTAGTGAGTTTATTGGTTGGTCCCTATGGATTAAGATTTTTAAATTGAGGTTCTGTTATGGATGATTATTATCATCTTTAATTTAGATTTTTCTTTCTTATTTTATGTTTTGTGGATTTTAATCCTTTGTGTGCTGCCCAGAATCAATACCAAGAGGTGGGTGGCTATATAAATTGCCTACATAAATAAAAAATAAATCTTTGTTGCCTGTCTTGGAAAAATTATGACTTTGTTCTGTAAGTGTCCTGAAACCACCTTGCAGGACCAATTTGCTTGCACAAAACCTTGTAGTTTATACGACATAACTGCAATAATGGTTGTCTTTTGGTCTCCTTTATTATTTTACCCAGTGAATTGTTCTGCTACCACAGATTTAAGTCAAGTCTGTTAGAGAATCATCAAACCTAAAATTGCTGTGGTTTTTTCCTTACCATTTTGTAACAACTGGATTAAGCAACAGTGCTTTAAGAGATCATCGAAGAGGAACATTTTACAAGAATCTTATTTTTGGGTTATATTCCCTTGTTAGGAGGGCACTTAGGAAAAGAAAAGTTAAAAATTATGAACTTAATTTAAATTGCATCTCTGTCACTAATCAGAGATTGGTTTCCTCCGAGAATTTACATAATCCCAAAGAAAGGCACATAGCTTAGCATACAAGTTATTTGAGAGAGAGCTATATTTAATCATGTAAAATTAATGTAATTTATCTAAGAACATAGATTAAACCGTCAGGCAGATGTATAAAGAAGCAACCATGTAGCTAGCAAGTAGATCAAGAAATGGGGGCTTTTATTTCCAAAGACCAATTGTCAAATGAATTAATCTTTTAAAAAAATTCACTGCTAGTAATTTAAATGATATTTATAATCATTCAAAAAGCAATATGAACTATCTTACAATCAGAAAATGGGGAGGTTAGCTGATGGCCCTCCTGTCCACAGCCTTCTCAACATAAACTTGAGACTATGTCTGATAAGACTTTATCTTTGGTTGCAATTATTGTTTCATTTTTTCTCATTTATGGTTTTGAAACAAGCCTTGTCACTGTTATTAGTTCTAAAATAAAATAAAAAAGAATGTAGTTGAATTTCATTCAATTCCAAGAAAATCACACTTATTTTGTAACATTATGGAGTAGGAGAATATGTGTGCATATATTTTTATGTATACATGTGTGTATACTTATGCACGTACATGCAATACACATATGCACCCAAACACACAAGTTAAGATATTGAGACTCTGGAAAGAGTGCAGAGAAGAGCAACACACATGATTAGGGAACTGGAGGCTAAAACATATGATGAACAGTTGCAGGAACTGGGTATGTCCAGCCTAACAAAGAGAAGGACTAGGGGTGACATGACACCAATCTTCCAATATTTGAGAGGATGTCAGAGGGAAAAGGAGTCAACCAATTCTCCAGAGCATATAAGGGCAGGACAGGAAGTAACAGATAGAAACTTATCAAGAAGAAATCCAACCTAAAATTACCTGATAGTGAGAACAATTAATCTGTGGAATGGCTTGCCTGTGGAAGTTATGGGCGCTCCATCACTGGGCATTTTAAAGAAGAGATTGGACAGCCATTTGTCTGTAATAATTTAGGATCTCCTGCTTCAACGAGACTTCAAGGGCCCTTCCAACTCTTTTATTTTGTATTCTAAGTAGGTTCACACATTGTATAAAGCAAGGGTCTTCAAACTTGACAAGTTTAAGACTTGTGGACTCCCAGAATTCCTGAGCCAACATGACTGGAGGAGGAGGAATTCTGGGAGTTGAAGTCCACAAGTCTTCAAGCTGTCAAGTTTGAAGGCCCCTGGTATAAAGTCATAACAGCTGGATTTTATATAGTGCACTGGGCCATGATCTTAAGCATAGTTTATTTTATAAGTCAACATTACTTCTAAGCCATATAAAGCCATATATTGTTTTACGCTACAGTTCAAACAAATGTGCCAAACAAAATCAAACACAACATTACAGATTAGCTGGGATCCCTGAATTCACCATTATAATTTGTAAAGCATGATTTATGGCTTAACATGACAGGTAAATGTAATGTACACCATGGTTTAGTGTGTTACATGAATACAGCTAAATACATTATGATTGGTGAAAAAGAACTGGATGAAAGATTTACTAGGTGGAAAAGGAGGATGCAACACCCAGCTGCATTTAATGGCTGAACGGGTGAATTTTGACTTTGTAGCACTCAAAATGGGAGAAAAGGGGGAAAAGAGGTCTTAGTTCCTGGTCAGGCAACAGCTGCCAAACATCCTGATCCCCTTAATCAATTATGGCCTGAAGCATAATCAACTACTTCACTAAATGAGGGAAAATAAGATCCAATTGACACATGTCAATGTTGCAAAGGCATTGAACGGTGCTGGGAAGAATAGTTAGGGTTATTGCATCTGGGTTACTAAACTCCATACTGCAAAAATCGAGATCACTATATGTCAGAATAGCTGCTACCTAGGGGTCAACTCAATGTTTGCAGCTCAAATATAATAGCCCAATTAAACGACAAAACTAGAAGATTCTTCATTTCTATTAGGGTAGAGGAACTTCCAGTTGTCAAGAAATGAAACCATGCAATCATTCTAAGGCTTTTCAACTCTCCTTCAGTAGTCAAGAAAAAAACAGTGGATGATTCTCCCTCTCCTACCTGGTGCCCAGTGAAGATCCATTCTTGAGGGTGACAAATGCTGGAGATAAGAGTTGAGGGATCCAGTAATAAGTCAGATTTGGGGGGGCAAGTGCTGGAATTTAGCAGCTTTCACTGAATATGTGTATAAAATAATGTGTATATGGGGGAAACCATATGTCCCTCCTCTGTATGAAAACTGGCTAAATGTGCTTAAAAGTCTTCCCTATATTGGACCTCCCACATAAGCCAATTTCTTTGGAAAAAGATTTGGGAATCGCTGGAGTTACCTGCACGTTGTCCTTCTGGTCATCAGTTTTGGCAGTATGAATTCCAAAGATCTGTTGCATTTTGAGTTCACGTCCTCTAGAACAGGGGTCTCCAACTTCCGGTTTGTGGACTGGCACCTGCCTGTGGCATGCAGGAACTGGGATGCGCAAACAAGCACGGGGATGCAGGTGTCAGCCCCGGATCCATCTTGATTCAGATGTAGGGCTGCCACAGCGGGGGATGGGCAAGCTGAGGGAACGGGAGAGTAGAGAAAAGGAGGAGAGTCACAGCAACATTCTTTCGCTAGAGATCAAGGTCGAGTTGCTGGAGTTTGGTGGGGAGTGACTGGACTTGGCGGGAGTTCAGAACTGAGGTGGATTGGAGAGTGTGACTTGAGAGTCATAAAATTGGGTGGGGGGCAGGGTGTGAGTTTTAGTGTGGAAGAGGGAAAACACGGGAATTCAGATTCGGGTTTTCCCCCAGATATGTCAACATGACTTCTCTTATAAATTCTTACTTGGACGGACTTTGTCTCTGAGTTTTAAATCGGGATGGAGACTTTAGTTGGAACGCTAACAGCAGGTGGCACACAAAACCACGCTCCCTCAGGTCTGTGGAAAAACCTCTCTCCATGGAACCGGTCCCTGGTACCCAAAAGGTTGGGGGCCAGTGCTCTAGAATCTATTACACTAATAGTGTAGAGACTACATTCCCCCCCCCCCACCAGAAATCTCTTAGAATTTCTATAACCATTCTATGATGTTTCATTTGTGAATAAGATGCCCTGGTTGAAATACTTCAGTCTTGTTTTATATCATTTGTTCTACTCTGTTTCTCCAACAATACGGCCTCCCCCAATAGGAAGTCCCAGCATGTTTTATAGGCATGAAATGAAATTAAGCCCCTCCCCCCAAATTAAGGCCTATATTAAAACATGCAAAATGGGGGGGAATGGTGGGGGGGGCTTGCCGTTAGGAAGTACTTTTGTTGCACACCCGGATATGGTGCTGCCTGCGTTGACCCCGATATGAAGTGCCCCACCAATGCCGAGGTCAACATCCAAGCCATCCAAGCCAATGCTGAGGTCAACATCGCCCGCCCAAAGGGGGGCAATTAAGTCACCCCCAAAAAAACAGCCTAGCCATTTTTTCGGGGCTCAAAATATATATATATGAGAAACACGGTACACAAAATTACTTTTCACCATTCATTCTTATTGAGCCCCTACAGTTTGGCCCTGCAAAAATGAAGCAAGTGACAGCAACGGTGTAGTGATAACATACCATATTGTCTCAAGGTTGCTGTTTTACAGCATCCATCATTCTCTCCACAACTAGTAAAAGAAAGGACTGGGAGTTGCATATTTGCAAAGAATACCAATTCCTATTTCAGTATATCCATATATTTTTAATGTTGTGACAAAGAAACAAGACAGAAAGACAGAACCTTACAATGCATTGGCTTGAAGTATCTTGTTCCATAATCTGGGGAGAAAATCACAATAGCAGCAGCAGCAACAACAACAAAAACCCTATTATGTCCAGCTATCTGAAAATGGCTCGATATAAATCTATTCTTTCTTTAAAAGATTTGGCAAGCAGGCTTCTTTCAATGGTCCAACGGAGAGCCAATTCAGCATTTGGAATCTTAGAACTGCATCGGAAATGTTGCTGTGTAGCCTTAATGTGAATTCTGAGGCTGTGCAAACTGTCTTAAGGTGATGAATGCAGAAGTTGTGCTTTCTAACCATAAAGAAGCAATTCTATCTCTGTAATCAGACTTCTTGGCTGATAATCAGATTTCAACATTACTTCTATCATTAAAAAAAAAAAAACCAGCTAGTAGTTCAATAGTAGCTCCTGGAACTCAAGGTTTTAATAATCTGGCAAATAGTTTTGCTTTCCTCTCTGAAAAGAACTCTGTAAATCACTTCCCAAGAAATCTTGGTGTGGAGGATATTGGTGAGCAAGATGGGGGAGCAGCAGTCGAGGGAAATTTTACATTTCCACCTTCACCTTCTCGGGGAAATTGCAAGTAATATGCACAAAATGGAAAGTGGGCTTTTCTTTGGAAATAGAAACCACATTGCATTCTGGAAGTTTCATGCAACTGTGTGAGATCTTTTACAAGTGCAGCAGAACAAATAGAATAGAATAGAATAGAATAGAATAGAATAGAATAGAATAGAATAGAATAGAATAGAATAGAATTCTTTATTGGCCAAGTGTGATTGGACACACAAGGAAATTGTGGTGTAAATACTCTCAGTATACATTTGTTAAGAATCAAGAATCATAACGTACAACACTTAATGACAGTCATAGGGTACAATCAGTGAACATGCAAGACATTTAACTGCATCATCAATCCCCTGGATTAGATACCTATGACTGATACCTATGACTGAACCCATTTCTTTCCTCCTCCTCCTCCTCCTCCTCCAAAGGAGGTTTGCCTTTGATTCTTAGAAAAGTCCATGGGTGACCTTCAAGAGAAGCTTGGCTGTGAGGAGTTCAGCAGACCAAATGGCATTGTATAGCAGTTGAAGGCCTTATGTTCCAAACAAGATTATTGTTGGCAGCCTATATGAGTTAATGGTGAGTTAATTGTTGGCAGCCTATATGAGTTAATTGTCTGTATGATGATGGACACATTGAGGGAATTCCTATTTGTGAGAGTAAGAGGAGAGGAAACTTGGAGGAAGAGTTTGAATGCATCTGCATGAAATTATAGGCAAGTTATTCCCTCAAACTGCTGATTTTGTTCTATTATTTCACAGGGCTTTTATAACACTAAACAAGGTTAATCAGGGGACGAGGAAACATTTACAATTTTAAATTCCTTTGGCCCTGAAAAATTCAAAGAGAATACATTTAAACTTTTCTTCAGATATGAATGCAGTTTGAAACATTCATACAGTATAGTGATGTTTGATTTATTTCCTTACCTTGATTATTAAATTCATTTCTTCAACTGAAGAACATAGGAATCAGAGGTGGGTATTCAGCAGGTTCTGATCAGTTCTGGAGAACTGGTAGCAGAAATTTTGGGTAGTTCAGAGTACTGGCAAATCCCACCTCTGACTGGCCCCACCCCCATTTATTTTCTGCCTCCTAAGTCCCAGCTGATCGGCTGGTTCTTCTTTTGTTGCCCTGCACAGGAGAATGGAGCTGAAAAGCAGGTTAGTGAGGTGGGGAGGGAATGGGATTTTGTAGTAACCTTCCCCCTGGAATGGGGTGGGAATGGAGATTTTACAGTATCCTTCCCTGGCACGCACACCAAGCCACACCAACAGAACCAGTAGTAAAAAAAATTGGAATCCCACCACTGATAGGAATCCTTGTTATATACATTTACTTTTGGTCTCTTGTGTCTGATTCTACATCCTTGGTTTACAGACTATTGTCAGCAGAGCGGTTGTGAACCAAACAACAGTGGCAACAATGGCAACCGCTATGTATTCTTCCCCATCGGGCATTGTCAGCAGGAATGAATGCTTGTAGAGATTCCTTGAAGACCAGTGAGAATCCATAAGAAGAGAAATATAGCTCATATTTTGTTCATGAAAAAAAAACATATCTACTTTTAGGTGATAAATATTTTTACTTCATAGACTTGTCTTTCTTTTCTTTTAAGTGGACCTTGTCATGATGCTGGAATAACATTTGAAAGAAGAAGACTTTAATATTTTAGAGTTATACTTACGTAGGTAATTAACACACCATTATGGTAGCACATGTTACATTTTTATTGCAGAGACTCCTTGTTATGCCAGTTTATTTAATCTCATCCATTTGATTTCACTTTTATGTTGTACATTTTCAAATCTTGCTGGTCTTTGACCAAATAAAAGCATTTCATTTCATTTCCAAAAAAAAGCAGGGGAAATTTTCTCATTGTGTTTAACTTTGTAGACATTTTATTGGGGGTAAGGCAGTTGGCATCAAGAGATGAAAAGAGATACAGGATACAATTATAATAAACACATGAATAAATAATAAGAGAAAGATGTATAACTCCTATTTGCATTTTGGATCAAAGAGAGCCGTGTGAAAATCCTGCCTTGCTGAAGCAGATGGAGAATAGCTGCCAAATCTGCATTTCCCCTCCCCGCTATTGAAGACTTTTAACTGATTATGAAAATTGCTCAAGTATGAACTCGTTCACTTGGCCGTTGTAGACCAGTAGGAGTAGAATTGATGTGCCATATCCAATCTACAAAATGGTCAAATGTGCATAAATGAAATATGCACTCATTTGAAAATTTACTCTGAACTGAAATCAGAACATCAAGCAACTCTAAGAAATTCTTTAATTCCAGTCTTGTATCTGATTAAGCAGAAATCCTTGGTATGAGACACATAGGTGCAACTTAATCTGTGAGGTTATATTTAATTTAATAGAACATAGAATAATAGAACTGGAAGGGACCTTGGAGTTTTTCTAATCCAACTCTCTACTCAAGCAAGAGACCTTATACCATTTCAGAGAAATGGTTGTCCAGTCCCTCTTTGAAAGCCTCCAGTCATGGCGCACCCAAATGTCTCAAGGCAAGTTGTTCCACTGGTTGATTGCTCTCAAATCACCCGTTTGGTGAGATGGGGTGCTTCATTCTGAAACAGGGCCCAAAAGTTGGTTATGGATGCTTGTGTAATGGCATTCTCAAAGATCCATCTCATCCTGGAAACCCGTTTTTTGAACTATTACCATCTGGCAGACGGTACAGAATAATAAAAACAAGGACAAATAGGCTAAAAAACAGCTTCTATCCCAGGGCAGTAGCTCCTTTGAATTCTGCTGTATAGTGCAGTGTTGGTGTGGTGTTGGGGGTTTCCGGTTCAATGTGTGGAGGGTGAGGGATGTGTGTTTGTGTTTATTTTCATGGTCATGATGTGCACTGAAGATGGTGCTTGATTTCGTTGTGCGAGGTGCAATGACAATAAAGTAAACTAAACTAAACTAAATTTGGAATTATTGACTTAAATCTAAATGCAGTCCATCATGCTTCTGCTCAGCTTATTTTTCTGAAAACGATCAAGGCCATAAGCCTGTCATCCTCAAGTTAGAAAGAAATTTTATTTAACAGCCAATTATGTCCTAACACTAAAAAAACCTTCATTTCCCTTTTCTTTTTGCCTGTTCTTTTTTCTTATTTTCCAGACTAGCATCCTATTGATTAATTTCTGTATCTTACTATAAAATTGGGTCTCTATTCAAATATTTTACTGGTGTGACAGGCCAATACATTTTGTTTGATTTCTGCAGGCTTTCCAGTCGTCCCCCCCATTACCATAGCAACAGTGTCTCAATGTGTAATTCATCTTCAACATATACCCTGATGAAGGAGAAATACGCTTTGGTTTTAATTATCTCCTTTTGGAATACAAAGAGAAACTAAAAAAAGTGCCTATCTCTAGGTCATAAGAAAAGATAAGAATAAATGAACGCTAATGACCCATAGTTAGCCAGAGAAGTTAGCATAAAACAACGTGTTTTTTTAAAAAAATGTCCTTGACTGTTTAAAAAGATAGGAAGGCATTTAATGTCACTGGCCGATAAATGGCAACGAAATTTACCCTAATATCACCCACTATTCATCATATGCTCTGTTGTCGGGGCTACAGTCAAGCTTTGTCTATACGTTCTCCTTGACTTACAATCATTCATTTAACGTTTGTTCAAAGTATAAATAGTACTGAAAAAGGAGGACTTGCGACCACTCCCCAAACTTACAACCCTTGTAGCTTCCCCCTGATCACTTGATCCAAATTCAGGGACTTAGCAACCAGCCTGTATTTATGACAGTTGCTGTATCCTGGGGCCACGTAATTGCCATCTGTGACTTTCCCAGCCAACTTATAACAAGTAAAATCAATCAGGGGAAGCCAGATTCACTTAACAATATCATCATTCACTTAACAACTGCTGTGATTTGCTTAACAGACAAAGCAAAAAAAAAAAAGTTCATAAAATTGAGTGCAACTCACTTAACAATTGTGTTGCTTAGCAATGGAAATTCTCGCCCCAACTGTGGTCATAAGTCAAGAATCTCCTGTATTCATTACTGCTTTGTTTGATAACATAGCGGAGATAAATCTTGTTAGGAATGTTTCTTACAATGTTCCCTTCTGGCTAGCCCTTTCTTAGAGAAAAAGAATTGGCAAGAGTCTTATGGTTCTTTACCTGGTTCTTACGGAGGTTGAACCAAGAGCCAATCTGATCTCACTGAGATGCACAAGGGCTGTTAAATGTCCATTAAAGACTAGTTCTGGGGACTTTAAAGACTTGGTTCTTCTCCCAACATTTGGTCTAGGGCGCTTTTATTGGGTGTAGGGCATGTTTGCTGTTGCTGTTGTCCAAATTTGTCATCATTTTACTGTTATATGTTCTATTTTTCTATCTATCTATCTATCTATCTATCTATCTATCTATCTATCTATCTATCTATCTATCTATCTATCTACCTACCTACCTACCTACCTACCTACCTACCTATCTATCTATCTATCTCTATCTCTCTCTGTCTATCTATCTATCTCTGAATCTCTCTATCTCTCTCTGTCTATCTATCTATCTATCTATCTATCTATCTATCTATCTATCTATCTATCATCTATCCATCTATCTATCTATCTATCTATCTATCTATCTCTCTCTCTCTCTCTCTCTATCTATCTATCTATCTATCTATCTATCTATCTATCTATCTATCTATCTATCTATCTATCTATCTATCTATCTATCTATCCATCTATCTCTCTCTCTCTATATATCTATCTATCTATCTATCTATCTATCTATCTATCTATCTATCTACCTATCTATCTATCTATTTATCTATTTATCTATCCATCCATCCATCCATCCATCCATCCATCCATCCATCCATCTATCTACACACCATTAGATGGTGGGATCTAAGGTGAATAAAATAAATAAAAATCATTTTAGAGTTAAAATGTTATTGGTGAGTACAAAAGATATTGCAGCTGCTTACTGTAGCAAAAATACACAACACTTTCAAGAAGTGACTTTTCCATTCATTACACATTCTGATACATTTAATGTGGCACAACCTTCTAGAGAGAAGAATGGATTTTCTACAGATAGTAGAGCGTATGTCCTACTGAATCAGAATGCAATGTGCCTATCCTCATTGTATTAGTACAATTATAGTTGGACTACCTCAGAAGAGGGATTCCCCAAAAATGTGCCATCACTCCTCCTGTTTACACCTCCCCTGAAAATTAAAACACCAAAATAAACACAAATGAAAACTAAAACTTTATTTTTATAAAGACACTAAAATAAAAAAAAAATTCCCCCCCCCCAACCCCGCTGTCCCCACCCACTGAAAAAAAAACATATGTAAATCAAGAAAAATATAGTAGAAAATAATAAGAAGAGGAGGGGAGAAGGGGAAAAAAAGAAAGAGAAAAATAAAAAAAAAAAACCCCAAACCACCCACCCCCCCCCCCACACCCCCCCCCAAAAAAAAAAAAAAAAAAAAAAAAAAAAAAAAAAAAAAAAAAAAAAAAAAAAAAAAAAAAAAAAAAAAAAAAAAAAAAAGAGAAGGAGGGGAAATGAGGGCGCACCTTGCAAAGGGAGGGCCCGAAGGGGGGGGAGAGGCCGGGAAAAGGGGAGAAAAAAGAAAAAAAAAGGGCAAAAAAAGGCAAAAAGAGACGAAAAAAGGGGGGGGAAAAAAAGAGGGAAAAAGGAAAAAGGAAAAAAAGAAAGAAAAAAAAAAAAAAAAAAAAAAAAAAAAAAAAAAATGCGGGGGGGCGGGGGGGGGGGGGGCCCCGCGGGGGGGGGGGGGGGGGGGGGGCGGGGGGGGGGGGGGGGGGGGGGGGGGGGGGGGGCGGGGGGGGGGGCCCGGGGGGGGGGCCCGGGGGGGGGGGGGGGGGGGGGGGGGGGGGGGGGGGGGGGGGGGGGGGGGGGGGGGGGGGGCGGGGGGGGGGGGGGGGGGGGGGGGGGGGGGGGGGGCGGGGGGGGGGGGGGGGGGGGGGGGGGGGGGGGGGGGGCCCGGGCGGGGGGGGGGGGGGGGGGGGGGGGGGGGGGGGGGGGGGGGGGGGCCCCGGGGGGGGGGGGGGGGGGGGGGGGGGGGGCAAAAGCTAAACTTTCTTTCACACTTCCTTTGGATTCTGCCTACTCTCTGGAAGAGACATCTATGATCTCGATGAACTGGAATGAGTTTCTTACGTGTGAGTTGATGGATTCTGCATAAGGTTGTAGTTGTTTGGCAGAAATTTGGCTAGGTTTTGTAGAGGTGAGCCTATGGAGCTGACTATTGGTCTAACATGAAGAAGGACACCAGACCCACACCCATGAGAGCCACACAAGATGCCACCACCACACTTCCATGTAGAAAACAGACTCTCACCCACTCAGAAGATGAGACACGACCATGGACCAGAAGCTGCACTACAGCTGCATCACTACCCACTTCAAACCCCTCCGAGCCATACATGAAGCAAACCGACACCCACTATGAAGATGCAACAGGACCACGAACTAGAAGCCAAACAGCAAGATCACAACTCACCAGCTCAAATCCCCAGCAACTAAGACTAACCGGAGCACAGCCAAGCCCCCACCTGAACAGAACACGCTCCAACCAATCAGAACACGGCTAACCCCCAACCAATCAGAACACAACCAAACCCCCTACCAATGAGAACACACCCCCACCCAATCAGAACACAGCCAAGCCCCCACCCAATCAAGTCCCACCCCCACTGGCAGTTAAAAGGAGGAAGCAGCTGCAATCTCACATTACTCTGAAAAGCACAGAGCCGGAGACAGAAGCCTGAAGATGATGAATGAGACTTCATCGAAACGTTGCCTAGATACTTGAATCTTACGCGGAGAAAACCCGAACAACCAAAGATCCACATATAAATACCCAAGAACCTCAGAAAACAAATATATATATATATATATATATATATATATATATATATATATATATATATATATATATATAGAGAGAGAGAGAGAGAGAGAGAGAGAGAGAGAGAGAGAGAGAGAGAGAGAGAGAGAGAGAGGCAGATACAACTGAATGCCTCAAGTTCCACTTCTTCTTAATGAACATTAGCCATGTGACACATGTAAAACCACTATCTTTTTAAATACCCTTCCTCCCCCTTGTGGACTGGTTTAGTTTGAATCTTAGAATAAAGTTTTTATTATTGTTGTTCTTAGTTGCGAAGTCGTGTCTCACCCATCGTGACCCCATGGACAATGTTCCTCCAAGCCTTCCTGTCCTCTACCATCTTCTGGAGTCCATTTAAGCTCATGCCTACTGCTTCAGTGACTCCATCCAGCTACCTCATTCTCTGTCGTCCCCTTCTTCTGTTGCCCACTTCTATTGCCCTCAATCTTTCCCAGAATAATATTAGAATAAAGTAGTTACACTCAAACAATTCTATTGAAAAAAGTAATTGCCTCCCACTGGAACCTTAACATGGTGCAAATGTTTTGTTTTGTTTCAATCTAGAAACAACATTTTTGCAACATGAGAACTGGGAAGGCTCAAATAACCTGTTGGAATACTTTATTTCAAGGTTGCCTTGAAATAAACAGTAACCAAAACAGCCAAGATTCTGAGTTTTGAACCTGGATCACACAAAGCAGCTCTCTAAGGGTGAAACCTTTTGAATTTGATTTTTCCCAAAATCATTTCATATAGCACTCATGACTTAATCTTATTTTCAACTAATCTATCAAATAAATCTTTAAATTATTTTCACTCACTACAGAAGATTCCTACTCCCAGACCACCCACCTTCTTTTTTTAAAGCTTTTTTCTATTTAGAATAGAATAATATTTTAAATAATATTTAATTTCTCTAATTTTCATTGACTTGTAGGAGTTTTTTTCAACTTTTTATTCTATTGTCAGCTTCCCTGAGTCTATGTATCAGTGAGATGGTCGGCATAAAAGTTTAATAAATAAAGAAATAAAATTTTGTGGCAATGAGTTCTGAGAAAAATTGCTTACTTTAGTTTATTCTGCATTTCCTGATAAACCATCTTATTGGACCATCCTCTCTACAGTATCTTGTATAATTCAGGAGAAGGAAGAAAACCTAATCTCTCTTTCTTACTGTCACACAATAATTCTCAGCAATGATTGGGAGATCATTTGTTATGGAGTACTTCCTATATAAAACTGAAATACAATTACCATCTTTAAAAGTGAACCGGAATGAGAAGTGTGTACAAATAGACTCTTAGCATGGATGAGGGAATAATGTAAATGCGTTCTCTTTTTTCTCTTTTCAGGTCTTTCTTTGAGCAAACCTTTCTAGTTAAGTAATTTGGCAAATGAGTGACCTTTTTACTTGCAATTATAAAGTGGCTGCAAGGCATTCTTGTCAGCAAGAATGCCAGCCAGAAGTCTTGTGGCTATAAAAATGCACAAACAGCAAACTTTCTTTTAGGAAACGTCATTTTTACCAAGCTTGTAGACTTTACCATTTTTATTTATTGGAGTGAAGAGCAATAGAAAACATCAGATCTACTGAAGTTCTTAAGCTTTTAGCACACTCTGTTCTCATACTTGATTTCAAAGGCAGGAAACAGGTCAATTGTACACATTCAGAAATCCCTAGGCATTGGCAAACACTTACTTGGTCCTTCCTAAAGAACTCTTTTAATTTACTTTAAACAAAAACTCAGCGTAAAAATAATATGTCCTTTTTTAGTACCTTCCATTCATTTTCTGTTTTTGTTTCTGATGACTGTCCTTTTGTAGAAGACAATAGGATTCAGAAGCTTCAATTCTTTTGGTGTTGGGTGACTAGTATACCCATCATGCTATTCCCTTTTTGGAATAAGCACTATATGTAAAGCATGGGAAAGGAGTAAGAAGAGGGAGGGAGGGAGGGAGGGAGGGAGGGAGGGAGGAAGGAAGGAAGGAAGGAAGGAAGGAAGGAAGGAGTTTTTCACACACCATTTAATCTAAGATAGTACTTATTTAGAAACTGCCTTGTTTTGCATTTAGGACTTTTGCAAGTCTATAAAGCAAAGAAAAGCTGAAACAAGCTCATACATACAGTTATTGTTTTACTCAACAACCGCTTCACTCAACGGAGTTGCAGGTCCCAAATATGGTTGCTAAACAAGGACTACATGTATTCTTTCATATCTTTCTGCTTTATCTGCTTCATCAATTGATTTTTAACTGTATTGGTGTTTTTACTTTTATTGCTTTTATGAACCTTTTCTCACTTGCACCTACTGTAACATAAACATATCCCAGTAATGTTTTTGCTGTGCTCCAGGTTATTGGCCTCTGATCCACACCAAAGGCAGACCTCAGTTGTCCTTAGCTGTTTCAGTTCTAAAGTAATGTATTTTTGTCCCTTTTGTTCTGGCCACTATTCTCTATATATTGATGAATTTTCCCATAGATATTATTTATCTTACAGTGATATCTCAGTACCTGTCATTAATTGGTTCTGGGTGGCACAAGAGTACTAAAAATGAAGAGTACCAATATACCACGTGACTTAACACATGACCCTTTGTTTCAACCAGGAAGGGTTTCCTGTCTAACCCTTTTCTTATGTCAGCCATCTTCCAAGATGGCTGACTTCCTGTCCATTTTCTGCAACTGATCCCCTCTTCCTATTGCAGAACATCAGGTACTGAACAAACAGTGAATACCAGGACAACATTTTCACATCAAAAATGCATCAAGTACCCAAATTCAACAATTTTTGAAGTCATTGAGTACCAAGGTACCATTGTACGTCAGCAACTATTCTGCCAATTATGAAGTCAGGTGACTTCTTGGGAAAAACAAAACTCCTACTGGCCACTTTAAATTAGTGCAATATGTTTCCTCCCCTCTGTTCTTTGGGTACTGTCCTCAATGGGTATTCTGGTTTGAGCAAGACAGTCTGGTTCTTTCTATTCTCCAGCTTGGAGATCTGGATCAAATTGAACTGCAGCTCAACAGCAACGGTGGCAGTATAGGAAGGGAAAGCATGAGGTGATGCAGGTGGAAACAAGAGAAGGGAATCTTTCTATCATTCTGCCACTTCACAGAACCTTGCCAAATCTTGCCAAAACAGCCAACTGTTCCTTGAGCTGCTTTGGAACATGGGCTTTAGGGCTCTTCTGGAGTAGTGCTAAGCATATGTTCAGCTTTTTAGTTCTCTTGTGGAAGAGCATGCAGTGCTTCCCCCTAAAATCCCTATCATCAGCTGATACACAGATTTTGACAAAGGGCTAAACCTGTGATACTGCCATCTATTAAAATGTCCACCTCCCCTGCCCTATTCCATCTTAAGGTAAGTGACTGGTACACATTTTCTTAGTAACTGATGGTGTTTTATGAGAAGGAAACAAACTAATTATTGTCCTTGACACCAGGGGTGGGCTGCTATGGGTTTGCTTGGGTTTGGGCGAACGCTTAGCTCCAGCAATCGGTTGGCCCTACCCACCCATCCCTGCCTTAGTCTGTCCTTTATTTCTGCAGTTTTGAAGCACAGCTGAGGTGCAGCACAGTGGATTACCACATCTCAGCTGTTTTACTCACCGGCATTGCAGTGAAAAGCAAATTGTAAAGCTGTAAAATGGTGGTTTTGTAATGTTCTGCATGAGCGCAAAGCAAACCAGTTGTGAAACTGGTAGAAGCCCACCACTGCTTAACACGCCCTGTACACCATAAAGAGGAGTGACACCATTTGTGGGCATTATGTGGAACACCATAGTGCCATCATATTTTTAAATCAATATTTTTTTTTGAACAAATTTTATTAATTTTTAAAGACATACAAGAACATAAAACCTTTTCTGAAAGTTATTTGTAAATTTTAACAAAACAAATAAAACATTTTATACACCATTGACACATCTCCTTATAAACACATACATATCCTTTCAAGTTGCTCATTATTTCTCCCTTTACTTTTATTCAATTATATTTCTTTTCTATATTTATCTATTTTATATGTTTTTATTCACTATACTTATTTCTTCTTCTAACTTGCTTTATTCTCTTCTATCTTTTATTCTCAATTGTCCTCTTCTAACATTCCTCCAAGGTTTTATTAACTCAATCAAATATAAACACACAAAAACACAAAACATAGAAACATAAAAAACATCTTTTCTGAAAGTTGCTTAGTCCCAGGTTACAACTCTTCGTACAGACACAAATTCAAATTCATATTCATTTTGTATACCATTCCATATCTTATTACCATTTTCAATTTTCTATATAGATTCTCATCTCTTTTAAATTTTCTTACTTTTATTTTATTATCTCATCTCCATTCAAATCATAATATTTATTATTCTTTGTCTGTTCTGTTTCCAGCTATCCATTTATCTTTCTTCTTAGTTCCATCATATTTTTAAATCAATATTTTTATCTGGTGGCTCAAAGACAAATGGTTTAACTTAACCACAAGGAAGGTCTCTAAATCAGTGATTTACTTACATACTGATTTACTTCATTACAAATGCTGTCATAAAATATAAACATAGGCCTCTCGAAATTAGTGGCAGATGGAATGGTATAAAATAATAAAATAATGAAAAAAGATATTCTATGAATAAATAAAGAATAAATAATTCTTAAAATAAACTCCAGTTTTATTACTATAAATGCTATTTATCATAATAGAGCTGCATTTTTATTGGACACCATAACAGGTCAAGATGGATGGCTACATACTCACATTTCTATTTGTCTTGACATAAAACATTTTAAAATGGGTGAAAACTTAAAAAAAAAAACCTAATGGAACAATCCAAAAGTAGGGATAAAGTCATGTCTCATTTTACATATTTTAACTGAAAATAAGAATGTGTGTGAAAGCTAGAAATAAGGAGTTGAATAAAAACAATATAATTTACAAAAAAAAGTAGCGACCACAGTGGCATATCCTTGTTTAACTTCAAGTGGCATTAAAATTTCATTAGCATGTTACAATTTGCATATAACATTTTTATCCAAAACAGATCAAAAGAAGCCAGTCAGTATTGAAGATGGTTAACTTACTCCAAAGCCTAGTCCTAGCCATCAAGTTATATGCAGGGAAGAAGGAGAGGTCAGCTAAAGTAATTGTGTAATGTTTCATATCCTGTTATAAAACCTTCTTGTTCTTCCCAAATATTGTTGCACCTAGCCCACTTTTTCTGGGCTTGAAAGCTGAGTAGAGTCAATCCTGGTTATTACTTGGCTAGGACATCAGTACAGAATTACAGCCAGGAGGCTAAACTGCAAAGCAAAAAGCCATCCTAAAACAAGGAAATAGCCAGCCACTTCTACAATGCTGCCATGAAAATTATATGATAATGTCCAAGGAGTTACTAAGATTTAACCTGAGCACATTGTTACCTTTTAATTCCCCAATTTATTCAATTGGTACTTGTATTTATTTTATTGTATTATTAAACATATGCTGCCCATCTCACCACAGGTGACTGTTTTGAGGCCAATTTAGTAGAAATATTTACAAGACTGTAATATAATCTTTCTTGAAAACAGGGGCAATGGTATTTAGGAAGTGAATTGTGTATGTTGATAATTGTTAAGGTAGCTAGTGCCAGGGACAGATGTTGCATCTGGATTTTACAATTTTTAAAATGTGGGTACAACATGAATGTTTGTGGACTCCTATTTTCCTTCTTAATATTCTGATCATGTCGATTTCAGGACTTTGGAGAGCTATAAAGGCATTTCTTTGTACTTTTCTCTGTAGCTTTCACTTGATGAAGGAGATATGCAGAGGCTGCATATTGCTGATCTTTGAACAGACTCAAGAAAGTTTGACTGAATTTCCTTTTTAGGCAACATCAGATAATTTATTGTACCTATTCTAAGGTGTAGTATTCTATGGATTCTTGGTATTATAATAAAGGAAGGAAGGAAGGAAGGAAGGAAGGAAGGAAGGAAGGAAGGAAGGAAGGAAGGAAGGAAGGAAGGAAGGAAGGAAGGAAGGAAGGAAGGAAGACTTTTGGTTAATTCAGATTTATCTCATAGGGTACTTCAATATTAGAAGTTCCAATTTGTCCTCTTCTTCCTGGCAATGAATGCAAAAGCAACAATGGAAGTGGAATTTCTACACTTTTTACAATCTTCATTTGCTGAAGTGTTGAAAAACATGCAAAAAGAGTAAGTTTACAAATAACACCTGTTATTTAATATACTGAATTTAATTTCCTAGTGAATTGCAGGACCAAAACTTTAGGAGAAACTGTGATGAGTGAACTTTCTCTTTCAAGAACATTAGCTGATAAGTGTAATTGGTGGCCAAGAAATCCCTACCCAAGTGACACAGCAGCATCTTGGCTTTTTTGCAAATTAATTTTCCTCCAATCCCAATGGCAAAATTGGAAAAGAATGGTCTACTGATCACATTTTGTGGGGTGATTACTCAGACAATGGGAAGAGTATTTGGGGACAGTTTGAAGCATCTGTAAAACCAATCAAACAAACAAAAAATCAACAGCTACATTAGTCAGACAGTTTTGTGAATTGTTTGCCATTTGAAGTTAAGAAATTGAAATTACTCTGTAATCTTCAATTGACACATGGGGGTTTTCCTTTGAGCTTTTACATCTGACAGCAACAATGATAACTGAAAAGCAAACCTGAATATGTTTAAACTCTTTTTTTCTTTCTCTCACATACAAATTAGCTATAGTGTGTCTGTAATATAACTTTTGCATGACAGAAGACAGAATTGTACATTCTATGATTTTAAAACAATGGAATTAGTTAATAAACACTGGTGTTGGGGTGCAATAAAGGAAGGACTTCAGTTTACTCTGATTCACTGAAATGTTACTGATTCCTTCTCTTTTCTGATAACAGACTGGTGCTATTAGCAACTGATTCAGTGTTGAATGATATCTGGGAATGCGCTTATTTATATGTGGCCTGTCTGCTGACTAGGGAAATCACATTGCCAGAGCTGTAAATAATGCAGAAGTCTCACTAATAGTTAGCAATAAGATAAGCTTCACCCTGACATCCCCCTCTCCCCTCCTCCCAAGACTAAATGGGATTCTTGGTGAGACAGAAGTCTCTGTGTTTTCAAAGGTTCCTGGCTTAGTTAAAATGAAACAAATTGCTTTTCCAGTTACTCCTCTCCAGAGGATAAAGGAGGCTGAAACTGAAGAAATATGAGTCTAAGGAGATTGTATACTCAAATATCTATCTACCGATCTATCCAAATGTGTGTCATTTAAATGGATGGCCTTTTAAAACAGAACCTTATATACTAAAGAGATTCATTTATGTATACATTAATATATTAATATACTGCATATCTCTATCAAGACATTGATGAGTTCATTACAGACACAGAAGGAAAATAATAGAGTTGTTTTGACAGATGTCCCATGAGATGTCCTTTCATTCTGATTTTTCTTAACTGCCAGTATGTTCCACTGTGGGTGTCCTTGTATAATGAAGATCTGAGGGATATAATATTTGATGGTTTGCTACTGTAGTGACAGATATGACAGAAGAATGACTGAACAGCATCATTGGTTGCTCTATCAACATCCTCGAACAACTTTTCTCATGTAACCATTGTTGAGTTGCCAGTTCTCCAGAATATCCGGATGAAGGAAAGAGAAATTAAGAGATTAAAAAAATCAGATAGATCCTAGTAATAGTGGCATTTTTTATAGACTTTTGATTCCATTTAAATCCAGACTAGAGAAATAGCCTTCTTAGCCAGCCAGCCAGCCATCATGAAAGAACCAGTAGAAAACAGACAGGTTTAAATCTTTATGTTATTTTTTACTCCCTGGCCTTTCTGTCCACCTCATCACTTCCCAGCTCATGGAAATAAAGGTTTCTCAAAGATGATAATGCTTACACATGAGTGATTGTGACCTTCCAACTTTCCAAGGCCCTTTCCAGTTCTGTTATCATCACCTAGTGGTCAAAGTTATTTGATTTACCTAGAGGAGATTCATGATCAGGACTCTTACATCCATGGAAATTCACTTGGTGTATCTGACCAGTCAATCATTTTTCCTCATTGCAACCTACCTCACAAATGAGAGGAATTCTCTGTGGAATCCATTTTGACCTCCCAGAAAAGAGCCAGCATATCAGCCTAAGATGAGGAAGAATAAGGACAGAAGCCATGGCTATTTTGTGTTTATTATGTATTTGTTTATTAAATTTGTACGCTGTCCATTTTGCCAAGAGACAAATCTAAGCAGCTTACAATCATTTCTATTTCTAATGCCATTGAAATTATAGTCTATAGAGTAGGCCTTGCTGTCATAATAGGACTAATTGTAACAAGTGAATTTTGACAGCAGTCAAACAATTATAAAGCATAAAAAACAGAATGTCATTAATTTTTACAATACACTATTCTTTGGGCTTACCTGGCAAGCTTACTCTTTTCCCTAAGTATGAATGCTATCTGTGACCTCTTGCATAGCAACCCCTGTTCCTTCTCTAACACTTTGCTATCAGTACTTATTTTAATTGATTATATTCCTCTTTGCTCCTTGGGATCCGTGCATACCAGGATGTCCTTCTTCCCTCCCAACTTTCCAGTAAAATGATCTGCATAATTAAAAGTGAAAACTTGCAAGCAATAGTTTTGTCCTAGGAACTGACAATCTACAATTAAATTACTTTGGTGAATTAAAATAGATATTCACCCCAAGTGGACAGAAGCTCGTCACAGTATATTAATCTGAAGACGTGTAGATCCAACCAATCACTACCCTGCTCAGCTTCTGTGTGAAGATGGCCCCAGCCAGTTTATCATCTGCTGAATCGTGTAAAGCTCTGCTCTATTCCAAAATAACATGATCTGAAACTATGATCAAATTAAAATGCTAATGGCCAGAATACGGTAATTTTAAAACACTAACAACTAAAGCAAATGCTGTTACAGAACAGGGACATTATTAATCAACATTCCTGGGTAAAATTTAAGATCACAAAATTAAAGGTCTGTTCCCGAGTTCTATGTACTGCAGACATTAGGTAACACGAGATACTACATACACCATGTTTGGTAAATATTGTAGAACCATCAGGTAGTTAAAAAAAAATACTTTTCCGGGAAAGAAACAGGAAATGTTTACAGTAGAATAACTCTCTTTCTTTTACCATCATTCTCAAATAGCTGGTTAAGTAGCCCTATTAGAAGACGCTCCATAGATGTACCCATATCCATATACTTTCTCACAAAATGCTGAGCTCACTGTTACTTCTGAAGCTTGCCCAGCCAAAACATCCTATCCAGACAGGCTTCATCTGTCTCCTTCTGCCTTCGCTAGTATTAAAGATAAAGCAGATTCATCCTGCTTTCAGTAGGGGATAAATCAAAGTGACTTCTGAGATGAGCCATAGAAAAAAAAGGTTAAGGAAGGAGTTTGAGAATATGCTTCATAAACTTGTTTTGTAGCATCTCTAAATCTTGTTTATCTCATCCTCCATATTTCTGCAGCACAGAGCCTTTGAGTGTGATACCTTGTGGTGAAAGCTTTAGTAAGATTTATTAACTAGCCTCCCCCAGAATAAAAGAACTGTGAGATGCCTCCACCATTTACAAAGCTGAGGCTTAATAGGATCCAAACTATTGCTCATTCCAAGTATCTATCCCCAGTATCAACTGCTTGGCTAGGAAAAGATGCATTTCTGAAGTCCTACGAAATCCAGATAGATAAGTTTGGACTCAGAGAACCAAAAATCTGATTCACTATCAGGTAACTTTGCCAGTGGTCTGAACAGACATAGCCTCTCTCACCCATTCATCCTGAAAGAGAAAGAAGTAAGAGCATGTGGACTAAGATGATTAGCAGAAAGATTTAGATACCATCCCCTGTTTTACTTTGGCTTCACAACAAGATCATATTATAAAATATGCTTCCTTCTGCTACCACAAAAGCTCAGGGTTGACTTTAATGGCCAAGGCAGGATGCCAGCATTTGTAAGAAGCCTACTAATCTAAAGAGAACCATCAGCAAGTGGTCTTGTATGAATATTTTGGTCTCATATGCTACCTTTCCTTTACTCTGGAGTCCATGCTGTAATCTGATTAACAGTTTTTGCCAAGTTGCTACATTCTCAATGGAATTTCCACTGCCCACTCAGCACAAAAAGAACAATGGATTTTGAACAAAGAACAATGGAATAAGTTCTGGGAGAATGGAGAACCTGCTGCTGTACAGATATCACTGAAATACAGCTTTGCACAGCCCTAGACAGTATGATCAATGGTAAGTAATGCCGGATTTTAGAAATCTACCCTGTTTCTCGAACAATACGGCCTCCCCCAATAGGAAATCCCAGCATGTTTTATAGGCATGAAATGAAATTAAGCCCCTCCCCACAAATTAAGGCCTATATTAAAACATGTGAAATGGGGGGAATGGTGGGGGGGCCTTGTCATTAGGAAGTACTTTTGTTGCACACCCGGATATGGTGCTGCCTGCGTTGACCCCGATAAGAAGTGCCCCACCAACGCCGAGGTCAACATCCAAGCTGTCGCCGCCCGCCCGAAGATGCAAGGGTGGGGGGGAATTAAGTCACCCCCGAAAAGACGACCTAGCCATTTTTTCGAGGCTCAAAAAAAAAAAAGACCCGGCCTTATTATATGAGAAACACGGTATGTATTGTGGATAAAATCTCTTCACCTATTCTAATGATCAGTTTTTCTGCCTCTTTTCATTATACGGTTCCATGCTGAAAATGTAGCACCGCATGAAAAGTTACAGATGCCTCCCACATCTTTGTTTGCTAAGATTGCTAAAAATATTAATATAACAGGAGGAACCATAGCCGCCTAATATATTATTAATAGCTTAAAAGAAAAGAAACTTGGCCCAGAGTAGCTTTCGGATGAACCGTTCACATTTAGAGTAATATACCTCAGCTATCTATGAGGCAGGTTTTCTGATTCCCCCCTTTTAATGCTGGTTTGAAACTGAGTGATTTGTTAGAAACATGACACATTTAGTGCATCCACTTGGGCCCAAATGACAAAACAGCAAGAAGCAGTTAAAAGCTTCCTGTCTGCTGTCAAAGCCCTGTAATTTGCCGCCTTTCTCCAATCAAGGGCTTTATTGACAAGGCCGGTTTCACTAATGACCTCGGAAAAAGCTTTTCATTCTGCCCTTCCTTGGCTAATCTGCTTGAGTCTTAGCAGGAGCTTCCAAGGAGCAGGTGTCACCTGCCCACTCTTTCCAGAAGGAGGGCAAACAGATCTGTTTTGTTACCTCGCATAGAGGCTTTGTTGGACTGGCTAATTTCTCTTTTTTATATATGCACATGTCCTTATCAGCCGGGGAGCATGTTGCTCTTCCTACCCTGTGAATGTTTATCTTCTCTCATTCAGTCTGTTGGACACTGAAATTAGAGGTGTAGAAAAGCTATTAATCCATATTTCTACCCCATTCCAACATTGTTCCCCCAGGTAGCTTTTTCTATTAGATATCATTTTTAGTTCTTTGGGTGCAATTACTGCTAGTGCCTTTCCCAGATCAAATTACACACACTTTCTCTCTCACATGCACACACTCCCTTTCATTTGATGCTTCATTTCAGTAAATTTGATTCCAAAAGGTGTGCTGGAAACAAGGCTGAAGCTGGTTAGCAATTTCATTTTGTTGCTCTATATAATTCCTCTTCCACCTCACTAACATGCAGCGCTAGATGGAAGAGATTGTGCCTAGCAGGAAGCATTACTCTCTTCCTTCTCTGGCCTGATTGCCCTTGCTTTCCAACACCAAGGTGCCTCGCATAAAGGTGAAATTTGTTTCCTTTAGCAAGTACTTTCCTGCCTGAGCCCAAGCTGAAATAAATCAAAACAGGGGGCCTGATTGGCATAACAACTTTCTCCTGCTTGTGAAATAAAGCCTTTCTGTTATCCTCTTCTTCTTTGGCCTCTTTCTCAATAGTAGGTTAGCAAAATCATTTGTCCAAGGACTGAGGTGTCTAAAATTTATGTCAGCATAAATGGCTCTGTCCTGACATCAGATCTCCAGTCAGTGATAAGGCTGGGGACAATCTCTAGTCAGTGATGAAGTGTCAGTGATAAGGCTGGTGACTGGTTCAGTCCTTTCACTTTTAATCTGGGATACTGTAAAGGCAATGATTTATAGATTCCCTTGGCTGTGTTTTCCTTCCCATCAAGCATTACCCCTGATATGGAAACAAAATAGCCTTTGGTTGGTGAAATGGGTTGGAATCACTATGGTAGCATGCTTATGTGATATGGTGGAATATAGTCTGGATTCCCAGGAAAGAGAGGCTGCTTTCCAGAGGGCAAAGAGACACTGGAGCTTGGAAAGTTTGGCCAGCAGAAAGAGGGTAAAATGGCTCCTCCGTAGCTTTTCCCAAAGTGCATTTGCAGTCACGCAAAAGGTTGCTTTAGTCAGGCAAGATTCTGTCTAGAGTGAAAAAACAATAGAGGAAACTACTCTTAAGTCATTCCACTGTCCTTCTTGGTCCTGATATCTGGAGGTTTTAACCACCTTTCAAATTTTCTGAGTAGCTGGCATCAGCAAGGATTCTGCTTCCTGCTACACACTTTCTTCGCTCCATTAACCTGTCAGCTGGGCTATTTTGGGACATCATCTTTCAAATGATCACCATACCTCCCCCTCCACCTGCAAATCACTAGCATGGTGGAAAGACTATGTGAAACAGCAGGTGAGCTTTCTTCTATGTTTCTCCACTAGGATGTTCCAATATCCTTGCCTACCAAGACTTCTCCTCTTGGGCAAGCTTCTTGTAATGAGAGGTTTGATCATTAAAAAAAAATTGGTTTGGACTTTATGGCAGCATCTTGCCTGTCTGGTGCAAAGATTATGGACATCATAAGTCAGCTAGATAGGTTTGAAGAGTTAAAGTAGTGGGGGAGCACAATTGTGGTGCACATTGGCACCACTGATATGAAGTACAGGATTTCTCAAGGAGTATCCTCAAGAATGCTTTTCTGTTTATCAGGTATGGGAGAAACGAGCTTGTTAATACTTGGGTGAGATGGTGGTACCAGGATGGATTCAAATTTATTAGAAACATTCCAGGACATGCCAGCTCTGTAGGCCTCAGCTGCTTAATAATAAAAAAAAAGGTTACAAAGCAGCTTTTATACTGAAATTAGTGGGGCAGTCAATCAGAAGTTCCAACCAGTACTTCCTATATGAATATTGCTCTGATTTGGGATAAAAGAAATAGAATTGGTACAGTGGGTCCTAAAGGAAATAAATATATCTGTAATGACCAGTGCATGGTAGGAAAGTAATACTGGACCAAAGGAATAACAGGTGGGCTAGCAGAAGGAATTGTAGGAAAGGAATTATGCTTGTATGTTAATGATAGAAATCTGAGCAAAAATGAGAATATTTATTGAGAACAGTAAAAGTTTTCTAAGTACAAGCTACAGAAAGGATAGGGATGAGTCCACGGGGTAGCATTCAGTGTTACCAAGAACATAGGTCCAATCAAATGGAAAGTATTGCAAAACAAGGCAACTGATAAGATTGGAAGACAGGATGCAACAGTAGAGTTTATTTAGCTTAGACAAAAAATGTTTAAGGAAGCAACTTCAATTTATAAGTATGCATAGTAAAGAAAGTGGTAGTTTTCTCCATCTCCATCTCCTAATAATAGAACACCCAAGGATTCAATAATTGGCCACCCTATGAAATTAACTAGCATAAGATTTAGCACTAATAAAGAGGAAATATTTTTTTCATATGGCAAATAACCAACCTGTGGCATATAATGCCCAAAAAACAAGTTCCAAGAGGAGAATTTTATCAATGACTGAGCTTGATGACTTTGAGTTTGGGGGCTCTCTATAACAGGAATACTGATGCTGCAATGTAACAGCTGCTTTGATGTCCTATTTGTGGGCTTCCTACACGCATCTGGTAAGCTACTGAGGCCTCAGTCTGTTTGAATGGGGCTGTTGTCATGTTTTCGTCACAGGTATTGTGTCAAGAATATTAGTTTAAATCAATTCATATAAAGGTGGAGTTAAATTGGCCCCACAACAGATTGGTGACGGGACAAAGGAAACATCACCAGGACATGTCTCTTAAAAAGGTTGCTATGAAAGTTTTGTGTTGCCAGTTAGCAGAATGTCAGGACCAGCCCTCCTACCCGCTCTTGGGGACATTTTCCATAATGAAACTTTATGTTGTTATTTCTCCTAGTGCCCCAATAAAACTTCCCGTGAAGAGATCTTAATGCATTTGTTATTCCCTTGAGTATCTTACAAAAGCACTTCTAGTCCCAGATTTTGACAATTTTGTAAACCGTATTCTTCATTGCTTTGATTAGAAAAGCTACTTTCTGCACCATTGTTGGAAACTAGCAAAAAGAGCAGCAATAAACCATTTCGTATCTAACATCCCCAAATCACTTAAATTTTAGCAGCGAAGTAGCAGAATTTTGGTAATGTAATTTTTGTTGTCAAGATAGAAAAATGGAAATGCAAAGAATCTGGACTGTGAAATCCTTCAACTTCCATCCTTAAATCCTATGATGCTTCATGTTCATCAATAAGAGGCCAAAATGTGGCAGTGGCTGTTTCCAGAGATGCTACCAAATAACTGGAAGTTGTTCAGTGATCTGTTAATAGCCAGGAGACCAAGTCACAACCCCCAACTTTTATAGTAAAGTCTAAGCTGCAGGGGGGTAGGTCTATTAGGCTTGTGATGGGAAAAAATAGTGAATTATTTTGGCAGGAGAACAAGGATTGCAGTTGGTTTTGTGATGATGCAAAATGGATTGGAAATTGTGCTTCTGGGCAGCATTGGAATTTCTGGGGCTTGGTAAGAATGTCTTCTTAAAAAAAATAAAAACCAGCATCCCCACTCCAATTGATCACCGGTTTTCAGTTTCATGCTTGCTTCCTGTCTCAATGTGATAGGAGACCGACATTCGGTGGAGTAGGTTTATAGATTGCTCATTCCTACAGTGATATATTGAATTTAAATTGTCCCCAAGCATTTGCTCTGAAAGGGATTAAATACAAACCTCAAAATTTCAAAAATCCTTAAAATCTGATGCACATTCAATGCCAAATGTGGTACCTTGGATGAAAATGCCTTGAAAAGAATTAAAGATGCTGAATATTTTTTCTATGATGCAAATATTGAAAGTGACATTATTGTAAATTACAATAGTACGTTTATAAAATGTGGTTTGAACTCATTTCTTCCTTTCTCATGAGGTCAAACAATATACACTAAAATCTCTATACTATTCTACTAACAGGTGGACCTAAACTTTGTTAACAGATACAACCATTTTTTGTCAGAAGCAGAATGCCACTGACCTCAAATCATTGGTCTTTTTAAAACAACCCAAGGATGCACCCCAAAGACTTCCGGGGTTGGTACAATGAGGACCCAGATTGTTGGGGGACAATATGCTGACTCTGTAAACCGCTTAGAGAAGGCTGTAGTGCACTGTGAAGTTTAAGTGCTGTTGCTGTTATCATCCTCTGCTCCTACATATAAGTCTTTCTATCCTTGGACTGTTCATGAAACAGTCTTATATAGAAAATTTGTAATGTACAACATCAGTAAGCGTTTTGAACCTGAACTTGTGTACTGAGGTGCATATATATATATATATATATATATATATATATATATATATATATATATATATATATATATAGTTTTCTGAGGTTCTCATGGGATTTGTATGTGGATCTTTGGTTGTTCGGGTTTCTCCCGCGTAAAGAGAAGAAGGGAGAAAACCCAACAACCAAAGATCCATATAGTGTGTGTATGTATGTGTGTGTGTGTGTGTGTGTGTATATATATATATATATATATATATATATATATATATATATATATAGAGAGAGAGAGAGAGAGAGAGAGAGAGAGCGCTTGCTGTGGTCTTCTTTCATGGGCAATATCTAAAGCACATCAAGATTTACTGGTTTCCAAAGTCCAAGAAAGATTCTTATACAAGTGTTGGGATCACCCTCAAAATGTTGGGATCAACCCTCAAAAAGAAGGAATTCAAAACCAAACCAAATGAAAAACTGGAGGGTGGGGGAAGTTTTTCCTATTCAAAATTCTGTTTATTCATTTAAGACGGTTCAGAAGCATGCTGAAAATAGTTTAAGAACCAATTTCATTTTTATTTTTCTCTCAAATGTGATTATACACATTCATGTGTCTACTAATATTCTACACTGTTACATTAAAGATACAGTACGGTAACATTCGATTTGAGGTACTTAGAATTTATAAACGTCCTTCATAAATAATGCCATCAGTTGCTATAGACAAGCACTATTCCAAACACAACTAGATCCAATTGTGTCTGAAATAACAGAGTTTAAATTTTTCATTTTTAGAAAAAAAAACAGTGCTATAAGTACTGTAGAAATTAGAATTATTAGTTTAAATTATATGCAGATCAGCTCAAAATATATAGTACACTAAGAAATCCAGTAATAACTTTCTTTCCCTGTTCAGTTCAGCTTTGCAAGATGATATTCAAAATAATTTCAATATTGTCTATACTTTTTCTCAATCTCTGGCTCTTTATAGATAAATATATTGGATAATTCCAGAAGACTAAAGCAATATACAGGTAGTCTGTGACTTACAGTCATTTGTTTAATGATAATTTTAAATTATGACAGCAATGAAAAAAGTGACTCATAGCTGGTCCCGGTACTTATCACCGTTGTAGCATCCCTGCAGTCACATGACCAGAATTCAGGCACTTGGCAACCAGCATGTCTTTAAATCTGTCCCAGGATCATGTGATCCCCATTTGTGGCCTTACCAGGGGCTTCCAAGAAGCAAAGTCTATGGGGGAAAGCCAAATTCACTTAATGGTTTTGTGATTCACTTAATAATCATGATTCGCTTAAACAACCATAGCAAAAGAGATCATAAAACTGGCATGGCTCACCTAACAACCACATTGCTGAAGGACAAAAGTCCCAGCCCCAATTGTGATTGTAAGTTGAAGACTACCTGTATTATAAATATATTATCCTAACAATTTAGGACATGAACTTTCAATTAAAGGGCATAGCCCTAATTTGGGGACAATTCTGCAAATCTCCCGAGTTATTTCTGCAGTACTAGTTGGATGCTGCAAATCTTCTCATTCTATCCACAATCTACATAAGGTAACAATAATCTGAGTTAACTGAATCTAATTTAGCTTGGTTATAACAGAGTAGAAGATCAAAGTTAATATGCCTGATCCACTGTTGCTAGGAAAACACCACATGATGGAAACATATGAAGGACCATCCAGTTCAATTAAAAAAAAAAACCCTCTCTGCTTCAGAAACGTATCCTCCATTCAGAACAACACTAAATTGAGTGAAGTGTAGGGAATTATATTTGCTTTATTCTATTTGGCAAGGAAAATTTAAGTACTCAAAGCTCTTTCCAAGTTGTTCCCTGGGGGGGAAACAACAGATCAAAGTTTAGATAAATACAGTCTTAAAACTCATATATCACCTTCATAATAACATTGTTATTTAAATGATTAAATCATCTTTTAAATTTCACTGTATAGTTACAAAATTTGAAATTTTCTTCATTTGTAACATACAAAGAAAATGTAGGTTCTGCTTTTCATGTGTTCAAGAGCCAATACAGAGAGAGAAAGGGGGGGAGGGGCAGGGGCAGGGGTGGGATTCTACCAGTTCGCACCTATTCACTAGAACTGGTTGTTAACATTCTAAGCAGTTCGGAGAACCGGTTGTTAGAAGAAATTACTGGCCTAATCCTGTAAGGAAGGCAGGAAGGAAACATTCTGGTGTTGCTTACAGAAACTGCCTCGCCGTTAACCCTTATTACATTCTTGGCAGGACTAGACTTCCTGTCTCAGGAACATCTCTGGAGCTTTTTTCCCCTCCTTTACTGGTACCATTCAAAGTTGACCATTCAAAGTTACAATGGCACTGAAAAAAGTGACTTATGACCATTTTTCACACTCATGACTGTTGCAGCATCCCCACAGTCATGAGAGGCCAGGCGAGGAGATGCGTGCTTCAATGTGAGTGATGTTGAGTTGGCCACACCCAGCTAATAACTTGACTGCCAAGCCACGCCCACCACCTAAGCCATGCCCACAGAACCGGTTGTTAAAAGTTTGAATCCCACCCCTGGGGCAGGGGCAGGGGGAGGGAGAGGGAGGGAGAGAGGGAGCGGGAGAGGAAGAGAGAGAGAGAGAGAGGGAGACTCATTACAGGTAGCTTTTTCCTGATCAATGTATTAGTACTCAGACTCTTCGTTCAGATTTGATACATACTTCAAGTAGTCATTTATCTTAACAGCCTCCCAAAGGAGATCTTCTTGGCCCTATTATGCCTTGCTATTAGACTGGTAGTGAAGTCAATTTTTATTCCAAGCTTTTACAAAATACCCCTTTAAAACTGTCATTAACTGCAGCTACTACATTTTAGTTTTTTAATTCTGATTTTCTCAATATTTTCTAATATTTAATATATGCTCTTTTAGAATTTAGAAAGGCAGGTTATGCATGCTGAAAATAATGAGCTAACATTAGAAGTCATTCCAGATTCAACTAAAAGGTGTTATAATTGCAAAAAACAAAACCCTCGTGCAATACACACTACATAGTTGACTGCTTAAAGTTGCAGCTCCGCACACTTACTAAGGAATTATTCCTAGGGAAGCCAGCAAAATTGATGCCTGAACAGACATATGTAGGATTGCACACAGGGGCATTGAACATCAGGAAAAAAATACAAATATTCGGTGATATAAATATGGCCACACACTACTGCAGAGATCTTATTCAATTATCTTGTGAAATTCATTAATGTTTTTAGTTTTCATAGAGAAAAAGTATAAATACCTTTCCAGTATTCATCCTTGAAAATAAGTCATTTCAAAACAAAACACAGCATGAGAATTGGAAATCTAAATTCAATACATTTAAAACTCTAGCCCATCTCATTTTGCCCCCATTTGGGCTACTACAACTTAACTAGCTTACTTGGAGGTCTGCCTACTGCTCTATCTCTCAGGAGTAATTACTTGATTTTCCTGCAAGTAGGACATCCATGTGGCTACCATTTTTGACATCCGGGTGATACATGCTGATTTCACTGGCATTGCGTTTGTGGAAAAAATAAGTCTGAAATGCAGGGAAGAACTTAAAGATAATTTAGGATTGCACTATTATATGAGAACTATTTATAAAGGTAAGTTAAATATTTACCCATATTTATTCTGGCAAACTGCCTACTTGTAACACATTATGGGGAAAAACAAAGAAGGGAAAATTCATTACACAGGTCTGTGGTCCTCTAAAAAAGAGAGCTGAGCAATCTGGTGTCAGAGACAATTCATTTCTCTGTTCAGGAATGATTGTGATTATGCTAATTCTAGTTTCATTGTTCATTGTCCACAAATATTTACCATAAATACCACATATTTTCCAGAATAAAACTGAGACCTGTGCTTCAGTGGGGTAAAGCTAAAAGTAGCAGTGTACACCTGCCATCTAGAGGCCGAAAGGCCACAGGGCAACTGATGTGACCTATGTCTGGAAAATGGATTCATTTCACCTTAAGGTAATGTCATCAGTCTTCCTTAAATCATGCCATTCACAGTGCTTTGATTTGGCATATTTGAAACATGTGAATTAATTGGATTAAAGAAAAAATAACTTAAAGAGAGGATCATTTTGTCCCAAACAAATTATCCAGATGCTTTTATCTAGCAGTTCCTACAAGATCGGGCAATATATGTGGTCTACCCAACTATAGCCTCATGTTGATGTGATGATGAGAGTTAGATTGAGACTAGCTTTTTCCATAACAAATCAGGAATATGGAGCAAATTTTATGTCTGAAAACAGCTTTAACCTCTCCTCACTCTAGTCTAAATTCAGGGCTTGAATCATACTTAAAGTTGTGAGAATGTAATCCTTTACATTTCTTTGAAAAGCAACTTCATACCTCTGAGAAATGTAAATATTTTTTTAATCATATTATTTCTGATGATAAAAATGTAGGAGGCACAGGAGTAACATTTGCTCTGAAGGACAGCTTCTGTTTTATGCTTTTAATATGCTGCACTGCTGAGAAACTGTTACTGCTAAATTTTCTCATGTTCAAGTATTATTTGGGGTACCACATACACTTAATGAAACTAGGAATCAGGATTTCAAGACCCAAAAATATTTACCGAGGCATTCTGCAAATGTTTTAGGACTCCTAATGGTTATGCTGGCCTGAGAATTTTGGACATTGCGGTTTGAATTCAAAAAGAAACCACAAATTAGGAAAAGCTGATATGGGCTGGAGACTGGAGGCACCCACAAGGATATTTGGTAGCATGGGACAGTGGGGGCAGAATGACGAAAGCAATGTTGAATCACCATGATGGAAGCCCCATATGTTGTTACCTATACAAAGAATTAGAACTTGCAATGTGATAGTGTTTTTATTATTTTACTGAAAATTTCAGATTCTCTGGATGCCTCAGATAGAAATATTAAAGCTACTATTCTAATAGCTAGGACAATAAAATGTTGTGCTATGGAGCTACATTGTAGTGAGAAAACTGGGACAAATCTATTTCAGACTAATACATGTTATTTTCTAGACTGAAATACATAGGAGTTGCTGTTTTGAGAGAGTGCCTTTTATTTCACAAACATGGTACTCACCTATATTTTTACCATCTCTCTTTTTTTAAAGCTATCTGCCAACTTGAATCTTTTGTTAGAAATGCAGATAGTCCAACCAATTTTAAAAAATCTGGAAAAGGAAAGCTTGACTGACAATTGAAAAATCTCTAAAAGTTAGATAAGAAATATTTGTCACAAATATCCCAGATTCTGCAGGGTTCCCAGTTCTGGGTTGCAAAAAATCTCACTTGGTATTTTTGTTTGCTGTCACATGGCATTTTGCAGCCCAAATTTGATAGCCTTAGTGTGTGCTGCACAAAACGAATCAGTAATTTACACTTGTGCTAAAAAGAATACTTCTGTAGTTAAAGAGAGAACTACCAGCAGATTCACAAGCAATCTTAATGGTCACATTGACACTCAACGATAAACTAAAAAAAATTAAATTATAGTTTGTTGAAGTCGTAGTGTCTAATAAGTTAAGCAAATATTATTTTGTATGAGCCTGGCAGATTACAAATCCCTTCAATAATTCTGCTGCAACCTGTGTTAAATTACAAATACCAAGAATCCCTTCATCGCACTGGTTGGAGATAGTGAAAACTATAGGATGTGGGGGGAATCAGATGAGGGGAAAAAAAAAATAACATCTAAAAATTTGAGTGATGTTTCAAAATTTATAATTGGGTCAATATTCATATTCTAACCAAACTGCATAACGCGCAGTCTACGTGCTCATTCAAAAACAGAGCTTTCAAATCTATTTGCTTCAACCGTTTAAATGTCCCACTAGTTAATTTAATATGTGAAGCATTAAAATATTCAGCTTTGAGTTCCATGGGAAAAAATGTCACTGTAGGGTACACTGAACAAATACATTCCATGGCAATTTCTAACAATTAAATGCTCCAAACATCTGTATTTTTTACTAATCGGAAAAAAAAAAAAACCATGTATCTTCAGAATGGTGTTTGGGCAAATAAAACTTACAAAACTCATTATCTGCTGATTGCTACACATTTTCTGACACTGGAAAAAACACAGATGATGCATGAAAGGCAGCCAGAATAATGGCTTGATTAAATGAAATGTATTTAATCCCTTGAAAAGAAAAGTAACTCTCAGAGAGATTTTGTACTAGTGAAAATGCCATTATGTAATACTTCAGAGCAGGCTCTCCTTGTATGAAAGGCTTTAGCTGCCATCATTCCTGTCCTGCATGTACACTGAAGATAGTAGGAACTGCACTAATACCAGCTAGGGAAGGCTACCCAGAAGTAATCATGGGCAAGCCAAAATGCATGAATGTATTTTTAAATATCAACAGTTTCCTTGAAAAAGAGCTTTCTAAAAAAAAAAAAAAAAAAGGTTAAGGTTAAGGTTAATTAAAAAGCAACTGTCCCCAAAGACCTTGAGTTTTTGCTGTTATCTTCCACAAGATAAACTAAATATGAAATGCCAGTGTTTGCAAAGCAATTCATGGCAGATCAAACTTTATCTTTTTTTCCAATCAGTTGCTTCAAGTGCTTGTCATTTGAAGACCTCCTATGTTTCTTCTAGAAAACCTCAACCCATGCATGGTGATGATGTAGCTAAACCAGCCTCAGTTCTAAGTTTACGTTGCATCCAAATGCCAAAAGACTAAAGATACTTTTAATTCTTAGTTGTTCTACAGCATAGAGGAGCAAAAATAAATAAATCATAAATCAAAATGACAGGAAATAGCAGCACAGTCGAGACCAGACAAGTTATGTCCCTTGACACACACTGCACAGAAAAAAAAATGACAACTTTCTTCACTAATAAGGCATTCCATCTGTGCTAAAGCCGAAAATCTTTAACACTTAATTTGCTAGTTTGATCTTGGGAGCACATAGTAGAAGAAATACATGTAGACAATAAAAAGTACAGCAAGATTTAAAACTGTTCACTGCATTTAGGAGTGTCCTACTTGAATTGACCAGACATATCTGCAGACAACAAGCTAAGCATGAAATTGGCCTGAACCGGACATAATACATTATATAGAATCACAGAGCATTCTGCAAACCCACCTTTTCCTTCAAGCATAAAAAATAAGTTCTGGAATTTGCCCTCCCTGAACCCCAGTGCCATTGGTGCTGTCTGAAGAACACTGGAATTGCACAGTCACTTTGCCACATTGGACTTCTGTCATTCCTTCTTGCCCAAAATAGCTGAGTTCATTACCATCCAAAATCACACTAGCCGTATAAAAGGTATCTGGTTCGATTTGCACTGGATACTCAAACCACACGGGGAAAGTATTGCTAGATCCATCTGAGAAATACTTGCTCAAGTTTTGTCCAAGGATAACGCCTTGACGCTTGAGTTCAATCTTAGCACTGTATTCTGCTGATCCGCAGCTGGAGCCATAGAGTCCAAACCCAGCAATGAAAACCCTCTTGTCAACAGCAAACTGGATGCTGTCGCAACGGCCCCGGTAGCGCCACTGGTTGCTGCGGTAGGCACATGACTGGAAGCGATGACAGCGCTGAGGGACCAGGCCTTTGCGGGCATTGCTCACAAACTGCAACTCTGGTTTCTTGGCAGCTGTGTACCAAAGGAAGATATCGTTTGTTTCACTGAGGGTCAGAAGACCAGACTGAGCAGCCCCGTTGGCGAAGTCATCCAGGGCCATGGTGGGTATGCGAATGAGATAGAGCGCCTTCCCGAGCACTTTGCGCTTATTTTCAATGCTAGGAAGCAACTCTTGCCGTTGACACTCCATTTCGGCCCAATTGAGGGCAGCTTCGAAAACCACGATCTCTTTGGCGTTCAGGGTCTCCCTCTGGAGAATGCTTTCAAGGGTTTGGAAGTCAATGTCACAGAAGCCTTCCGATTTCAGGGCCAGCTCGGCCTGTGCATCGATCACCTCCCAGCAACGCTCAGTCAAGTCCGGTTCCTCAAATAAGCAGCTTTGGGAAAGCAGCACACAAGCGTTTTTTGCACTCAGGCTTGTCTCTAGGAAATTCACACAGGCCCGGGCGAGATGAGGAACAATGTACTTCTTGGCGGCATAAAGAGTTGCCAGAACCGTATCAGCAGCCAGGTCAATTTCATCACAATAAATGTATCTGTAATAAATAAATATACATATCATGCTAGTATTTTAGCAGATGGGGGCAGATAACATTTTTCTACAATACTGAAAATAGAAAGAACATGTCTGGGAAACACTAATATATTCTCTCAATCACAGCTTGGACACAACAATTTAGGTTGCTGACCAAATAACATCCTCCCTATTTAACAAATTCTTTATCCTCAAAACTTGTCTGTAAGTGTAGGATAGATAATTAACAATCTATGCTGCAAATCACCAATAGGAGGCAAACTTTAATGTTTCCTTTTTTCTTCAACAATGCTGTAATACATTGTTGGCTTGCATATATTTGAGTGATGATTCTTTTATATGGCTAAACTAATTCAGGCAGCAGCCATGACTTAAGCCATGACATAATGAATTTAAATAAGTCTGATGCTGTTTCACAAATCCAAGTGTGAGCTAACAAGAGCTTCTCCTTAGCTACAATCTGATCCTGCTTTCTTTGCACCTTTCTCTCGCCTTGAGCCTAGGCACAAAGGAATGAAACGAATGCAGTTAGAAAATGAAACTAATCTCCTGTATAATTCTGACTGAGCTAACCTAGTTTACTTGACAAGCCTGTCTCCCTAGCTTTGAATGGTGGAAAATTTAAAGGGAACACCTAATTGGTCTATTTACTGCACATATAACTTGATCCACCATAGCAGCTATTATTTTTGGCAAAATAATTTGGCAGTGAGCACAATGTTAAAATTTCATTGTGGCCAGTTATATCACATACAGCAGATTTTGCAGAATTTATCTTACGCGCCTTACAAACAAGCATATAATTCTCAGGATAGTTAAGAACCTGTCAGATTTTTTTTTTTTTAAAAAGCCACATATATTTGTAGTGTTGCATGCTTACAGGGATGCACTAGCTAATAGGGAAGCAGAGGGATTTACGGTGATTTATCTGGGACTTTTTAAAATAACATGTAAGATTTATAAATTCTGGCAGGAACAACGTATTTTAAGATGTCGTTCACAAATCTCCCCATGCACTGCTTCTTTTGTATGTCGGCTAATAAAGGTGGTTGTGAGTCAACCATTTGAAGACCATAGCAACTGACTGGAAAAAAGGATTCTCCCATTTAATATGACGAATCTTTTGCATCAATTTGGTGAACAATGCCATGGTTCTGTAACTTGCTCTGTGTACATCTCTATATAATAGTCCATGGTCATATAGTAATATGCTATTTGACCTCCCCAAAAATGACAATGTGAGTTTAAGATAATCCCCTACCTACCTAATAATAAACAACTGTTTAGATAGTTAAAAAAAGAACTTTTGTAGTGCTGAATTTCTCCCTTTGTTAACCTTAGTTGCCGATTCCAGTTGAAACCAATGCTGGAGATCCCTCTGCCATAAGTCTGTGCATGTGACGCTCTTGTATACACATATAAGCATGTATGGAATTTTTTTTTTTTTTTTGGCTTTTAATGACCCCATAATCCCTTACTGGGGTGGAGTCGAGGCAACTGAATGGAGCAGAATGTTTACTGGCCGGATGCCCTTCTTATTGCCAATGCAGAGTTTGCAGCAGATAATTACTCATTGTGCCCAGATTGAGAAATATTTGCCATTGCCTAGGATCGAGCTCACAGCCTCCTGATCGTGAGGCAAGAGCTCCACCTCTAGGTACTGCGCCACTCATAAGCATGTATGGAAATATGCCTGCCAAAATCTACATAGCCTAAATAGGATTTTTAAAAAATTGTATTAAATGAACTACAGGTGGGCTTGGGATTGCCGTCCCTAAGGAGTAAAGCACAACATCCAGTGGCTGCATCGCTTAGTGACAATCTCAGTAGCCACAGCTGCTATCACCACCCCAAGTTGTGTGTGGGGTTCATTAAGCGGGAAGCAGTGCTACAGGGAGCGGGGAAGCCCTAGGAAGCCCAGGAGGGAGAGGGAGATGTGGTGGCATTATGCAAGTGCAGGAAGAAAATGGGGTAGAGGGTGCAGCACAGGTGCAGAAAGGCCATGGGATAGAAGGCATAGTGCATCAGAGTGCAAGAGGTAGGATTCGCAGGTATAAAAAGGCCATGAGGTAGAGGGCATGTTATAGCATGAATGCAGGAAAACCAGGGGAACTTACCAGAATGACTTGTGACTTTTCCTGCCAGCTTCCCCACTGGTTTTCCTTATGAGGAAGCCAGCAGGGATGCCTGAAATGTTGTAATTCTGAGCCAAGCAGCCAAGTGCCCAGATTGCAATCCTGTGACTGCAGGAGTGCAGAAAACCACACAGAACTCAGAGGAAAGTCATACATATTTTTTTTTCCCAGTACCACTGTAATTTTGAATGATCGTTGAACTAAGGGATGTTAGCCAAGGACTACTTGTAAAAACTACTAATTAAGCCCAATTGCCTGTTAAATAAGATGCACCATTTCCAAAATCTGCATGTATGAACAGTGTCTCACAAAAGGAGATACACAAATTCCTCCAAAGAGGAAAATTCAGGATGGAGATCGGATAAGAAGGAAAAAGTCATTGTAGTGAAAAGGGATGGAGAAAGAAAGCAACACAACTGGATGGAAAGAAGAAATGTGGGAAGAGGTATTCAAGCAAGGAAGGAGAAAACCCTTGTCTAGTTGTTCCAAAATATCTAAATTTACCAAGGAAGCAATCTTTTCAAAGCAGCACCTTCAGGTGATGTCTGGATTACTTGTACAGGTGAAACTCGAAAAATTAGAATATCGTGCAAAAGTTCATTTATTTCAGTAATGCAACTTAAAAGGTGAAACTAAAGAGACTCATTGCATGCAAAGCAAGATAGTTCAAGCCGGGATTTATCATAATTGAGATGACTATGGTTTATAGCTCATGAAAACCCCAAATCCACAATATCAGAAAATTAGAATATTACATGCAATCAATAAAATAAGGATTGTACATAGAACAATATCGGACCTCTGAAAAGTATAAGCATGCATATGTACTCAGTACTTGGTTTGGGCCCCTTTTGCAGCAATTACTGCCTCAATGCGGCGTGGCATGGAAGCCTGTGGCACTGCTGAGGTGTTACGGAAGACCAGGATGCTTCAATAGCGGCCTTCAGCTCTTCTGCATTGTTCGGTCTCATGTCTCCCATCTTTCTCTTGGCAATGCCCCATTGATTCTCTGTGGGGTTCTGGTCAGGTGAGTTTGCTGGCCAATCAAGCACAGTAATCCCACAGTCATTGAACCAGGTTTTGGTGCTTTTGGCAGTGTGGGCAGGTGCCAAGTCCTGCTGGAAAATGAAGTCAGCATCCCCATGAAGCTCGTCTGCGGAAGGAAGCAGGAAGTGCTCCAAAATCTCCTGGTAGCCAGCTGTGTTGATCCTGGACTTAATGAAGCACAGTGGACCAACACCAGCAGATGACATGGACTTAATGAAGCACAGTGGCTCCCCAAATCAACACAGACTGGAAACTTTCACTGGACTTCAAGCATCTTGCAGCATCTTGCATCCTCTCCATTCTTCCTCCAGACTCTGGGTCCTTGCTTTCCAAATGAGATGCAAAAGTTGCTCTCATCAGAAAAGATGACTTTGGACCACTGAGCAACAGACCAGGTCTGTTTTTCTTTAGCCCAGCTAAGACGCTTCTGATGTTGTTTGTTGTTCAGGAGCACTTGACAAGAGGAATACAACATTTGAAGCCCCTGTTCAGGATCCATCTGTGTGTGGTGGCTCTTGATGCACTGACTCCAATCCACTCCTTGTGAAAGTCCCAAACACTTTTGAATGGCCTTTTCCTGATAATCTTCTCCAGGCTGAGGTCATCCTTGCTGCTTGGGCACCTTTCTCTTCCACTTTTTTCCCTTCCACATAACTTTCTATTAATGTGCTTTGATACAGCACTTTGGGAACATCCAACTTCTTTTGCAATTACCTTTTGAGGCTTTTCCTCCTTATGGAGGGTATCAATGATGGTTTTCTGCACAACTGTCAGGTCAGCAGTTTTTCCCATGATTGTGATTCCTACTGAACCAGACAGAGAGACCATTTAAAGGCTCAGGAACCCTTTGCAGGTGTTCTGGCTTAATTAGCTGATGAGAGTGGGACACTTTGAACCGAGAATATTGAACCTTTTCACAATATTCTAATTTTCTGAGATTGTGGATTTTGGGTTTTCATGAACTGTAAGCCATAATCATCTCAATTATGACACATCATGGCTTGAACTAACTTGCTTTACATGTAATGAGTCTATCTCATATATTAGGTTCACCTTTTAAGTTGCATTACTGAAATAAATGAACTTTTGCATGATATTCTAATTTTTCGAGTTTCACCTGTACCTCATTCTAATTATTTTGTTTTCAGTATATTTTTATATTCTTAATACACATCCCAACTCACAAATTTAATTATTTGAAAGAAAAAAATAGGACAAATCTGCTTGGATGGCACAAAGTCCATTAGAGAAACATTCCACTGCCTTTTCGCTTCTGAAATAAGTTGCTGCTGGACATCCCATGGAGGGGAAGAAGAGAAGAAAAGGTTTTTGTTTTTACTTGCAACCAAAACCTCTGAGTACATCACACAGATACACAGACCCACCTTTGCAGCCTGCTCATGGTAAAGAGCTGAACATACGGCAAAGTTATGCCAGTCCAGGCTATAAGATCGGTCTTGTCAAAGGACAAATCAAGATTGGACTTGGTTTTGCTCCTGACAAAGACTGATTTGACTTCTTTGGTGGATCGCAGTTAATAGATATACAAACTTTCTTATAAATGCAGCCACCATGACAGAAACAACCTAATAAAAACTGAAACTTTAATTCCCTGCTCAACCAATTAATAAACTAAAGCTCTGGAAGCTCCATAAATTTTCCACTATGGTGAATTACTGTGAAAGTTACACTGGGAGAGGGTGGTGGTGGAGGGAATTGATAACAATGTTCACTACCAACAAAAGATACTTCAGCCACTCAGTCATATGGATTATTCTGCCACAAGACAATGCAAAGACCTCTGGCTTAGGCGGCTTTAAAAAGAGAGTAAACAGGTATTCAATGTCTTTCTGCATTCTTAGTTGATTTAATGGAAGCTATTAATGCTTCTGAATTCCAGGAGGAGTGGGAAGACAACAATTTCCTGAGTGACTGTCAAAATTTGCAAGACACTCAATTAATTTCTTCTCCTCCCCCATTAGGTGTTTAATCTAGTAGAGTTCTTATAGCCCTTATCAAAATTTCAGAACACTCAAGGAACAGTATTAAGCTATCTCTGTCCTAACCGGCTTTTCTTCCTTATGAATTCAAGGGCTTCAGAGATCTTGTTTTATCACTGTCTACATGCACATTTATGAGAAATGCTCCAATTTGCCCTCTCAAGGGAAGTAGCCAGACTTGAAGAGATAGAGTGGGGGAAGGATATTCCCTAGTGAGCTGTGCTTCAAAATGCCTGCTGTAAAGTACACTTTTACTGGTGCTTGTCATTTTCTGACTTCCAAATCCAGCCATGGGGCTAAAAAGAACATGGCAATTTGTTTGGAGGATGTGAAAAGAGAGAGGATTCTTCTTCTGCAACAGTTTTGATCTTAGCTTTGCACAATCTTACGCAATCCATTGTTGAAGTGAAACCTTGCCAGGTTGCACACATTTAAAATTGGCATTCTATACCAGTTCTGGGGATTAGAACGGGAAATATGATTTATGACAAGATGAATGGTTACAAGGAAAAGATGGGAGAATCTGGTGTTGAAATTTGCTTGAGCACTACTGATTTCCTAGTGGGGGAAAAATGAAGACAACCATGCAACCTTTTAAACATTACTTGCTACCTGGAAGTGGGGAAGGCTTCAAAGTGCAGAAGAAACGCCAATCTCAAGTAAGCTCTTATTTTAAAAAGTTCCATTCGTTTGCCTTTTTATTTCTGCTATTGGGCACTGATGGTTTATTTCTAGGGCAGTCCTAAGCTCCATTGAATACCGATGCTGCTGTAACCTATGCCACCAACCTAAGGCTTTCCCAGAGCACAAAGTTAATGAAGTAAAAGCTTTCTAAGCAGAGAAATTAACCCGAGTAGAAAGTGGGGCGTTCAGCTGAACATTCCTAACCATGGGTTATTATCTGCCAAAGATGATTGGAATGTAGTGAAGATGCCTCTTTGCTAGCTTTTGATGATGGGAAGAGCTGTGCAGAAAAAAACCCACTGTAGCAAAGCCTAAGACCATGAAATGAGGCACTCCGCAATCTGTTTCCCCAAGACAGACTTGATTCAGACCCCTCAGTTATGCCTGCAGAGAGCTGAGAGTCCCTCTCCGTTACCCCCAATGACTGGGAAAATAGTAATTAAAAAAAAGAAAATGTCTGCAAAGCTGAAGCCTAGCAAAACTGCGCCTAGACAAAATCAGTCTCATAATGGCTAGGAACTTTGAAAGTTGTCGCTCTCTAATATATTTGCAAGGGTTCTGGTTTGGAAAAGCTGTTGACATGCAATTCCAACTTGTGGAATTGTGTTTTATTAGATGAAAAAATGTATAAACTGTAGGTTTTTAATACAATACACCTAAGAAACATAATCAAGAGCACTGCTAAAGATTCCAGAACAATCCTGAAATCTATTATAGAAGTACAGTACGCTTGGCACATGTCAGTGGTATCTCACCAAATGCATTTCCTAATGCATCATAGAGCATTATGGTGTTGTTGAAGTCTACCAAGCAATACTTCGGTTTTACTGAGAATATAACTATTAAAAAGTTTACTAAAGATAATTAGCTAAAGTTCATGCTAATTATCTAAATATACGGCAATGGTGGCAATCTTAGCAATTAAACCTAGCACTTATACTTAACTATTACAATCACCTTTGAGAATTCTCAATGTCGAGCCACATGTCATGAACACAATGACATCTTATTGCTGGTTATCCTACTTTGTATAACTTCTTTTCATGTTCCTCGCACATTGTGTGGTAACTGGTGATGCACTTGATTTTAAGAAAGTTACAAAGTACTTGTTTTAGTATCATCCAGACAATTTAATTAAGACATTAGTAGCTAAGAGATAGCTAACCAAAGTTGGGGGGGAGGGGAGAAACCAACTCCCACAATGTTAAGATGTAATATGATGATTTTTTTTTTAAATGAACAAATCGATGAATGTTTCTGAAGAATAATAACTCTTTTCAGATACACCTTCAACTTGAATTTATGGAAAGCACAGTAAGAAAGCAACTTGTTTTTCTTTACATCCCACTCATCACACAAGAGAAGCAAGCCAGATGGAGTGAAGAATCGCTAAAAAAAGAAAAAACGCATGTTCTATCTTCAGTTCCATGTTAAAATGCCTCAAATATATGTGAAGAAACCAATTGTTGTTAGCATTTTAGATTTTATGCGGCCGATAGGAAAAAATTCTATCATGATGAATTCATTTGACAGCTTTATGTAATGACAATTGCACTGAAGAGGAATGGGAAAGTAATGCAAACATTTTTATCAGGAGACATATGAAATTATTTAGATTTTCTTTTCATGTTTTTAAATTTATCATATCCCTCCTTTTGTATATAATATATTAACAATTTGCCTGAAAGTTGTAAGTGACATGCAAAATGTAGTGGGAAAAAGCGGGGGAAGACAGGGAAAAATATAAAATTTACAAATTGAAACTAGTTTTAAAACTAACACAGGGACCATTTTTGGAGCAAAGATTGAGATATTTCTTTTTATAATGATACACACCTTTTAACACTGACATTTCTAGACCAGCCAAACTAATTCATTTCTAATTCATTTCCAGCAACTGAGGAAAGATGCTTGCTTACTTTAGCATAGCGAGGAAAGCAGGAGGCTCCACATCTGGGATACGGATTTCATCTTTATCCTCAGCAAGCTCTCCATAAAACATTGCGTGGAACACAGAACTTCCAACGGCTAAGACATACTGTTTTTTTTTCCAACAAAAGGAAAATATTAGTTCATGCTATAAAACAAACATAAAAAGATATACTAGAGTCACATGTGTATTAAAAAAAGAAGGCCTAGTTGAAGGCAATGAAGATTTTCACCTTCAAAAACTAAGTAGGGGAAAGCTGGGTTTTTCTTTTCATCTTAAGAAATAGTTCTTCAATATATCTATTGCTTTCCTAAAAGAGCTTAAGAAAGTCATGCTGAGAGCCAAGCAGCTGTAGCATTTTGGAACAGGCTTCCGCATCTTGTGCCCTCCATGTCAGGTGGGCTATGATTTAACTCACCTCTAGCTCCCACTATCAATTACTATTATTAGAATGGAAGTCCATCTTACAGCACTTGCAGCAACCTTGGGTAAGACTATATCTCAGACTGTATCATAGGATTTTTGTAAGAATTAGAATTAGTTGTGGGGGGGAAAAGATGGTAGCAATCTGGAAGAACATTGGAATAGTGTCACAAATCACACATAAAATTCTGCAACAGATCTTCTATCAGTATTGCAAAAATGTGTTAACTAGAAAGGAAATTATTAGAACATTTCACAGGCAAAGTTATTTAACTATTTCTATGTATACCGGTTCCAGGATTCAAGCCAGTTATATGAATTTAAAGTGGGAATCATAGATATTCCCCTCACACTCCCATGCCAGTCCTTGCTACTGCAGTTCTTGCTTACTTTGTGTCCTGGTAATCGCTGGGTCCCACCTGGTGGCCCAACTACAAAATGAACATCTGCCATCAAGTCGTTGTTGAACATCACTGCATTTCTATAAACAGAAGCAATATATTAATTGGGAGTGTTTAGCATCAAGCTTTACCTCCAAACACACGCAATTCTTTTTCTTGGAAGCTCTTTAAAGGTTTTCATTAAAAATCAAACCGAGAAAATTAAAACAGAAAGCAATGATAATTATGTAATTATGTTCAGTGTTTTTAAAATAAGGATACCATTACAAAAAACTTTGGGAAAAACTTTCATCAAAGTGAATGTGCCAAGCTGTGCAAACATCTGAAAGTTAAGACATAGAAAATACATTTTTTTTTATGAGCACAAACAATTATGAGCTTAAAATGGCTTGCATGACAATATATTTTTCATTACCAATAGACAAAAACTGCACTGTTGGAAAGGAGAAACCTTTCCCCTTTTCTCAGTTTTAATGAACAATCCTGTGCTAATAAAACATTTCATTACATGCTGCTCCAGGACTTATAAACTCAAGGAAGAAATAGAGCCAAACTTCCTTACCTTTCTCGGATGGTGGGATAAAGCCCTTGCCAATTGGGAGCTGGAATAATATTGTTGTTGTTGATATTTTGCTGGTGATACTGCTGGACAGCAGTTGTGTTACTGTTAGCCAGTTTCTTTCGGGGGAAAATATCAGCAGCCATCTTCTTCTTCTTTTTAGTCTTCAAGGTAATGATTTCATAGCACACTGGAGGTAATTTGCTGTTGCTGCTGCTGCTGCCTCCACCGCCACTGCCGCTGCCGCTGCTGCTACTGCTGCTGCTGCTGCTACTACTACTGTTTACCTTCTTCGAGCTTTTCTTGGACCTGTTCTTAACTGTCTCTGGAAGCATCAAGAAGAAGGTGAGACATTTCATGTTCTTTCCCTTGTCATCTACCATGAGTATCTCTGTCTGTGTAAGCAGAGAGCCTTACTTGGTAAACAGAGGGCGCAGAAGGTACAAATAAAAGAGCAGCAAAGCTGAGAGTGTGTGCTTCTTTCTTTCTTTTTTTTCCTAGCAAAGACAAGGTGACCTTTTCCAGGGTGCTGAATAAGAGATCGGCTTTTAAGTTTGATCCAGGGCTTGACTGGTTAAACGTCTCCCCATCGTGATTCCCTTTTTCATTTGCTCGCCAGAGCTTTCTTTTCCTCTCTCTCTTCCCCCCACCCCTCCAAAGGGTCTGGAGGCTGATTCACCTGAAACCGCTAGGCTGTGGCAAAAAGCAAGTAGAAGAGCAAAGATGTGTGCTGCCTGCTCGTCAGCTGCCTCAACTTGTGTGCTGAAGGGATCTGCACACAGGAGGCATTAGAGCCCTGCAGATGGAGCCAGACGAGCAGCATCCTAGCCCAATCGCTGAAGTCACCAATAACAATTGGACTAGCAGCACAGTGACACCTATTGTAGATGTACAGTGCCCAAATATTAAAGAGCCAGCTATCGCAGTTGCACTTCACATCGCTTTGAAAAGTAAGAAGCGACAGCACATGCAAACCCATGTGTGTTTTTCATGTAAATGCTAAACTAAATGAATGTGATTTAATGCCTCGCATGTGAGCAGAGGAAAATAATTTCAGAGAACAGCAGGATTCTGTGCTTGAAACACACACACACGCTCCAGAAAAATATTTTCAAGCAGATGCGATAAGCCAAATAATGCACTGCTAATTTCCCCCTCCCCGCATTTCCTCCCATAATTAAAATGGTTAAATGAAATTGGTATCCATGTGAAAGCCAATTAATTTGCAGCATAAAATGGACTGATACAATTTCAACGCTCTTTCTTCAAACGTAGTTTGTATTCCAGAGTCTTACCAAACAGAGATGAGGTCACCACATTAGTTTTTAACTCACTATGTTTTCTACTAACAGTCTTTGACAGACATCTCAAATCACTAAGTACAGGCTAATTAGGCAAAACTATGCCAAAGATAATTGCAAAGCAGCCATTGAAAAGTATCTACAAATGTAGACCAGATACAAATAAATCAAATTTATATATGAATTGTTTAGAGAAAAAATAATAATTTGTGTACATGCAAACAGATCATATTTTTGAACTAATATAATTACACTTCCATTGGAATATAATTGCTAAAGTGGTCCAGAACACAGAGAGTAGTAAGGAAATTATATAACCACCAAACAAATTACAGGATCTGCACAGATGGCCCACACTTTTAATCATTTTGCTTCCCTCAAATAACAGCAGCTTAACATGTAAGATTTGAACCGCAGAAAGAGCTACTGTGAGTATTCAAGCAGAGGCAGACGGACAGCACCTCCACATATGACAGGATGTCACACAATCAGACAAGAGGAAGCAATGTGGCTAAGTTAAGGACAGGTTCTGTTCCTGCCGCCAATGAGTCCTAGACACAGGAGTTGGATTCTCACTGCAGCATATGCTTCATCATATTTTAATTTCTCTCTGTAATGTATCACTGAATGAAGGAAGCATACAAAGGGATAAAATGCTATTGTTAAATAATAACCTTTGCTGTGTGGAATGAAAAGGGGGGAAAGGGGGAAAAACAGGTGAAGAAATGGCATTTGAACAAACAGCTCCTTGACCATTTGAGATAGCTGTTTTATTTTTAGCATCTTAATGCTATAGTACTTATTTACCTAAATACAATACCTTACATTTCAAGTATGAACCTGTACAGGTAGTCCTAGACCTACAATAGTTCATTTAGTGACCATCCAAAGTTACAATGGCACTGAAAAAAGTGACCTCTCACTGTTTTTCATACTTATGACCATTGCAACATTCCCATGATCGTGTGATCAAAATTCAGACACTTGGCAACTGATTCTTATTTATGATGGTTTCAGTGTCCCAGGGTCATGTGATCATTTTTTTTTTGTGACCTTCTGACAAACAAAGTCAATGGGGAAATCAGATTCACTTAGCAATTATGTTACTAACTTCACAACTCCAACGAGTCACTTAACATCTGTGGCAAGTATAGACATAAAATGGGGCGAAACTCACTTAACAATTGTTTCACTCAGCAACAGAAATTTTGGGCTTGTTTGTGATCGTAAATCAAGGACTACCTATATTATATCCTTGGACAATCCTATAAGCCATCCTGGCCATGAGCTGTAACTACCTAGTTAATGTAATGATCTACCTGGATACATGATGGGCAACTCAATATCAAAATGTCATACAAATTAAATGGAAAAAGTACAATTTGTTTGCTAGTTATAATGTCAAGCAACAAGGAAAGATGTTTTGACTATTACTGCTGTAGTTTTTTTTTTAAATATGTATTTCATTAATCACTTCAAGAATTTAAATCAGAGAACAAAAGCAGACACAATGCATCACTACATATAGATTGCAAATACAATTATCCATAATCCTATGGTTCTACATAATAGTAGAATGCAAATCTACCCTCCTGCTATAGCAGAAAAGTGCAGAATATACTAAGCAATAGGTAATAGCGTGAGATGTCTGTTTTCATTAACGGACTCCTCCAACTATAGATTAGTTAGTTCAAGATTTTGGACAATATCCTTATATTCTTAAAAGATCAGTTATATTATGAGAGAGAGCAATAATGACATTCACGCAATAAGAAATATCCTCATTTTTTTCAGTGCTGTTGTAACTTCAAATGGTCAATAAACGAATTGTTGTTAGTTGAAGACTACCTGTACCACATTTTGAACAGAATATAGATTAGACATATCTTGTTAGCAATTGATATTACTATCCAATCCATAAATATAAAATGTTCCCTCATTAAATTAAATCCTTTTTTACGGCGACAGATGAAATATTAAGAAAATATACATCTGCTTGTGGTTATAATTTCGTTTTTGTGGGCTGTTGTTGTGGGGAAAATAGAAGGAGGAAGTTCACCACCTTGAGTTATTTATAAAGTAATAAAGGTGAGATAAAAATCTAATAAATATATTACAAACTGTAATGGAATCGCAACAGAGTCTCTCTCTTCTAAACTGAAATTTAATCCTGCTAAAATAAGAAATTCTTCCAGTTAGTAGAGTAACCAATCTAGAAATAATAAGAGGATATTCCCCTTGAGGACATGGATTTTTCACTTGGGACACTCTTGGATTCAGCTTTGACACTTAGGTAACACTCAATGTCAGAAATACTTTAGTCATTACATATATAGAGAGGGAAAATCTTGCTTTGGTAGAACATGCACAAGCTACATTTTTCCAGGCCCAATGGAAAGTGCTAGTTATGACCTTTGAAACCTCAAATGTTTTAAGATGAAAGACTTTGAAGGACCATTTTCGCATATGTCCCTGCTAAATATTAAGAGGATTTCAAAATGATTATAAGGCCACATGTGCAAGAACAAAAAAAAGCTTTTTGTTGGTGCTGTCAAAACTCTACAGTTCCACATCTGAAAGTCTGTCCTTCCTTTTTTGAATTTCTGCCATCAAAGGCTTATGATCTTTCTGTTCAGAATTTATTTTCTTTTGGAAGCAGGGAGTGAATATTTTTAAAATAGATTTGTTTCCCCATTAGTACTACATTTAAGATTCACTAAGTGTGTTTTATTGATCCCCCTATTTTTTTCAATCATTTAACTTCAACTACTTTCAGAACTTTCATCTTATAAATATTCTTCTACATTAAAAAGATGATATATTTCTAAAAGGCTTTGCATACTAATTGTAAAATAACTTTCTACTGATTTCTCTATTCAGTATCTTCCACTCTTGCTCTCAGCACTGGCTCTTCACAGGGCTGTGTGCTGCGCCTCCTTTTGTATTCACTCTACACCCATGACTGCATTCCCTCTTGTCCCGCTAACTCTATACTAAAATTTGCAGACAACACCACGTTGGTGGGACTCATATTAGGAGGAGATGAGATGGCCTATAGGTCAGAGGTTCTCAGACTGGTCTTGTGGTGTAAGAATCAAAACCTCACCCTGAACATCAAAAAGTCCAATGAACTGATTATAGACTTCAGAAGGTGCAAAGCAGAGCCTCTCCCACTATATATTAATGGAGACTGTGTGGAAAGAGTTCACAGTTTTAAATTTCTAGGAACTCATATTTCCGACAACCTTACTTGGTCAGTCCACACTGCATTGCCACTGCAAAGAAGTCCCAACAGCGCCTGCACTTTCTGAGGCTGCTGAAAAAGAGTGGTCTGGGTGAGAAGTTGCTGGTTACTTTTTACCATTTTGGCATACTGTGTAATGGTGTGGTATGCTGGATGCTCTGCAGTGGATAAGAAGACGCTCCAGAGAGTTATAAACAGAGCACAAAAAATCATCGGCTGCTCTCTTTCTTTTTTAGAAGAGATTGCAAAGACCAGACTCCTCTCTAGAATACTAAAAATCTCCACAGACCATTTTCATCCTGGACAGTCATATTTTGAACTGTTACCATCAGGGAGGCATTATAGGTGTCTTAAAATGAGGACTAATAGATTGAGAAAGAGTTTCTTTTCCAAGGCAGTAATTGTCTTGAATCAAACAGTGCATTTGTGATTTAGCCTTATTATTATTATTATTATTATTATTATTATTATTATTATTATTATTATTATTATTATATTTTTTAAATACTCTGTAGTCTGATTGTGATGTGGTGTTTGGGGCACTGTGCTGGAGAAGCTTTCAAATTTCATTGTATTCGTGGAATGCAATGACAATAAAGGTATTCTATTCTATTCTATTCTATTCTATTCTATTCTATTCTATTCTATTCTATTCTATTCTATTCTACTGAAGTGTTTCTACTCTTTATATGTTCCCAGCCAGCATGGATGCTTTTTTTCTTCATTCTCCCAAAGGTGTTTTTTCCAGAGGCAACTGGATTTTCTTGTTTTTCACAGAACATATTTTGCTTCTCATCCAAGAAGCTTCTTCAGCTCTGACTGGATGGTGGGGAATGGAAGGATTTATACGCTTTGCAGACAGCTGGTCATTTGCATGGGCTGTTTGCAAAGTTTATAAATCCTTCCATTCCCCACCACCCAGCCAGAGCTGAAGAAGCTTCTTGGATGAGAAGCAGGATGTCTTCTACGAAAAACAAGGAAGTCCAGTTGCCTCTGGAAAAAACACTTTTGGGACAACCATGTCTTGGATGACTGAGAATCTCCATTAACATTTTTTTTAAATTCTGTATTTCAGTCTGACATCTAAAATAACCTGTTTATATGATAGAATTCCCTCTATTCATCTAGCATCGTTCTGTATTAATTCCCACACTTTTCCCTTTCTTCTGAACAGCTTCATGCCTCTCCTAGTAATTGTCTTTTAGAAATATCCATGTCACACTTGGAAAACTTGAGTGGCACAAATATGTAACTTTCAGAATTGAAACTGTTCATGGACTAATTAGCTTACAATCATTCTGTTCCACAAGACAGCACCAACTGGAATAGAATAATATTTTTAAGTCTCATTATTATGCTGCATGATTCTACCAGAATAAGAATGTACTTATCTTTCCATTGTGTGTTTGACAAAATTGCCAGAAAACACTTATAGTGCTAGTTATGCATAATTTGTTTCCTGACAATACAATTAAGAGGAAAGACAACTATTAATTTCAGAAACAAATACTGGAACAAAACAGATTTAGCACTATATAAATAACTCATGAATTATTTTCATTAAAGTCCATAGACATTTTAAAGCAGCATCAGACATTTCTTTCACTCCAGGTGTGTTAAGATCCAGCCAATTCCATGGAATTAGCTTCTCAGTAGGTGTACATAGGATTGCACTGTTAGATAAAAGAGTCATTTTTCAAGCCACAAACCATTACACTACACTGCAATCAACTGAATTTATCATGTTCAAAATAATATCTATGTATTATTTTAGGAAAAGACTGTTCAGAAATGCTACTTTTACATCTTAACTGGTGCAAAATATCAATTAAATTTGAAAGGATCCTTATGACACTAAAGATACCTAAAATCCTTGACCCGTGTCCATTTATTTAGCAGTTGTTCAAAATTATGATAGTGTTGAAAAAGTGACTTACATCACTTTTAAATCCTGACTTAAGATGTGCCTTAAGCCCTTGCATTTATGACTGTTGCAACATCATGTGACTGCAATCTGGGTACTTTTCAACTGGCTGACACTTATGAACAGTTGGGATCACCAATCTTTCTAGCCGATTTCAACATGCAAAGCTGGCAAGTGCTCAAGTTGCAGTCACATGATGTCTCGTTTAACAAATGTGACTTAGACTTAAGGAGCTAGAATAACTTTATTGTCACTTTGAATGAACACTAATCGGCATACATTAAAATGAAATTTCGTTGCATACAGCTCTCAAAGGGTCCTTACCTCCAATATACACTACATAAACACTAGATAGATAGATAGATAGATAGATAGATAGATAGGATAGATAACCCGACAGACAGACAGACAATTATGCATATATCCACATACATGATATGACACAGAGAAACCACAGCCTAGTTCGGATGTATACGTGTATATGGTGAGAAAAATGAATCTTGTGAGTTCACCAGGTGGATGGCATAGGGAACAAAGCAATTACAGAATCTGGTACTCCTGCTAGATACTTCAAAAACTCCTCCCAGAGGGGAGCAACAGAAACAGACCGTAAAGTGGGTGTGTGGAGTCTCTAACAATGCTTTGTGCTCTAAGCACATGTGGGTGATTCATTTAACTACGGTGGCAAAAAGATTGTACAATCTGATACGGTCACATGATACCTCACTTAATGATTGCTTAGTAATGAATTTTTTGATCCCTATCAGAAGTTGAGGACCATTTAATTAAGTGTAATACAATGCACAGTTTTGAAATGAAGTGTAGAAGGTCTTATTCAATAGTGAGGCAAAGTTCAGTGAGAGTAGTGGTAGTAAAGAACTGCATATAGCCCAAGCTAGTGGGAACAATGAGTAGGATAATCTTTCAAAAATCCTCAAAATATTACCCTGTTTGCCTTTATAGATAGTTTTTATATGTGGCCCCTGCCATTATTATTTTCAAAATGTTATAGTCATTTCCAACAGAACACTGTAATGTAACAGAATCCAGATCTGGATGAGCAAAAGGAATTGTATAGTTATTAAGCAGTAAATTTATGCAGAAATGTTTAGAAATTAATCACAAAATTGCCAGTACTAATGTTAAGTTTCAGGCAATGCTTAGCTGGCATGCATAATACCCAACGAACGAGATTACTAAAGGGATATTATTACATATTACCATGCTAAAATTAGGTCTACCATTTCAGAACTAAACTTTGGCTGAAAGCTTCTAACTATGACTCTCATTGTGGCCTGTCATATTTTTAACTCCTTTGGATAAGCAAATAGTACCAATACTTCTAATGAGAGATCTTTTGTGTGATAAGATGATAGGGTCCCCTTGTTAGAATTGTTTTCTATATAGATGTTTACTTTTTTGCATCTTCTTCTTCTAAATATATAAAATGGGCGTTGGTAAATTTACCTGAGAACGCCCTTTCTATCTATGCTGCTAGAGAGCCCAGGATGGGTATGACTCCTCTTGATGACATCATCAAGCTGGGTCTGTCTAGTATAAAAGTAGCAGCCTGTGGGAGAAACCCCCCAGCTTTGGCGAAGATACTTGACAGACTTTAGTGAGTGTCTCTGAAAGCCAAAACAGAATCGTGAACCAAAACATATCTCACCACAATCCGGACGCAACAAGGGAAGGGCTGGGCTCCAGGGATGTCCATATAGCCACTCTGCAAATCTCCTCTAGGGGTGCCTGGGTGGCCCAGGCAGCTGAAGTTGCAGCACTTCTAGTGGAGTGTGCTGTCAAGCCGTGTGGTACTGGCAGAGCTTTGGCTTTGTAGGCTTGTGCAATGCAAGCCCTGATCCACCTGCTTAAGGTGGCAGGAGAGGCCTTGTTCCCCCAGTGGGAAGGGGGAAAGGATACAAACATAGCCTCTGTCTTCCTAAACGTTGAAGTGCATTTGATATAAATTCTAAGAGCCCTTCTAACATCTAACATGTGCCACTTGCGCTCTAAGGCGTGGTGTGGACGGGAACAAAAATCAGGAACCACTATGTCCTGGGATCTGTGGAATACAGAATTCATTTTGGGTACAAAGGTAAGGTCTAAATGAAGAACAACTCTATTGTCGTGAAAAGTGCAGAGGTCCTGCTGTATAGATAGAGCAGCTAACTCTGACACCCTTCTAACTGAAGTGATGGCTGTTAAGAAAACCACCTTGAAGGTCAAGAATTGAAGGGACACCTTTCTGAGGGGTTCAAAGGGAGGTTCTGTTAGCGCCTGGAGGATCTTGTGAAGGTCCCAGGATGGGAACCTGTGAACCACAGGAGGGCAGAGATTGGAAGCCCCTTTTAAGAATCTCTGAACTGAAGGATGATGGGACAAGGAAAGAAAGGAATCCCAGGAGATGACTGAGGCAAGAGCCGCTACTTGATGGCGTAAAGTGTTAGGAGCCAGGCCTTTGTCAAGGCCATCCTGGAGAAAATGGAGGACCTGTGGGACGCCCACTACTGTAGGAGAGAGACCTTCCCTGTGACACCAATGACAAAAAACCCTCCAGGTGGTATTGTGTATTGTGGCGTTGTAGAAGATTCATGAGATGCCTGGATAGTAAGGATGACCTGGTCTGGGAGATTGGCTTCTCTTAACAATTTTCTGGGGGTAGTGATAGAAATTCTAATTGTAACACCGACCTTACTGTATTGAGTACCCAGGGATCTGTCGTTGACTCCTCCCATCCGGAAGCAAAGGAGGCCAAACGACCTCCAATGGGAGGGGAGAACGAGAGATTATTTAGAGCGACAGAAGGAGCAAACCCCTCCCCCACAAAAGGGTTGTTTACCCGCAGCTTGTTGTCTGCCGGTAGCCTCATGGCATTGATCTTGATGCTGAGAATACGCTCTGAGGTCTGGAGAAGCGAGAAGCATTTTCGGGCCTGAATGAGGGAGGCTGGTATGGGGTGGGGTGGAAGTCTGCCCTCTTTCCTGTTGATGAAAGGACTTTCCTTTTGTCTTTTGTTTCAACAACAAATGGGTCAAGGGCAACTTCTCCAAACAACTTCTCACTGGTACATGGGGCAGAAGTTACTGTAGTTTCCACTTTCTCCGAGGCTCCACTTGCCAATTTTGTAGCCATAGCAGGTCGCTCTGGGGACCAGGATTGGAGGTGGCTAAGAAGAACTGAGATATCTTCCCTCTCCCTAGAAGTAGCTGGCTGAATAAATAGAGGATTGGCTGGTTGGGAAGCCTGTTGTAGTTGACCCCTCATTTGCTCAATAGTTTTGTTGAACTGCCTTTCTAAGGCTGCATGCCTTCGTTTCTCTGCCTTTAATTCGGCCTGGGATGTTTTCTTAGGGCCCAAAGCTTTGCCCCTAATCTTGGCCACCACCTCCCTTTGAACAGACTGGGAGCGTTGTCTCCTTCTCTTTCTTTTGCCAGCTTGGGGGCCTTGAGAGATCAGGCCTGAAGACTCTGTGTGGGCCTTGTCTTGATCTATAGTATGCATAAACTGACACAAAGGTGCTTGAAACGATCCTCACTGTGTTGTCTGTGCAGCAGCCTGAATAGGAGCTTACGAATAGTAGAAGCTGGCCTTTGGGGGATGATGCCACCTAAAATGTCTGCTCGCTACTTTCTTTGGAAGAAGCAGCTTTCAAAATGGCTGCTCACCACATGCAGTTGAAGCCTCCAAACTGGCTTCTCGCAAGAGCTATAGGCTACGCAGAGGTTAAATCACTCCTTAGGCTGTAAACAGCCCCGAACGGCAAAATCAGCACTTTGCTGAGAAGCGCTGTTATCGCCGACGCGATCTTTATGATTGTGGAAGCCGAAATCGCCGAGGGAAGACTGTGGGGGAGGATCAAGGGTTACTCCTTACTTACAGTCTCCCTCGGTTGAAGAAAACATCGAATCCTCGGCATTGCAGGACAGTGGATGCCAATGATGAAAATAGGTTTCGCTTCTGCTAACTAAACTGCTTTCAGAGATACCAACTTATTGTCATCAAAAGAAATTGAGTCAAAGCTGGGGGGGGGGGGTTCTCCCATAGGCTGCTACTTTTATACTAGACAGACCCAGCTTGATGATGTCATCAGGAGGAATCATACACATCCTGGGCTCTCACAGCAGCATGGAGGAGAAACGAAATACCACTTACGCATCATCACCAAATCTCCAGAACCGTAAAGCCTACAAACTTGAAATTTGGCACATATGTTCCTCTTGGCTTCTAGGTGCTTGCTAAGAAAGGATTTTTAGAAATGACCATCAGATCATTAGTATTTCTTATGTTATTATTAACATACTCTGATGCTAACTAGTTAGACGTTCTACTCCCCCTCCCCATCTGAAATGAACTCTGTTCCAACTGCCAGTTGGGCATGGCCATGGCCAGCGTGTGACTCAACCGGCCTGCGATTTAGAAATTTAGACATTCTACTCCCCCTCCCCACCTGAAAGGAAGAGAAGGGGATAACAAAGGAGAGGCTTCTGTGGGGCAAGCTTGAGGGAGAAAAGGGGAGAGGAGAGGATCAATGGGGCCAGCCTGAGGGAGAGAAGGGGGTAAGGTAGGAGAGGCCTCTTTGGGCCAAGCCTGAGGGAGAGAAGGGGGATAGGAAAGGCTTCTGTGGGCATGCCTGAGGGAGAGAAGGGGAGAGGAGAGGCTTTTGTGGGGAAAGCCTGAGGGGGAGAAAGGTCTCGAGAGGAGAGGCCTATCGTAACTACTCATTAATGTTCAAGCTTTGTCAATTTATCAAGCCCAATCACATCGTTCCATAGTGGAGTACGGGTATCCAACTGACTAGTATATTGTACTATTTTAAATTGTGAACCACACAGAGTTATTCTGGAGTCTGGATGAATGGCAATTGTTCTTCCTTTAGGCTCCATCAGAGTGAGAAGAATTGCACTATTCTATTAGTTTTGCTGAAAAACCAATCAATTCTGTCTGGTTTTTCTTTTTCTGAACTCAGTTCCCGCTTGGTTTATATTTTTGAGTATAAGGAAGAAAGAATTGTTTTCGAAGCCATTTTGGGAGCTTTTTGGATGGAGAACAGGTTTACAATGCTATCTGCTTATAGCTACACAAGCATTAGGATTTCTTCTTTTGCATCATCCTAGCTGTTATCCCTAGCAAAATTAAGGTCACACACTAAGACTAAGATCACAGAACTAGATTCAGGTTACACTTTTATCTAAACTTTCAAATAATGATAGGATGTTTAAAAACGGCTTATGAGACAGTATCAGTAGGGAAACAAAGTTCATCCTGAAATTCATGGGAAAAATGAAAGAGTCCCGAGTTAAGTCAGTTAGGTAAAAGTTTGCACCAAAAGGCAGCAGGATAACATATATCCTGTGCCAGATATAAACTAGGCAACTACTATACGCATAAGGCATTTCCATACAAATCTATATTTGGGTTTCTTTAGGTAAAGAAAATAGGCAATCTGAGAAATTCTAAATGCCCTTTGCAATCATAGAAAACATTAGCCTATTTGATCTTGAATTTTAATCATGAAAATTCTCACAAAACTAGCTTTAAAATGCCACAATGCAACATAAAGGAATCAATTTGCCATCTATAAAATGCACTTAAATTGTTTGTTTAATATTAATTTAATAATTTCAGGAAATTATAAAGATTCCAATTTGTATAAATCTCCGTTCAGACTTTGTTCTCACTAAATACTTCCAAGCAACACAGAATATTATATCAAACAGAATTTTCACCTGAAATGGAAAAAATTTAGCCTATTATTGTACATGTTAATGTTTTAGTCACAATCTTGTCTATTAATTATTCAACATTTTTATTACAATATCTCTTCGCATCACAGAATTGTTCATTCAATATTCAGAACTTACCAAAGATAAGGTACAGTTTTCTTAACACAATGTTTTGAAGTATGTGAAGATTACTGTAGAAATAATACAGCTTTTATAAATACAGTCTTCATGGCACATCAACACATGACAGTTTATAAAAAAACAAATTTCAGACATGGATGAAAAGATTATTTTTTACATTGTGACCAGGCTCCTATAGCTATTTAATGACCAACAAATATAGGTTCACAAGATTCCTAAATGAGACAACAGTTTTATCTTAGTAACTGCCTTATCGATGTAGTAAATTGTAAATTTCCCAATACAGTACATAATATGCTAAAATTCTCTTTTTGATGGGAATTCTGAAAGTTGCACTCCAGGGTAGTTAATTACAAATTGGGAGAAGCAGGACAATATTCGATGATCAAAGGTTCTCTTACATTCAACAAATTACATTGCACAAAACCCAGTTAAAGAAACAAAAGAACCTGCCATACACATGGGGACACCACTCTCTTTTATTATGCAAGTAAACAATATCTCTGAGGAAGATAGAAGCTTGACTTTTATTTAAGGTTTCAGTCCTAGTATACAGTTGCTTTCAACCCACTGGACCTTACAGTACCTCCAGTACTGTACTTTCTAAATTGCAAAAACTAGAGGACTGTTCATTCCCTGCACTAAAACTTATATTCTTATTAGCATTGCAATAGATGCAAAAAAATGCTAACATTTTTCAGGCGGCATTTGCAACACAGTAAAATAGAGTGTATTTAGTATTTTCAACCAAATAAGGGTGTTAGTCAAATTAACTGAACCAGTTTGGTATGATAGAAAATGGCATCAGGATAGAAAATGGGAGACTATGAACTTAGTCTTGCTTGAGGCCCAAAGTTGAGTAATTTTGGGCCAATCACTCTTTCCCGGCATTAAGAAGATAAGGACAAACCACTGTTGAAATCTGTCACAAAAACTGCGGGCAGTCTTGGTAGTCACTAGGTGTCAACACTAACACAGAGGCATAAACAAAAGTGCTTTAAACCATCCCAAGACTGTTTTACTGCTACTTTAATTAAAGCTTTGTACAATGGAATTATTTTACTTTCTGATGCTGTAGATCTCTATGCAGTGTTAAATCAAGGAGTAAACCACTGAACTCAATGTAATTCTTCTGAATAGACAAGCCTGCAATGCATCATTATCAAACAAATCTTTGTTGTTGTTTTTCTTGGTCTGTTTTGAAGGTGATACGGCAAATTTGTCTTCCTTGTACATTAATGTGACTGCCCCTTTATTATCGTAGTTCTTAATATTTTGTTGAATATCGTCATCTTGATATTCAATGTGTCTTGAGTTCTAACATGGACTAAAAATACAAAGGCTGATAACTTGGGCTGGTTTGTTGAATTCTACTGTATGCATATTGTTATATGCACGTATACATCGTTGTGTCTTATTATTCTAAAGTTAACATTCAAGAATAAATCATCCCCTCCCTTTTTGCAGCCCTGCACTCGTAGAACAGCAAATAAATCCCAAAGGGCAATACACTTATGTCTGTTTACAAGCTGCAAAAAAAGTATTGCTTGTTGTTGCTGGACAAGGTAGTGGCAATTCCTAGAGAAAAATTCAAAAAAATTGAACAACAAAGATAGTCGCATACAAATAGAAAATAGTACATCATGAACCCAATTGTTTTGTTTATCTTCAGGCTTGGGAGAGGTGTTAATTGAAAGGGATGTGAATGAGATTGCCACCTGCTCTGTTAATTTACTGGATCAACACCTCAAAAGTTTTTTTTTTTCAAAGCACCGAAGATATGTTTCCAATGACACATTCTAATTTAAATTGACTAATTTTAGTAGGTGACAGTAGAGCTGGTTTCCCATTATTTTTTATTACTATCTCTTTAATGTTTTAAAAATAAAAATTGTTGCCAATATTTCTGCAAGTCAGTGTGTAGGTAGTAGTGAATGTAGAGTGTCAATCTACATGTTCTTATAGTATTCAAGAAAAAAAACAAAGAAACAACGGGCATGGAATATCTATGGGATTCACTTTTTTTTCATAAAAATGTCAAAAAAGGCATTGCAACGCAACTTCCACCCCTTGTGTAACTTGCATGCAGTAACGTATCACAATGCACATACAAAACGTTAGAAACTATGGTACTGCGTAATACTGCTTTCATCATTTGTCCCCTTTTTGTGCCTCCCCAACACTTCTGGCAATGGGTTGCTTTCAAGATCTCTTTTTTTCTGCTTCAATCACTTGTGTTGGTGTTTTCTTTGATGCTTGAGTTATTTCAACTTTTGTTGTTTTGGAATACTGCTAACTCAAAAGCTCTACAAAAAAGTTGTTTTTCACTGTGTATGCATCCCATTGTTAAATATTACTTGTGTCTCTTCTGGTTAGTCACTGTATAAACTTCCAATTTTATGGGATATTTTTTTCTTAACTAGCATATGGAATCAACATTTCAGTACAAGCATTTGTATCCTTTCTATAATTTTAAGTGCTTCAATCCTAAGTATATTTAATATAAAATTAATTCTATTTCTTTGATTCTGCCATTATTGTTCTTATAAATAACTCAAGGGAGCGAACATGCCTGATACTATTTCCTCATAGAAACATAGAAGCCAACATTATGACTTCATATGTGGAACCTGGAAAGAAAGTGAGCATGCAGTACAGAGGAACTAAGAAGGACAGGGGGTTATATGATAGCAGTGTTCCAATATCTCAGAGGTTGCCACAAAGATGAGCGAGTCAAGCTATTTTCCAAAGCATTTGAGGGCAGGACAAGAAGTAACGGATGGAAATTCATCAAGGAGAGAAGCAACCTGGAACTAAGGAGAAATTTCCTCACAGTTAGAACAATTAATCAGTGAAAAAAACTTGCCTCCAGAAGCTGTGGATGCTCCAAAGTTGGAGCAAACTGGAAGTTTTTAAGAAGAGATTGGACAGCCATTGGTCTGAAATGGTATAGGGTTTCCTGCCTGACCAGGGTGTTAGACAAGGGTGTTAGGCCTCCAAGGTCCCTTACAACTCTGTTATTCTGTAATCTTTTCTTTAAAAACCTCTAGTGATGGAGCAGCAACTTTGGTTATCTGTTCTCACTGTTATGAAATTTCTCCTTAGTTCTGGGTTGAATCTCTCCTTGATACGTTTCCATCCATTACTTCCTGTCCAGCCTTCAGGTGCTTGGAAGAATAGCTTGACTCTTCTTTGTGACAACCCCTCAGGGGTGGGATGCTACCGGTTCTGCACGGCTCTATAGAACTGGTAGCTCTGAAGAGCAGCAGACACAGAACCAGTTTGGCCCACCCGCCTGCCCGGGCTCTTACTTGTCCTTTATTTCCTGCTTTTTCAACCTCAGCTGCTTTGCACGGCACAGCTGAGGTTGAAAAAGCAGGAAAAAAAGAGGCTTTTCAAATACTGCGCACCTGCATGCGGGGCTTTTCAACTGTCCCAGTGGCACAGCTAAAGGTTTTCTTACATGTGCCCGCAGTAAGAAAACGTAATCACCGAACCAGTAGTAACACCGATTGAATCCCACCACTGCAATCCCTTAAACAAAACACTGCAGTGTGCTTCAACATATCCAGCCCAATTCTCTTTCTTCAAAATTCATACTGTGAGAATTATATTGCAGAAAGGAGAAAACATTGACCCTACCAAAGTTGCTGAATTACAATGCCCAGCACATGTGACAGTGCCAATATAATTCCATTCTGATTAGTGCTGCCAGATCTGGATTAAACAACACTGGAAAAAAATACCACATGCCAGAAAAGAGATACAGAAAACTCATAACCCTTAATGATCATCTGGGTTTTTCGGCCCAGTGCTAGTAGGATTGACCTAGCTTTTCCCTAACGTATTAATTTCCATGGCCTAGCCTTCATGAATAATATGTTCAACCTATATTGGAGCTGAAAATGGTGAGTCAATTACTACTTCTCCTAATAATTATATCTACATACCAACAACCAAATACCAATATGAGAAAAGGATTTTAGGGAATCCTTTTCCTTAACATGCTGGCTTCTATGCGCAGGAAAGATGAAAATAAGTAGTTATTGATACATAGGTTTTCCTTGCTTCGTGTGCATTCACTTTATGTGAAAAAAAAAAAAGATGCTTGTATGCAATTTGTACTGACATACTGCATCAATGGTCTGGAAACATGCTAAGGTTTCTTCCCACCATAAGCGCTTGAAAATGTTCCCACCAAATTCCTTTATCCTCTCACACTTAACCAGTGTACAGTTATTCTAGTTGTACATCCTATCTTCCACTTATTTCTGTACTTGCAATCGCCCTTACTCTTGGTCAAAGTTGTCATCAACTATTTGTCCAACCCCCTCATCCAAATGAATAGAAACAAAGTTGGGCATATAAAATTGTGCTAAAACCAGTGAGCAATCCTTATTCCTAGGGCAAGGTTTTAATTTGGGTGTATCTATTGCAGCCCATATCATAAAAATGCTAATATATAAATAGTGGTCATTTCCTGGACTAGTCCCTGCAGTTTTCTTGGCAAGATTTTGGAAGTGGTTTGTAGTGGACTCCTTCCTAGTTCTAAGACAGAATGACTGGTCCAAGATCATCCAAGGCAGGATTAGAACTCACAGTCTCCCAGGTTCTGGTTCAGTAATTTAAGCACTATATCAAACAGGCATTCAGACTAGAAATACAACTGTGAAAAAGATGGAGAAACTGCTTTTACTGAACACATAAAACAAGACAAGGAAGAAAACATGTTTATCAGCCTAGTACTTAAAATAAGGCTCTAAAAATATACTAACACATGTCAATGCACTTGAACAACGAACGACACCACACCTTGCAAACACCATTTTTCTCCATTAGTTTTGTCTCTTTATGTAACGTTTTGGAAGAAATGTATTGGAATGTATTGCAGGATGGCCCCAATGGTCTTACTGATTATAAACAGGTAGTGCTCATTGAGCAGCCATTCAAGTTAAGATGGCGCTAAATTGAGGAGATCTTATAATTGATCGTCCTAACTGCAGCAGTCGCAGCATCCCTGCAGTTGCCAGCTTGCAACTGCAACACATGATCACATGGTCACATGATCACCATGTGCCATCTTCACTGCTGACTTCTGAAAAGCAAAATCAATGGGGAAGCCAGCAGGAGGTTACAAATTTCAACCATGTGACTGCCGGATGATGGTCTGTGCAGGACCCCATTTAATGAAGGCTGCAGGAATGGCTGCAGCTGCCACTATACATTAGCAGGGTCCTATGATGTTGTGCTTTATGACAATAGACTTGCCAGCCCCAATCACCGCTGTTAATAGCTATAGCCTTTAGACTCATATACCGCTTCATAGTGCTTTACAGTCCTCTCTAAGCCTTTAACATATTGGCCACCTCATATGTATGCATATGTATTTTCCTTCTATGGCATAGAAGGAAAAAAGGACAATAGCAATAGCATTTAGACTTATATACCGCTCCACGGTGCTTTACAGCCCTCTCTAAGTGGTTTTACAGCCAGTATATTGCCCCTCCGACAATCTAAGTCCTTATTTTACCGACCAAAGGCTGAGTCAACCTTGAGCAAGTGATGGACCTGCGGACAGTCGGCAGAATTAGCCTGCAATACCGCATTCCAACCCCCAGGGCTCCAGTGTTAAGCCAAGGCTATAATGCCTAGAAAGCATAGCCAGGGGCAGGGCATGCTGGGAGGTGCAGGTTATCCATCAGTATTGCAGGCTACTTTCCACGCATGTTTTTTTAAAATAATAATCATAAAAAAATCTTGCAATCAGACTCCGACCTGTCTGAGGCGCAAAAAACCCGAAGCAGCTTGTCTTTGTCCGGCAGACCTAATCCGGTAGACCTGCACGGGACTTCCCACCTGCAGCCTCAACCAAAGAGGAGCCTGACCAAAGGCAAACGAGGCCCTCTTGGGCGGACAAAAACTATCCCCGAAGGGAAGGGAAGGCAGCTAGGCCTCCTGCTCCACAGAGGAGCTCTCCTTCAGCCTTCATTCTCTCCCCTCCTCCGTCCCGTCCGGGTCGATCTGCCCGCTCCGCCGCGGCATCCCAGGACCCGCCATTTTCCGGCCGAGCCAAGGCCTCGCCTCCTCACTCTTCTCCGCACACTGCAGCCGCCGCTGCCGCCGCCCGAGACTTCCCTGAAGCCAAGGGCGGGCAGGGCGAAACCGCGGCACACGCCAGCCCGCCTCAGCAACCTACCATCTCGCTGCCCCGCCGTCCTCCTCCTCCTCCTTTTCCCGCAGACGGCGGCGGCGGGTCCCTTCCCCGGGCGGAGGGAAGGGGGGTGGGGGTGGGGAAGGGCTGGCTGGGTTCGGCCTCGGGAGCGCGCCCGCCATCTGCACGTGCCCGCTCCCGTTGCTGGAAGCGAGGGAGTCAAAAAAAGCGGAACGGAGCGCGGGAGAGTTTCACCAGCCTAGTCCGGGACGAGGGAAACCTTGCGAAGCGGGGGCGGCTTTTCGTTTTTGCTTGTTGCTCGCCGTGGCCGCTGACCTAACCTGAGGGGGCGAGGAGGGGGGAAACACCGGGGCTAATGCACATCCCATCCCCGCTTCTCCTTTGCTCTCCAGCGGGCTCTTGGCGTTAAAGCAGATGCTCTCGGTGCCTCAGGGTGCGGGTGGCTCCGATTTCGCTTCATTTGTTTTCGGTTAATGTTTCGCGCTGCCGCTTCTTTCTTCCTCCGAGCGACGTTCCCGTTATGAGCCCTAGAGACTATTCCGTTTGGCAAAGAGGCTTGTTTGACTATAGACGCACCGCCTGCGGTTCTATAATGTTGTTCCTAAATAAAGGTGGCCCTTGATTTACAACAGTTCATTTAGTGACCGTTCAAAGTTACAACCGACACTGGGAAAAAAATGACTCATAGCCGTTTTCACACTTAACGACCTTGGACCCTTGGTCACTAGATCAAAATTCAGAAGCTTGAGCAACTGAATCATATTTATGATGGTTGCAGTGTCCTGGCATCTGGGATCACCTTTTGTAACCTGACAAGCAAAGTCAATTGGAAAGTCAGATTCCCTTTACAACATTCAATGAGTGTAGTGATTCATTTAACAATGGTGGCAAGAAAGGTCATAAAATGGGGCAAAATTCACTAAACAAATGTCTCACTTAGCAACAGATATGTTGGGCTCCATTATAGTTGTAAGTCGAGGACTACCTGCACGCCAGTGTGATTTATAAGGCAACTAAACTCGTAGATGAAACCATCATGAACGATGCTTTGAAGGATAAAGTGCAGAATGCATGTTCATAAATCAGGCTATCTAAAAATCAGCCAGAGTTTGACATTAATCCTACACAACTTCTAGAACAAAAATAAAGCTACCTAAGTGGTGAATTCATCAATGGAAATGTAATAAAGTAAATGTTTAAAGTGTAATACAAGAGACATGTGCAAGAGGAATAGAAAATGTGCATCAACAAGAAAATGTTGCAGGTAACCCTCCTCACAGTTCATCAACAATCCCGTTTCTTCTTCAACTTGGGCTCCTGGACTTTCTGCCCACAATCACCTTTCTGAGTTCAGGATGAAATATACTTGTTGCTTCCAAAGATTTAGCCTCTGGCACATTATAGGACTTTCTGTGCTTGCTGACTCTTGTGTACATGCACATGGTATTAATTGGGATACAAAAACATCAACATTCATATCTAAACAGCAATAGTTATTATTAATGTTTATTTAAAGCTAAATTTTGAAAGTTACTGTTATGGTTTAATAGAAGTAGGATTGGGGAGATCTGGGATCAAATCCCCACAGTTAGGCCCTGGAAATTTTGAGATCTCTCAGTACATCAGAATCTATTTATTTCACCTATTTACAGTGGAGGTAATACAGAATAGGTCAAATAGGAGAAGAAGAACTCTGTGAGTTATAATGAACTCAAAAGAAAAGCAAGACTTGCTTTGATTGATCTGGAAAATTGTACCTCCACATGATTAAACCACTCCAGATGTTCCAGCTGTAATAGTAAGGACAAATCTTTGTTAGCAATCTCTCAGTGGACAGTGTGACATAGATTGGATTGGATCCATCTACCCACTGATGGATTAGCATCTTGTAGTTCTGTAATATGGTTTCTCTTTACCCTCTTTACTTGCAACTCCCCCCAAAGCTGCGGCATTTGCAGAAAGCCTCAATTTGGGGCATACGTAGGGAAGTGCTGAAAAAAAAAACAGAAGAAAATAAGAAAAAATCCCATTGTAAGTGAGGGTTTGCTTCGGTAATGCAGCTGTGTGTTAATACCATACAGAACATAATCAGGTTTGGTAATAGGTATTTTTAGAGAATGAAATATGCATTATTTACCCAAAGATGCTGTTCAAAAGGCAACTGGACTTTCTTGGGGAGAGGGAAGGTTCCTTGAAAATGTTTCCCTTGTCATCCAAGAAGCTTCTTCAGTTGTACCTGAAGAAGCTTCTTGGATGAAAAGCTAAAACTTTTCAAGGAAAGAAATCCAATTGCCTTTTGAATGCACCTTTGAAACAACCATGACCTGGATGACTGAGAATATCTGTAGGCATCCATTATTTACAGACCACAGTTAAGATTATAATTGAAATCAAAGCAACATCAATTCCTATGCTGTATAGATATAATATAAACACTAGTTTTAAATACAAGTTTGCCCTTTGCACCAGAATGTCAGGGACTTTTGAGAATAAAGCACTACTTTTTTTCTTGAAAACATGGTCTTCAATTTCAGTATATATATGCTGTTGCCCAACAAAATTAAATATTTATTTATTTTATTTCTGGGGAATTAGATATAGTAAAAAAAAATCAATAGTTGCTTTTCAGCCTAACTGAAATATCAAGACCCATTTTTCAATAACCAGGATTCAGGTCACTTTAAAAAAAAAATCCCAATTTTTAAAATTGCGGATGCTGTCTAAACACAAGGGAAATTAAAACATTCTGCTGGCAACTTATGTTGAAACACATGGCAAAATGTTTGGCTTGTGGATTCATTTTGGAGAAGCATTTATTTCAACATTGAATAGCCCTCTCAATTTAAATTACAATTGGCAGTCATTCACCCATATTACACATAAAATATTAGTGGATAGTTTTACTATTGTAGAATCATACAGTACTGTGTTGAATTAATAGTTTTTTTCTGTTTTATCTTGTCAGTTTTATTTAGAATCAAGTTACATTAAGCAGAAACCATCAAAATTGTACCGCACACTCACATTTTATAGCTATTGAGCCTCCTTACAAGATGAGTACATGTTTTGAATTACAGAATGAAAATGGTAGTTTAATTGAAGGCTGGCTAGCTCACAAAATATTCATTGTTTGAAGTGAATTTAAACTGCTTGCTTAAGATAACTGCTGCAATTTTGTCTTATTTTCTTATTGAAATTTAAAGCATTATTTTAAAAAGCCGAAATCACAGCAGGAGTGTCCTGTTAATAGTAGATGCCAGATGAATTTCTTATTAAATCATAGGATATACATACAAATGAAATATTACATGCTTACTTTTTTATTAGGCTATATCATAGACATAATTTTAACAGGATTGCTTCTTAAGCCTTTTATTGCTGCTTTCAGCTATCCCACAGCCATATGCACAGAATATGTTCCAGGTGGGTCTCCAGATTTTTGGGAAGGGGGGAGGCAGTAGAGAGGAGAGAGAAAGTACTATAGACATATGTGCCATTTTGTCAAAAGCTGGACAAATTTACTTTCAAGCCTATGAACCACAGGATACGTACACATAGGGTACTGTATGTTTGGCTGTATTCTAAGCATTTTTAATCATCTTATTCTTATCCTCCTTCAAGATTAACTCTGCACTGCTAATTCGTATTCCAGTGAAGGTATGATGATTGTGTGGGAGGAATTGGGAAATGTAGAATAGCAAGTATTTCCTCAGCCATTTCAATATAAGTGTGAAAGGCCAAATCCAATATCAATAAACCCAAAGTAAACTGCTCCAAACTCAATTGCAGAAAATCCGACTTCAGCAACGGAGTGGTCAACGCCTAGAACTCACTACCTGACTCTATTGTTACATCCTCAAACCCCCAAAACTTTAAACTGTCTACCGTGGACCTCACTCAATTCCTAAGAAGTCTGTAAGGGGGCATGCATAACTGCACCAGCGTGCCTACCATCCCTGTCCTACCATTCCCATTTATTCATACTCATTTATTATGTATATACTTATACCCATTTATACTTATATGTTTATATGTTGCGTTCATACTTATACTTGTTTTCTCATGCAGGTTTGACAAACTAAACTAAATAAATAAATAAAATAAAAATTATAGATGTTTGGATTGCCTTTGCCAAGGCCTGTAGTAACCCAACCTGGTGGGAAGCACACCCAAGGAACCCGGTGAGGTAGAATGGTGAAGAAAGATGGCTGGGGAGAATTGCAACAACCCTACAGTCAATCATAAGGGTGGGTGGTTTTGCCAAGCACCTGAATTGTGATCACATGACCATGGAGGTGATACGGGTGCCATAATATAGGTTTCTTGCTGAACAAATGGTCGTAAGTCAAGGATTACTTACAGAATAGCACTTAGACTTATATACCTCTTCACAGTGCTTTACAGCCAGTGGTGGGATTCAAATAATTTAACAACCGGTTCTCTGCCCTAATGATTTCTTCCAACAACCAGTTCACCAAACTGCTCAGAAACTTAACTTCTCCCAGAGTGGTGAAAATTCGCTGAATCCCACCACTGTTTACAGCCCTCTCTAAGTGGTTTACAGAGTCAACAATCTGGATCCTCATTTTACCCACCTCGGAAGGATGGAAGGCCGAGTCAACCTTGAGCCTGGTGAGATTCGACCTGCCAAATTGCAGGCAGCCTGCAGGTAGCAGAAGCAGCCTGCAGTACAGCATTCTAATCACTGCCCCACCACTGCTCTGGTGATAAATAAATATCTACATTTGTTGGTGATTGGAAGCCTCCTGCAGACTTATACGTCCTTTGTCTCTCCTACATATCTTCCACCAGAAACCCTGAGTTTGACCGCAAAGTCCTTCAAAATGTTGCCACCGGGCTGTAAAACTGTATTCGGCCTGAAATGGAATCTTTCAATACATGGGATGAGTACATTTATTCATTTCAATTAACTTTAACTTGCTATAATTTAAATTATTGTTACATAATTACATTTGTTCACCACCCAGAATCTCTTGGTGAGATGGGTGTCCATATGAATTAAATGAATAAATAAATCATTTTGTCTTGGTCCATATACAATTCCTGATATGTTACTCAAAAGCTCTAGGTTGCACCTACCTGAAATATGGCAGGAAGCCTATGCCTTCTGATTACAAGTGGGGTTCTTTATTCTATGCTGAATCAATAGCATGCTCAGAAGGCAACAGTGGAAAATACATAGAGCTAACTAAGCCAATCTTGACTCTTATGTTGGACTGTCTTAGTCTATAATCATCCGTATACATGCATATGGTATATACACAATATATACCTTCATGTACCTATACGCACTAATCATGATGGATTCAATAACGTAGTTGTTTTCCACATGCACAGTATTCTAGATTAAAATGTACCATGCATGAACAATGTTGCTAAGGCTCATGTTGTTATTTATGTGGGATGGCAACAATCACAACGCTCCCTTTTAGGAAAGTGAATGTCAGCATTTTAGAATTGCCTGGGCTTTGCATTTTTTTTTTTTTTCTGTGTCAAAGAAGCCTGTCTGATTTATTCCTGCAGCATATGGACACATCCTCATTAGTATTTCAAAGCCTACAAATGAGAGTTGCGGATAACCTGGACAGATCAATTCATGATTGCCTTGTCTCTGTCAGGCTGTAATCCTAACCTACGTATTAGGCAGAGGCTGAAAGTGTAACTGGACTAATTAGGATACACTCCCAAATAAATATGTTTAAAATTAAGCTGTAAGTTCTGAAGATGAGTATAGTATGTGAATGCTGAATGGTTTCTCTGACTCCTCTTCCATTTATGTTCAGCAGCCTGAAGCTCATTCCCTTATATCTTATTGTAGTGCCTACCAGAGCTCAATTTCTTAAGACATAGAAAATTGAGTGACATACCTTCAACCTTCGTTTAGTTTTCTTTATACTTCTAGTCCTTTTCCAAGCTCAGTGTCTATCAAGACTGTTGTCCTTCGAAGTGGTACATCAGCATCCATAGGGCCTTGCAATGTGACACTGTAAGTCACCTTTTTGAGTATGCAGGTTGTTAAGTTTGGGTAATGAGAGGCTGAACCAGAGCATGAGTGCAACAAATACTTTATTATAACAATAAAGGACTGACCGTGCTTGCCAAGCCTGGAACTGGCTCGCAGCGATCAGCAACTGGTTGGACCCCGCAGCCTGCTTTTATAGCTGGCTGCTGGGGAGAACCAACCAATGAGCGAGGGGGAAAACCGCCCCCGCAATGTGAACGGACCTGAGTGGGAACTCCTAGAGTTCCAAGGACATAACACCCCTTCCCCCCAGATGCGAACACGCATAGTCTTTGAGGTAGGCAGGAGGTTTATGCTGGCGCCCAGAACAGCGCAGCTCTGGTGGGTTGTCTGTCAGTTCAGAGTCTGTAGGGGAAGGCAGGATCGGTAGGGAGTCACTAACGCGCCCCTCGGTTCAGGTTGGCTCGGGACTCGTAGGGCTGGTCACTGGGGACGTGCTCCCGTTGACTGGTTCGGACTGGTCAGCCATCTGGACGTCGCTGTCCGTGTTCGGATTCCCTGGATCGGCCGCTGGTGTAAGCAGGTCACCGGAACTGGTGCTGATGTGGGGTTGATGCTGTGGCCTCGCCCCGGTTTGTACTTCAGAGTCACTGCTGACGCAGGGTGCTGTGACGCTTCGCAGCTGGTCCAGGTGCCTTCTCCATACTCGGCCGTCCTCCAGTCTGACCCGATATGACCTGGGTCCGGTGATGGCCACGATCTCGCCCGGGATCCACAGAGGGTCTCCAGCGAAGTTCCTCGCGAATACGGGTTCCTGTAAGATAAAATGCCTAACCCCCGATGTGGAAGCGAGGGGAGAGTCAGGGCAGTAATGTGGGTGAAGTCTGTCCAATACAGTCCTCAGGCGTCTGCCCATTAGGAGCTCAGCTGGGGACTTGTTAGTGACTGAGCACGGAGTTGAGTGCTGGCTCATCAGGAAACGCGAGAGTTTGTGGTGCCAGTCATCCTTGCTGAACCTAGCTAGGGCTTCTTTAGTGGTCCTAACGGCTCTTTCAGCCAATCCGTTACTGGCAGGATGAAATGGGGCCGTGAAGATGTGGCGGATGCCCAGGTTGGCAGCGAAACGGCTGAACTCGGCTGATGCGAACTGTGGGCCATTGTCAGAAACAATGGAGTCAGGCAGCCCGTGTGTTACAAACAGGCGAGTTAATACCTTGGTAATCACTAGCGTGGTGGTCGTGGATAGTTGTGCCATGTCAATCCATTTAGAGTAGGAGTCCACGACCACTAGGAACATTTTCCCGTGCAATGGGCCGGCTAGGTCGATGTGAATTCTGGACCACGGAGCGCTGGCGCTTTCCCACTTAGTAGGGGTGGCAATAGGAGGAGCTGGACGGGATTCCTGGCAGGGATTGCAGGAGCTTACCCATCTGATGATGTCCTCGCCGAGGCCCGGCCACCATACGTAGCTGCGTGCTAATGCCTTCATTCTGACGATGCCAGGGTGCCCTCGTGCAACGCTCCAGAACTCGGGTACGCAGTGAGGTCGGGATGACCACCGAGTGCCCCACAGCAGACAGCCCTGAAAACTGGATAATTCCTGTAGGCGGGTCTTGAAAGGTGTAAATTTGTTTTCAACATCACCGCCCGGCCACCCCCCTCCTCACCCAGTCCAGTACCTGGGCGATTGTTTTGTCTGCCTTGGTTTTAGCAGCAATGTCAAGGGCAGTGATGGGGAGGTCCAATTGGGTGACCTCAAAGATAGCGTGGACAGGAGCAGGGTCTTCAGCTGGAGCCGGCAAGGGGCAGCGGCTGAGAGCGTCTGCGTGGGACAATGTTTTACCTGGGCGGTGTATGAGTCTATACGAGTATGCCGCTAGGAAAAGGGTCCATCTCGTCATTCTAGGAGAGAGGACTTGAGGGGTCTGTTTGTCCCCAGCTAGTAGACCCAGGAGAGGCTTATGATCCGTGACCAGCTCGAAAAAGTGGCCAAAGAGAAATTCGTGAAATTTCTTCACTGCTGCAACAGCTGCTAGAGCTTCCTTATCGATCTGGCTATAATTGCGCTCTGTTGCAGAGAGCGTCCTGGAGAAAAAAGCGATGGGAGCCTCGGAGCCATTGGGGAGCCTGTGGCTTAATACTGCCCCAATTCCAAAAGGGGATGCGTCTGCTACTAGCACTAATGGAAGGTTGGGGTCGAACTGAATAAGGACCGCCTCTGACGTGAGTAGTGATTTGACGGCGCGAAAAGCGGAGTCTTCCTTGTGACCCCAGTACCAAGGCGACTTTTTATCCAACAATCTGTGCAGGGGTTCTGCCACTGATGCTTTATGGGGCAGGAAGGATGCGTAAAAGTTCAATAGCCCCAAGAAGGCCTGCAGTTCAGTTTTGGAGGTTGGAGTGGGTGCCTCGTGAATTGCCTTAACCTTGGACTCCAGGGGGTGAATGCCTGAGGCGTCAATTTTATAACCCAGAAAGTCCACCTGTCTAGTGGCAATGGCACATTTTTCTTTTTTTAATTTGAGGCCATGCTGTCTGAACCTCTCTAACACTGCTCGAACTCTCTGGAAGAGTTGGGGTCTGTCCCTGGCCGAGACTAAGATGTCGTCGAAGTAGGGTACTACACCAGGAGGCCCTGCAAAATCCGCTCCATGAGGGATTGAAAATGCCTGGGGCAACACTTACGCCAAATTGGAGACGCTTGCACCGGAAAGCACCCCTGTGGGTGACAATGGTCTGGAGTTCCGCTGTTTGGTTGTCAACAGGGAACTGTTGATACGCTTGAGACATGTCCAATTTGGCAAAAATGCTGCCAGGTTCAAAAGTGTGTAATAAATGCTGAATGACGGGCACTGGGTAAGCGCTAACTTGTAAAAACTTATTAATTGTGGTCTTGTAGTCCGAGCAAATTCTCAGGCTACCGTCTTTTTGAGGGGTGTGACAATGGGCGCCTCCCATTTGGCGAAATCTATTGGCTCAATGACCCCTTGTTTTAATAATTTATCCAATTCTGCATCTAGTTTTGGCCGAATAGCGAATGGGACTCTACGCGGTTTTAGCCTGATTGGGACTACCTGGGGGTCGACTGAGAATGAGATAGGGGTACCGTTATAACACCCCAGCTCATCGCTGAATACATCTGAGTAATCAGCGAATAAGGAGTCAGTGTCAGAGGTTGAGACAGCATGGACTCCTGTTAGCCCTAGGCCGAGATGGGGAAACCCATCGAGCCCCAAGAGTGTGGGGAGATTGCCGTTAACTACCACTAGAGGTAGGTGACCTTTGAAAGCTTTAAAATTGACAAGGAACTTGCCTCTGCCGATTACAGGAATGACCTTCCCCTGGTAGTCCTTCAGGCTAAACTGGCACTTCTGGAGCCGGCTTGTTGATAGACTGGGCTGTAGCCTCTTGAGGGTGCTCCACGAGATAATTGAGAGCGCTGACCCTGTGTCAACCTCCATGCGACACGGTTTACCTTCTAACAAAACGGAGAGAGAGATTTTACTAATGGTATGGCAAGTGTGCTTGGCATGGTGGTGAGTGCGACAGTTCAATACTTGCCTCTGAGGTCCAGAATGTGAGAAGGAAGGGTGCCTTTGTGCCGAGTTTTGAGAGGCTTGACAGACTCTCGCGATGTGCCCCCTTTTGTGGCAGGTGTTGCAGGTGGCTCCTTTGAATTTGCAGGCGGCCTCGGATGAGATCCACCACAGGATAGGCACAGGGTGATGTGCTTGGGTGGACTGATGCTTTCTTGCTTGGCTCCTACCTGCAGATGCCTGGCGTTGGTGAGGCGGTGGATATCGGTTTCATCACTAGGGGCTTCCTCTAATACCACCTCCTCGGAGTGGACTGGAACTGTCGTTAGTTTGGAAGTTGGACCATGGATTTCGGTGGCTGAGTGTGCTGCCAGTTCAGCTGCCAGGGCCTCCTCGACGGCTTGTGCGAGGTTGAGGTCCTTCTTAGCGAGTAGGCGCCTTTGGAGGTGGAGATCCTTGACCCCGCAGACTAGTTGATCGAGGAGCATGTCCTCCAGGTAGGTTCCAAACCCACAATGGAGTGCTGCGGTCCTGAGGGCGGCCATGTACTGGTTGATGGTCTCTTTGTCTGATTGCTTCCTCATACGGAAGGTGAATCGCCTGGCAATCTGTGAAGGTCTGGGAGAATAGTGGTTAGTAAGGATTTCTAACAGTTCAGACCATGGAACGTTTTTTAACTCACGTGGAGCCACGAGTGCTGTGGCAGTGTCAAAGACGATGGCTCCACAGTAGATCAGGAAATATGATTTTTCCGGTGCTCCCTGCATCAGCCAGCCCAATTGCGTCGATGTAATGGTTAAAGCGGTTCTTGTATGACTCCCACTTCTCCTCATCCGGTTTGAACGCTGGGAAGACTGGATTGGAATTCATAGTGAGGAAATTGGTTGTACAATCTGTGGAAAAATCTCTCTGGGGCAGCAGCAGAAGGTTTCTAGTGCCTGTGGCAGGCAAGTGATTTCAGCTCTGAGAGGCTTTTTCACAATCCTCTCTCTCTCTGGGCTAAACACGAGATTAGGCTGCCAGCCGTTGGCAGCGTTTTGAAATTCGCGCCTGCGTGGCGCCAGTGACTTGGCTTATAGCACGCGCTGTACTTTTTAGGTTTGAAATTCAAATGACAGCCATTTGAATTTCGCGCCTAAAGAAACGAGCGGCTGCGGCTCGCAGCGCTTCACTTTTCCTGTAGCTAGGCTAACAAGCGGCTACAGACGCTTCTCACTTTCGTTGCTGGCTGACCGCTTTCTCTGGCGGCGGATCAGCGTTCGCTTCTCGTTGCTTGCTGACCGCTTTCTCTGGCGGCGGATCAGCGTTCGCTCTCGTTGCTTGCTGACCGCTCTCTCTGGCTGCGGATCAGCGTTGCTCTTATCGCCGCCGATCGTTCTCTCTGGCTGCGGATCGGCGGCTAGTGATTCAGCGGTTGCATTGTGCTTCTGGTAGCCATCCCACCCTCGTCGCCAGTGTTAAGTTTGGGTAATGAGAGGCTGAACCAGAGCATGAGTGCAACAAATACTTTATTATAACAATAAAGGACTGGCCGTGCTTGCCAAGCCTGGAACTGGCTCGCAGCGATCAGCAACTGGTTGGACCCCGCAGCCTGCTTTTATAGCTGGCTGCTGGGGAGAACCAACCAATGAGCGAGGGGGAAAACCGCCCCCGCAATGTGAACGGACCTGAGTGGGAACTCCTAGAGTTCCAAGGACATAACACAGGTGATGACACAATTTGCCTAGAAAAAGGGTGGGATTATGTTGTGACACTGCAATATTGTTTACATCATTTGGGTAATGCCTTAACACTTCCATCATCCACTGAAAATGCTAATGGGATGCCATCCTCAGGGAAATATTCTCTAAATAAAAGTTCTTCCAGGAATGACCTGAACTATAGCAATCGATAGAGGAAGGAAGTAGAAACAAGATCCTGGAGATTATGCTTACTAGAACAGCTGGTCCTCTTGCTAAAATGAGATCAGGACTAAGGATCGAAGGATAAAGTTAAAGAGTTTTTAAAACCATAATTAGCAGCCATACTGGAACTGAGAGACGTGTCATCAGTAGCTTTATTTTAAACAACAGAGAGCACTGAAACTGAAAGCATTTTTGTAATATTTCACTTAACTGTAAAAGTTTTACATACAAAGATATATCCCTAGACATAAACTTTCAGCAAGGACTGTAAGATAAATTTAAAGGTTCCCCTCGCACATACGTGCTAGTCGTTTCCGGCTCTAGGGGGCGGTGCTCATCTCTGTTACAAAGCCAGTGCTGTCCAAAGATGTCTCAGTCAGTTAGCTAGTTTACTTTATTGTCATTGCACCTCGTACAACGAAATCAGACACCATCTTCAGTGCACTTCATGACCATGAAAATAAACACAAACACACATCCCTCACCCTCCACACATTGAACCGAAAACCCCCGACACCGCACCAACACCACACTATACAGTAGAATTCAACAGAGCTACTGCCCTGGGATAGAAGCTGTTTTTCATCCTGTTTGCGCTTGTTTTTAATATTCTGTACCGTCTGCCAGATGGTAATAGTTCAAAAAAAGGGTGCTCAGGATGAGATGGATCTGTAGTCATGTGGCCAGCATGACTAAATGGCAAAGGCACACGGAATGCTGTTACCTTCCCGTCAAAGTGGTCCCTATTTTTCTACTTGTATTTTGTATTTACCCCCAATTGCAGATTTCCCCTCAAAAAGATTAAGACAGATTTCTCTAAGTCGAGAGAGGCTTTCTTAGCTGGACCTTTCCCTCAAGCACCCCAGACATTTATGATCATGCTATAATAATTAATAAACACCGTAAAAGTAATGCTATGTGAAAAGAATCCTAGAATATTGTTTAAAAATAACATTGTGAATATTAAATCTTCGTTTGTATAGGTACTCCTTGACTTGTGACAGTTCATTTAGTGACCTTTCAAAGTTACAATGGCTCCAAAAAGATGGTTTATGGCCATTTTTCAACTTATGACCATTGAAGCATCCCCATGATCACATGATCAAAATTCAGCAGCTTGGAAGATAAAGTGAGAGATATGAAGAAGTTACTATTGTTGTGATTTTTTTTGTTTGTACACATATACATTCTAAAATGTACAGTTGATTATTTAATGGATAATAGAAATGTATAATGAGAGTCAGTGGTGGAATTCAAATTTTTTGACTACCGGTTCTGTAGGCGTGGCTTGGTGGGCATGGCAGGGGAAGGATACTGTAAAATCTCCAGTCAGAGGTGGGATTTGCCAGTTCTGCGAACTACTCAAAATTTCCGCTACTGGTTTTCCAGAACTGGTCAGAACCTGCTGAATACCACCTCCGATGAGAGTACTTTATTATGATTAAAATAGGGGAATGAACAATTACATAGATTGAGGGGATATACCATGTGGATCCTAAATATATTAGTTTATGTTAGTTTAGATCGTTTATTATATACTGGTCTAGAGAAAGCTAAGGATGATAATGATGTATAATGCAAATAAAATAGGTGGTAAGCTGAAAATGGAACTAATACGGGATAAAGAATTGAAAATATATGTGTGGATGAAATGATACTGATATTGAATTAATGAATTGAACTATGAAATGGACATTTATTTAAAGATAAGTGGAACGGATAATGACTTGAGGTGATATTATATAAGATAGATGGAAATGTAAGTATGACTATGTATAAATGTTGTAATCTGGAACCACATTGCTCATGTGAAGAGATGTGTAAAAACTAAGAATGAAAAACTCTTTGGAGAAAAAAAAATTCAGCAGCTTGGCAACTGGCACATATTTGTGATGGCTACAGGGTCCTGGGGTCATGTGATCCCCTTTTGCAACCTTCAGACATGCAAAGTCAACAGGAGAGCCAGAATCACTTAACAACCCCTTTACTAACTTAATAATTGCAGTAGTTCACTTACCAACCACGGCCAAAAAAAGGTCGTAAAATGGAGCAAAATTCACTTAGCAAATCTCACACTTAGCAACAGGAATTTTGGGATTGATTCAGGCGTGGGATTCAACCGGTGTTACTACCGGTTCGGTGATTACGTTTTGCTGCGCGTGTGTGTGAAACAACCTTAGGCTGTGCCATCCAGACAGCTGAAAAGCGCTGCGCGTAGGTGCGCAGCGTTTGAAAAGGCTCTATTTCCCTGCTTTTTCAACCTCAGCTGTGCCCCACAAAACAGCTGAGGTTGAAAAAGCAGGAAATAAAAGACAGGTAAGAGCCCAGACGGGCGGGTGGGCCAAACAGCATCAAACACAGAATCGGTTCAGTGTCTGCTGCTGTCCAGAGCTACTAGCTCTATAGAACCGGGCAGAACCATTAGCATCCTACCCCTGGATCGATTGGGATCATATGTCAAGGACTATCTGTACTGTTTTTTGAAAGGTGAGGTATAAATATAGTGCTGGCCAACATGCCACAATGAGAAAAGGGGATGTGGCTAGTTCATTTTTTTTTACTTTTTTTCCTGAGTATTACACACAACGGATCCATTCAGTCTCTCACACCCATATATATTGTTAGTAGATAAAATAAAACAGCATGTACAGCCTGCATCATAATTTTTGCCAATATTTTCTTCTGTTTGCTAATCACTATTGAGGCATTGTCTGAGGCAAAACATGTAATTATTTAAGATGAGTCCTGAAGCTGACAGATGTTTCTAAATGCATTTGCAATATTATCATCATCTGTGTAGTTTTCTGTGGAATACAATAGGAGCTTCTATGACATTGCCCTGGAGATAAAGGTTTTCTTTCTTTCTTTATTTTTAAATAACTACTGTGGATATAGCCTGCCTGTCAAAATAAAGTAGTATGCTCTGATAATCAAATGTATCCCTACAATTTTCTGTTTTTTTTTGTCACATACACAAAGTCAGATTATTGCAGCCCATGTTAGGAAAAAAATAAAGCCATATTAAAGTGAAATACAGAAATCCATAGACAAAAGCTGAGTGTGATTTACTATCTCCCCAGGAGCCTTTAATTAAAGTGGAATCTTCCTCCCTAGCTGGCAGAAGCCCAGCTATATGAAGCACACAAAACAATTGTTTCAGAAGGTTTTGTATTTCTGTAGACAAAAGCCAAATATTCAGCCAGGTATTTCCACCAATCTCATTTTCTATATCTTTCTGTAAATATTAAAGAAACGAGTGTTTTATATTCAACTTTCATCCATCCTTTGGGCTATGTTCATTAAGTTATTATTTCTGTATTATCTTCCAAAATCTGAAATAGCAATTTGAAACTTATCCAGTATCTTCTCAGAGATTCCATCAGATAAATCTTCATTTGTATCAGACCACTGCTGTTTTGTAGCCTATCCAAAGCTTTATGTTTTCTTTGGTTTCATTTAAGTAATTTATAACTTCTGTATGCTATGATTTGAGCAGCTCTGTAATTCATCGCCCGCAAGATTAGATTTTTGCTTCTTAATAATTAAAATATAATTTGCATTTCCTTTTCTAACATTAATAATTTGTTTTGTTTCTTTCTTGTAAGATTGGTCTCTTAAGAAGGAGAAGAAGATCTGAATCATCTAGACGGCCTTGCTTCAATGTTTACCATTACAGTATTTCACTGTTTGATGTTTAATCAGTAGAAAGACAGCATATGGTATGAGACACAGCAGAGTTAGGATGTAGATGCAGAATGACAGAGTTGGAAAGGACCGTGAAGATCTTCTCATCCAATCTCCTGCTCAGCCAGAAAACCTTTACCCTTTCAGACAAATGGTTGTCCAATCTCTTCTTAAAAACTTCCAATGCTGCAGCACCCACAACTTCTAGAGGCAAGTCATTCCACTGATTAATTGTTCTAACTCTCAGGAAATTTCTCCTTAGTTCTAGATTGCTTCTCTCCTTGATTAGTTTCTATTCATTGTTTCTTGTCTTGTGTTCAGGTGTTTTGGAGAATAGTTTGACTCTCTCTTCTTTACGGCAAGCCCTTAGATATTGGAACACTGCTATTATGTCACCCCTTCTTGTTATTAAATTAGACATACCCAATTCCAGCAATCGTTCTTTATATGTTTTAGTCTCAGTCCCCTAACCTTATTTGTTGCTCTTCTCTATACTCTTTCTAGAGTCTCAACATCTTTTTATACTGTGGTGAACAAAACTGAATGCAGTGTTCCAAGTGTGGTCTTACCAAGGCATTATAAAGTGGTATTAACACTTCACACGATCCTGATTCTATCCCTCTGTTAATGCTGCCTAGGATTGTGTCAGCTTTTTTGGGTAACTGATGCACACTGCTAGTTAATAATTGGTAACCAAGTCCCAACCTAAAAAAAAAAACAGGTCAGGGAATGAAGACCCAGGGGGGTTCCAAGAGAAAAAATTATTGTGATGACCTGGGGCATGGCACAAACGCAACCCAGCCAGATAATAAGTAGAAGTCCCTTTATTAGCTGCAACTTTGCCCCCAATGTCCCAGTTATCTTCTGGTCTGGAGAAAAACTCTCCCAGGAACCTGCAACCTCCTTTGGCTGCAGATATTCCAGTCCAAAATGGTGTAAATAGAAATCCAACAAAGCAAGATAAGGTAATAAATCCAGCAGGGCAAGATAAGGAGTTTCAGAAGTGAAGTAACATGGCAGTAAATCCAATCAGTTGGGAGGATGCCAGGAATTCAGATAACTGCAGCCAACACAAGATAAACTCAATGTTTGTTCCTGACAACCACCCAACCCACCTGCCTCTCCTTTAAACACCATCCCCAGGTGTGCCTTGTGAAGGGAATCAAGGTCCTTTCCTCACTCTTAAGTCACACAACCCATGTTGCTCTCTTCTCCATTCTTCCCTGTGTGCCTTAGGATAAAAAGATGGGCCTTGGTCTTCCTCTGAATCCCCTTTCCCTTGTTCTACCTCTTCCTTGCTCTGTCCAGCCTGACTTTGCCCTTCCCCAGTTTCCTCCACAGCCAATGGAGCCACTCCCCGGCTCCCTGATGGCAGTTTGTCTTCCTCCTCAGATTCAGACTCTGGGGCATGACAATTATACTCCTCCATCTTTCTACCTATAGGCTCAGATATCCTGTATATTGGTATACCTATATAACTACTAACTGCTGCTAAATTTATTATACAATTTTAAAAATGGTAAGAGAATTTAGTTAAGCTAAGACTGAAACTTTTGTGGATTTCCTTTGAGATCTTCAATGAAAGTTAATGTTGAAGGCTTTCCAACTGCCAAAAGGCCATGACTTGTTTAAGTATATGAAAAAAACAAGGCACACAGAAGACCAACTGATAATCAGCTTCTGGTATCAAGGTATGTGTTAATGCTCCCAGGTAAGCCAGACAGGAAACAGACTAAGTGAACTAATTTGGCTTTATTGTTAGACTGTAAGCCTCAAGATACAAACTTCCTGCTGTCATTTTTAACTACTGCAAAAATTAGGGCATGTTCTTCCTAAACGTCTCGCTCTGGCTATTGATCCATTGGGGCTCCTGCCTCACTTGTCTGATAGTTTCTAATCAACAACGAGTTGACACTCCCCTCTTCCCCCAAGTTTACCCACTCATTCCATTACAGTATGAAACTAATGATAGAAGGAACATATTAAAAAAATAGCACTGTGCTTTTTGTGATGCTGGATCTGTGCACTGAGATAATATGAATGTGAATTAATCAAAACAAACCTTAAATTTAAAAACAGAAGATACCTTTTTCATCTCAATTTACAAAGCAGCAGATACAGTCTTTGATTTCATGAGGATTAAAAATGGAAAACAGCCAGAGTGTAGCCGGTGATTTCAAAAGCAGTAGTCATAAAAATAATTATAATTTTTCAAATATAGATGGTGATTTGGAATATAACTTCCCAATGTAAATGGTGACAAATTGGGACAAGAATGAACTAAGCAGAATTTGATGCCTTACCCTAAATTCCTCTAATTAGGGCCAATAAAAAAGAGTACTGTCATGATTTTGTCAGCCATAGTGTATCATTAAACAGTAAAATAAACAATAAAGTGATTTTAGCACAATGCCATACTTCTTGCATTACCTTTTGCATTTCAGATTTATTCAGTGATAATACCTTTGTGATGTTTGTTCATTTTAAACTAGCTAGCAAAATTTCATGGCTTATCTTGATGCAGAGGGAATGGATATTAAAATAAGCCAGACAACAATGCAAATATTTTCAAAGGTATGCAATGTTCTGTCAGGCTACATGCATGAAGTTATCTCCCTGGTCCTACACTGTAATAATTTTCCCTGGTAGTATTCAGTACCACATCAACACATTTATTTTGTCTCTATAGGAGAAGAGTTTAATCTTTGCTGGTTAAAGAACAACATAAAACATGATGGGAATTGATTGAGAGAATGGAATCACAACAATCCAGCTCTTCTCCTTCAAACTGTCAGAGTCAGGTCTGCCCTAACATCTCCACAGCTGAGTAGAATCCAGGCCATTCCTTCTGAGTCCCAGGAGGAAGATGATAGTGTCAGAGTATATTCATGAACTGGAACAGAGCATGGTAACAAGGTCAGTCAATAAATAGGCATAGCAACTAAGTCAGCCAATGAGGACTGTTTGGAAACTGAGTCTAGAAGTAGCCTAGGCACGACTCTATGTTAAGCTCTAAATCTGTCTATTGAAAATGAAACTGCTTCTCTCCTCTGCTGTGTGTCTTGCTTATCTGCTGAAGTTGAGTTGCTGTTCTGCTCTGAATCTGTAACATCTGCTTCTGTTTGAGTTTGCTCCATGTTGGAGAAATCTACAACTGGTACTGTAAAATTTACTATATGTGTTTATAAAGAAGTTAAATGAAGCCTCAGCCATCTGTGTTTACTTATCTGGCACATTATGCTGCAATACTCTGAACAGATAGAAAAGGCAAATCCAATCACTGAACCATGTGGTCGATCAAAAGGAAGTCACAGGACATGGGTTGGCCATTCATTTAGGGACCATTTAAGGTTACAACAGTGCCGATAAAAGCAGTTTTCAATTAATCCTCTCACTTATGACTGTCATACTATCCCTGCAGTCACGAGATCAAAATTCAAGTGCTTCGCAACTGGCATATTTTTACAACGGTTGCAATGTCACGGGGCCACCTGATTGCCATTTGCAACTTTCTCAATTGGTTTCCAACAAGCAGAGTCACAAGAAGATTCGCATCGATGACCCCCCAACATGCCAATGTGAACAGCTACAGCAGGAAAGGTCCTAAAATCAAGTGTGATTCACTTAGCAACTACTTTGCTTAGTGATGGAAGTTCTAGGAGCAATTGTAGGAGAGGAGAGGAGGATTCTAGGAGAGTTGTTAAGGTGAGGACTGTTTGAACATATCTGCTCACTAGACTATCCCCTCCAAGCATCTAGAGGACTGTAGCCAATCAGTATGAGGGAAGAAAATTGACAAACAGTAGATATCTTCTATGTAAGTGCATCATTTGAGATATTTGAAATTACACAAAAGATTCTTTTTACGGCTAAAAAAGAATCAGCTGTAAGACTTGATTTTTTTTCTCCCAAGAAAATATTCCTCCATATATGACTAAAAAAAGCTTACAGAGGATGACATTGGCATTGATGGAAAAGAGCAGTTTTCTATTGAAATAGATCTTGATAATTAGAAGTCCCTAAATAGATTTCAAAGCAATGTCACAGAGTCTAGAATCAAGAAGATTACATTGGACCAGAGACCTGTCATTGAACCATCCAAAGTATCATCTTGTACTTTGTCTTTCATTAACAAATATGTAGATACCAGTATTAGAAGAAGAATGTGGGCTTTGCTGAATTCTAATTGAACCTGAGAATGTTCAAGGATAATAAGCTGTTATGAAAACTGCCAACCTTTTCTCAGAGAAGAAGTTTTGGTTCTAGGATTTTGTGATATTTTAGAGTGCATTTTGCTGTCTCTTCTAAAACAATGAATAAGATTATTGTTTTTTGTGTCTCACATTTTTCCTAGCTATTATGTTGACTCATACTAAATAGCTCATTCAATTAAAAAAAATTAAAAATTACATTTTGCCATCTTGTATTGGATCCAAAAGAATCCAATCTGAAATGGAGTATTGGGTCTTTCATATTTCCACTATCCAAGCATCCTGGAATAAAACAGAATTCATATTTAATTTAATTGATATTTTGCCTTTTTTGCTCAGGAGCTGAAGACAAGCATGCATAATGCCCCCACTATCTATTTTCTCCAATAACAACAATAATCCTGTGAGGTAGATTCAGGGTAAGAGTGGGATTTGCCCAAAGTCACTTCAGTGAGATTCTGTGGCTAAGGATGGACTAGATTCTGTCTTTTCCTCATTTCTAGCACCTGAACCACTACACCATACTGGCTATATTAAACAGTAGACAGTCTTTACAACATCAGCAAAAAAACTCCATAAAATCTTAAAAAGATTGATGCACATAATGCAAAATTCCTTGGCTCCAGACACCCTCCAGTGGGCAAACCGATGTCCTGGATATGCTGACTTCCAGTCTAGGGAAATTCTTGAGGTCACTGATTCAGTCAAACATATAAATTTTGATGCTTCCAATAGAAAGACATGTGCTTCAAATCCGTTGGAATCTCAAGGAGATATTTTGATTATCATTGAAATAGTTAATTAACCTTTTAAAAAAACTAGATTTGGTAGGCTGGAATTCAACTTGGCACAATCTCATAAATGCTGATTCAAAGGTAGCAAGTTTCCTTTGAAAATGAATCATGGGTGTACTAACCATAAGTGATCCTTTAATGACACCACCCCCCCAAAGCAAAATTTCCAGTTGGAAAACAATTAGGGATGAGAAAAAGAAGGGGAAAAAGTGATGCACATCATATGGAACATTATTTTAGGCTTCCAATACTGCCACTAAATTAGAGGAAGATGTGAATGTTCTATTTGGCCCATAAAGTGATGGGAAATTACTCTTCTTGACATGGAAAGAAACAAAAGTTTTCTCTGCCTGAAGTTTAATAGCTGTTAAGTGAAGGCTGGATGAACCATTTAATGCCAACTCGATCAGCAGGGGCTGTCTTGTCAGTAAATGGCATTTTCTTAAGATTTGCACAGCAATGGTTGTATCTTTACACATGGAGCAAGCTCCGCAGTTGGGGAAGATGTGCAAAGATACTGCCTATCCCTTGGAAACCCAGCACAGGTGAACCACCAAACTTGAAATTCCATCAGACTTGAAATTCTACACCTAGAAAACCTAGAATTATGCCGCCTTTGGTCTGATCTAAGTATAGTATATAAAATCATACATTGCAATGTCCTACCTGTCAATGAATACTTCAGCTTAACAATACAAGAGCAAATGATACAAACTCAAGGTTAATTGCACCAAACTTGATTGCAGGAAATACGACTTCAGCAACAGAGTGGTCAATGTCTGGAATACTCTACCTGACTTTGTGATTTCTTCCCCAAACCGCCAAAACTTTAACCTTAGACTTTCTACTATTGACCTCACCCCTTTCCTAAGAGGCCTGTAGGTGGCCTGCATAAGCGCACCAACGTGCCTACCGTCCCTGTCCTATTGTTTCTCTTATTTTTTTTTATATGTATCCATGTATTCATAACTATGTTTTTACTCATACCTATTATCTTGTAAGCAATTGACAAACCAAATAAAATAAAAAAATAAAAATAAAACTGCAGACAGTTACTGCCTGCCTGGACTGATTGATGAGGATAGCTGACAAGAGGAACTTCAACCTTTTAGCCACAGTCAACCAAGTGGGAGATTGAAAGAAGGCTGGTGGCTAGGAATGATTCCATTCTCTCCTGTCCACTTCTCCAAGGTATGTTGAAGGAAGGAAGGAAGGAAGGGAGGGAGGAAGGGAGGAAGGAAGGAAGGCCTACTCTAGCAAATAGCAGGGGTGGGATGCTACTGGTTCTGCCCAGCTCCATAGAAGCGGTAGCTCTGAAGAGCAGCAGACACCGAACCAGTTCTGTGTTTGCTACTGTTTGGCCTACCTGTCCGCCTGGGCTCTTACCTGTCCTTTGTTTCCTGCTCTTTCAAACTCAGCTGCTTTGCGCGGCACAGCTGAGGTTGAAAAAGCAGGAAAAAAGAGGCTTTTCAAACGCTGTGCACCTGCGCGCAGTGTTTTTCAGCTGCCTGGGTGACACAGCTAATGGTTTTTTTACATGTGCATGCAGCAAAACGTAGTCACCGAACCAGTAGTAACACCGGTTGAATCCCACCACTGTAGATAAGCAATAGCAGAGTGAGAGATTATCAGGCTTTAGACATTCTATTTTAATTATTTTGTGTCTAAAATAGTGTGCATACTTATGAAGTTCATTACTTCAGAATAATATTAACTGCATCTCTTTCTTTTCACTTGGAACTTGCCATATTTTCTTTGTTTTTAAAAACTTTTCTGGATGGCATTGTTGGCATCCTAGAAAGATTATTGACCTTATAATGTCCTAAGCATAATAGGAGAAAAAGACAGAACAAAGCTTTACTGTACAGTACTGTCATTACTAAAACAGTTACTAAATAGAAAGAATCGTATCTTCCGAAGGATGTAAGGAGTTCTGTTTGTCAAATGCCTGACTTGTGTGCTGTTTTATACTGCTCTTTTCCCCTCTGTGTTGTTGAGGCATTGCAAATCCAACTTGCTGCCATGTCAAATCCACCGCCAAATACATACATACCTTAAGTGGAGAAGCAAACATTGGATTCTTTCCCACAGGCTAAAAATGCTAGCAATTTGCATCAAATTGCGCAGACTGCAAAAATGGCAAAGCAGGAATCAATGAAAAATTGTGAGGATATACATCTACAACCAGACATATTGTGACATCCAACAATCTGACACTGACATCTCTTCCAGCGATAATGGCAGCTCTTCTAGCGCCATTAAATCTGAAATAGCAGTGGTCTATAAATGATGGGTAGGTTTCCGCTGATATGCAGCTGATGGGATAATGTCCATCAATTTGCATGAGCCATAGACAGCCAGAATTAATTGTGCATGTTTTGTGAACTAAGTAGCTGAGGATAGTTCAGCAGTTGAGCTAAGTAACTTGATTTCATGGTTTAAAAAAAAAGTTCCTGGGGAAATAAATTGTGACAAGCAATCCAGACTCAGAGTAAATTTTGAGTGTGGAATGATCAGATGGAAGCAAAAAAGAGGCAGGCACTTCAAAGTACATTTGGAAAAGACCAAAGTTAGAAAAAGTACTGTATATTTAAAAAAAAAACTCAAATTATGGGAGATATGAATTTTCCCTGCAGCCAGAAAGAATTTCTGAGAACAGAAATGTGAAAGCAGATTTAAATTTAAGGACATTTTGATTTGCTCAAAATTAGCAATTTTGTTGTAGAAAGATGTCAGATGAGTGCATTTCTCATTGTAATTAATACTTCCCACATTATTCATTGGGACAAATACCTTCCATTTGCAGTCATCTGTTTTTTACTGTTTGTTTTGCCTATATCTTCTAACAAGTAGAAAAAAATTTTTTTTTTCAAACAACCAGTTGGAGTGTTTAATCTACAGATTCTACTTTTCAAAATGTTCAGGAAATTATATGCCACCTGCAAAGTCCAAGGTTGTTGTTTTTTTTAAATCGCTATGAAAAGAACTTAACACCTAGTTATATTGTCAGCTGTTTACTTGAGGATTCAGAACAGTTAAAATGTTAGACAAGAGAAAAATCAACTTTGGACTTTGGGGTTTGAAGATTAGACTGGAATGAACTCAAAAAATATTGTAGCTTTTTAAATATAAGGTTATCAACATTAGATAATTTACTATATCTTTATGAATATGGGTTTTAGTCAGAGGTGGTATTCAGCAGGTTCTGACCAGTTCTGGAGAATTGGTAGGAGAAATTTTGAGTAGTTCAGAGAACCAGCAAATCCCACCTCTGACTGGCCCTGCCCCCATCTATTCTCTGCCTCCCGAGTCCCAGCTGATCGTCTGGGTCTTCTTTTGGTGCCCTGCACAGGAGAATGGAGCTGGAAAGCAGGTTAGTGGGGTGGGCAGGGAATAGATTTTGCAGTAACCTTCCCCCAGGAGTGGGGAGAGAATAGAGATTTTACAGTATCCTTCCCCTGCCACGTTTACCAAGCCACACCCACAAAGCCATGCCACGCTCACAAAGCCATGGCCACAGAACTGGTAGTAAAAAATGGACATTTCTTCCAACCAAGAGAGGTTCCTAATCAGCCTCACAGTTATATGGCCTGGGTGGGTTTTTTCTTTTTTCAGGATCTCTTGACTTCGGGAGGATGGGGTCCACATCTCTATTAAAAGAAGAATGTTCCAGAATGCATCATAGTTAGTTTGGAATTACTAAATATGATGAAAACATTTCATGGAAATGATTAAATCCTGTACATAAACTACAGGATTTGCATCATTTCTATGTTATGTTTGTTTACTATAACACCTTTCTCCCAGATATTATAGCACTCAATGTCATGCTAAACTCAATTTAATTAATAAAATTAATATTTATGTTTAATATTAAATTATTAGTTCTCTGCCTTTTTAGGTTGTCAGTTCACTTGCAACCATAAATTTTCAACTGCATTCTGAACCAAAGGAAAACCTCTAGTAAAGTAAATGCCAGTGAAATATCCAAACAGCGTATGAGATTTATCACACATTACATTTAATGCTCCTTGAGACCCCAACCCAACAAAATTTTATAGCTTTGTAAATACTAACCAAAAAATATTATGTATACACATGAGAAAGCACAGCACCACCTCTGCCCCTCTTAGGGATTATGGAGTAATTTTAGAGAAACACAAGTTTAAAATGCACATGAAAATTAGGACAATGTGTTAAAGTTTAGAGGCAAAAATAGTTTAATATTTTATACAGAAAATTAGAAAGGAAAATTACTCCATTATAATACACCTCTGTCCACTCAGCCTAGAAAATAATATTAAACATTTAGCGAAATTAAACCGGCAGTAAGAAAGGGCAAGATGTTAATACTAACAGAATTTTCATAATTTACAGTACAGTGACTGCACACTAATTCTCAAATGTCAGTTTACATATCTCAGAAGCTAGAATGATTAGGTGCATTATTTTTTATCATATTATAATTAAGAAACAAATTAATAAAAGACTGATATCAGGTATTTTTTTAATAGCATCCAGCTGCATGAGAGTGAAAGCTAAGCATAAAATATGATTTTTCTAAATTTGTTTACTTATTATATAATTTTCCAGTTTATTCTCTTTTTTTCTTTCCAGGATTTTGCTGCCATATCATAATATTAGTACTAACTATTTAAAGTCTTTTTGTTAGCTTGATATATTTTTAAACAGCAATTTACTAGGCCCTTAACCAAAAATATAACCTAATGTGATTTTATTTCGTCCCTTCTTTACAGTTATTTTTATGAATATTTGTATGGATTTTTCTGTTGAAACTCACAAGGCAGAACTATCTGCTCTGCTTTTAACTTTCACCATTCATTCTCCTCTTGGACGATATTCTGTCCCCTTCTCACTAAAGTGAAAGGTGAACTCTTGCCACTGTAAACTTGTCAAAAGTAGCTAAGAATATACATGGAGTGATGATAAGAGAAGTATTTTGTTACAATTTTGTAAGTACATTTTCACTGCTTTCTGTAAGACCTGTATTTTTTAATACCATGCATATTGCAATTTCCAAATTCTCTATTCCTCCATAAATGTTGGACAACAGTTGCCAAGACTTCTTAGCTAGATATTGGGTATTCTTGCTCAATACATGTAGAAGACAGTTTTAAAAAACATATACATGAAAGAGAGACTGTTTTAATTAAAATGTAGAGAGATATTAATGTGAAATTCTTTTTCTTTGATGTACTAAAATCCATACTTGAAAACTAAAACCACCATGCCCTGGTAGTGATTGCTTTAAAAAAACTGAATCTTATTAACGTCTTGAAAGCAATATCACAGACCCTGAAAGCAATCAAATGACACTGTTAACTATTAAAATCTGCTGATCCTATTTAATTATTGGGTTGGCAATCTTAAAGTGAAATATGTGAGGCTAAACACAGAAGAAGAAAACAGGAAAAAGAGGAATTGTTACAGCAGAAAATACACATTCCGAAAACACTAATCTACCACTTTATAGACTAGAATCTTGAGTTTGTGTATCTCACTAAACCAGGATTGTTTCAACTGTGTTCACTGAATTAGCCACCAGATTCAAAGGGATCACATTGATTATTTATTTATTTATTTATTTTATTTTATTTGTCAATCGCCTACAAAATAATAGGTATAAGTATAAACATGAGTAAGAATACAGGAAATAGGTACAAATAAATGGAGACAATAGAACAGGGACAGTAGGCAAGATGGTGCACTTATGCACGCCCCTTACAGACCTCTTGGTAATGGGGTGAGGTCAATAGTGGTTAGTTTGAGGTTAAAGGAGTGGGGGTTAGAGAACGTAACAACAGAGTCAGGTAGTGCATTCCAGGCATTGACCACTCTGTTGCTGAAGTCGTACTTTCTGCAATCAAGTTTGGAACAGTTAACATTGAGTTTGTATCTATTCTGTGCTCTTGTATTGTTGTGGTTGAAGCTGAAGTAGTCATTGACTGGTAGGACATTGTAGCAGATAATTTTGTGTACTACACTTAAGTCCAGCTGTAGGCGGGGTAGTTCAAGATTGTCCAAGCCCAAAATTTCAAGTCTGGTGATATAGGGTATTCTGTTGCAAGCAGACGAGTGTAATACTCTTCTCGTGAAATACTTCTGGAGTCACTCAATTGTATTAATGTCTGATATACAGTGCGGATTCCAGACAGATGACCTGTATTCGAGTATTGGTCTAGCAAAGGTTTTGAACGCCCTAGTTAGCAATTCAATATTATGAAGAATCACCCCCAACCCCAGCCCTTCTTCCCCTGCCTTCCTATTGCTTTTCTTCCCTTCCTAGAGTTTGCAAAATCCAATTGGGAGGTCACTAAGGCATGAGTGATTATGAGCGTGGCCTCCCAAGTCAGAAACTGGACCACAACACAAGCCCACCCATGCTGCCACCTGCTCCTAAAGCAGGAGCTATGATCAGGAACATCCCCATATTGGATCTGTTTCAGAGGTGGTATTCAGCCAGTTCTGACAGGTTCTGGAGAACCGGTAGCGGAAATTTTGAGTAGTCCAGAGAACCAGCAAATATCACCTCTGACTGGCCCTGCACCCATCTATTCTCTGCCTCTCGAGTCCCAGCTGATTGACTGGATCTTCTTTTGTTGCTCTGCACAGGAAACGGAGGCTAGTGGGATGGGGAGGGAATGGGGATTTTACAGTACATCCTTCCTCTGGAGTGAGGTGGAAATAGAGATTTTATAGTATCCTTCCCGTGGAGTGGGGTGGAAATGGGGATTTTACAGCATGCTTTCCCTGTCACACCCACCAAGCCATGCCCACCAAGCCACGCCCACAGAACCAGTAGTAAAAAAAATTGAATACCACCATTGATCTGTTTCCCAAATATATCAACATTCTTTGGCTGTTCATCTCTTCCTCTCCTCCTTTACACTTCCCATCATGTTAGTTTTGTGTTGTCTTTTTTTTTTCTATTTGGAAAAAAAAATCTTGCTGGTCTGAGTCTGGTTCTGTGTTTCCAAAGATCAACAGTGTCTGGCTACTTTCCAAATAAACTAGCTCTAACCCATTCTTTTTCTTCTTCTTTGGCATTAATTGGAACATTAAGGTCTGAAAGAATCTGCTTTCTGCCACTTCATAATAATTGATGCAGTTTGTGTTATCTAAAGAAACAGGACTATCAAATGCATAGAAATTATGGAACATGAATATATGATATTTGAAAACAGCATTAAGGTTAAAAGTGCTAAACAAAATCAGGAATAAGAAAGTAAGGTAAGTGTAAATTAAACTAAAATTTAGTTGCATCTAACCAGTGGTGGGATTCTTTTTTTTTTACTACCAGTTCTTTGGGCATGGCTTGGTGGGCGTGGCAGGGCTGTAAAATCTCCAGTCAGAGGTGGTATTTGCTGGTTCTCCAAACTACTCAAAATTTCCACTACCGGTTCTCCAGAACTTGTCAGAATCTCCTCTGTACCACCTCTGCATCTAACAAAATGAATGTGATTTTAATTTTTTAAGCTTAATTTTACTAATACTATTTGGCCCATCTTCTGATTTATTTAAAATCTACAAAAACAACCATAAAACCCTTTATTTAAAATTGTACAAAAACAACCATAAAAAGGAGGCATATTTTTATTCACTAAGCATAAATTGGAAGCACTCCCAGTGTACACTCTTCCCTAACATAAATGTTAATATAATTTGCACTTAGAACGTTTTCATTTTTTCAGTCATTCTTGAAATGCTGTCATCAGCAGACTACTCATAGATTTGCTGTGTTCAACAGTCACGGGAAACGCATTGAGCATATTCCTTCAAGCTGCACTTTTCGATCAGGTATACATTTCTGTACAATGCACTTTTTCTACAAATTTGTTCTTTGAGGACATTTGAAAACAATCCTTGCTTTCTTAAACATGGAAACTGATGCCAAAGCATGTATGTCAAGTTTCAAAAGACATTTGCTGTTGGAACCATTATCATATCTCAGCTTGCCAATAAACTATGGGGAGAGGAAGAGGGAGATAGAACATGGCCCAGACATCAAATGTTGGCATGAGAACAACAACATTTCGGCAGCTGTTTACAGAAGCCACAAAAGACTTTCCCACAACAATATTTTCAACAATGAAACAACAATTTCAAGGTGCTGGTTGTCACCTTTAAAGCCTTTCATGGCTTGGGACCAGATTATCTGAGGGAACATCTTTTGCTGGTCACATCTCCCCAACCCATTAGAGTGGGGAGGCAGAGAATGCTGCAAGTGCCATCCCTGAGGGAAATACACCTGGTAGAACCCAGAAGAAGGGCCTTTTCTGTGGTGGCTCCCTCTCTCTGGAACATCATTCTCCCACAGATTAGAATGTTCCACTCACTAATACTCTTCTGGAAGGCACTGAAGACCTGGTTCTGCCAGCGGGCCTGGGGCACCCAGAGTGGGATGGAGCCCATCAAATGGCTCGTGGGATCTGCTATCGTCGGGGTGGGGGTGGGAGTTGGGGGGGGGAATTCAAATTTTTTAACAACCGGTTCTGTGGGTGTGGCTTAGTTGGTGAGCATGGCTTGGTGGTCATATGACTGGCTGGGCGTGGCCAACTCAATATCACATCGAGGCACGCTTCTCCTCGCCTGGCCACTCATGATTGTGGGGATGCTGCAACAGTCATAAGTGAAAAACAGTCATAAGTCACTTTTTTTCAGAATCTAGAGCTGGTTTTGCCTTCAAATGTGCTGAAATGATGTACTCAATAAAGTTTTGCACAAAAATATTGGAGCATCTTGATCATGCTTGCTATGTTTGGGTTTGTCTGTCGAATTTTGACAATGTACTAATTTAATGAACAAATCTTGTTATGATCCAGAAAATGGGCTTTCAAACAATTGCTAAGTTTATAATAATTAATTCAGAATGAGAAAGAAAAAAAATAGTATTGGGCACAGATGCAGTGGAGATAGAAACATTGAGATGAAGGGACGTCCTTCCATATATAACTTCCACATCTGGGTAATGTGACTAAACTAGCACTTTTCATGTATTGCTGTTCATTGACATATTTACTTAATATGGAATATTACGTTGGCAGGCAGGAAATCCTCCATCTCTGAATTAGTTGAGCCAATACCCTCATTCAGTTCCACAGAGTTGGTGAAACAGATCAGACAGTTATCTGATCTTATATATATGCCCGTGCTCTAATGTTAGAGTCCAGTTTAGGACAACCTGGTCTCCAGTCTTGTTATTTTACGGAGTATAAAGAAGGAGGCTTTGTCCCTATGAATCATTTTTATATGCATCACCACAGAAGCAGAGCATACAGTATAATCAACCTGAAATTTCTTCCCCATTGACATGTATTTGAAATCAATCCCTCTTGGGAGCTGCCTTTGTCTGTATAGAAGATAATAGCTTCTACTTGGGTTATTCCAGAGAATTTTAAGAGGATGGCAGCCCCATGATAAAAGCAGTTAGAAACCACTTATAGTTTTTCTTTCCTTGCTACCCTGTTGGTAACAGGACATGTCAACTTTTAGATACAGAGTGAAGAGATCTGAATATGATGCTATAGAATGTACTTGTGAAACAACAGAATCCATATCTTCCCATTATCTCTGTTGGTTAATTTTCTGTCTGCATCTCTGTGCAGTGCAGATGTTCCTGTTTTATTTTTGTGTCTTCTGCAGTACCTCCACTCAACTTTTTGCTCCACTGATCTGGATTTTTAAAAAAATACTGCCATCAGGGTTGTTATGTTCATTTCATGGGCATAGTAGAAGATGTTTTATTTGTGTAGGGCATTTTGTAAGCTGCCTTCTGAAAAAACATGCTGCTTTGTAATATTTTGTTCTGTTTAGAATAGCTCCAGATATTGGCCAGGAGATCCTTTGGGACTGTCTAGGAGAACATATACAGGGGACTTTGTAGTACTCTATTCCTCTCTCTCATTAGTTTGTATCTCAAAGCTTGGAACTGTATCACCTGTTGTTCTGCTTTTGAAACAGATGGCATTGTGTGCTTTTCCTCAGGGCTCGATCTGGTCTCCAGTGCTTTCTAATAACTACGTGAAGCCACTGGGGGAGATCATCAGGAGACCTGGAAAGAAATTTGATAACAATATGCTGATGACATCCAAATCTGTTTCTCTGTAATATCACCACGTAATAGGCTGTCTCTCTTACATGTCTGCCAGGAGTCACAGTGAATTAGATGAGAGATAATGAATTAAATATAAAACCAACATAGAAACATTTGTGAGTGTGTATCTGTGCCTGTCACAGTTCACAATGGAAACAGTTGATTCAGAGCATGGGGTTATATTCTTCACCATTCAAGGAGCCTGATTCTACAAAGCCCCCATTCAGTGAAGAGGAAGTTTTCTCTTGTAGAATCCTATCTGTGGGAGCCGGGGTGTTCAACCTTGGCAACTTTAAGACTTGTGGAGCTCAACTGTCAGAATTCTCCAGTTGGTCCACAAGTTTTAAACTTACCAAGATTGAACACCCCGGCTGTAGACCTACAAAATGAAAAAGGAGGGCAGGCTAGCCTGGTGGTCCTTTTTTGCTTTCTTTTTTAGCAATTTACTTTCACAGTTCCCTCCTCTGTTAATTTATTATTATTTATTTTTATTTGTTTGATTTGTCAATCGCTTACAAAATAATAGGTATAAGTATAAACATGTGTAAGAATACAGAAAATAGGTTAAACGGGGACAATAGGACAGGGATGGGAGGCACGATGATGCACTTATGCACGCCCCTTACAGACCTCTTAGGAATGGGGTGAGGTCAATAGTGGATAGTTTGAGGTGAAAGGAGTGGGGGTTCGAGGATGTAACAACAGAGTCATTTAGTGCATTCCAGGCATTGACCACTCTGTTGCTGAAGTCGTACTTTCTGCAATCAAGTTTGAAGCGGTTTACATTGAGTTTGTATCTGTTGTGTGCTCTTGTATTGTTGTGGTTGAAGCTGAAGTAGTCATTGACTGGTAGGACATTGTAGCAGATAATTTTGTGTGCTACACTTAAGTCCAACTGTACGCGGCATAGTTCAAGATTGTCCATATATTTACTTGCTTTCAACACCAGATTCTTTTAAGCCTGTATTCTCTTGGGAATGAATAAGGGAGTTCAGAAATGAGCAACTAGGCTGAATCTCTGGAGGAACTAATAGAGAGCATAGAGTCACCTGCAATGAAGATTGTATATTGGGTGCCATTTTATTTCCAGATGAGATGCAAAGTGCCAGGTATTAGTTTTGAAGTTGTGGTTTCTTCAAAATATATTTTTTAATTTTATTAGGTTATAGAGTATTATAAAATACAAAATACGGAATTAAATAGAAGAACAGTGAGGGGAGGGGATAGTGGGAAGTGAAGTGAGGAAAGATGGGGGGAGAAGCATTGACTTCTGACTCTCTCTGTTACAATAAAATAAGGCATTAATATCCAGTCGTAGCTTTTTGCTTTTCCATAATAGTATGAACAAGGCATTTCTGTAAAGATCTGTCTGTCTAATCTATAAAATCCAAAGTCAGAGTTACATTTTTTTTCCACATCAAGCACGAAGTTCAGAAGCAGTTTCCATGTGGAAACAAAAATACTAATGTTCTTTTCTTTAACCAAAGTGGTCAGTTTTGCCATTTCCACCAACTTCATCAACTTCTGCAACTGTTCACCCATAGTAGGAGTCAAAGTGTCCTTCCATGTTTCTTCAAAGTATTTTTGATGTATCACCAATGAGTGTCTCAGGAAGGTATTTATCAACAGTTGCTCTGGTCTTGTTTAAACTCTCAGGTTTAAGCCATCTTTTGGAATAATCCTCTGCGGGGTTTGGGGTGGGGGCTTTCTTTTTTGTTTGCTTCTGAAAAGCTTAACAGACATCCCTACAGACAGGCAATTAATCAGTTGATTAATTAACAGCATTTCTGCCCCCCACCCCCATTTCTATTTTAACTTGATTTTAGGCTAGAGGATGTTTTATTTCCTGTTTTGTGTGTGTATGTGTGTGTATAATCTATTGAGAGGCCTTGGAAATTAGTGGTAAAATGCCTAATAAAAGAAACCATATTTATTTATATTATTTTGCTTCACTACAAGCCTTGGTCTGAAATAAGCAATATTCTGTGCCCTCTAGCAGGGATGAATTTGTCTGTCTGGAGCAATAGATCATAGTTATAATGATCAAAGTGGCCAATTAACTTAAGAATATAAAAAAGGCACATTTTTAACACTGATGTTCTGTGGAATGAGTTGAATCCTCTGTATGATTCATTCCTTATTCAAATTACATAAGTGTGAGCAATAGCCTAAAGCAATAGAGAACTTTTTTCAAATTTCTTTCTCTCTCTCTCTCTCTCTCTCTCAATTCCAAAATAGATAGTAAAAAGATTTTATATTCAGAAAATATAATGCTCGTTTCAGTACATAGTCACCTTCTTCCAGAATGACGTTATTTTATTTGATTCTTTAAAAAAAAAAGAATGACCCATTTCTCTGCAAAATTAAGTCTATATGTTGCACTATAAACCTATTTGGGTTACTTCTCAAAACACAGCCCAGTTTGGAACCATGGTTAGGATAATAAAACTTAGTAATAAAATAAGTAAAAATATGAACTTAGATTTTTGGTGTATCCTGTTACACTGCAAGAAAAAAAAAATCCTCATAAATAGAAAACCTCCATTTTTATTTATTTTATATATTTCACAATAGAAAAATAAACTATGGATATTAGAGGCTGAAGTTTATTGTATTATGTTGTTCTCTTCATATGGTTTATCTTTTAATAAGCCTTCCCAGGGAATTGATCTAGTTCTATTGATTTGCCTATTGGGTAGTTCAATTTCATGAATGCCTGGTTTAATTCTATCAGATGAGTATCTGCCAAGTTGGTCAGAATGTAATTTAAAGCCTGGCTATAAATAATAGATTTGGTAGCGAGGGCTGGGTGTAAACTGAAAATACGCATGGCAATCTGAAGGTTTCCTATATAACATGCTGTTTATTTGTCTATAAGCAGACAAAATTACAACAGTTTGTTTAGTGACCAACAATGGAAGTGAAAAAAGCAATTTATGACCATTTTTCAGCCTTGAGACTGTTGCAGCATCCTCATGGTCATGTGGACATAATTCAGATGCTTGGCACCTGACTCATATTTATGATGATTGCAGTATCCCAAGGTTTTGTGACCTTCTGACAAGCAAAGTCAACAGGAAGCCATATTCACTTAACAACTGTGTTACTAACTTAAGACTACTGTCGTGACTCACTTAACAACTCTGGCTTGTGAAGGAGGGGGAATTCTCAAATAGGGTTTTTTGGATGCCAACCCCCTATTGAAACAGCCCCTTTCCAGCGATGGGATTCAATTTTTTTTTTTTACTACCGGTTCTGTGGGTGTGGCTTGGTGAGCGTGGTAGGGGAAGGACACTGTAAAATCTCCAGTTCTCTGAACTACTCAAAATTTCCATTACCAGTTCTCCAGAACTGGTCAGAACCTGCTGAATACCACCTCTGCCCCTTTCTGAAGATTATGCTGATGCCCTCACTGTTAGTCTTCCAGAAACCATTCAAGACAAAACTTTACTGGAGGACTTTGGTGAGTGAACAATCACCAAGTTGCCTGTTGTTTAACTGTAGATTTGTGTTTTATGTTTTATGTTGTAAATGCTAGAAGATTTTTAAAAATAGTTTTGTAATTGAACAGTCATTCAATCAACGTTAAACTAAGTTTATTCAATACATTCACCCATAGGTCTTGGTTTACAGAGCCCACCAGCTGGTTTCACTTAACACACTAAGCAAAAACCAAATCACAATTTGGCTCCCCTTAGTTGTATACATGCTTACTTTAGATGAAAACTAAACAGAGACTTTCCTTAATAAGAACTCATGAATCTATTAAGAAGTCCTGGCAAGTAAAAGTCGTAGATGTGAGGAAATAGGAAGAGGTCAGATAATTTATCATTGTGGAATGCTGAAATGGAACTAATTGAAACAAACCTGCTACTTAACAGTAAACTTAAATATTTTATTCAATGAACTCTAGTGGTCTTCTTACCACAGTTTTATAATCGTTTATTTTGAATTTGCATGGGTCTCTTTTCATTTTATTTTCTTTTTTTCAAAAATACCTTGTACACCCATATCTTCTAGAATCTTTTAAAAGCAACCCCATCCCACGTCCAACCTCTTAAGAAATCATTAGCTGTCTGATGCAAGGGTTCCCAACCCCCAATTCCATGTATCAGCACCAGTCCAGGGCCTGCCAGAAGCTGGGCCACACAAACAAATGGAGCCCCTTCCGAGGGATGCAGGCTGCACGCGAAACCATGCCCCCTCTGGTTCATGGAAAAATATCTCTCCACGGAACTGGTCCCTGGTGCCCAAAAGGTTGTGAGCCACTGGTCTAATGAGCTGGTTGGGAGAAGAGCTATGGGTTGCTTACTTCAAATGAATCCTTGTTCTCTTTTTTGCGTATGACTTTCTTGGTTGGCTAATTTAGCTGTGATCAAAATGATACCATGCAGTGGTTTCAAAATCAGGTCAATAGCTTCATGACTTTTGCTTCCCCCCCTTCTGTTTAAAAACATTCAGTGTCTCTAATTGTTCCTGCGCAGTTAAACTTTCATGTACCAGTTTTTTTTTATGTCTGCACCATCTTTTCCTGGCTAATTTAGTTGTTATTTTTCTGAGGTACAGGACACATGATTTGTATGCTGAAAATAAGGAAAATTGAGAAAATTGCTTGGTTCAAAAACCCAACTCTTTGGCTAGGCAATAAGCACAGAACAGTTTATTATTATAAATTCATGATAACTATTTTGGAATAAGTGGGGCTTTTTTTCCTCAGCAGAGACGCATCATTTTTCCTCAAGCCATTGCTAGTAAATAATACATAGTTTAGCCTAATTAGTGTAGGGCTTATTCAGATTGTCTGCCAAGTTATAGCTTTAATAGCACAAATGTTTAATTATTTTTAATGTTATTCTTTAATTTTATAGAGATTAGCTACAAAGTAATCAAAGGAACTTGTCCAGTCAATCATCAGGAGTTCAGCAATGATTCAAACACACACAAATACACACAGTGTTTATATGTGTGTGTGTGTGTGTGTGTGTGTGTGTGTGTGTGTGTGTATCTTTGGTTATTCGGGTTTTCTCCCGCGTAAGATTGGAAGTATCTAGGCAACGTTTCGATGAAGTCTCATTCATCATCTTCAGGCTTGTGTCTTCGGCTCTGTGCTTCTCAGAGTGATGTGAGCTTGCAGCTGCTTCTTCCTTTTAACTGCTAGTGGGGGTGTGACTTGATTGGGTGGGGGCTTGGCTGTGTTCTGATTGGGTGGGGGTGTGTTCTCATTGGTAGGGGGTTTGGCTGTGTTCTGATTGGTTGGGGGGTTGGTTGTGTTCTGATTGGCTGGAGGTGTGTTCTGTTCAGTTGGGGGCTTGGTTGTGCTCAGGTTAGTCTTAGTTGCTGGGGGATTTGAGCTGGTGAGCTGTGATCCTGCTGTTTGGCTTCGAGTTTGTGGTCGTGCTGCATCTTCATGGTGGGTGTCAGTTTGCTTCATGTATGACTCGAAGGGGTTTGAAGTGGGTAGTGATGCAGCTGCAGTGCGGCTTCTGGTCTGTGGTCATGTCTCATCTTCTGTGTGGGTGTGAGTCTGCTTTCTAGGTGGAAGTGTGGTGGTGGCATCTTGTGTGGCCCTCATGGGTGTGGGTCTGGTGTCATTCTTCATGTTAGGTACTCGTCTGTTCATGAGGGCGGGTCTCCAAATGGCTGGTAGGCGGGAGGTGTCATCTCATTTATTCATGCTGCGTGGGCGTTTTTCTATCTCTATGGCTTCTCTGATTATTCTGCTGTTGAAGTGTTCGGTTTTGGCGATAGTTCTGGTATTTTTAAAGTCAATCTCATGTCCTGTGGCTTTGAGGTATTGGACCAGGGAAGAGGTCGGTTCTTCTTTTTTGATTGAGTTCTTATGTTCTTCAATGCGTGCACTTATTCTTCTGTTAGTTTGTCCAGTGTATGTGGTGGGGCAGGCAGTGCAAGGGATTTCGTATACTCCTTGGTTTTCTAATTTGATTTTGTCTTTGGGGTTTCTTAGGATGGTGGATATTTTTTGTGTGTGTGCAGAATGCTGTTTTAATGTTGTGTTTTTGGAGGATCTTGCTGATTTTGTCTTTAGTGCCTTTTATATATGGGAGGAGGGCTTTGCCGTTCTCTTGTTCTCTGTCTTGGATTTTGGTTGGGGTTTCTTTTTGGATTAGGTGGGTAATCTTCTTTCTTTGGAATCCATTGGCTGTTAGTACGTTGGTGAGAGTGTGTAGTTCGGTTTTTAGGTGTTGTTTGTCGGCTAAGCATTTTGTTCTGGAGATGAGTGTCTCGGCTATGGAATTGATCTGTGTTGGGTGGTGGTGTGAGAGTGCATGTAGATAGCGGTTTGTATGTGTTTTCTTCTGGTAGATGGTGTGTCCTAGGGAGCCATTGGATTTTTTGTATACCAAGACATCTAGGAAGGGAAATTGATTGTTAGCTTCTGTTTCCATGGTGAAATGTATTTTGGGGTGTAGGCTGTTGAGGTGTGTGAGGAAGTTGTTCAGTTTTTCTTTCCCATGTGTCCAGATTATGAAGGTGTCATCTACGTATCTGAGCCAGAGTTTGGGTTTGTGATCATATTTTTCTAGAGCTTGAATACCATATATATATGGTATTCAGCTTTGTTCGGGTATTTTCCCACGTCATTGTAGTTGTGCTTTTAAAGTTGTAGCAACGTTTCGGCAGAATCTCATCTGCCATCATCAGGCTTCTGTATAGTGTTTGTCTGTGAGTCAGACTTTTTACAGTTGTTTGGAAGTGGAGCACAAGATGCTACCACCACACTTCCACGTAGAAAGCAGACTCACACCCACACAGAAGATGAGACATGACCACGGACCAGAAGCCGTACCGCAGCTGCATCACTACCTGCTTCAAACCCCTCCTACCCATACATGAAGTGAACTGACGCCCACCATGAAGATGTAGCATGACCACGAACGTGAAGCCAAACAACAGGATCACAGCTCACCAGCTCAAATCCCCCGGCAACTAAGACTAACCTCATCACAACCAAGCCCCCACCTGAACAGAACACACCCCCAGCCAATCAGAACACAGACAACCCCCCAACCAATCAGAACACAGCCAAACCCCCAACCAATGAGAGCATACCCCCACCCAATCAGAACACAGCCAAGCCCACACCCAATCAAGTCACACCCCCACTAGCAGTTAAAAGGAAGAAGCTGCTGCAAGCTCACATTACTCCGAGAAGCACAAAGCCTGAAGATGATGAATGAGACTTCATTGAAACGTCGCCTAGATACTTCCAATTTTACACGGGAGAAAACCCAAATAACCAAAGATCCACATACAAATACCCGTGAAAACCTCAGAATATATATATATATTCTTAAGTTTTCGTGGGTACTTACATGTATGGCATTCAGCTTTGTTCGGGTATTTTCCCACGTCATTGTAGTTGTGCTTTTAAAGTTGTAGCAACGTTTCGGCAGAATCTCATCTGCCATCATCAGGCTTCTGTATAGTGTTCATCTGTGAGTCAGACTTTTATAGTGGTTTCAGATTTAAATTTGGGGCAGCCTATTGCTGTGCCAGAATGGTTTTTTCTTCATCCTGATTGGTTGGGAGTCTTGGTCTGTGTTTATTGGTCTTGGAGTTTGCTGTGTTCTGCTTGATTGGTGTTTCTAATATCTTCTGTCTGTTTTTTGGCTCTTTTTGTATCTTGATTGGCTGGCAACATTGTGTTACTTTATTGGAGGCCTTTAGTGCAGCTTGGCTCCGGGTAAATGGACGGCTATCATTATTTAGGAAGCTAGGTTTCATCTGGGTGCCTGGTTGGGGTGTGTTTGAGCTGGAGGTATCAGGGGGGATCTGTCTGTGCCCAGGTGTTTGCCTGGCTTGTGGTGTGGAGATTTTTTTGTTTGTGAGTGCACGCTTTGAATTCTTCCATGAACAGGTGTGCAATGACGGGTGACAGTGGTGATCCCATAGGGGCTCCTTCAATTTGTTTGTATCTTTGTCCTTTGTATATGAAATTCAAATCCAGAGCCCTGGCCAATGCCATCCACAAACCCAAACTATGGTTAAGATACATCGATGACACATTTGTGATTTGGCCCCATGGAAAAGAAAACCTAAACAATTTCCTAACACACCTAAACAGCACATACCCCAAAATCAAGTTCACCATGGAAACAGAAACTAACAAACAACTACCATTCCTAGATGTACTAATCTACAAAAAAACTGATGGCACACTAGGACACAACATATACCAGAAGAAAACACACACTAACCGCTACCTCAATGCCCAATCCCACCACCACCCAGCACAGATAAACTCCGTGGCTAAAACACTAATTACTAGAACCAAACGCCTGGCAGACAAGACACACATTAAGACTGAACTATGCACCCTGACGAAGCCAACAGCTTCCACAAAAGCAAAATCACCGGCTTGATCCACAAAAACACACTGAGACATAATAGAGACCTAGAAGATGAACAGACCTATGGAACAGCTGTCCTGCCCTACAAAAGAGGTACTACAGACAAAATTAGTAAGATACTGCACAGACATCACATCAAGACTGCCTTCAAAACAGACAGAAAAATAGCAGCCATCCTTAGAAACCCCAAAGATAAAATTGACCTGGAAAACCAAGGCATATATGAAGTCCCCTGTACATAATGCCTGGCCACATACATTGGACAGACCAATAGAAGAATAAGTACCCGCCTGGATGAACGCAAAAATGCAGTCAAAAAGCTGGAACACACTTCCTCACTAGTCCAACACATGGAAGCCACAGGTCATAGCATCAACTTCAATGGCACCAAAACCCTAGCCACTATAGAACACCCCAGCCACAGAATCATCAGAGAAGCCATAGAGATTGTAAAAAGACCAGAAAGCATGAATAGAAGAGATGATTCCACCAGACTGTCAATCATTTGGAAGCCTGCACTCACAAACAAAAAAATCTCCACACCACAAGCCAGGCAAACACCTGGGCACAGACAGATCCCCCCTGATACCTCCAGCTCAAACACACCCCAGTCAGGCACCCAGATGAAACCTAGCTTCCTAAATAATGATAGCTGTCCATTTACCCGGAGCCAAGCTGCACTAAAGGCCTCCAATAAAGTAACACAATGTTGCCAGCCAATCAAGATACAAAAAGAGCCAATCAAGCAGAACACACCAATCAAGCAGAACACAGCAAACTCCAAGACCAATAAACACAGACCAAGACTCCCAACCAATCAGGGTGAAGAAAAAAACATTCTGGCACAGCAATATGCTGCCCCAAATTTAAATCTGAAACTACTATAAAAGCCTGACTCACAGATGAACACAATACAGAAGCCTGATGATGGCAGATGAGATTCTGCCGAAACGTTGCTACAACTTTTAAAGCACAACTACAATGATGTGGGAAAATACCCGAACCAAAGCTGAATGCCATATATATATATGTATATATGTATATGTATACATATATGTACATGTATATATGTGTGTGTGTGTGTGTGTGTGTGTGTATATATATATATATATATATATATATATATATATATATATATATATATATATATATATACATACATACATACATACATACATACATATATATATATATATATATATATATATATATACCATATAGTTATATAGCATTTCGTCATGTCCTTATTCTTCATCCTTGACTAGTCTTACTGTCTCTAAAGAATTCCAGAGAGACCCAATGCAACCAATTATAGCACCAGCATTTTTTTTTCCTCAGGCTTATATGAAAGACTGAAAAATGTAGGGCTGTTTTAATAACTAGCTGAGAGATACTGTGCTAACATCTGCATTAGTCGAGAGATGCTCTTTGGGAGCATTTCTGAAGTATGTCTAGTCCTAATACATGATGATATTACCACGGCTGAATGCTTAGATATGTATTTGTGGTTGAAATGTTAATTTTAGACCATGGTGTGAGATTAGGACTACAGTATTCATATACTCCATGTTTATAATCAATTCTACTAATTCCACAACTCTATTCATAAATGGATTGCAGGAATCTGTCAGCATCCTCTGAGGAAGTGCTATTAGGAGGATACAGTCAACAGCTGCTAAGACAGGAAGCTGTTGTTTCATCACACGTGATTGCATTGTTCTCATCTCAGGTTACCTCAGAACCTAACCAAGTGAGACCAAGAGACATTGTTGAATAGTACAGATTATTCAATGGTCTAATAATAGACATCCTCTTCCACAACCAAATGCTGGTATATTCTGAGAACTACAGAATCTCATTTCCAAATACTGCAATATATAAAGGCTGGGCTAAGAAACATCATGCTCTTTAGACTGTCATCTAGAGATTTTGATCAAGTTCAGTGTGACAATTGCTATGGTACTTGATGCTAAATTATAGATATGGAAGGAGTTATTAATGCCACTGAATCCAACCCTCAGATCAGGGATTGGAATCCAAAAGGATAACTTTCCAACGAATAGTCATTCTCTGCTTCAACACACTCAGCCTTTGCAAGAGAAGAGCTCAAAAAAGTCAAGGTGTTGGTTGCAGCAGTACATTCAAAACCTTGCCCTTTGAATATGTGATATCTAAGATTAAGACACATGAAAGTGCCCAGAATTATTCATGCCAAAAGAATGCTTGAAGAGATTTAAAGTTACCATTTAAAAAAACAGATTAGGCTAACAAAATTCATTTTTTTCAGGTCTACTAGACTCTTTCATAAATGTTTTAAAAAGAACAATTTTGTCCTATTAATGCTGGAGATATAACAATGGAGCCAAGCATATCTTGGGGGGGGGAAGTGTTTCATAGCAGGATGACTGAGAAATTCTACTGCCTAGCCTGCTTCTCATGTAGTTCATGAGAAAGCCTTCACTAGATGTTTGGACTGAATGGGCAGTTTTATCCCAGAGGTGCTTCACTCCAAATAACAACTGGATTTTCTTGAATCTGTTTCACTTCTCAGTTCTAATTAACTGGTGGGGAAAGGAAAGGATTTATACTCTTTTCAGTCAGCAGTCATTAACAGTCAAAGAGTTGTTGAAACCACTTAGGGAGTTAATCTGTGTCCTCAGATCCCCTGAATAAGAGTGCAAACAAGTGTGGAACCTCCTTGGGACTTCTAAAAATAAAAGAAAGTCCAGTTGATGTTTGGAGAAAAACACCTTTGGGACAACCATGACATGGATGACTGAGAATCTCCATAGACAGGCAGGTTTAGTTTTGATAAAGCAATGCCTAATGTGCCCTGGAACCATATCATGCAACCGTTATGTTGATGATCCCATCACCATGAAGATGCTGCAAAGGTTGTAACTGTGGACAATGGTCATAAGTCACTTTTTTCAGTGCGGTTATAACTTTGGTCACTAAACAAACTGTCAAGGACTACCTGTGTATTGTTTTAAGGTGCTCACAGATCAATTGCCTTATGATTTGCTTGATAATAGTTCTTGCTGCCTATCTCAGGCTGATTGCAGTTTCCTACTTTCTCCTCTTTTAAAAGATAGGAACAACATTTATGCTTCTCTAGTAGTCCAGCCTTTCTCATTCTTCGCTATTCCTCAAAGTTAGTATACAAAGTTCAGCCAGTTCATTAAGTTTCTTGACCACCCTAGGATAGAAACAAATAAATGACGAGTCTTCTCCCATCCTTTTGAATTTATAATAACACTGCTATTCTCATGTATATTCCACATTTTCCCACATATATAATTGTGCACAAGACCCAGTTTATATTGGAATGTGGTGGGAAAATATGAAACGTGCGGATGTCCCAACCTTTTACAGCACTGAGCACTGCTTTGGAGATTCAAGGTTATCTGAAGTGCAAGCGTCATCTTGACAGAAATGGAAGTTGTCAAGAAGCATTAAGAGTAGGAAAGTTGAGGATAAGCACTTTCTTTAATAACAGCATTAGGTTGTCATTCAGACCACAGTGGGAATGCAGAAGTCTTGCTTTTGAATTACCAGGATGTCAGTAGCTTGCTTACCACATGCTGCTTTGACTGAAGGAGAAGGGGGAAAAAACACTAAATCGAAGCATGTCTTTCTGTAAAAAGTGAAGAGCCCTTTTAAAGGCAATAGACACCTGAGAAAGTCATTTGTGCAGCCAATTCTGGCACTTCTTCTGTTTTTGGTGCTGTCTATATTAATAAGAGCATCAATGTATCTTGTGTAGATGGAAGTATTTGCTCTTCCTACCAAACAATCTGATTTATCTGCCTGATTTGTGACAGGTGTTTTATTTTTGAATAAATCTCAATCCCTGAGGAAGAGTCTGTGGAAGTTTGAAAGTTTTGTGATTTTTTTTTCTTAAAATATGCTGTGGCAACAAGATTTTTTTTCTTTTTTTAACTCTCAACTTGGAAGCTCCCTTAGCTGACCATGCATTACTTCTTTACATAGCACATCATTATCCTGGAAGCCGGCTACATTTGCAGAAAGAAAGTGTTATTTTTAAAGAAAGAATACTAGGGCACAATCATTTGTAGTCATGTACATGTGAGCCAGCCAAACCGAAGTATAAAAAAATATTTCAAGAATAAGAAAGAAAAATGCTGCAGTAACCAAGATTGGACTCCATAATCTTCAGCATACTTATGCTGATGTGTTTCCTGTGGACATATTATCTACCATTTTCTATTCACCTATGGTTTCTTTGAATTGTGAAGCTGTAGACCAGGTCTGTCAAACTCCCGGCCCGTGGGCCAGCTGTGTCATGCGCTAGCCACACCCGCACCCAGTTTTGCGAAGAGGAAAAAAGTCCCGATAGTCACGTGATTCTATGACACCGTGAGTCTGACACCCCTACTGTAGACTTTACATCCGAAGTGCACTGCTAATATTCTGTGGTGTGAAATAATTCTGAGGGAAGCCACGGGATCTTGTTACAAATTCCACATATAAGACCTTGTGCATCAACAAAGGCAATTTTTCTTATCTTTATTTTTATAGAGGCAAATCCCTCTGATTTATAACTCCATACTGGTCTCTTGAAGGCTTCCTGCAGTAAACAAGGCTTAATTGCCTTGGATTTGCCTTAATCACAGGGTCAATAGTGTTCATCATTTAAGAGGCAAACAGTCCAATCTTTTGGGAGACCTTTGAAGGCCATGGCCATCTTCAAACAAGGTGTCACTAGTCAAGCACCAGACAAACCTAATTTCTGACAGCATTTTTGATTTGTGATTGAGGATGGATCCTCTTTTTATTATTGATGATGACAGAATGCTCATTGCCAATGTAAGTCTGCATTGTTCCTCACACATACACATACATATTTGTAAACTTTCCCACCTTTAAAATCTGTGCAAGTCACAGTTATAGTTACTCAATCCACAGCGCTGTTGATGGGATCTTATAATGAAGGATCAAACACTGGGGATATATCAAAATTAACTTTGAACCTTCAGTGCATGTTTGATTCTTTCTTACCATTTTTGTCTGAATCCAGTTGGTTCCTTATAGAGTAATTCATTTGCAAGTGACACGCATGGTATTTTTGGGAAGAATACATTTCTGTATGATTTGGCCAAACATGCCTAAGAGATTATTTTCTTCCTTCTTTTGAATAAATGCAGTACATAATTTTCAAATTTCAAGATACTATTAATCACTACAAATGTTTAAACCAATTACTATGAAAAAAAAAAGTATAAGCTTCTAGTTGTTTTGTATTCTTACCTTTGGCTTTATTTTGAGATATGTTCATTTGTGTTTAAGAGCTTAGGATTCTCAGTGAATAGGAATTTAACTCACACCATATTTAGAGGAATTAATTTAGTTTGTAGATTTTTCCTTGTACTATACGCATCTAAGATGAAATGACTTTTCTTGCCACTTCATATATGTACTGGAATAAATTACCTATGTTCTGACCCAGGCTTTGTAAATCGTAATTATTCAGAATCTTGTTTTAAAACCAAAACCTATTTTGCTTTGCTGGGAATTGCAATGCTGGGAATGTTTTCATTCCCAGCTGGAATTAATCTTAAACGGTCCCCCAAGATAAGCACACACCTTTCAGTTCTGTGGAATGCTCCCCAAAACAGAAGTATCCAATTAACTATAAAAGAAACCAATGAAAATACAAGAAAACACCAACCAAAGTCCACAGAGCTTCAAGGATGGCTCTGAACTGATAGAACTACTTTGCTTCCTGAAAAGGTCTTGTCATTTAGGCCTGTCTTTTATCCCTTATGGGAGGGTCAATCACCTCCCAGCCTTACTCCCAAGTCACCCCTTCTGCTTCAGCTGCTCTCGCCTTCCAGAAGCTTTGCGCACATGCGCATTGGGAACAGGCTCCCCTGGGTCCTCTGCTTTGCTGCTGCCAGACTCAGAAGGCTCCAAAGGCAGCACCCCACTCCGATGGTCCTGGTCCCATCCCTGCATTGGACGCAGGACCCTCATTCGAGTCCTCTCCAGATTCCCTGACTGGTCCCCTTTCTTCCCCACTGTCTGATTCTGCTGTTGTCTGCACTGGCTGCTGGTGAACTACAACAACCTGTAGCTAACCCCAAGCCTTTCTGTACTCCTGAGACAGATCCAGGAATGCATATGCCACCAATGCTACACTATTTTATAAGTTTGATCTCTTTTCCATAACCTTCAAAGAAATATGCTGGGATGTGACTTGCAATTTTCTACTTCTGTTAAAATGCTCAGGTTCTCCATATGAGCGATCACTCTTGAAATGTGTTTTCTTTGATTGGAGTTTATGTGTTTCTGTTACTTTTTGTTATTGTTGTAGTTCAAAAAGCTCCTTATAACCTCAAAAACAGCCATTGCTTTCAATCCACGCATCACACTTTATCTCCTGTAGACAGTACTTTATCTCCTTCTACAGACAGTACTTTGCCTCTGAGCTAGACCCTTGGCTACTGAAAATTTTCTAAACACATTGACACTGAATTATTATTACAATTATTGCAATGATGTTGTTGCTATTGCAGTCTAACTGAACCTGATAATTCCAAGTAATGTCAGCCTGCCTGACTTTAAATGCTTGAGCTTGTTTGTCCTGCATTTAATTTCTTCAGCATTATGTGTATTTTTTATATTATAGAAGCTAATTTTAAATTCAAGTCAATGTGAAAGTACTTTTGTTCCAATAAGTCTACAGAGTATACACAGAACAATGGAAAAAAGTTAAACTGTAATCAAACAGATGCACACCTATATACTGTACATCTATATAGATATACACATCTTTATAGAAGAAGTATACTTCTATTTTCTTTAACTTCTTGAAAATTCTGAAGGCGTGATTCATAGAAAAGGTCTTTGTTCTTAGAAGAATATAACTGATTGGAATGTTTTATTTTTGATGGCTATCTGGCATAAAAGCTCAAGATTACTTAATTCAATAGCTCAGCAGAATAAGTTTTTAGAGAACACCAGTTGCTAATTAAGGGATACACCAGAATGATTTGTCACATAAGTATTCCTTCAAATAATCAGAAATAACATTTATTTGTCAGTCTATAATGTCATAATAAGGGAGCAATTGTTAGTAATTTAAACCAATTGGCGTGACTGTATTTAACCTTCATATCTGCTGCAATTCTTCAGATAATATTGAATGATAATGAGGGAAAATAAGCATTTCAGCTCTCAGTGAGGGGGTTTGTAGAGTTGCAGAGGCTCTAGAACAATGACTCCCAACCTTTTGGACACCAGGGCCTGGTTCCGTAGAGAGGGGTTTTCTGGGGACTGGAGGGGGCATGGTTTCATGTGCTGCCTGCATCCCACGGATGGAGCTTCGCTTGTTGCATGGCCCGGTTTTTGGCATATCACAGCTTGGTGCTGGTTCATGTGCCTGTGAAAGTGGGCGGTGCTCATGACGGGGAGGGGGAAGGAATTCGAAGGATGTCAATATTATGACTGGGAGGAGGAGGAGGAGGAAGAGAAGACATTTTTATTATCTTCTTCTGCTTTTAACAATGGAAAATACAGATAGCAGAACTCAAACCTGAAAATATAGGAGAAGGGAGCCAGCTGGTAAAGAGGTAAAGAGGAAGGAGGAACATATCTCCCTGAACTGATTTTTGAAATGTCATGTGAATTATATAAGCTTAAGTTGCATTTCATTTCTTTCTGCAATCATGTCATGTGTTTGAGATGGGCAGCCATATAAACCTACAAAACCAATCAAATAACTAAATAAATGGTGTTAAATATAACTGCAATATAAGTAGACAAGGCTGATTATCTGCCTATGAATGAAGTATATTGTGATATACAGTCTCTCATTATAGAAATAATAGATAACATATCTTATTGGTTACACTAAAGGGCATTCTTACATAGCCTAAAATTATTGAAAAATATATATTTTAAAAATAGAAGATTCACAAATGGCACATTATTTTCCAATTGTACCTTTTTCCAACAAGTATGTTAAAATAGATTTTAGTCATAATCACAATATATAAATTGGCAACATCTGCTAGCAATTAGAAATGAAACTGTATCCCAAAATAGAAAAAAAGCAGTGAATTGTATAATGTGAATTCCTATCAACCTGACAATTAATAAAATAATGCACTATGTAACTCAGAAGAGAGAACCAAGAAAAATATTTGAGTGTGAAGACAGATATTACAAAAGAAATTTGTGAGCAAATGAAGTATCTTGCAGAAATTTATTATAGAACATACATTTTCTTGTTTTCTTGCTTGGAACTGATGCAATGTTATTGTCACAAGTTTATCTTGTTTTCCTTGTTCTTAAATGTTAGCCTAAGGGCAACACAAATTAATATGCATGGCACAAAAACAAAACTGTTGACTAGGAAAAAAAGCAGTACATTTTAGTCCCTATAGAGCTGCTTATTTATTTATACAAATATTGGAATAGCTTTACTCGAGCCAACTTATTTGAGTCTTGCAGAAAACCAAATTATTTTTTCATTGTTACTTTAACTGCTGATTTTCATTTTATTTTAATTTTCTGTTAATGTTTATTGTTGTGTATTATTGCTAGTGTGAGGACAGAAAGATGAGAAGTTTAAAAATTAATAAATAAAGCCATTTTCATTTCATTCAATAGTATCAATTTTATTTCATTCAACTAGTTCAATTAGTATATACAATTACAGAGATACATATAGATAGCATTCAAAACTCATATTTTAAAATGCACATAAATAAGAGATGAGCAGATGTGAATACTTTTTGTCAACTCACTGAAACTAATTTATATTTTAATTTGTCAACTCACTGAAACTAATTTATACTTTAATTTTTATTTGATTATACAGATCTTTCATTAATCAGTCATCAGCCTTTCAAAAAGTCAATTATTTTTCACACAAAATTTCCCCTTAATTATGGAAATTTTCACAGCAAATGAAACCAACCAACCAGGAAGAGAAAGCTTGCAGTGCTACTAATCAGTCCTGGCAGGAGTGCATACATACAGTATGTGCTGGGGTCCACACAAGTTATTAAGCTGTAACGAAAAGTTTGTTTGTTGGCTTGGTTTGTTGTATCCATAAATCATAATTAAGCAAGCCAATGTTAAGTGCAGTGTAGTGCATACCCAGTCAATATGGAGAAGTATGAGGAACAGGGGAAACACAAATGCCCTCTTCCTTTATTACGTCCATTATGATCTTTAAAGCTGGAAACCTGAAAATTTATTGCAATATAAAATACAGAACAATGATGAAGGCTGGTAAAGCTCTAAGTATGGACATAATACTCTAGCAGCTTGCCCCCTCTCGTACATCTGGTTTCTTTAGATAATTTTGCCAAAATTGCTGATGGCATTCTAGTAAGTTCCCACATTCTTAGCTGGCACGGAAGTACTTACTTGTGTCCTTTGGTAAAAGATACTCTCAAAAACCTTTCAAATTTAATATAAAATGCTGACCTTCACCCAAATCACAAGGGTTATCTAAATCAAGAAGCTGCCAATTTCTGAACTTCAGAGAATGGGGTTGGTAGAATCCACGACATTTCCTGAAGGGGTTCAGGTAGCCTCTTCTCCCATTTGAGTCTTTGGGTGATGGTGCCCAGCCTTTCGCATTATTCCTGGGGCTTCTGAGTTGGCATTACCAAGCACCTTCAGCAGGGCCATTTCACGGATTTTTTTTTTTTACCATATAAAGAACAAATGCAGAAGTATCATATCTTTGCACAGCACCCAGTTCTGGGCCTAGCCAGTTTCTGCTTGTAAGCAATGAAAAATGTCGATTCATTGCCATCCTCAATTGGGTACTTGGGGGAAAAGAGCAACAACCGGTTCACAAGAATTGGATCCAAACATCTAGAACACATTCCTTTCCAAGTGGAATGCTTTTACAGACAAAATTAGTCTGAGAAAATAAACTGTACCCTCCCACCACAAGAAAAGATATAATGTGACTGACCAATTTTGGTCTCTTTCCCTAGAGTTAATTTTCTCTTAGTGGGAATGAACGGACAGGTCTCTGTGTTGGAAAGATATGTCCCTACTCCAATCGTGTTTTTCTTCTCCCTCCAGCCATCACCAACTTCAGCAGCTCTTAACTCCCTTTGCTTCAAATGCTTCTCTTGTCCTGCCAAATTAAATCTTTAATTATTGTTTCTGACTCCAAGAGCCCGATCAGGACATTAATGCAAATCTATTTTTCCAAACTATTTCCAGGAAAAGAATTCAACCCGAGAGGTTCTCGGGTGCTCTCTGGGCTTGGTTGTTTTCTTGCAGACATTTCATTATCCAATTAGGTAACATCGTTAGTGCTAGACTAGCTCTGATGATGTTACCCCTTTTGGCTGCAAGAAAGCAACCAAGCACAAGAGAGCACCATTTCAATCCTGAGCTACGCGTGTTCTCCTTTATTAGAGTGCATTCTGTCCTGTCACAGCCCATCTTCCATTGTTCCATTAATTCTAAGGAAATACGGGCGATACTTTTTTAAGGCAGCAAATTAGAAAATAAACCCTCTACTTATCAATGGAACTTCCTAGGCATGCTTAGAATTGCATTATTCATGAATAGCATTAGCTTGGCAAGAGAGGTAGACCTTGAAGGCAATGGCTCAAAGTGAAAGCACTGCGGCTGCCTGTGCCCTTGTGGGAGTTAAGCTTTCATGAATACATTTCATTTACCCCCAGTTATAGGCTTCAATGCTGCATTCCCGTACACTTATCTAAGAATCGTTTGGGCTTATCTTAAATGTTTTTTTCTTCTGTTCAATTGGGTCTAATTCTCAGTCACAAGTTCCTATAGGGTTTTTTTGGCAAGGTTTTTCAGAAGTGGTTTGCCAAAAGCCTCATTCCTAGGGCTATGAAAAAGTGACTGGGCGAAGGACATCCAGCTGGCTTCATGCCCAAGTCGGGACAAGAACTGTTTCCCAGTTTCTGGCCTGATGCCTTAACCACTGCACCAAACTGCCTCTCTGCCAATAGAATAAACATGTTTTAAAATTGGTTTATGGTTTTTTTTTTCCCCCTCAAGCAATCAGCCTGTTGTACAGTTGTTAATACACCAGGATGTTTTTGTTATGGTTTTGGATTGATGGACCTTCTCTAGAATAGTTTCTTTCTATTTTATGAAGTGATTTGAGACTCAGTGGAGGTTTTTGACATTTAAGATGCTATGTATGGTGTATGTACTACTAATTTCATCTACCTTTCTATATCCCATGCAGTTCCACAAGATATCCCAATTCCCAATATTCCATAAAAGAATTTGGGAAGATATTGAGAGTAGAGGAAAGAAAGGAAAGTGATGGACCTGTTTTTATCCCATTTCCACTGACAAACAAACAAATAAAAGGACACCCCAGAAAATAATTTGCAGAACAAGTTGCCATCCCTTCTTTTAAAGCTTTTATTGTATCATGGTAACTTCAAACGTTGTAAAACAGTTTTCTACGATCTTAAGTTTTTCCTCTGAAAGGAGATTGTCTTGCTTCAGTTTTGCAATAAGTGCTTCTATAGCTTTAAGTCTGCTTAGGGTTTTTCTCTCCTGAACTTCTAAAAGGGCTATCTTTGAGTGCAGCTTTGTAATTTTTTGCCAGAGTTGTTCCCGGTCTGTGTCTTGTCTACAGTATGAATGCTCAGTTTGTAGCACTTCAAGGCTGCTGCAGCTGCCGATGACAACAGAGTTTTCTGCTTCAAGATGGGTTAACAATACCTCTTCTGCTGATATAAAGGATCCCTCTAATAATAAGGGGGTTCTTGACTCCTCTGAAGGAACAATAATGGTGATGACAGACTCCTTATTTCCACTGAGCTGTTCCAAAGCTTGGGACATGGACTGAAGCAACACAGAGCTTTCATCCATTTGTACTTCTATTGAGCAATTTGCAATGTGAGGATCAAACTGATCAGATTTAAGTTCGCTCATGGGTATGGGGGCCTTAGTGAATTCCAGAGACAAATCTCCGTGTTCCGGATGTGTGGCCTGCAAAATCGTGGCTTTAGAATTTGAGCTATGCTCAAAACATGACTGGAGGTCACGGACGGAAACTTGCAAATCTGTAGCGGCAGCATTAAAAATGTTTTTGATGGTCCTACTATTTCCTGGAACATGGGAAGGGATGGGTCCTGTTTTTTCCATATCAGATGTTGTTGTTATTTGGTTTGCTTGCTGCTTATTCTGTTTGGCACAGTTACCTGAATATGCAATGCCATCTTTCACAATATTCTGTGATAGTCCTTCCGTTCTTGTTGAGCAGTCTGGGTTTGTTCCAAGCGTTTTTTCATATAGGCTTCCTTCAGGCAAGATATTTCTCTTCGGTGAACAAGATTTAAGAGATGATGTTGTTATACATGTGCTCATTTCTTTGATACCTTCTATTCTTTCCACTTGCGTTTTCTTCTGGGATAGTCCTTTTTCCTTAAAAAGAAAAAAAAATCTGCCTTGATTCAGTTGTTATTATGAAATATCACACAACGATTCCTTCTCTTATGGTCCTTTATAGTGTAATGGTGAGCCTATTCCTTATTCCCTAACAAAAGAACACAGGATTTCAGTCCTATACAGCAGGGGTCCCCAACCACCGCGCCCCGGACCGATACTGGACCGTGGATCATTTTGTACCGGGCCGCAAAGAATGAATAATCGTGATTAAAATATATATAAAAATATGTTTTTGCTTCCGGGTGTCTTATTTTGAAAGACAAGTACTTCCGCCCTCGCCTAACTTCCGCGCTTGACTCTTTGGCGCGTATTTATCCTGCATCAGCAATGCAAGCTAGCCCTCGCAAAAATGAGCCAGAAACAGAGTTCACTGGAGAGTTTTTTTTGGAAAGGGTAAGTTACGGGTTCATCGCTTATTTATTTACTGTTATTGGAACCTTCACGTCCCTACCCGGTCCTTGAAAAAGTGTTTCTGTGTGAAACTGGTCCCTGGTACAAAAAAGGTTGGGGACCACTGCTAGACAGATAGTCCTTGACTGACAACCACAACTGAGCCCAAAAGTTCTTGTTGCTTAAGCAAGACAGTAGTTAAGTGAAACTGGCTTCCCTATTGACGTTGCTTGTGAGAAGGTCACAAAAGGGGACAACATGATACAGAGATACTGCAACTGGCATAACTACGAGTCAGCTGCCAAGCACCTGACTTTTGACCATACGACCATGAGTATGTTGCAACAATTGTTAAGTGCGAAAAAGGGTCATAAGTCGCTTTTTTCAATGCCATTGTACCTTCCATTAGTCGCTAAAGAAGCTATTGTTAAGTGGAGGACGGCCTGTATTTATTCTTTTTAATACTGGTCTTCAAAAAGAGTGCAAATCATGCCAATAAACAGCCTCTTCTCTTTATTAAAGAAATCAGATACCAATCTTGAATTATTTTATTGAAATGGTTTATGAATGCATATTACAATTTAAAAAAAAATGCAAAAGAGATTAGCTCAAAGGTAGCCTGGATTCACATAGCTTTAACATTTTTTAAAAAATATTTTAAAATAAATTTTATTAAATATAAACATTAAAAAAACATTGAACATGGTGGTCTTCTTTGACGTACATTTCAGTCAAAACATTTGACATTAGAAAAAAAATCAAAAGATATAAATATTTATATACATATATACATTTAAGCTTTGTATCTTTTTAGTTCTTTTTCTTATATCTCAGGTATGAGGTGTCTCACCTGTTTTCTATTTCATCTTAGATTCTTATTTCAGTTTTGTGAACTCCCTTTCATGTCCCTCCAATAATAAAATGTATTCTATACTTTATGATATTCTGATTTATCTTGTTCTTTCAATTCTAGTGTCAACCTATCCATTTCGGCGCATTGAAAAATCTTATCCATTATAGCATCTTCAGTTGGAATTTCATTTGCTTTCCAATTTTGGGCACGTAGCTTTAACATTTTTGAAAGCTCACTTTAGAATGAACAACTGTTACAATACACAAAGACAAGGGCCACTCCTGACAGAGCTAATCAAATTACTGCTTCATGTTAATGACCCCTTTCCTGGGGTGTGACTTCTCAAAGAGCAGAACATTTTGCCTATTTGCTTTCTATGATAAGCAGACCCTGGGTGATGAGGGTATTTCAGTTATTATCTGATCTCTGAGAAAACATGAGCAACGCCTTAAAAAAAAGTAGTCCTTATGTCCAGAAAAGTGGATACAGAATTGCAGCCTTAGCTTGGGAAAGAGATTTTTTCAGTTAACACATACTATCACGATAGAGAAGTCACAAGCAGCACAGTTGCTCTTTCCTACACCAAGATTCATGGGAGAAAGACAGCAATGGAATAATCATTATCAGTTATGTTAACATGTGTCTTTCCTAAGTGGTGGCTACTGATAACACGCTGTGTAGAAGCATGTTTGAAAATGATATTGTGAATGTCAAGAGGAATTGAACCGTTGCTATGAGTGTAGGTGAATGTGTCACACTTTAAACTTTGTACCATGATGGTGAGAGGTTCAGTTAACTGTGACATCCAGATAGTTTTTGCAAACAACGCTGCATGATAGAAAAGTTTTCAAAATTGCTTTTTTTCTGGTCACAACAAAATCTGCCTGTTCTGCTGCATGGTTTATGTGTTTTTCATATCATTAAGCATCATGCAAAATAGATCTATATGGCAAAAAGTATAAAGAGTTTTAAAGAAGTGTTTTGCTTCAATGAAGCCTGGACTAAAAACTTCTCTTTGAAGCATTACAGACCTGGGCAGTTGCACCTCGACCAATCAGATACTTTTGTGAATTGTATAAGTTGTCCCTCTACCATAGGAAATGAAGCATCAAGTGAGCAACTCAGCATATGGTTAACATATTATCAATCAAATTTGAAATTGTAATTATTTTTTCCAGATGCCAATGTACAAAGGGCCCATCTGTTTAGAATAGAATTCTTTATTGGCCAAGTGTGATTGGACCCACAAAGAATTTGTTTAGCCATCTCTACTGGTGTGCTAAGATGAGCACATAAATAACTTTCATTTCAGTGAGCTATATGCTATTTTTTAGTAGTCATGTCATAATGGTTAGATATATTCTAAAAAAACCAGTATTTAAATTAAATTTTGAATGTAAAAATAGCAACATTTTAAACAAGTAGGTGATTTTATTGATTTTTCTCCTATTCAGATCAACTAATAAAAAACTCTCGGTTTTGTATAATGTACTATACAATTTGTTTGTATAATGGAAATGAAGCATACATATTATGGTATATGTTCCATAAACATATAGTGGAGGGTTTTTTTAAGCCCACAGTTGATCAGTACAAAACTAATTTAATTGCATGAGTAGACTGCAGAGGCTTCAAACAATCATAATGGCATGCCATAAATCCTTCTTCTCAACAGTAAACAGAAAAAGTACAAACGAATTAAGAATCTGGACAATATTAAAATAGAAGACATATTCTAATTGCCACAGAAACAAGTATGTTCTGTTTTCTTTTTTGGTTTAGCACTGTTCAATTTACTTACAACTCAAACTAATTGCATTTACTCCTCCTTTGTCTTATTTTCCATATGCACAACTTAACATTTTACCTGGTTTTCAGAGGATGAAAAAATAGTTGGCACTGCAGTTGTCTTCAAATATCGAATACCCCATCGCACATCTAGAGAATCTGATGTAAAGTGGTCACTGCAGAGTACTTGATGCTTACTAGGAGTCCAAGTGTCACGTTTCATATTTCGTAACCATTTCTCTAATCTTTCTTTATCATGAAGAGGAAATCTGCTTTAAAGAACATGCAAGAGGGGGAGAGGGAGGGAAGAAGGAGAGAGGAGGGAAATGAATGAGAATATGCTTCAGTTAGGTGATACCTTGCATTGAGGCTCTTCAAAAGCATGTCACACTTAGCAGTAAAGCCCTGGGAAAGAGTACATGACAAGCATGTGGTTCACAGCAAAGCAGCCCTTAAAACCGCCATGTCCTCTGGAAGGCTTCATGAGTTTGGTTTGAAGACTTTCCCCATTGTCAGTATGAATACACACAGCTGCTCCACTGCCACCACCAAGTGAGAATGATTCCTATAACAGGTATGCTTTGATGAACAAAAGAATCACTTAAAATTTCAATCTTATAAACACTGAGATTATTACTAGAACTCAAAAGGCATCAAATCTGATTCATTCCAATTTACAGAATATTAGAGAAAACAAACTTCTGTATTCCAGATGCAAGAACATTTCATTTCATTTCACTATATGACAGAATAGCATGTCTGGTTGTTCATAAATTGGAATAAGTCAAGTGCCATTGGGTCTTATCAATATTTTTAACATATTTAGTGACTGGGGATCAATCCCAAAGGTGCTTTTTTTCAAGAATTGGACTTTCTTGGGGTTTTTTTTTTTTTTTTGAAGACATTTCACTTCTCATCCAAGAAGCTTCTTCAGAGACTCTGAGGGTCAATGTTACGTTTTCATTTCATTGCTTATTGTAGCTTAAGTTTCCTAGAAAGCTTTTTTAAAGCAGTAAGTATGAACTATCCATTTTGATAGTTTTTCATATGAAAAAATACTTTAACATATGGTCCAGGACTTCTTTTAATATTTCAATGAGATAAATGATTACTGATCATAACAACGAATGTCGGAATTCAATTCCTGCTTGGCTCAGCTTAAAAATTACTAACTGAACCCAGTGAACACTTAACCAAGTAATAAGGGCTCTTGTTAATACCTGCATTTAATACTAAAGATTGGGGTATTTTTCAGCCATTTTTCAGGAGGGAATAATGCAAAATTTAAAGGGTAATTTTCTGGTTAAACTGAGCCTTTGAAAGTATGAGTATTAAATTAAGTAAATCTTTGTAGATTTTACACTGAACTTACCCAGATAGTGGGGAAATTTACTGTCAACTTAGTGCATTACTTAGATTTTGATGCTGTTAGTGCAACTGAAATTACATATTTGTTAGAATTACATACTTGTTGGAATTTTGGAAATATGAAATGCGGCACTGTTACATAAACCAGTAGCCCATTTTATAAGACTTAGAAGGCCTTAGATCAGACTACTGTTATTAATGCTGCATTTGGTACAACAAACTTTAATGTATAATTTATGTTAATGAGGGGAATGTTTGGTTTTATTTGCTTTTAAGAAAAAGTGAAATTAGTTTTAATTAGCCGTGATTTTTGAAAGGCTCATGCAGATTGTCTGAAAACTGACCGTGGGCCACTTCACTATGTTAGAAGGCCCAGAAGAAATATTGTCTGTAGATGCATGTGCAGACACTGCCCACTGGGTATAATTTTCAAAGCAGTTGTGTAAGCCTTGCAAAAGAAGTACCTATTTTGACACCTTGGAAACAATTGCTTTCTTTGCATTTACATACTTTATGAAATTTCTTGTACAGTGCCTGCCCCCCTCCCCTTCTTTTTCTTTGTTTATAAAATTATACATATATATCTAGTATTGCACTGCAGGCAACTTCTGGCTGACTATCAGCTGTTCAAATCCCACCAGGCTCAAGGTTGACTCAGCCTTCCATCCTTCCGAGGTGGGTAAAATGAGGACCCAGACTGTTGGGGGCAATATGCTGACTCTGTAATCCGCTTAAAGAGGTCTATAGAGCACTATAAAGCGGTATGTAAGTCTAAGTGCTACTGCTATTATAGCAAGCTAAACAATCACAATTTCAACTTACTTCACCAATTATTCTGAAGTATGATACAGTTCAAGACATTTTTGCTCATAATAAACTACTCTGTTAGCTTTCTTAACTAATATTAACCTGCCTAAGCTAGTTCATTTTTTTCGACAAGAAATTAATTTCAATGGCACTGCCATGAATTAATGTGCCTCATCTGTTTACTGAACAAAACCAATAGGTTATTGGTTACAAAGTTATTATTTGATTTATATACAGATAATCAAGATTGTATAATCTATGACAGTAACTTACAAGCTTCTATCCACTGATATAAAGAAATATATTTACAATTATCTGACTGCTTATTGCACTTAATTATTGTGGTGGGGAGGAGTCTTTCAGACTGCCAGCCATTGCAACTACTACTCTATATCCTCTCTTGCTCCACTACTTGCTAAACCTGTTACATAAACAGACATGTCTGTCATATTATGTGGTTAAGACACTGTTTTCATGAATAGCCTCTTGTACAAGAAATGCATTGCTAGAATTTATTTTGCATTCTTATAGTAAGCAGAACAAACATAAATAAGTCTGGGAAAAAGTATTCCAAGTAGAGGCATCTATTGGATCCAATGTTGTTTCAAAGTGGAAACAACATTCTACCATAAACTCCACTCCTTTTGATTGGCGTATGGTGTCAAGCACACACGTATGAAATCCAGAAAGGGGATCCTGTGAGGTTGCAAAGTGGCTTTTGTATCCCCCCTCTCCCCCACACCAATGGATGACTCCAGTTCAAGTAACAGCTGATAGCTCTTTAATATTTCTAGTTTTGTGATAATATTATTTCTTCTACATTAGATAAACTGTTCCAAGTAAGAATACTTAGTTGAGTATTTATTCAAGTTGAACAGATTATTTTTCTGTTCTATACACAATAAACTAACTTATGACCCTTCCAATCATTTATGTGAAAATTCTACAACATCAGACAGTGAGCTGTATCTGAGAGCATCTTACTTCACCTTCTCCTAATTCAAGTGTGATAACAGCTTTGTCTTCCCACTATGTAGCCTAACACTGATACTGGATATAGTGGAACACAAAAGGATATATTACATTATACTATTTTAAATCATAGGGGTTTTTTTTACAGAGTGCAAAACATTTTTGCTTTTCGCTAGAAAGGACAACATCTACAGACAACTAGAGCATGAGCAGGGAAATTAAGTATGCCAAATTTCATAATGCAGTTTTGAAGTCTTATGGTTCTCTGACTGTAGCTGTTAGACACTTCCAATGTCTTTAGAAAGTTTGTAGGAATTCTTTACAAGCACAATTTGGCTGAGATTCTGTTTGTTCATCCTCAGTCTGTGACATTAGCAAACAGTAATAACATCGATCAAAACAGATCTTGGACAATGAGAAGACAAATAAGGCTGCCAAGATAAAAGAAAGACCTGCACAATAACATCTCTTACAATTATCTGATGCAATAAACCAAATGAATGATTCGTAGCAGGGATAAATAAACAAGGGAGGAAGGCTAAGTAATACTAGTCCAACCGAAAAATGATTTTTATATAAACTGAAAGATTTTGTAAAAGGAAGGGAAGGGACAAAGAAGCAGAATGAAAAGTTGGTTAAACAAATAATATGAGGATGCTGCCATGAAAAATACACACACATACACATATACATATATGCAACAACAAAATCATAACAGAAAAGACAAAATATAAGAAGCACAGTCACAGGAAATCTCAGCAGTGAAGGATGAAATGAATCAATTTCAGACAGTTCTCAACTTACAACAATTCATTTAGTGACTGTTCAAAGTTACAACATAACTGAAAAGTGACATGACCATTTTTCACACGCATGACCATTGCAGCATCCCCATGGTCACATGATCAAAACCCAAATGCTTAGCAACTGACTCATATTTATGACGGTTGCAGTATCCATGGATCATGAGATTACTTTTGCAATCTTCTGACAAGCAAAGTCAATTTGGAAGCCAAATTCACGCAACTTCTGTAATACTAACTTAAAAACCGCAGTGATTAATTTAATAACTGTGACCACAAAAGTGGGGCATAATTCACTTAACAAATGTTTCAGTTAGTAACAGAAATTTCGGGCTCAATTGTGACTGTAACTCAAGGATACCTGTACCTGTATACACTGATATCTAAGACACTGCTGAACTGAAATAGCCTAGAATTAGACATTAGCATTTTGTAGAGCAGCAATGACAGCCTTGGAAAAAAAATATTCATATCCTATGTCTATACCTATAAATAATTGTACATGGAATAGTTCTCCTTGTGAAGAGGAAGTTAGATCATTGAAGAAGCAAGAAACAGTAATGACACCTTTTAATGTTCGTTGTAGAGAAGACTGCTGGGACTATCGTGGATAGTTAAGAAAACAAACAAATGGATGATCCTAGAGTTCTCATTCAAGGCACAAATGAATTTGGATACATTACATGAATATGGAGCTCTTCGGAAAAGGCTCCAACACTGGAAAAAATGGAAAGAAAAAGAAGATGACAACCAGCAGCAAAATGGAGGTATTCAGAGGCAATGGAGAAACTATTGGAAGGTCTTGAAGGCGAGGTTGGGGACAGATTCTCCTGGAGAAAATTTACATCATTACTAACTAGTCGGCACCAATTTGGCACATAATCAAGCTCCCAGGTGAAATATTAGGTGGAAATTTGTAGAGATTCTGAATGAGAAACAGGGTGAATTAGAGATGTTCTGCCCTCCTTCAGTTGAATACTCTTGCCCCATATCCCAGAAGTTTGCTAACTCAGTATATGTTTTGAATATGTATGCTAGGGTGTTACAGGAAGTATTAGGCATTTAAAAGCTATCAGATCGGGATAGGCCATTAAAAAAAACAAAAAACAAATATATCCTTAGTGGCGCTATGGGTAGATGTTGGCAGTAACTATTTGCTATGATTGAAGGAATCTGCTTATTGGCAAATGTCTATCAAGTAGCACACGCTTTACATACTGCTGTGTCTTCCCCCAACAATTGCTACGATGCTTTGCTTCCAAGGAAACACCATTGAAAATGCCCCTCCACCTTATTCGTGGAACCTATTTCCATGCCCACATGGTGAGTATTTATGTCGCGGATGCGAGAAGTTCCCTCCAGCCTCCCTGGCCGCGGCACTCACGGGTAAAAGCTGAGCTTTCGCTGATCTCGGGCGCTTTGTCCCGCTCGGTTCCTGCAACAAGTGGCCGCACAGTACCGAGGCATGACAAAGACTCCACGGAGGCCACCAATTCCCCGTCCCAGACGGTCCCCGCTGACGGTGCCTCCTGCGATGGGTCACCCGCCCGTAGAACCACTCTCTTGCACTTCCGCTTCCGGGATTTTTATGGCCCTCCTCCTTCCATTTTGTGCCCCTTTCTCTTTCCAGCCGGAAAGGACGAGCGTTCGTTCGGTTGGAGGATCCCGTCAGTTGCGCGAGGCCACAACAGCCTTCCACGTGCACCAAAGCGAGCGGGCCACGTGACGGCCGGCGGCCAATCGGGAAGCGCTTCGTGTAGGACCGTCGTTCTTCGCTTGGCGCGCCGAGGTTATAAGGCAGCCCCGACGGGTTCGATTCAGGGATTGCGGGGCGAGGCCGGCGGCCGGTAAGTTGTGGCAACGACGGGGCAGGCGAGGGAGGAAGGGCAACTTGCTGGGGTTTCCGTCCCAGGGAGCAAGCGGTGGGTTTGGCCGCTTCTTCATCTTTCTCCCGTCGCAGCGGGCCAAACAACAGAGAGCCGCTTGCTAAATAGGGATTTGAACCCGAGTTTTCCCACCTCTGGGCTCATCTCGGCAGCCTTCACGACACAGTACCTCTTCTTGTGTCCTTTGTCTTTCTCATTATACATATGTGAGGAAGGGAGACGCCGTCAATGCTTAGGGAGTGAGGAAAAGGAACTCTGTACGTGCTCAGAGTCCGCTGCCTATATACTTAACTCCATCATACTTAACTCAAGCCATCAGTCCTCTCTCTCTCTCACTCTCCTTATCTCTATCTATCTATCTGTCTGTCTGTCTGTCTGTCTGTCTGTCTGTCTGTCTACCTACTTATCTATTATCTATCTACCTACCTACCTAATCGACTGAGTTTATATATAAAGTATATATAAGCTTCTCTTGGTCGGGTTTGGAATATATATTCAAACTATATATATAGGCACGAAGGTTAAAGGAAAAAATGGTGTTACCAAGACCTCTAGGCTTAAACTCCATACCCGACCAAGAGAAGCTATCGAAACTAGCTTTTTCTCTGGCAGAAAATGCCTGGTGTTTCAGGCTCGGTTTCGGTTTCTTTTCTTTTTCTTTTTGGTGAGAAGGTACAAATAGCGTTTTGGTCTCTCAAGTCAAGCTTTCCCACATATTCTGTCTGTGGGGACAGAAGATGGCCAACTGGTTTAACTGCTAGTTAAAGGTAAGGGGGAAATGCTTTCTTTTAAAACGTTACTTTAAAAGTTCACATATAATGTGATGCATCACATCCAATAAATGTAATTAATCAGTAGTTTGTTTAAGCCACAGGTTGAGCCAGTAATAAAAATAATAATGAGATCAGTGATTTGGAATGCAGAAGGTCTTTCAGCTTGTATAAAATAATACCACATGTATTTTCATCTATTACATTATGTATATACATTGTCCTTTCAACTTTTCTGTTCTGTATGAGCCTTTATGACCTAGGAGGGCTGGAGTGATAGCACCTATATAGTCTTTGGCTGCCAGCTCCATATTATATATGGATTTCTGGAAGTTAATAGATATGCTTACACTAAACTGTCCAGTGAGTTCTTGTTTTCTGTTATAAATAAAACTGAGAAAGCTTTCCTGCAACTTCAGATACTCTAATATTCTTTTAAAAAAGAGAGAATGCTGTTTTAAATTTGAACTATGGTATGAAACACACTTTTCATGATGGTGTATGATCTTTATTTGATACAGTGAAAAATTCTGAACTCTTGTTATTTTGAGTTTTATAGATAAGTCGGTCAAAATAGTGATTCAGTTTGTTTATTCTGCGAATTTTGCATTATATTTAAAATATTGAACTCCATGTTCTGATTCTTCCTTGATCTGTCAGTCCTCACAGGTATCTAGGTCCATTATTCTTTCACTGATTAAACTCTTTAAAGATGAATTACACTATTCTAGTCTTCCATTGGTGGAAGTGAACAGATGCTGTGTATTTTGCCTAGGGTTAATAAAGTATGATGTGCAACAGCATTGTACTGTAGGCTCTGCCCCTTTGGGGCATGTATTCAATGTTGTGATGTGAAAAAGAGGTAGGACGTGTTACAACACTGCTTGCATCATTCAACCCTCCCCTGGCTTCTCTCTGCAGATGCCAATTTCCATATGTGTATGTATACTATTCTATATTTGTTAACATTCCCAAGATTTGAAACTTTAAAAACATTCTTGAATATGCTTGTTTTTTCTCTTCCCTTGTGATCCTTTTTTTCTTGTTGACTTTGTAACAAAACTTTAGCTGGTCCCAAAGGTGCTTTTTCAAGAGGCAACTGGACTTTCTGGTTTTTCTTTGAAGATGTTTTGCTTCAGAGTCGAAGAAGCTTCTTGGATGAGAAACAAAACATCTTCAAAGAAAACCCAGAAAGTCCAGTTGCCTCTTGAAAAAGCACCTTTGGGATGACTATGATCTGGATGACTGAGAATGCTTGATCTTTTGAAAGAAGAAACATGCAGGGTTTTACAGTGTATGTTTTAATTTTTTAAAAATCAGACCTTTAATATTCTTGCTTTGAAAATGCTCTCTTTGTTGTGATCATGTCGAGATCGCAAAGCACACGATCACCGGACCGGATATACCAGGGGAATCCCACCCCTGGACATAATGTCAATGCCGGTGAATTGCTGTAGGGTATAGATGACCAAAAAAGTTATCTCTCATCACGAAAACAATCCCCAACCCTATCTTTGTTGAAATGATAATTATTACTCAAAAACCATTGCAACCTCAACATTTAATTGAACCTGATTGGAATATTAAGATAACCTACAACTGAACTGCTATCACTCATTCCTAAGGACATGATGACCATAATTATTTGCCAGCTCCAAATGTATCTTTCTAAATCCAAGCAGATTTTATGTTATATTTAACTGAAACAGCCTTGCCTGCTTTCATTATTACTTAGTGTAAAGTAATCACTCAGAGAAATCACAGTCTTAAATCATGTTTTATATGTTCAGTAGTTCTGTCTACTATTAGGTTGGCATCATCCATTCACATTAAATGGTAGAACATTAACAATAGAAAAGTGTGAACAGAGTTTCAATAGACCATGGTATCTTTATAACTAGAGTTCTTCTCTAGTTTATGTGTTCAGTACCTTGTCTCAAGAGGGATCTAGTAGAAAGGAGGAGGGAAACACTGATAAAGAGGCAACTTGTTTGCTTCGATCTTGCCAACTGAGATCTCCTTGCTGGCAGCAAAATAAAAAAACAGGCATGTGTAGGCATATGCAGTAATTTGCATGTATTGTAAATAAGCAAGGTATTGATGAAGATATGTGCCTGTGTACAAATTAAAGTTGTAATTACTAAGTCTTTACCTCAAAGCATGTTGACAATTCTAAAGAACGAAACAGTTTAAAATAGCTTCATTTTTATATCAGTGATTTATATCATTGTTCTGCTTTATTCCATAAACTCAGATTAGTTTATGGCAATTTAAAAATATGCTGCTTTGATAAGGGAGTTAAGATATTTCCTCTATTTGGATAAGAAAGCAAACTATAACAATACTGGGAGGAAAAAAGTATTTTTTTAAAAAAAAATTAAACTCAACATAGCAGTATTTGAGAACTTCTAGTTTGTAGATTAGAAAGAAATGACTAAAAAGCAAAATTTCTAGAATTCTCCTTTTAAACTTTTACAAGTTTAATTCTGTTAATTAATTTGTGGGAAAAAATGCTGCTGGAATGTCATAGAGTAAATGTAGAGAAGAGGTAAAGATAATTATAAAAGCAGTTATCTCACTTTTCTATTGGAGTAGTAGCATTTCTTCTTACAACAGAGCCAGAAGATTGACAATAACTTTATCATCTCTTTCTATCTCTGATTTTGTATGTATAATCAAAATAGTGTTACAGGTTCTACATTAATATGCTGAAGTCATATGATATTTCTTTGATTCTACTTCTTATGCGAAAATACTTTTAAGATAATTGTTTTTAGTAGGAATGGAAAATTATAGGAAAAAGTATGATGAAAAAACTTCCCTGAATTTGTGAAAACAAATATGTCAGTCCTTTGAACTCTGAAATGTCTAAGATATTAGCAGAAAATAAGGAATCAGAAATAGCTGGGTAAGAAGTTAAAACAGAAGAATCATTCTGATATTTTCTTTTTCTTCAGGAATCAGCAATGGCTACTACACAATCAATTTTCTTATTTGCACTCTGCATTTTAATGATAACAGAAATAATACTGGCCGCGGAGAGTTACTATGATATTCTAGGAGTTCCGAAAAGTGCATCTGAGCGCCAGATTAAAAAAGCATTTCATAAACTAGCAATGAAATATCATCCAGACAAAAATAAAAGCCCTGGAGCAGAAGCAAAATTCCGAGAAATTGCAGAAGGTAAGTTAAGTTCTGCTAAAAATTAACTATCATTTTCTTCTGTGGAGTAGAAAAATAGGATTAAATATATTCTATTATATTTGTAGAAATTCCCTGGTTTAGATAGTGTTGCTGCTTATGCAGGATCTGCATCCTTTTCCTATTCAAATGTAGTAATAGATGAACATAAATCTTAATTTCCTCTTTTAGGAATAAAGGTACTTCACACCATCATTATCACTTTATCTTTGGAATATACTTTGCGTATGTTTTTATTGTGGATATTCTTTTTATAACTATTTCCACACATTGTTATAGCCATAGATAAAAACCATTGCATATATATATATATAATGAGAATTGTCGCAGGGAGAGTTAAACATAAAAATTTAGAGAAGCTTTGAATATTTTGAAAACTCAAGAGTAGCACTAGCATTGTTTATTGTTTGCTTAGGCACAAATGCAGTACAAGGCCTATTTTGCCTCAGCAACAATCCTCTGAAGTAGATTGGATTTGGAGAATATGACAGAGTAAGCTAAACTTATGTTTGAAACTAGCTGTCACCACTCCTAATACTTTAACCACTAAGGTTACAAGAAGAGTTTAGCCATTCCAGCTTTATTTTATTGAAAAATTCTGCAAGTAGTACAGAAAAAGTATATTCTGTAATATATGGAGAACCCTTGCTAGCCAATGGAAATTACTGAAAAGGTAGACCAATTGATCTGATTCTGGCTCTTTGATAATTCTAATATTATTGATGAGCATACAGTATAGCAACTTTCCAGTCCATCCTTTCTCATTCTTGTTTTACCCTGGAGGAACCCTGGAAATAAAGCCTCAAGATCTCAGAAAACCCCTGCATAAGAAGATTATAGTTCATAGAAGATGGGCAGCTAAGTTTCAGCACATAATTCCCACCACTGCAAGCAAGGGCTAGCATTCCACAGCAAAAGAAGCTAAAAATAAATTTCAATCATGATCTGTCACATATTTCCAGTTGAGAAAGGTTAATCTATTCTTTCAAATTCTTAGCTCTGCCTCTTTTACCTAAGGATTTTTAAAGTTGAATTGACCAAGCCACCATTATGTATGTAAAGACCTGTCATGTATGTCTTTACATGATTTTAAACAACTTCTTGATTTATTTTACAGCATATGAAGTTTTATCTGATGAAAATAAACGTAGAGAATATGACCAGTTTGGAAATACAGATGGACGACGGATGAATGGAAACCCCTTTCAGCACTCATTTAACTTTGACTTTGATCGCTTCCTTAAAGACTTTGATTTCTTTGGTGAAAACTCCAATGCAAAGAAAGATTTTGAAAATCATTTTCATAGTCAGCAGGAGGCTGAGAGCAGACAAAGACATGCTTTTCCAGAATTTAAATTTGGAGGGGGACTGTTTGATGACATGTTTGAAGATATGGAAAAGATGTTTTCATTTAATGGGTTTGATAACACACAGCGGCAAACAATGCAGACTGGAAACAAATTCCATGGCTCTAGTAAACACTGCAGAACTGTGACACAGCGCCGAGGAAACATGGTGACCACATTCACAGATTGTTCTGGACAGTAGTTACTTTGCAGTTCCTTTTGATGTATGCAGTAATTTCCTTTTGGCTCTATTCTTTGCTGCTGAAGAACAGAGGTTCTGCAAACCATGAATTTGTAGTTTAATCACTTTAAGTGCTGAAAATATGTTGTAGCTAAACTGATAAATATTACAAGTGCAACAAAACAAGATGGAATGACTACCTTATTCCTTCAGCTGCATAGAATGTGCATGTGGAGAAAATTTCCATATGACAGTGTTAGATTGTAATAACAGAAGCAAGGTAACCGAATTACCTCACTGTTCACTTTATATTTTACATTCAGCGAAGTGTTGTATACTAGATAATATTGTCAGGCTTCTATTTCTAGAAGTGTTAACTGGTGAGTGCTGGTGTGATTCTGTTCTTTATTAGCACAGAATTTACTATGTAATTCTGTGTTACATTGACAGTAATGACTTACAAATACAGTAATATATTTAAATACGGTATATTTTGAATGGCATGATTTGATTTAACAAAACTGACATTTTGTACAGGTTTGTACACAAACATGTATTTAAAATGTGTATATAAATATAATCCTGAAAACCTTTAACCTTCAGATTGTTTGAAAGTTCAGATATTGGGGTGGACTGGGGGATTGAATTTTTGGTAGTAAATATGCCTTGTGAATAAGGTAAGTTACTGTTTTATTTACTGTATTCAATTGCACAAAATGCTACAATACTGAAGAATAAAACTACCCCATGCTGGATTAGAGATAGGACTACATAATTGTACAAAATATTTCAAATTCACAATAATCTCTTCACAAGATTTATTCTGGTATTGTTTCTGTCATACACTACTGGAAATATTTCAAGCTTGACGACAATTGAGACCAGAATGGCGGCTTTTAGTTTGGAACGCTTTTGGAGTAGAACACCATCAAGAATAATTCCTGTAATGTTGAAACAACTCATTTCAAATGTGAAGTCGCTATTTTAAACTTAAAATGAGATGTTTCACTTTTGAAGAAGTTTAAATCCATAATGTTTTGTATACTTTTGCAATGTAGCTATCTAGCTGAAGTGATTATATAGCTAGTCTGACTCCTGTGGTGCACTCTGGATAGTGCTTGAGCTTGAACAGAACAGACTGGCAATTGGCAGCCAAACAACTACCTTGTAATAGCACCATAGCCTTCTGGTTAATGTAACATTGCAATATGTTAAATAAATATGCCACTTGATTAAAAATGCCACCTGCTCCGAATTTCAAGTCTCCTGCATGACTGCATATTATAGAAATCTAAAGAAAAATAAATTACTTGACCACAAGCTAATATACATGTTACCATTCATTGACTCTTATAAATAAGCATGAAAGAAAACTATTAATGTGGAAGCTAGGAAAAGTCTTCATGGATTAGTACTTCATTCTTAGCTGGTAGGTGAGTTTTCTGCAACATCTAGTAAGACTTCAAAAATCATTTTTGGTTTATCTGCTATATATAAACATTTTTCCTTGAGAATAATGGATAACTTCAGTTTCCTTCACCTTGATAAATGATGAATATGCTATTGTAAGTAGTAAAGCACTATTGATATAAAAGTTTATCTTTCACTGTTGTAAGTCAATCCTTTCATAATGTTCTTATTGGAGAAAATAAGAGGTGCTGGACAGAAATTTTCATGTTTCTTCTGTAGAGTTTCAATATTTTTCTGTTACAACTGCTTAATTAGTCCAGCTTTAAGTACTCAGTAAGATTCTGCAGCTAATTATAGAATTATAGACATTCTATATGTAATAGGAAATTAGAATGCTTCACATCTAAGGTCCAGCCAATGACAAAACAGGCACTTTAATTGCAGCTAATGCATTTTTAATGAAGTTTTGTACTGCTATGTTGTTGACTTTGGAACTAATTGTAGTGATCTTTTTAAAACAAAATTACAGAAGGAGAATTGACACTAATTGTGTTCCAAGTATTTGGTACAACAAAAACTATTAGATCTTTCGAAAAGTCAGTATAAATAAATGAATTCTAGTTTGTGTTCCATATTAAGGGCACTTAATTCCCCCTCTTTTTATCTATTTAATGCCTTGCTCTATACAAGTAGACCTTGACTTCCAATCATTCATTTAGTCACTGTTTGAAAACCATGAGTTATGACCAGTCCTTGCACTTACAACTGTCACAACATCCACATTGGTCATGTGATCAAAATTTGGGTTCTTGGCAACTAGAAATTCTGGTCCCAATTGCGATCATAAGTCAAGGACTATGTACTAGGAGGCTTAATGGAAGTAAACAACTCTTTGGAAGTTAAGCTTTTGAAAGGAGAAAGAAGTGGCGAGAATGAAAGGAGATGTGTTAATTATTATGTCAAATGGATGATGTTCATAGATGAATCTGCATGTTTTACAATAACAACAAATGGTGCACCTGCGTAATTCCCTTACGTTTATATACCCAAACTTCCTAAATTTGGCTCACTTGAGTATTTGGAGGCTGTGTTCTTATCTGGCAGTAATATGACTGGATCTCTGAATAAATGAATAATTCCATTTCAGAGATTGCGGCTGGAGAAATAACCGTTTAGATATGTTTGTTAGGCTCTTCTGTTCATTTGAAGCAGGAATCTTGCCACTTAATAATTTTTCCCCCATGAGTGCAATCCATTGAATTTTAAGGTGTGTCAAACTTGTCAACTTTCAATTTTCAAACATTAGTGGTACTCAAAAGTTGTGACATGAATTTTGGTTACTTTAATTTAGATGCGCTTGGTAATTGTTGGAAGAAATATCCATCTGGTTCAGTTCCAAGCTGGGAGAAAGACACTGGAAAACATGGAAGCTGATTGGAAAGATGGTTTAATGGTAGAAAGGACCACATGGGTTTATGGTTCTGGTGCAGCTGGCCAATTGGTCTGATTACATGGATTTTTATAAATTTCAGAGATGCTGTTGGGGTTGTGCAATGTTCGAAATGCCCTTAGGCGATTGTGCAATGTAGTGAGCTCTATTATAATCTTACTATGTCCCGAAGGTTCATATCCTATTCTTAATTCCATCGTCCTGGAGCTGAAGATTTTTTTGTTTTGTAGATAGACTGGCCCAGTCTTTCTTAATGAGCACAAAATATCTGCCGGGGTCTATTAAGAAAGATTGAGTCTGCTTCCTGCCTATAAAAAACTATGTTTCTCCATTTCTCATTTAGAGAAATATAATCTGCCTTTTTTAATGTTCCCCAAAATATTTCATTATTCTGGGAGTGGGGTGCTTCCCACAGTAAGTTAACTACATAAATATAACTTTTTAACATTGTGTTTGTTAGGTGTAACAAAACATATTTATGGAAAAAGAGTATTATGGATGGCACTACTAATTAACCTCAACTAAACCTACCACTAACCAACTGAAACTTCTATGTTCCCCAGTACTAGAAACCCTCATTTTTTTATTTAGCTTTCAATAGTAGCATTGTGGCTTATATTTGACATATTCAGCACTGAGTGATATTTTGGAAATTCAAGATTATTGAAATGTCAGTAACGTCTTGGGAGAGATGCAACTTGTCATAAAGCATAAAGAGTGGGAAACTTGAGGATAAGTACTTTTAAAAATAACAGCATTAGGTTGTCATTCAGATTACAGTGGGAATGTAGAACTCTACTCTTGAATTACCAGGATAGCTTGCTTACCACATGCAGCTTTGACTGAAGGAGGGAGTGGGGGGATACATTGGCCATCAATGGAAGTAAGAGTTTTTATATTTATTGGCATCGGGTAGTTATTTGTGCAATTATATTCGCTGCTAACTTTAGTTCAAGTCTGATCTTTTTTCAGTGACAACCTGAATGCCTTTTGGTTGCAAAGGTGAAAGTATGAAAGCATAGTATCAACATGCTTAACCACACCTAGTAAATGGCAACAAATGTTTATTTTTTATATACAGTTCTACTGGAGAAGAGAGTTTGATACCCACTGTACTTCTTAAATGTGTGCTTAAGAGTTTATGCTATGAAATGTTCTAAGGTAAATGGTCAAAATTCCTTCCATTGTCATTTATTTTTTATATGGTATTGGTAATTTTACGTGGGTTTTTTTGGAATAGTGAAGACATGGTTGCTTCTTGAAACTACTGGAACACTACAGGCCAAAGAACAGTAAATTGCAAAAGTGATATGTACATAACATGCGGTGTTGGCAACTTTGCCCTTCTGTCACCAGTTCTTCTCTTGATTTAATTTTGTAATGCCCTTGACAGAATTCTAGTATCTCCTGATAACTTAGCCATTTGTGTTTGCCTAGTATTTCTCAATTATAAAATGTTTCTTATGCTGAGAGCCATAAAGGTGTTTTCAGTCACAAGCTGGATTTGTATCACTTCCATGTTCTTCATAAATCATGTGCTTGCTAGAGTAACCTTATTTTTCTCTTGGCTACAAGCATTACAGTTTAAATACTTGCTACAGGGTTTCAATTTTACTCCCTCTGACCATTCAACAGTTTGTTTGAGCATTTTGAAATTAATGTGCCCTAGACGTCTATGCAGTAAATGCATACATTCATCATGTGGCTTAACATTGTTATAAACTGAGTTAGCCATCTTCAACTGGTCATCATGTATCACATATAAATCATTCTCTATTGTACGAGTAACACTTTTACCCTCTTTCTCTATTACACAGTTATCTCCCCTAAAGGTTACTACATAATCAAGATTAACTAAAGCCCTTACTGATAACAAATTAAATTTCAGTTTAGGTACATATAACATAGTTGAATGCTTGTTTATACAAGAACAATATACAGTACCTTCACCTGATGTGTTAATCTTCCATCCATTTGCCAATGATACGTGTTTACTCATGGACATCTTTACAAACCTTTTTCTATCTTTAGTAATGCATTGTGATGCTCCACTATCAACAACCCACAAATCATGGTTTACAGTTGAATTGCTAGACATAGCTAAACTAACATTCTTCTTAGCCTTCTGGTGATTACCAGTATTCTGTTGTTTTCCTTTCTTAAAGAATTTAGCTATATGTCCCTTAGCCCTACAAGAAAAACATTTCCTAACCGTATAGGCAGTTGAAGACAAATCTTGTGGTTGTTTCTTTCTCAGTTGGTCTCTATCCAGCCATCTTCTTGCTTCTTCTAGCAATCTTCCAGTTATGTCAGTTAATGTCAGTTTATCGCTGGGCAGGACTTCCAGTGAAGATACATAATCATAACTTTCATCCAACGAGGAAAGAATGATGTAAACTTGATGCAGCTCTGAAAATATCAGTTCTTTTTCATGTAGCTCTTGAAAAGTTATTTTCATGAAGTTCAAACGAGCTAACATATCTCCACCTTTCAGAAGACGGGCTCTAAATCCTCTTCAAATTCTCCCAACACCTAGCAGCAGACTCTTCTCCACGAATATGGACTAGCTGCTGGTCACTCAGTGTTAGTCCAATTATACAAAGAGCTCGTTCGTTGTTCTGTTTAAAGTCAGCAAGCTTCTTGGCATCATCCTCATTAGCTGGATCCCAAGCATTTATATCCGGTGGGTCTTGAACTACATTCCATAAACCTTCTCTACGCAGAAATAGACTGCACTTCATAGACCAGGAAACATAGTTTGTTCCATCCAACCGGGTTATCAGTGATAGACTTGTTGAAGTGTCTTGTGCCATCTTTATCAGGATAGTAAACTACAATTAAACAGTAAACAGCTGTCTGTATACAGTACAGTGCATTCACACCAACTCAATTATCTGAGCCTGGTATGGCCTGGGCCCATAACCAGTGTTGAGGTAATTCCCCGTTAGGAGAATGAGCACATACAGGGAGACGTATTTGAGAGAAGTGTTTGAATAATACACAGCACACAGATACACTGTACAGTAAATGTAGGATTTTTCTTCCAGAAACGTTAAGCAAAGTTCAAACAAGCAGTCCAAAGTCATTCACAGGTAAGATCAGTCAGTTTTTAGTTTCAGGGATAATCCAATAACAAAGTCCAGTGTCAAAAACAGTTCAGTATCAGACTTATATCAAATCCAGAAATAACAGTCAATTAGGAAAAATGGAGGAACAGCAAAACTCTTCAACAGAAGGAAAATAGAGACTCACTGAGACACACACTCTTCTGAGACAGACTAAAACAACCCAGGTTTCTGGCTCCATCTTATGGCAGTTTGAGAAACTACACCCAATTACACTTTTTTCATTCTTAAAGATACAGTATTAAAATGTTTATCCTGGTTTATATCTTTCCAACCCAAATAGCTGTTAGGTGACTTACATTCCTAACAAAAATGTTGGTAGTTCTTTCTGTATTTATTTTCTGAGCTGCTTTACCTCAAAGGGCTGGGTAACTCCCAAGCCACTACGTAAAGAAGTAGAGATTCCTTCATATAGGTGGGATTCAAACCGCCTAGGGAATAATAACCACTTTGAATTTGACTTGGAAATCTATTTGGAGACAATGCCCTTTAGAGAAGAACGGGTGTTGCTGAGAGCCAAAGCCTTGATGAGACCACTTAAAAAAGAAAAAAAAATGCTTCTATGCCATGGCAAGCATCACTTCTCAAACTGATCATTTACCTCTGGATACAATCTATAAGGGGAAAAAAGATTCAGCTTTTCTCCCTGATGTGTAACAAATTCCATTATTTTACACTTGAAAAAAGAATTGATGCTTCTCTGACTTTGCTTCTGGCACACAATCAGCAGGGATGTTCTAAAATACAATCTGTCAGAACCAGATGAAAATAGACTGAATGCTGAATTGATATACTAGTTCAATTCATTTATTCTGATTTAATAGTTCAGGCCAAGTCCAAAAAGACAGCTAAGGAAAATGTAACCTGGACTTTTCCTTCAGTGCTGTTTATTTGGAATTGAGCAAAACGTGCCTTGTATTTTTCCATTATATTTCTGAAGAGAAATTGGACTCCGAACATGCAGTAGTTTCTTAAACCATATTCAGTCATCCTTGGACAGCTAGTAGTGCCCAGCGGTAATTTTATACTAGGAGAGGCTATCTTACAAAATGGCAGTTGATGACACAAAGCTGCCATTGATGTAATGGATGTACAGTAGAACTGATGGAAAATCTACTGAAACTGATGAAAATCAGATTGCTGAAGAACTGTGAAAGGTTAGAGCTTTATTGCAATATTTCAGTTAGCTCAGATGAAGTTGGTTATAAATAATATGATTTTTAACAATCTACATTCAGGTAGATTTAATATGCCCTCCCTCAGGATATCAGTTATCAACCTTAAAACCTTGTGGTAGTTTGTTATTTAAAATATGAAACAACCCACCATAATTCAGATGCTATATACATGTATATCAGAGCTGGGGCAACCAGGGGTGTCTTTGGTGACAGATCATTAAAAATCTTCAATTTATTCTTTTTTATCCTACTATTGCATTCTGTTGTATAATTGCCCTTGGAATGCCACTCAAAACAGTTTTTTTTTTAAATTGAATCCTCCCAATTTCACTATTAACATCTTCCTTAATTCTCTAACCACGTAGAAAAATAGGGGTAGGAAGAATCTTGGGTTCAGCCATCCTGTGAGCTGAGCTCATGACACTTATTTACAGCTTTAGACTAAAAATATTGCCACTTCCTGATACATAGTTTGCAGTAACACATTCAGTTTTGGTTTACAGTTCGGTGCAATGGAGTTAACCACGGTTTCACGTGCTTCCCGTTGCCCTCTCTCTGGTTAGCCCACTTCACAGAATGCTTATTGTGAAGAGAAGTCATCCTCACCAACAACTATCTTGAATTCCTAAAGAAAGATAGAATGTAAATAGAAGTAAATAAGTAATCCTTTATACCACTATAGCAGTGTTGGCAAACCTTTTCGATGTGTGCATGTGTGCATGGGGGAGCACCGGAAACCAGAAGAGCAGCTCCCTACCGCATATGTGCGCACTGGGTAGTTGGTCTTCCAGTTTCTGGTGCACATGTGGATGCAAAGATCAGCTGGCTGGCACACCTACATGTGCCGGAACCCAGAAGAGCAATAGGCGATGGCTGGCGTGCCCAGAGAGTGGCTCTGTATGCCATTTCTGGCATGCGTGCCATCGGTTCACCATTACGGCACTAAAGTAATTAGAGAAGAAAGTATGAATATATTCTGCTTTTCTCATTTACTAATTTACAGCAGAAGATATTCCCTGGAAAAAATCCAAAAATTGTTGGAGATAGAGATGACTCTGCTACCATGGACAACTCTGATCTGCTTCAAATCTTTCCACTTTGAAAATATCTTTTGTGATCTGTACATTCTGGTTCCCAACCTGTGAGCATCCTGCAGACCTCTTTCTTCTGCAATGAATTTTGACTGCAGAAATCCCTAATGTGATTTGGGGGGGGGGGTGCTTTTAATGAGATATTATTTCCAAAATATATAGAATAAAACCCAAATGCACCAAAATGCTATAGTCTCCAAAAGCTTTGCAATTTAAAAGTAATCAATAAAGATATATATATATCTGGACATTGCAAGAGGAACAGCATGTCTGTTGATAGGGGAGAGGAAGAGAGAGAGAGAGAGAGAGAGAGAGACAGGGAGGGAGAGGGGGAGAGGGGGAGAGAGAGAGAGAGATGGAAGTCTGCTACCTTTTCCACCTTAAAAAGCATAATCTTTTGTGAACTGCAGTTCACTTCCTAGGATTCCTGGAATAGCAATACTAACCTAGGACTTAATTAGGGTTAATGAAGAGGGAAGAGAGGTGGCTGTGCACATATAGGTGACATGCATATCAGATTACAAGTATCTTAGCAGTTCACAATTGCAATGTCATATAGTGTCCTTGTAATTTAAAAATAATTGGTAACAGTATCCACCCACTGCAACGTTCTTCAAACTAGCAAAATCAGTTTCTTTGCTCTCCGTTCCCACAGCTAATGCTGGTGCTTCTATTAGCAGAATGTTCTTCAGGGGCTTCTGTCTTGATAGAGTACTTAACAATAAAAAGGAAAAAGAAAAAAAAGGCTACTGTAATAATATTACATATTGGATAGTGTTTATTTAGTGCTTCAATGTAAATTATAGCCCTCATCTCTTAACAGGCATCATCCATCCAAATAAGAAGATGCCTTTATTTGTTTTCTAAGATGGCTTTCTGAGGTCATAGACCAGAGGTCTTCAAACTTGGCAACTTTAAGACTTGTGGACTTCAACTCCCAGAATTCTCCATCATAGCATAGCTGTCTGGAGAATTCTGGGAGTTGAAGTCCACAAGTCTTAAAGTTACCAAGTTTGGAGACCTCTGTCATAGACAATTAAGATTTTGGTACTGTGACAGACTACTGACAGGCTGTTGAGCAATATTTGGACCTACCAAAATAAGACAAGATGTTGCATCAGGGGGAGATGAGTGGATTTCAAAAAGAAATGGTGTTGATGTTCCAAAGTACCTATGATATGTTGACAAAGAACCACAGGAAGATAAAAGACTTAATGCGTGACATTGTGGGGAAATCAGAAAATGTTCAACAAGGGATAACGAATAAAGATAATAAAACATAGGAAATAGAGGAGATAATAGACCAGAGGAAAAGATATAACAGATAAATCAACAAATAAAACAAGAAGAGAAGAAGGAGAAGACAATAAAGACTTATGAATCAAATCAGGGACAATATGTATTAAGAGATTAAAAATGCGATTGGACAAAAAGGAAGATATTTTTGAAGAGAAGATAGCTTGGGCAGATCCTCTGGAAGTATGGCAGCAAAAGATAGTAGAAATGGAAGAAATATTTGGGATAAATAGGAAAGATGCAGACAGAGATAAAAACCTAAAGGAGGAGTTTGGGAGGCAAGTCAAAAAAATGAAAGCAGACAAGAGATGATGGCTAGAAAGGGAATGCTGTTTAATATAAGATTGGCTTTATTGGGAGCTAGAATAGAGGCAGAAACAAGATCAAGGGGGAATATTATTAGAAATATTTTTATATAATATACTAAAAGTAATAACTAGATGTAAAGATTAGATGTTGAAAGATGGCATTACTATGTATGTTTAAATAATATTGTGATTGTTATTGGAATGGTGGACAAAAACACTGAACAATTAAACAATGAAGGAACACACTCTAATGCAAATATGTATAACAACACCATAATTACAAAAGTATGACTAATGTAAAAATATTATTAGTATTAGTATTTCTATTTAAATGAAAACCCAGGTGCGTCCCTGTTCATATAATGTATATCGAAAAATAAAAAAAACATTAACCCCCCCAAAAAAAGAAATAATATGCTTTTATTGCTGTATTTCTTCTAGGAGCAAGGGGGAAGTGATGTATCACTGAACTTGCATCTGAATGGGAAATGACCAGTTTGTGCATCAGCAGATTCTGTAAAGCTGATTTAAAAACAAAACCAGAGCAGTGCCAGAAAAGGTTGGGGAGATAAGAATCTTTACTGCACTAAGGTGACCTTTAAATAGTTCAATGTGCTCTGCCAATATTTCTTCCTATATATTTATATAAACTTACATTTCTTTTATACTCTTAACAGAAGCCTTGTTTTGAGCTTCTTGGGCACAGTGCTAAATTGCAGGTACTTGTTGATTCACGATTTGGGAAATTCCAGCTTTCAATAGAATCCTTTGTAGAAGAAGAAATGTATTAGTTGATGGTGGCAAAAAAAAAAATCAATCTTGTCCTTTTTCTGATTAACACATTTTTATTAAAAAGCATAATTTTTCATAAAGCTACAGCTGATTTCATCAGATGCTTGGAAGGAAAAATGTAATTTGCCCAAATATATTGACCAGTGGGTCCGCTTTGTTTTTCCAGATCAACCAAGTACTGCTCTTTGGAAGTGGTGGCTAACCTTTTTGGGCTCCTGTGCCAATAATTGTGCATACGCTTGTATGCATGCGCTCGCATGCCCGCACCCAGAAGGCAATGTGCATGAGTCCCTCCACGCTCCGTGCATGCGCACGTGACCCCCCCACTGCTGCGCATCTCTGCACATGCGCGAGTGACCCCCCTGTGCCCCACACATCTCTGGGCATGCACAAGTGACCCTGTGCATGCACCATGCATCTCTGCACATGCGGACGTGTCTCCCGAACACACCTGCCCCACTCATGCACACCAGATACCTGACAATCAGCTGTCGGGACAGCGGCAAACACGCATGCGCAGTAGACCTGCTCTGGGCGAGGGCTCATGTACTGGCAGTAATGGCAATGTGTGCTACTTCTGGCACGTGTGCCATAGGTTCAACATCACGGCTCTATGGGATGCGACAGGAATTGACCAACCAGCTTATCACCCAAGCCTGACATGCCTGGTTGAGAGAGAGGGTCTCGCCCAAAGTCACCGAGCCAGTTTTTATGACTAAAGTGGAACTGCAATTCACTATATCCTAGTTTCAGCCTTGGACAAACTGGCTCTCAACCTTCCTGGATTTATATTGCCTTCAGGCAGATTATCCAATGACATTGTACACCCTCTGACCTTTTGATCAGTCAATGTTAATAAGTTCTTTCTCTTTTACTTCATTCTGTTGAGCTGGTCATTCAGTAATTCCATGTACACATGGCATTTGATTTTCCTTTCCCTTTCCCTTTCCAATAGCTCTGAACCAGAGGTGGGATTAAATTTTTTTAACAACCGGTTCTGTGGGTGTGGCTTAGGTGCTGGGCGTGGCTTGGTCATGTGACTGGGTGGACATGGCTTGGTGGTCATGTTAATGGCTGGGTTTGGCCAACTCAATATCACTAACATTGAGGCACGCATCTCCTTGCCTGGCCTCTCATGACTGTGGGGATGCTGCAACAGTTGTAAGTGTGAAAAATGGTCATAAGTCACTTTTTTCAGTGCCATTGTAACTTTGAATGGTCACTCCACACAAGCAAAGTACCAGCAAAGGAGGGGGAAAAACTCCAGAGAGGTTCCTGAGACAGGAAGTCTAGTCCTGCCAAGAATGTAATAAGGGTTAATGGAGAGGCAGTTTCTGTAAGCAACACCAGAATGTTTCCTTCCTGCCTTCCTTACAGGATTAGGCCAGTAATTTCTTCTAACAACCGGTTCTCTGAACTGCATAGATGTTAACAACCAGTTCTAGCGAATAGGTGCGAACTGGTAGAATCCCAGCCCTGCTCTGAACCCTGAAAATGTTTTCTTCAAACTTTTGTTGTAACTTTATTTGGCATTTCCTTTTCATTTAAATTGAATGTGCATATGGATCAAATCATACTCGGCACAAAACCAGCTGTATTCCTGCTGCAAAAACATTCTATGCCTTGCTTACAAACAATCAGGTATATTTTTTAAAGTTTAATGAATATTTTCTTTGAATTGTTCTTAGTTTTAAAGAAAGGGGGTATTATGGTATAATCCCTCCAAACTGTAATAGTGGAGCAGAATATGCTAATTTCTCATACACACAGAGGCATTAAAAAAACACAAATTAATTCTTCATGCCACTCATTTGTGTGGTTTACCATAAAAAGCAGTCATTCCCATTGAAATCCTTGAATCCATACTCTATGTTAGGTGAAGTGACCTGGTTTTAATTCTGAACTAACAGATGTCACTCTCCACCTGGTGGTAGAGCATTAGAACTGCAACAGAACTGCTCAAATTTTTCCCTAATCCCTGAATGTTATTTCATCACAAGCCAACTTCCTGTAGGCTAAACTTTGAGTTTGCTCCCATCTGTAGCGGCATCTTTTTAACCAGAGTTTGACTTCTGGCAACTTCTCTCCTCTTCCATCATAAATTGAATATTTGGTTGGATATTATATAACCGGAGACACATTATTTGTGTGTCCAATCACACTTGGCCAATAAAGAATTTGATTCTTTTCTGTTCTTTTTATTTATTTGAACTTAATTGATTGAGTTCTTTTTCACCATGATTCCATGAAGGTATCATCCACATACTGAAACCAAGGAGATGCTTTAAGGAAACAGCGTGTGGTGGACAGTAAGGGCTGATATATATTGGAACCACACATCAAATCTTACCCAAGTGATCACCTCACGTGCAACCCTTCCATACATGCTCTTTCCAATGCAGTTGTTAAAGGAATACATGGATTGTTAAGTGGAGCATCCTGTACTTGACTCCCCACCTCCTGAGTCCCCTCATGCCTTGGGCCTACTTCCCACTCCACAACCTGCTCCTCAACCTGCCTCGTCCACCACACACCTTTCAAATATCTCCAAAGGTCCAGAGCTTGGGTTAGGGAAGCAAAGCACACTGCTTTGTTGTTGGGCTACCTGGTGTGATCGTGGAAGTGGTCATCATTCCTCTGAGCAGCCCACAATTCAATGAGGCCACTTGGAACATGGCAGCCACTTCCAGGATAATGCTGCGTGGCTTTGCTTTCCTAAGCCGAGCTTTGGAGCTCCAGAAATCTTCAAAAGGTAAGTGTATGATGAGTGACATGGGGTGAGGAGGAGGGTGTGGCAGAGGTGAAATTCAGCAGCTTCTGACCAATTCTGGAGAAATGGTAGCGAAAATTTTGAGTAGTTTGGAGAACCGGCAAATACCATCTCTCTGGCCCCGTCCCCATCTATTCCCTACCTCCCAAGTCCCATTGGCTGAGTCTTCTTTTGTTGCCCTGCACAGGAAAACAGAGCTGGAAAGCAGGTTAGTGGAATGGGGAAGGAATGGGATTTTGCAGTAACCTTCCCCTGGAGTGGGGTGGGAATGGAGATTTTACAATATCCTTCCTCTGCCATGCCCACCAAGCCACACCCACAGAACCAGTAGTAAAAAAAATTTGAATCCACCACCAGGGTGTGGGGACTGATGAGGTGAGACACAAGCTCCAAATCCTGTAGGGACTGGGGCCGGAGGAATAGGTGGGGGATAGGCAGGTGTTATCATAATTTTGCGTGTGCTGCAGCATCTCTGCGGTCAGTTGTAAGGGCAAACATCCATGGGTTGTGGCAGCAGTCATAACTTTGGGACTGCATAGGGGCTCCGTATTTTTGAAGAGTTGCTATACGACCAGTTGTAAGTTGTAAATTTACAAATGTTTACTATACTTTACTGTAAAATATACAAATGTTGCTAGAGAGAATGCATAACAAGTATTGCCTATGCAGAAAATATTGTTTTTTTAAAAAATGAAATAATATTGGCTCTTTTTCAAGGATGCCTTAGGGTTAAAATATGAGGTTTGTTGATCCCCTTGTTGCTAGCTCCCCCTCTCCATTAGATGGGGAAATATGATATTTTGATTCATATGATTTTGACATTGGACTAAAGCAGCAAAATTAATCATTTGGCAAGTGGATAATGCAGTTTCATAATTTTGCTTTTAATACTATGGCTGCAGTTCATTATGTGTAAATTGCCCGCTTGTGATTAATAACCAAGCAACTGGGAAAAAGCTGCTTTATTGCAATATATTTATCGAAGCTACACAAGCATCTGTTTGTGGGTTATTTGAAACTATCGTGAGGTTTCCAGCAGAGGGCAACAGCAGATCACATTTCTTTGAGACTTAATGCTGATTAGCCCTTTGTATATGTCTTCTTTTGTACTATTTTTGACTCGAATATCTCTTTCCTATCCATTTATCTACCACAGCCCAACCCACCTCACGGGATTGAGGTTGTGGGGAAATAGGAAAAGGGAGGAGTATTAGATATGTTCACCACTCTGAGTTGTTTTTATTGTTTTTATAAAGGAGGAATATTCAGTAATAATAAATATCTAAGGGGAAATCTAGCAAATTCTCATAAGTTGCACTCTGAAAGTCTATCTGGGTTGAGATCTTAAAATTTGTTACTTAAGATGACGCTAACAGTGACCTGTTCATTAGAAGAGTGGGGGCAAACTTCATCTCTGGTGGTAACATGCTCCAAAGTGCAGGGGCAAAAGAAGCAGAGAAGGATGATCCTAGATCCTGCCACTTGAAAACTTTTAACTAATGGGATCCACAGCATGCCCTCCCTCTCCAATTGGGTGGGACGGGTCAATGTAATGAGTCAGTTCCTTAAGCAATTTAGTCCCATGCCATGAAGGCTTTAAAAGTAGTAATCAAAAGCTTGAATAAAACCCAGAAGCAAACTAGCATCCAGTGCCAGTTACCTAGCAGAGATGTTACATTGCACCATCCTGGTGCCAACTAAGAATGCTTGTGCCAATGTATTCTGCACCAGTTTCTGCTTCCAGAAAGCTCCTCAAATATAGTGTCGTTCGAGAGATGTTTACGGCGTGAGTGACTAAAAGGGGGGCTTCTCAATCCAGGAAGGAGCTTAACTGGCACACAATCCAAAGTTGAGCAAAGGTCCTCGTGGTAACAACTGCCATCTGTTCCTCAAGCAGGAATTGTGAGTCTGGGAGGACACCCAGATTGTGCTTCACCCCATCCAGGACCAGATAGGGTAAATCCCCAGATGGAGATGAACCTCCCGAACAAAGACACTCCATTTTAAAAGAGTTCAGTTGAAGCTTGTTGTCCCCCGTCTAGTCCTCCATAGTCTTCAAGCACTGAAAGAGGACATCCATAGCATCACTTACTTCATCCAGGATGTAGATATATATCTCGGTATCATGTGTGTACTGATGATACTGCCTCATCCTGTAGTGATGGATGATCCCGCTCAGCGGCTTCATGTAGATGTTAAAAGGAATTGGAGAGAGAATCAAGCATTGTGGCATCTCCCAATCCAATGGTGGGATTCAAAAAATTTTATTACCGGTTGTGTGGGCGTGGCTTGGCGGGTGTGGCAGGGAAGGATACTGTAAAATCTCCATTTCCACCCCACTCCTGGGGGAAGGTTACTGCAAAATCCCATTCCCTCCCCACCCCACTAACCTGCTTTCCAGTTCTGTTCTCCTGTGCAGGGCAACAAAAGGAGACCCAGCTGATCAGCTGGGACTCAGGAGGCAGAGAATAGATGGGGACAGGGCCAGTCAAGGGTGGTATTTGCCGGTTCTCTGAACTACTCAAAATTTCCGCCACCGGTTCTCCAGAATTGGTGAGAACCTGCTGAGTACCACCTCTGTCCCAATCAATACCAATTACACCAGTCCTAGAGGAAGGTGAACCAGCATAAGACTGTGATACCCATTCCCAGTTCCTGGAACTACCCCCTCAAAATACCATGATTGATAATATTGAAAGCTGCTGAGAAGTCAAGAAGAACCAGGAAGGACACAGTGTGTTCTCATTCTGCTCCTACCAGAGGTAATCTGGGACTGTAAGCCTGGGGAACTCCATAGGCAACCCTGAAATGGCCTCCAGCATCTTAGGCAAGGAGGTTCCTACACTGCAGGGAGCATAGAACTGGGAGCTGGAACACAACAGTGGTATTAAACACTTGGGTTTTTTCCCAGGAATGGTCTGCTCTCTATCTCGCATTGAAATACCCCTTGCCCATCACCACCTGAATATACTGACCTGGCCTAAGCCCACTAACATGCATCCCCTCCCCAATTCTGGTATCCTGGCTCTCCTGACTAGGAAGCCCTCCATCCTTTTGTATCACTTAGTCACTCTCCTACCAACCTCAGGGTTAGTAGCAAGCCCCATAGGGCTTCAAGTCTTTCTTCAGCACTATCAGGGAGCCCCAAATTGCCAATCCTGCATCACATTAATGGGCCTCTCTCAGGCTTCTGTATAGTGTTTGTCTGTGAGTCAGACTTTCACAGCTGTTTCTGTTTTAAATTTGGTGCTAGCCTACTGCTGTGCCAGAATGGTTTTTTCTTCATCCTGATTGGTTGGGAGTCTTGGTCTGCGTTTATTGGTTTTGGAGTTTGCTGTGTTCTGCTTGATTGGTGTTTCTAATATCTTCTGTCTGTTTTGTAGCTTTTTTTTGTCTTGATTGGCTGGCAACATTGTATTTCCTGTATTGGAGGCTTTTAGTGCGGCTTGGCTCTGAGTAAACAGATGGCTATCATTTATTAGGAAGCTAGGTTTCATTTGGGTGCCTGGTTGGGGTGTGTTTGAGCTGGAGGTATCAGGGGGGATCTGTCTGTGCCCAGGTGTTTGCCTGGCTTGTGGTGTGGAGATTTTTTTTGTTTGAGAGTGCAGGCTTCCAGATAATTGCCAGTCTGGTGGAGTCATCTCTTCTATTCATGCTTTCAGGTCTTTTTTCAATCTCTATGGCTTCTCTGATAATTGTGTAGCTGGGGTTTTCTATAGTGGCTAGGGTTTTGGTGCCATTGAAGTTGATGCTGTGACCTGTGATTTTCATGTGTTGGACTAGTGAGGAAGTGTGTTCCAGCTTTTTTACTGCATTTTTGTGTTCATCTAGGTGGGTACTTATTCTTCTATTGGTCTGTCCAATGTATGTGGCAGGGCATGGTGCACAGGGGACTTCATATATGCCTTGGTTTTCCAGGTCAATTTTATCTTTGGGGTTTCTAAGGATGGCTGCTATTTTTCTGTCTTCTTTGAAGGCAGTCTTGATGTGATGCCTGTGTAGTATCTTACTGATTTTGTCTGTAGTACTTCTTATGTAGGGCAGGATAGCTGTTCCATAGGTCTGTTCATCTTCTAGGTCTCCATTATGTCTCAGTGTGTTTTGGTGGATCAAGCCAGTGATTTTGCTTTTGTGGAAGCTGTTGGCTGTCAGTACTTTAGTCAGGGTGCATAGTTCAATCTTTATGTGTGTCTTGTCTGCCAGGCGTTTGGTTCTGGTGATAAGTGTTTTGGACACGGAGTTTATCTATGCTGGGTGGTGGTGGGCGTTGAGGTAGTGGTGTGTGTGTGTGTGTGTTTTCTGGTATACGGTGTGTCCTAGTGTGCCATCTGTTTTTTGGGTTTTTTTTTGTAGATTAGTATATCTAGGAATGGGAGTTGTTTGTTTCCGTTTCCATGGTGAATTTGATTTTGGGGTGTGTGCTGTTTAGGTGTGTTAGGAGATTGTTTAGGTTTTCTTTTCCATGGAGCCAAATAACAAATGTGTCATCGATGTATCTTAACCATAGTTTGGGTTTGTGGGTGGCATTGGCTAGGGTCCTGGATTTGAATTCTTCCATGAACAGGTTTTCAATGAGGGGTGACAGTGGTGATCCCATAGGGGCTCCTTCAATGTGCTTGTATCTTTGGAAAATACCCGAACAAAGCTAAATACCATTCATTCTCTCTCTCTCTCTCTCTCTCTCTCTCTCTCTCTCTCTCTCTCTCTCTCTCTCTCTCACACACACACACACACACACACACACACACACACACCCCTCTCCTGCTCCCTCTCCCTCCTGCCCTCTTTCTCTCTCACACAAATACATTCCCAACAATCTCCCACAAGACTGGCAGCCCCTGGCTCTCATCCTTAGGAAGGCACAGCCCCTCTTGTCACATGGGGATCCCCCACAACCAGGCTCTTACAACCTCATGAGGAAGTCTCTGCCGTTTAGCTGGGGTCACTTGTTTGGGCCTACTCACCACTTGCCTGCTCACCAATGGCCACCCCCTGGTATTGCTGGCTTACTTGTTAGCTGCTTGGCTATCTGCTGCTGCTGTTGTCTTGTTGCCTTGCCAGTGACTGGCTTGCATGCCCATATTATTTTGCCTGATGTTAGGCATTCTCGATGTAGAATTTTGAGAGATGGATTTTTCTATTAGTAGTTCTGAAGATGCTACATATTATTTTACCTTAACAGGTAACAGAAAACATACTGAGTTATATCCAACTGCAGTTCTTTAGTAACAAGAAAAACTTTCAGATGAGGAAATAATAATTTTAAAAAAAACCACAGTTTCATCAATTCATAGATAAAACTTTGTCATTGAGTTAAGTAACATTCTTTCTTGAAGTTGAAGACAGAGCAAAATCAAACACAGTACTTGGCCATGGAGGTTTTCGAAGAATGGTCTAATTTAAAACAGCTATTGGACATAACTACAGAAAGTTCCAGTTTTAAACAAAGATGTACTTCACAGAAATAGAGACATGTTTTGACTGATTACTGATTGACTACATTCATCAAATTGGTGTCAGCTCGTAGTGATCGCATAGGTTGTCTATAACCTGGCCTTTAGGTTTTCAAATGGTATATTGATTGTTGCCATCTTGCTCACCATCAGTCACACATCTTCTGTTTTGTTCCACTTGTTCGGCATTAGTAACTTTTCAAGAGAGCTATGTCCTTGTATGATATATACAAACTGTGTGTGCATGTACAGACACACAAATAGGTTCGGTGTTGAGTAGTGTTGTATATAGAATACCCATAACTAGTGGCTAGACTTCTCCTCATCCCCACCCTATGAAGAAGTACTGGATAGCAATAGAATCGGCATCTTTACTAAATACTTAAGGGGAAATCAGAAAGATAGTAAAGAAATTAACTAGAAGAGTTGCCAGAGTTCCCTTTATCAAGTTCAAAGACTTTTCTTGACTTCAGACTGATTCTAGAAACATCTCCTAATTTTACCAGTTAAAGGGGAAAAACGGGTAGAGGGCCACTTGTTCTATTTTTTTCTCACTTAATGGATTACACATGGAATGCAATGTCCATACCCTCTCATAAAACATTGTGAGTAAGATAAGAAAATGTACACAACAATTCTTCATTTATGAATATTTATATATGCTGTCAGATTTCTTAACAACGAATGCTTGGAAATTCTATTACTACCATAAACCACTATACTAACTAGTTCTTATTATTTTAAATTAATTAGTTTGGACTGTGAAGTGAAATTCGTCTAATTAGATTTTCTTTTTCAATTGCTTTGAGTGTGCTATATAACAATTTGTTGTACCATTTCTGATGGGAGCTTGTCTTGACATAGCTTGTCCTTCTTCTTGAATATAGATTACACTCTGATCTTTGCTCTTTTAAAATTAAATTTGTGAGTGTTTAGATTGGATAGGTTGTGCAGTGGGGAAAGAATATAAAGACATCAATTAATGAATAGCAGATATCAGGGTTTAGAGAAAACGTATACTTAATTATCCTCTAGACTTTCTGCTTTAATTACCTTCACTTTTTTCTTTGCCCTTGCTTACATTCAAGGAGGTTGTGCCATATAACAATTCTCCAGATAATTTTAGCATGGCAATTGTATCTCAAATTATTTGTTACATCTCTCACAATACCCTTATTGTGCTTATAGGTTTTCTGGTGCAGTGTGTGTGTATGTGAGTATGTGTTTGTGTGTGTGTGTGTGTGTGAGAGAGAGAGGGGGTTATAGCGGTTGTCATCAAAAAGGAAAAAAATGTAGCCTTTGTTTTTTTAGGACTGTTGACAGAAATAACATTCTATGAATTCATCTAAAAAAAACCCAATCATATATGAAATGTTACCACATTTTTCTTACCTGTGTATGATATCATTAATTTTTCAGGTAACAATACTAGAGGAGTATGGAGATTGCCTTGAAGGAGGAATGTGATTTTTAAAAAATCAACCCAGAAATAGAAGAGAAGGTAAGGAAGAAATTAAAGATCTCCCTACCTTTATTCTCTTTTTATAGGGAAGAGAGAAAATACCAGGCTTTCAAGAGTGTATTGTTATGTCCTAAAAGAGAATTATAGTGATTCTTATAGCATCTGTTTCCTAGCTAGTTTACCTCAAAAGACTGTTACACAATACTTTTAGGTGCTATTATAAATCCTTAAAAACAGGAATTAGATTTGGGAAAATTTCAAAGAGTATGTCATCCTTCGAAGAATATGCATGAAATTCTTTGTGAATTGTGGATTTTCTCATTAACATATTAACTTTCCTAAGGATTCTATCTGAGCCGGCTTGAGATTTTCATTTCTCAGTCCTGCAATGAAATTGAAAGGTCTTTCTACAGCTGGCACACCACAGCTTGCAGCAACCATCCCAGGTTTGTGTGTTTTATGTAGGATCTATTGCTGGGATAACTATTGTGTCAAAAATGAATTGTAGATCATCGCCATCTATCTTAATGTTATACAAGGATATGTCTTGCAAAGCCTTTCAGATTATGCTGGCAACTGAATACAGAACAGGGGGAAAATAATGTCCTGTTAATCTATGATAGATGATTTCTGCCTTCCTTCCAGTATCAGCAAGACAAATGGCCTTTTGATTGAAATCATGTTTCCAACTGTGTAAATCTAAGGAAATGGCAATGTCGTGATTTCTACTTTTGTCATTTCTAACCTCTATCCCCTTTATATGGGCATAGGAGATCCTCTTCAGATTTCTTTCCTGGAGAAAAACACATATTTTCACCCTCCCAAAAATTCTATTCCTGCTATATGAACACCTTTTTAGGAAAAAAAAACCCACCTTCCTTAACATTTTACATTTCATTTTTAAAAAAAAATACTTTACATGTGTAGCTTTAAAAAAAAATAGAACACAGGCCACAAAATTCAGAATATGTTGAATCCATTTCAGATCATGCATTATTCAGGGGGATGTTGGTTAATATTAGGGTGTTAAAAGAATTTTGTGTCTGTTTCTATTCTTGCTATCCTGGTTACTTTTAAATTGTCATTGACTGTAACAAAGGGTTGACTTGGCTTCAATATTCTTTCTGATATTCCCTTTTCTTCAGAATGCTAGAACTTTAGATGCAGATTTGTTTTTAATTCATTCATATTGGACAATGTCAAGAGACAATATAATATTCATTATCAGATATGTCCAGCCTCTTGGGCACAAAGTGGATGTTACATAACAGATTAATGAGGATATTTATTGAATAGGAAAAAAAATAATATTAATTGTAAAGACCTTAAGTGATAATTGTCACTTTCTTATCACCAACAAAGGAGTTTGCAGATCAAAAGTACAAGAGGTAGACTTCTCCTATGAAGCTGAAGGAGGCAGTCTGGAATTTGGCGAGGGAGGGAGCGGTCGGATAAGTAGAAGAAACTTAGGCTCAGTGCTAACAAGACCAAATAGCTGTGTATTTGTGGGTTACCTGGATAATCTCTAATGCAATGACTATGAACTGGGAAGGGGCTTTAACTCAATAGCAACAATCAGAACTATATTTTGCATGAAGGCAGCCCGATTTTCAAGGTTGTTTCATTCTCTACAACATCCTTCATTCCTCAGCCAATTTGATTTCTGGAGGAGAGGTAAACCTCAGACCTACAACACTGAATTGGATCCTTTCATATTATTAAAACATAAGCATGATAAATGTGAAGTTCAGTATCCAGTTTATTTTAATCCTTTGTCAAGTAACAACACCTGGGTTCTCCACTTGTAGAATCAGACATTCCTTGCAAAATTGAATATTGTAGAATGATAATCATAGATGTGATTGGTTTTAGAACTGAAATTTGTTTTTTTTCAGTCTTATATCTGCTTGTCTTTTTTCAGATCCCATGAAACAACTAAACTTCGGGATTTGATAGAGCAATAGAGATAATTAGAAAACAGTTTCTGGACTTTCCTCTCTTTTTTCCTGCACCTTTTCATTTTTTAATATGCAACACTATTTTCTTCTAAAAAGTAAAAAAAAACAACTCTAGTTTCACAAAGCAAATTCTGACAACTGTGTGATGGTATATGACCTTCAGAGTTAAATCAGAAGCACCTTGACTGAGAAAACTTCAAAAGAGGGATGACCTTACTGATGCATCTATGATATAGTTTACAACAAAGCCTATATGGAAGAGTGAGACTAAAAATATCATTCACAAAAAAATAAATAAACCTGCTACAGTTTGAATTTTGTGGGAAATATTCTCCATATATGTAAGTATTCAGTGTAAAGTTGTTACATAAGGTAGCTGAGACCTTTTAAAGGTTGTCCTAAGAGACTGTTGACTGTTGATTTATATATATAAGAAAAGACCCAAACACGCCAAGATATATATATATATATATATATATATATATATATATATATATATATATAAACCCAAATAACCAAAGATACACACACACACACACACACACACACACACACACACACACACAGAATAATCAGGGAAGCCATCGAGATAGAGAAATACCCCCATAACATGAATAGACGGGATGATACCTCCCGCCTACCAGACATCTGGAAGCTAGCCCTCACCAACAAATGAGTCCCAGCCACGAAAACCAACACCAGACCCAAAACAACACAGGACACCACCGCCAATCCCCCTCATCAGACCCAGGCCCAAGCCCATCCTATAAATGAAGGGCAACCACCATCCAGAAAACAGACCACGGCTGCCTCGCCAGCTGTCACACACCCCGACCCCAAAACCAAACAAGCTGACACATGCCAAGAACACAAACCCAGACCCCAAACTCAAAGCCAGACTAAAACCCAGAATGCTACATCACAGCCACCTGCTCAGGATATCACATCAGAAAACTCAGGAATTTACACCACAAGAACTCAAGAAGTTGCAACACAGCAAATGACCCAGGATATCACAGCACAAGACCACAGCAATAAGTCTTACAAGGTCATCACACAACCCATTACCCAAGCCGTTACTACACAGGAGGCTAATGGAAAAGAGATCAAAACACAAACGACGCAGGAGATTACAATGCAGGACCCAGAAAACCACAACAAAAGAACTCGCAAGCCTATCATGCAACCGATTACCCAAGCCATTAAAACACCAGAGGCTAATGGAAAAAAGATCACTACAAAACAAATGACCCAGGAGATTACAGCACAAGATCCAGGATATCTCCACAACAAAACTCACAAGGCCATCACACAGCCCATTATACCAACATCAACTCCATCAACCAATCAAGAGGCAGCAGCGCAGCCAACCAGCCCAGCATACCAGCCCCCCAGTATTTATAGAGAGACGGCAGCTCCGATCACACACTGCTTGCACTGGCACGAAGCCGAAAGCACCAGCCTGAGGATCGCGAGTGGGACCTTGCCGAAACGTCACCACGATACTCTTAATCTTACACAGGAAAAGACCCGAACACACCTAAACCTATGTATATATATGTATATATATATATGTATATGTGTATGTATGCATGTATGTATGTATATATAAAAATCTGCTTATACAATACAGTACATTCTCTGTGGTATCTCTGATTTAACGTTACTATTTTGTTGTTGATTTTTATTTATTCCCTATATCGCCTCTGAAAGATTTTGTCATCTAGATTACAAGTGAATAAAATAAGATGGTGGAATTTAATTCACATGGCATGCTAAAACACAGTTAATTTAATCACAGTTTATGAAACTGTCCAATTTTTCATGATTTCTGTAGCGTCTCCAGAAGTACCGGAACCTTGAATTATGGTTTTGGTTCCTCAGCTAAAAATATGGTTTATTTGTCAATCAGTGTGTGTGTGTGAACCCAAAAGAGCACAACCAAACGTTAAGAAGCCAAGGACAAATAGTTGACTGAAGAAGGATGTAGGCAAGTATTGCAGATGAGATCCTGCAATACTGTATAGAAGAGAGAATAGGGGCAAACTATTATGATTCAGGTCTGGTCCCCAATATTTTGTTGGCCAGAGAGAGAAGAAATCATACTATGAGGGGGATCCTTGGTACTCTCTGAGCTTGTTGTTTTCTTGCAGATGTGTAATGAAATGTCTGCAAGAAAACAACCAAGCTCAGAGAACACCAAACCCCCCTCATTTCAACCCTGAACTACAAATATTCTCGTTTGTCAAAATCATATTATACCTGTTAAATGGCTGGTATGCATTTAGACTGCATTCTTCCCTATGTTTTTATTGTTATTGGGTTTTTTTTAAACAAAATATGTTTTCAATTTGTTTTATGATAAATTATATGGAATGTGTAGGTTTTAATTGTGTATGTCACTCAGAGTTATATTCAAGTGAGATGGGCAGCTTTATAAATTCAATGAATGCATGAAGGAAAGAAGGAATGAAGGAAGTATGTCATCCTAGCAAAAGCTACTTCATAAACAGTAGCCAAGAACAAGATATCCACATTCTTGCTTTGTGACAGCTTTGGGAGTGGCAATTCCATATCTAAAAATGAAAATTTTGATAAAAGCAGAACGTCTTAGTGGAAGTGAAACAATAAGTGTCAGGGTTATAAAATAATCAGTTAGGCTTTAAGTTACTGCAGTAGCTGTGGGAGGCACCATTTTGAATGGTAAATAACTATTGGCAAAGTTTTCCTTTGGATTGTATTTAGAGGGTTGTGCATCCTGTCAGTGGTCATTGGAATTAAAAACAAAGTAGATTATTTCAGCAGTAAAGATGAAGGCAAAGGGTATTTCCTAAGAATTAATGACCAGCTGGGAAACTTGAAGGTTTAAGATTAAAAGCAATTTGTGCATCAAGGTCTGTATTTTGACCATTTTATTTGAGTTTATAATCGAGGCACACTTCCCAGGGCCCTCTAGAGAGATCTTTCATTTAGACTTTATTAGGCAAACAGTCACTGATTTGATTCATTCCCCGTATTCCCTTTTCAAGGACTTTTATGGCCTGCTGAACTTGCATTGGCCCAGAATTCAAATATGTGCTATCCCTTGGGCAGCTAAGGACATTCCTAATACTATTTTCGTTTTTCAAGCTGTTCCTTTCATGCCAGTCTCCTGAGTGCTCATAGATAAGAAGAAAAATCTTCCTCCTTTTCCTCCCCCTTTAAGTCAAAGGAAAAATAAAAAAAATGAGGGGAGTTGGAAAAAGAGGTGAAAATGAGCAGTGGGTTCCAGCAAAATAGACAGCACTTGTTTTGAATTGCTTCAGTGAAAATATGCATGGGCAAGCAGGATGAGATTAACTCACTAAATTAAGAAAATTGATGGACCCAATCCTAAGGCCTCTTTGGGAACCATGAAGCTTTGAATCCAACAATTCAAGATCTCTTATGTTTAGAGCGCACTCCATTTGGAGGATTACCACCAACAGAAACGTCCATTGGCTAGTAAATGTCCACGCTTCAGCAAACTCTTGGCACAGTAGGACTGCACTGAGAAACATAAAAATATACTTTTTTATTGATGAAGAATAGAGAAACAATAACAATTGCACAAACCATGGTTGACATTCCATCTTTTTCAACAAAGAACTGCATTAATCGTCCTGTAGTTTTTGTATTATCTTTCTTTTCTTAAAAGGGAACAATATTTTTTTCCCCAATCTTCAGTCACAAATCCAGTTTTCACACCCATGTTAATAAACAGTCACCCTGTAAGCAGAGCTTGGCCATTGTCGCATTGTTCCATCTATACCTGCAACCTTAATGTTGTTAAATAATCTCACATTTGTTATTTTCCATCATTTTCCCCTTGAAGATTGAAGTTTATAGCATTTGTCTCAATTTCAATCGTTGCCATATCCCCACACAAATCTCTACAATACCCTCATGATTAGAAGTCATTAGAAATGTTTATGGTACCTGCTCCCATCATATTTAATTTTGGCATTATTACTCTCTTGGTTCCTTTTAGATTGAGGAAAAATACACAATCTCTCTTCCTCTCAATACTATATGAAGCCTGATAACTCTATACAACACAACATCCAACAGAAGAACATTATGAGCTGCAAGTTTCAATAACTAGATTGCAGAAATGTGTTTATATGTTTCTTTGCCCTCTTACCCATGATCCTTAGTGGTCATTGTTATGTCCCTGGAACTTGCCAAAGTCCCCACCCAGGTCCGTTCATGCTGCGGGGGCGTTTGCTGCCCCTCATTGGCTGGCCTCCCTCGACAGCCGGCTATAAAAGCCAGCTGCAGGGTTCGGTCAGCCGCTGTTCGCTGTGAGCCTGCTCCAGGCAGGGCTAACACGTTCAGTCCTTTATTACTTTAATAAAGTCTTGTTGCATCCATGCCCTGGTCTAGCCTCTCATTGCTCAATCTACAACAGTCATGTTGATTGTTTTCAGTCCCATCTGACATACGTACTATAAATATGATTGGATAAGAGATTACCAATAGAAAATGTTAGCTTGTGTAAGAAACATTAATTCAAAGTGGGAAACTGATGTGTAATTATTATGGTGCATGTACCTAGCATATAATGTAAATATATATCTAACATTCCTGTCTTGTAATCAACTAGCTCATGCCAGGCATGATTAGATATTCTAAATTAAAATTAAAATTTCTCTAATAGCTCTCATTTTAAAAAAAGCTTCCAAGAAGGATGTATATGTTGTGCTGATACAAGTAAGGTAGATAATCTAGTCTTTTATCTTCCTCCATCTTATTTAAAACCCTGACATGAAAGCCTCAATTAACCATTATGGGGAGTACAGGTCAATAGCCACCGAGAGACCTATGAATCAAAAGATGGATGGTAGGCCTGTGTAAATCCGCCCCCAACTAAAATAAAATGGAAGATAGGAGAGTATCTGATTCAATTTGAACTTGCAGTTCTAGATTTGCAAATTGATGTAGGAAGTGGTCTGGGGTTCACAGTTCTGTGATAAAACTAAGTCCTGTCTGAGACTCATTGTTCTCTGAAGTTGCTGCATTCTGAGGTTAGGAGGTCAGGTTGGGGCTGGGGTAGAAACATGGGGGTGCTTGCAAGCTGGCAGTTCAAATGCTATTTAAGCATTTCTCTTCTATTGGAGCCATACATAACGACTAAGCTCTACCTTTGTTTTGACAGGAAGCAGTAATTGTTGTCTCTGTACAAGCTGGAATGTATATGACAGGCAATATGTAATTGTGACAGGATGGAGAATAGGCAATTCACTAGTAGTTTTCTTTTTAAAAATTTACATTAAATCAATTAGAGTTTTGCTAAATTATATAAAGAATATTTGAAAATGTTTTTAGAATTTGGAGGAAGGACAGTGTTAAAACTGTAAGTTTGAGAAATGCGGCACATTATTATTTTAATCGGTATATAGAAGAAAAATTAAAGTTTTACATATTTGAATTGATAGATTAATTATATGCCCTCAAGTTGGTTTAATCACTTAGCAACTAGACAGATTTTCTGTAGGAGGATATGCTCCTAACTTAACATTTCAGGTCTTCCAAACTGTGTACACGTCACAACGGTAGCTAAGTCATATTTCAGTATCAATATTTTCAACCAACATTTTAGCACCAATTAAAATACTTCTTTAAAAAGAATAAACATGATCTTCAGCCTGAACATACCTAGATACAATAGCCCTGAGGTAGAATGAATGCCCTGAATGAGGAAAAACATGTGTTTTTCTAGCTCATGTATCAACATACTTTAGCAGTGTGATTATTTTACGTCAGAAGTTACAAACTGAAATGGCGGAAAGGGTGTATCATGAATAGTTCATTAGCTTGAAGGTTGCAATACTGAAGTATTTTCATTACATTGATATATCAGTCTCTAGTGAGTGAAATTTGAAGAAAACAAAGAATAGTATGAGATATAAATGTATTAAATAGAAAAACACCCCCCATCTCTCTCCACCCTTTTGCATTTCCATTTATTTTTCCTTACTGATTTAAAGTATACTATTTGGAAGGATTACCCTTTATTTCTTTTGCCCAATTGATTATTATTTATTTGTGCTCCATGCCAAAATGTATTATCTCCATCATAATCTATTCTTCCTAAAAAAAATAATTAAGCATAGAAAGTTTGGGAGATGAACTTGAAGCAAATATTTAGAAGCTGTTATGTAAATAAAAAAAGAAATTTCTTAACTCCTGGGAAGTGAGATAATATTAAGAAGTGTCAGCCCTTTCAGGTAGTCCAGACAAAATAGCACAAAACCTGAATACTAACACTATTGTAAGGTTACAGTAACAGAATCATGCAAGTCTGAAAACACCTTTCCCATCTTACTTTTATTTTCCCCAAAACTAGGAAAGGTTACTTCTGAGACACTTCTCACAGACTTTTTCTTCTGTGGGCTGAGATTCTTACAGATGACCAGAGTTGGAAGGCACTTTATAGGCAGCAGTGGGATTAAAAAAAAATATTACCGGTTCTGTGGGTGTGGCTTGGTGGGTGTGGCTTGGTGGGCATGGCAGGGGAAGGATACTGTAGAATCTCCATTCCCACCCCACTCCAGGGGAAGGAGGCAGAAAATAGATGGGGTGGGGCCAGTCAGAGGTGGTATCCTAAACTCCTCAAAATTTCTGCTACCGGTTCTTCAAACTATTCAAAATTTCTGAACCTGCTGAATACCACCTCTGCTTATAGGTTATCTAGTCCAACCCCCTGCCCAAGCAGGAGACCCTACACTGTTTCTGACAAATGACAGTCCAATCTCTTTTTGAAAGTCTCAAGTGATGAGGCTCCCACAGCTTCCGAGGGCAAGCTGTTCCATTAGTTGATTGTTCTCACTGTCAGAAAATCTCTCCTTATTTCTAGGTTGAATCTCTCCTTGATCAGTTTCCATCTATTATTCCTTGTCTGGCCTTTTACCTTTTACATGATGGTTATCTAGGCTGTTCTTCCTCCTATTTCCCAAGGTTACTTCCACAGACCATTAAACGAAGAATTAGCTCCTCTCTGACTCACTGTGGTATAAGACGGAGAGTAGATACAGCACAGTCAGGTGTACAAGCTTCTGTTCTTATGTTCTAACTCAATAAAATATACAGTAATCTGAGTTGTCCTTTGAAACCAGCATCCATCTAGATTCTAGATGGTATAATGTTGGTTTTCTATGAAGTATATTTATTTTCATTATCTTCATTTCCATTTTTGTTTTATTTTAGTTTCACATACTATGGTTATTTCTAACTTAAATTGCACCCAGAGTCTTAGATGAATTGGATGGCATAAATCTATGTAGAAATCTCAACATTCATCATCATCATTTTAGCCATTGTCTATCCAATGCAGGATGAGAGCTTCCTCCACATGTTTCCAACCAATATGGTTCTGGGTTTTCTTTTGCCAATTGGGCCCTCAATACTTGCTGATGTCATCAATCCACCTTGTTTTTATCAAGTGGGTTCCATTCTGCGACTACCTTGGTCCCCCTTCCATCAGTTCTTGTTATGTCCATTTTCCATTTCCATTCCTATTCTTTTATTCTCTTGATGATATTGTATACTTTTATTTGTTCTCTAATCTATGTGCAGATCTTTCTTTCTTGTCTTCTAATACTGAGCATGTATCTTTCCATGGTGCTTTGTGCCACTTGTAGCTTTTGTATTGATTGTGAGGTTAGTATCCATTTTTCACTGACATATGTTAGAATAGGTAGCACACACTGATGAAAACTTTTTCTCTTCAGGCAATGGGGGAGATTGTTCTTGAAAATTAGCTTGCCAAATGCCTCCCAACCACATTTAACATGCCACTCAATTTCTTTTATTGTATCACCTTCCACTGAAATTCATTGGTCAAGGTATATGTAGTGGTCTACTACATCTACAATACTTCTTCTCAAGATAAAATTTTCTTTCTTTGGTGAATTTATTAAGCATAACCTGGCTTTTTAAAATTTATTTATATAGAAATAGCTTTCCTTCCTTCCTTCCTTCCTTCCTTCCTTCCTTCCTTCCTTCCTTCCTTCCTTCCTTCGATGGAAAGTTTAAAAGAAAAAGGAATAAATTCAAGAAGCAAACTTATATTCTTCCTGACATCAGTTTGCTGTGAAAAAGGCATAACAAGTGAATTGGATTTTTTTCAGTTGGAGAAATTTCCTACATTTTTAAATATCAGTGATCCAAGGTATTTACTTTTTCAGTGTTCAGCAACAAATTAAATCCATTTCTTATGTTGCATTGATTTTAGAAAAAAAATAGCATGTAAACCAATTGTAGAGTTTATTGTCAAAGGTTGTTGGGTGATTTTATTGATTTCTTCCCAAACTTTCACAACAGTGAATGATTGATTGGGCATCGCTAGAAATGATGATAATGTTACAGATTTGCATATAATGCCACCAACACAGTCTAGGACCATGATGGCATGCAGAGCCATTTGTGCCGGCATGCGAGCTGCAGGCAAACTTACTTCACTGTGCATGCACTTCTGCAGGCTTTTCAGGACGAAAACTAGACCCATTTTATCACTTCCTGTTTTTCTGGAAATACCAGAAGTGATGAAATGGGCTTAGTTTTCGGCCTGAAAAGCCTGCAGAAGGCTTCCTGAAGCCTCTGGGAGGCCGAAAAAGGCCTCAAACCAGCCGAAAATCAGCTGTGAGGCGTAGTGCAGGTAAGGGGATGGTAGGAGGGATTGCACATGCATATGTAGGGGATGTGGGGGGCACGCATTACCTTATGGGTGCCGGCACATGAGCGTGAGCGTGCAAGCGCGCACACAATTTTTGACACAGGAGCCCAAAAAGGTTAGCCACCGCTGGTCTAGGAAGATTGCAACTCATACAATGCCATTTTAGCAGTATAGGGATATGTTATGAATTATTTTTATGATTGAATTTTGAAGACTTGCTAAAATGTACTTAAAAGAAATTCTATAATTCATGTTCAAAAGTATCTTATGTTTAAGAGAGCCTATTACATTTGATAGAAGAAAGGTATGGAATATTGATCAGCTAAGATTAGTTGAAAAAGCACAATTACTGTCAGAGCTGACTCATTTTCTTCGTTGCCTGCATCAATTTTCAGCTCGCAGTTTGCCAAACAGAAAGGGGAGTGGGACTGGTAAATTCCTAGGGGGGAAGCTAAAGTATTCATGAGAGTCTTCTGCCACCAGAGACAAGATACCCATCAAGGCCAAGTTCTCAGAGCTACAATCCAGCACAGAATGTTCTCCCAAAACAGAAGTAAAGAGTGTAATTGGTGGGCAGCCCGGGGTGAAAAAGTTTTTTTTTTTTTAACCTATGTGGGTTTTCATGGGAAAACTTCAGAGTTGATTTTGCTTCTGCTGTGACTAAATGGATCTTTCAATAGAATTTTACTCTTGGTAGTCTCTACATGCCAGGAATTTCTTTTTTTTCATGTGCCAGATGGGACAACTGACAATTACTCTGTCTTATTCTAGGCAATTAAACCATAAACCATGGTTTACAAAATACAAAAGCATGATGTAGTTTGTTTGATTTGGCTTAGTGCGGTGTATAAATGCTTGTTTTCATTTCCTGCCCTTGTCTTTTCCTCCCTTCCTGAACTTGTAAATATGGCAAATAAATTTTGTGAAAATATTCAGAATAAGGCTTAGCATCTTATTTTCTGGTGTAAATTGATCTGCCTTGTTTTGCAGGAGTCCTTGAGAGAAATAAACTCTCTCTGTCCTTAGGATCTCTACACAGAACCCTTCTCTTAACCAAACTCCAAATATCTAGACAGCATGAAATTGAATTGAGCCAGTCTTCCACCCAAAAATGCAAGGCAGAATTAAACATTCTTATGACAAAATAAAAAATAGAGTATGTTCTGTATTAGCATTCTTGTAGACTCGCATTCCGATTGGTCCACCCGGACCGCAACGTGATTGGCTTACTGAACTCCTGTGATTGGAGCGCTAAGAATCTACCGCGATTGGCCGAGCCGATCGCGGGAGATTCAAAGCGCTGCCATTGGCCGCTGAGCCGCCAGCCGGCTGTATAAAACCAAGCGGCTCGCAAGCCCTTTCTGTTCCTTTTCTTAAGCTACAATAAAGAGCTGAATGTTCACTCCCGTGTCTCGCCTCTTAATGTGAACCGATCCACTGATCTAACAGAGTATATTCCTGAAATGCCCTTTATTAACACTAATAGTAAATATCCATTGAGTCAAACATGTAGTATACCTTCACTGAAACTGATAACATGTGGAATATATCAACAAGATTTCCATTCCAGCAGATTCATTTAGATTCAAAATGACAGACAATTATAATTACTTTTGTTCCTGAATGTTTTAGTATTTAAATAATAAATATGGCCAATAAATGACTGTACAATTTTAGCATTTTATAGGGGTTAACTTCTTTCTTTTGTTACTAGTTTAATAAGGATGGGGAAGAAAGTAAACATATATTCTCTTCCAGGAATCCATGAAAAGTAAAATAAATCACCTCCAGATGCTTCTTTAGGATCTGACAGTTTAAAGAGTGCTTTGGAGATCTGTTGAATATTTTAATCCCTTGCCCAGAAAGAATGTAATAGAACTGTTAAGAGACTTTATAGAAAGAAAATTGCATAAATGTCTTATAGGGGTATAAAACTAAACGAGGCAAAACACCTTGATTTCTATATTAAACATCCTTCTATCTCTCTGCAATCAAAAATTACTCTTGGTGTAGACCTAAATCAGTGTTTTTCATCTTTGACAATTTAAGGATATGTGGACTTCAACTCCCAGAATACTTTCTGGCTGGGGATTCTGGAAGTTGGAGTCCACACATCTTAAAGTTGCCAAGCTTGCCAAAAACACAAAAAAATAGGGAAAACCTTTTAGCTCTTAAAGCAACCAAGCAGAGCAACTCTTTTGCGCTGACATTTGAAAACTTGCTTTGTCGTTTCCTCTCTGTTGTGTTTAATCAGATTAAACAAACCTGTTAAACATTTACCTTAACTGTACCCTCTATCCATTGGATTTGATAGGGAAAAAAAACCACAGTAGGTGTTACCTGAGAGATTTAACCCATCTATTATTGTGTAAAAAAAAGGGGAGGGGGGAATGAAAGAGACAGAATTGCTTTAGAAGTTACAAAACATCAAAGAGGAGTTACGTATGGCATAAGCATTCTTGCCTTTCATACTCCATTAAGCCTGTACGATGAGATAAAACTTGATCTTTATTTACTCCATGAAAAATGATGTTACATCTTCTCCTAAATTCCTGCTCGGTGTTTTGCAATGACCTCAATAATTTTATCTGAAGTAAAGGCCAAACACTTAGAAGCAACGGTGCTCCTGCATATGCAAGCCAAAAAATGGATTTGTTGTTGGATGTTATTTTCATCATATAGTAATAAAAAGGAACTGCCGGAGAATATGCAATAATTAACAACACCTTTAATGGAATCAAACTGACAAAAAGGTGAAAAGAATAATAAAAGATTATCCTTCTTGAGTGTTCTCATCATCCGAGAAAACAATGGCCAACTGCAAGTCCAAGGCATCATAAAACAGTCCACACTAACCAAGTTCTCAAACAACTATAACAACAATCCAAAAACATACAAAATAAAATGTATAGCAGGGGTGTCAAACTCAAGGCCCACGGGGTGTTTAAATCTGGCCCGTGGGGCCAACTTGGAAATAGCAAATGGCTGGCCCATGCTGCCTCTGCTACTGAAAATGGGGCGTGGGGGGTTGCACACAGCTCCTGCACCCCATTTTCAGCCTAGACAGCCTCCTGCAGAACTCTGCTGGCCAAAATAGGGCTTGGGAGCATGCACACGTGCCCCATTTTGGCTGGCAAAGTGCTGCAGGAGCCCATCCAGGATGAAAATGCACAGCCCTCCCGCATCCTGTTTTGACCAGCAGGATGATGCAGGAGGCATCTGTCCCATCTCCACTCCTCACAGCTGGTCCATGGAGAACTACAATGCTGATCCGTCCCTCGAAGAAATCCAGTTTGACACCCCTGCTATATAGGAACATTATTTCAGTTAAGCTAAAAGACACAGCAGTATTCCTGAAACCAGGGAAAAAAAGCCCGTATAATATTTTCCAATCTAATTAAAAAAAAAAATCTACCACACAATCTATCACAGTACAAAAATCACAACTCACAAAAAAGATAACTCTTTCATACAGCAAAGGCAGGGGTGGGTTTCTACCAATTCTGTCCATCTCTATAGAATCGGTAGCTCTGAAGAGCAGCAGACATAGAACCGGTTCTATGTCTGCTGATGTTTTTGCCCACCCACCCACCTGGGATCTTACCTGACCTTTATTTCCTGATTTTTTTCAACTTCAGCTGCCGAACGAGGCACAGCTGCAGTTAAAAAAGCACAAAAAGGGGCTTTTTTGAAAGGCTGCTTCTCTGCACGCAGCATGCTGATGACGATTTACAGGCGCCCGCCAGCAGTGTGCAGGGAAGCACATCGTAAATCACCAAACCTCATAAATGACCGAACTGGTAGTTAACCCTGTCGGATCCCACCCCTGAGCAAAGGTATCTCTGAAACTACAACAGGTCATTTTAATGGATTGGCATCTCTCTAGCACCTCAAGCTGCAATAGAAGAGCATATGTGCAGCTTAGAGTTGAACTGTGAAGTTCTTGGTGCTCTCTGAGCTTGGATGTTTGCTTGCTGTTTGCTTGCAGGCACTTCATTATCCAACTAGGTAAAATTAAGTGACAAAATCTCTCCAAGAGATCCTGACCAAACCTAAAGATCCAGTAGTCAAAGAAAACCAAACAGGACTCATTTGCAGTATATAAGGACTGTGAAAGCAATAGTTTATATTATCTTTTTTATATTACCTGTGGTAAATTATTTCTGTGGGGTCCTTTTTGATTATTGGGTCTTTGGGCTTTCTTAGGGAAAATATTGGTAGATGCCATCCATGAGCATCTATTGCCAGTCAGAAGACATCCTGAAGACATTTTTACTTTCATAAACGTTTAAGTTCAAATACAACTTCACCTGGGAAGCTACATATTTGAGATCAAACCAGGTCTAAAGAGTACAAGCAAACTGCATTGATTCTTTGACAAATTAGCCATCTACAGGCATAAGCCACTTTTGTAAACCACTCAAAAAGATCAACTAAAGGTCAAAGGAAGAGGCAAACAGCTGAGCACATCTTGCTTACATCACATCACTTAATCAGCAATAAGCAAGAACAATCTAAGGCGAAAAAAGATAATTGCCAAGGCTGGTAAGGCAAAATGTGATAAACAAACAGCCACCAAACCCTATTTCCCACAAGAGAACACTAATGGTTTTACAGGTAGTCCAATGCTGGTTATTTTGAAAGGGGACTCTTTCCCCTACTGTTGTAACCTATGGAGAATTATTTTCTAAACAATACCTACAGGTAGGCAATAGGAATAGGTTGCTTTGTGGGTGGGGAAGACATCCTTGGAGCAAGACTACCTTCTCATTCTCACTCAAACAGAGAAACACTTCACAATCAGATGGAAGAAAAAGAGACAGTTGACAATTGACTCTTGTCAATTTCAGCACTATTTGCCTGGACCGCTGTGCTGGTGAGAAGAATTGCGTTCTAGAATTAGAACAGCCCTGTCCAACCAAATTATGTTTTTATCATTCAGCATTATATTTGTCTGATCATATGAAAACCAACCAACCAAACAAGCAGAGAAGTTACCACGAGGGGAGCCAAAAATCTGTCAAACCATCTTATAATTTTCCAAGTCTTATGAGAAAAATGTTAATGTAGCTCAAGCAAGGAAGTGAGGTAAGGCCATAACCTATAGGTTCTACAAGGCTTTTTAGCACTACAAGATGGATGATGAGGATGATGATGATGATGATGATAATGATGATGAAGATGATGATGATGAAGATGCTTTCCACTTGGGCTATATCTTGATTGAACAAGGAAATAAATCTGTTCAGCTTCTTCAGGTTTGGTACAGAATTGATTTCAAATGACCAAGTTCATAATGTAGGCATCCCAACAATAAACTTAACAAATTTGATTCAATACATGACACAGTGACATATAGCAAAAAAAAAAAAAAAAACCCTTCAAGCCCTAAACACAAACAGCCACTGTACAGATTAAACACAAGTTTAATCTCTACTGCAGGGCTAAAATAACAAACTGAAGGAGATCTGATGTTCTTCCCTTGTTTTTAATTTAAAGTCTCCTTCACAAAAAGTCAGTAAGTCTGAATAAATCAACCAAGTTTGTGTGGCTATCATTTTTCTTCTTGGGCTGACAACCATAAAACACTTGTGGGAAGTTAATCTTGGTCTATATCTATTCCAAACCTTCAGTGACTTTGAGAAACAGGAAGTTATTGGAGCTGGAAGGGCATGATGTGAGATTTGGGTGGCATGGCCATCTTCGGCCTGACAAACAGAAGGTTAATAGAGAGTTGAGGAAACCTAACGGAATAGTGTTTATCCATCGCCAAAGGGCAACAATATGCATTCCTGTCACGAGAACAAAAACATCTACCAGCAGCTGACTTTTTGAAGTGGTAGTAGAGGATATTATGATACCCAGACAATCCTTACCCATTCTATTTTTTTTTTAATAAAAACAACCCAAGGGATGGACAAAGATGGTGAATCATGCAAGAATGTCAACTCTCACCCCAGAATCTCATGCAAGATCTTAGCAAGAGACGTATCAAATTTTTCAACTTTCGATTTCCAAACATTAGGGTGCTCAAAAGTTGTGACGTACCTGTGGGATTGTAAAGATATTTTGGTTACTTTAACATAATTTAGATGTGCTTGGTAAGTAACTACCTAAACATTGTAACTTTTTAATATTTTGTTGTTTCATTTGAACAGGTAGCCCTCGACTTACCACAATTGAGCCTAAAATTTCTGTTCTTAAGTGAGATATTTGCTTTTTGCCCCATTTTATAACCTTTCTTGCCACAGCTGCCATTAAGTGAATCACTGCCATTGTTTAGTTAGGAACATGGTCGTTAAGTAAATTTGGCTTCCCCATTGACTTTGCTTGTCAAAAGGTTGCAAAACATGATCATATAAGCCTGGGGCACTGCAACCATCATAAATACATGCCAGTTGCCAAGCATCCAAAATTCAGTCACGTGACCATGAGCATGCTGCAAGAGTCATAAGTGTGAAAAATCGTCATAGGTCATTCTTCAGTGCCGTTGTAGCTTTGAACGGCCACTAAATGAATTGTTGTAAGTTGAGGACTATCTGTATTTAATGTGTTTAATATGGTTAAATACATTTAATATTAATATTAAATGTCCTGCAGACATTTCGGGGAACTCACAGAAGCACCGGTATCAGGGTGTGTGTGAGAGAGCTGTCAGTTCCTGATACATACCATATTCTGAGGGAAAAGATGTCTGAAAGAAGGGGTGTAGTTTAAGAGCTGTTATATAGCCTACTGCAGATCCTTCCCTTCCTTGTAACCTTTGCTCAGTCAAGAAAAAGCAAGAAGGGAAAAATTGCACCCTTATCTTCAGAGTTAGGAGGAGATTAACCAAGTTCAGTTATCAGCTCTGTTTGCTCTGCTTTATGGGCGGATATGATAAATGTTGAGTGTTTGTAAGATCTATTTACGGACTGATCAGAAAGATAAATGGGTTGAGGAGTAAGCTGTTAAATTCTGGGATCCTTCACTGCACTACATCAAGCGTGAACTCTATTATATGAAAAAGATGAAGAGAGCAAAGGTCCCGCTCCTAAAAAGAAGCTGTAATGTTTACACACACACACACACACACACACACACATTTTCCCCCATTAGAAGCTTAGTACAGTTAACTCTCGCTGAAAAGCAAAGCACCATGTTGAGCCATAAAACAGCTTACCAAATCAGGATGGCTCAGTTTTAATAACTAAAAAATTGGAACTGAGTCCCTAACGTACTCCCAACCAGTAGGAGAAATGGGCTGGTAATTTCCACCCACTGCGCAAACTTATGAATGCTTTAAATAGGCCAGTCTGGCAAAACTCATAATAAGAGGATGTTTCTTTACAATTTAAAGTCTCAAAATAATTTTAATGTATTTGGAGGCATTTAAAAGTAGGGGATGGGCTTCTGTGAAATCTCCAGCAACAAAAATCACATTCCCGTTTAAATACAACACTCTCCCTTCAAAATGCCTGTCTCCTCAAGCCATTTTTATCAACGAGTCTTTGTTAGTTAAATTCCTGCCTACTGGAGAAATAAACATCTTCCCCAGATTACTAAAATTAAGATTCTGTTTTTCACACTTCATCAATGATTGCTTGCCCATTTTACTTTTTTTTTTTCAACACTGAAGAAGCATTTTATATGTTTGCTGCAATCTTTCTGAAGTGCCTCTGTTTTAGAGGGAGAAGCAAAGCATTTTTAAAATCTCTTTCCTTCATATAATGCAAAGTTTCCCTGTGCTATACTGAATGAATGTTCAGTAAAATGAGCCTAATGAATCTAGACCACGCACCATCTGGCCACCACATCTGAATCACCTCATGACATAAATGAGGATCACAATTCTTTTATTGCTATACATCCAGGGGTGCCCACAAAGCAACCCACAGAATCAAGGAGGCAACCCAAAGCTTGCAAAATCCTAGAACTTTTTTTTTTTACAATGTGTGTAAAAATGGGGCCTTGATACCCTATGCTGTGATTATACTATCTTGACGCCCTCACTGCTCTTGTTAATATATCTGCAGAAACCATAGCAGATGCTCTTACTGTTGAAATAGCAGTGCTCTAAGTGTTGGCAGTAATGCCACAAAATTTTTATATCCTTTCCAGCACTGACATTACCATAGGCTCTCTCATTTTTGATGAACCTTAGATGAGAATTCCTAGGATGATTATCTAGCTGAAAAATATACCCAGAGATGCATGTACACAGTCACGGACAAAAAACATGAAGAAAGAAGGCAATGAGATATCATTAGTCGAAAATATTTGGAAACTCAGGGCTGAAATGAAGGGTCTTTGGTGTTCTCTGAGCTTCTCTCTTCTTTGAGAGCCCCTCAAATATTGGAACACTGTTATCATGACGCCACTAATCCTTCTTTTCATTAAATCCTCAATCCCCAAGACACCCCCAATTCCTGCAACCATTTTTCATATATGGTTTTTCATATATGGTTTTTCATTTTTCATATCCAGGCTCATAATCATCTTTGTTGTTCTTCTCTGCACTCTTTCTAGAGTCTCAACATCTTATTTTTTTATAAACAAAACTAGATGCAATATTCCAAGTATGGTCATCCCAAGGAATTATAAAGTGGTAGTAACGTTTCATGTGATCTTGATTCTAATCCCCTGTTAATGTAGCCTAGAACTGTGTTGACTTTTTTGGCAGTTGCAGCAGATACTGGATCATCTTAATTAATTATCCACTACGACTCCAAGATCCCACTCGCAATAACTACTGTTGATTTAGCTACCACCTGTTCTATACCTGTGCACTTGCCTAAACGTAGAATCATACTTTTCTCTACATTGAATTTCATTTTGTTAGATAGGGCCCGGTGTTCAATCCGTCAAGATCCTTCTGTATCATGAGCCTATCCTTTGGAGTGCTGGCTATTCCTTCAAGTTTGATGAATTCCTCTCCATTCCCTTGTCTAAATCATTGATAAAGATATTGAAGAGTACTGTGCCTAAGACAAGAGTCTTGAGGTAACCCACTGCCTACTCCCCTCCATGTAGATGCAGTTCCATTAAGGCAGGGGTGTCAAACTTGATTTCATTGAGGGCTGCATCAGGGTAGTGTTTGATCTTGCGGGGGCCAGGGTGGGTGTGTCCAGGGTGGGCGTGGCTAGCTCAACATCCCTCATGTCAAGGGTGCCTGTGGTGGCCTGAGTGCTCTGCCAGCAAAAATGGGCTCCTGAGTTCTGTTTTCAGCTGCGACAACTTCCTGCAACCTTCTGCCAGTGAAAATGGAGCTTGAGAGGGCCGTTCGCAAGCTCCGACTTTGGCTGCAACAGCCTCCTATAACCCTCTGTCAGTGAAAACAGAGCTTGGGATAACCCTGGTGGGCTGGTCTTCTGTTGTTTCCAGGGTGACCCCGCAGGCTAGATCTAAGCATCCCGTGAACTGGATCCAATCCCTGGGCCTTGAGTTTGACACCCCTGTATTAAGGCCTAAGGTTGAATGTGGTTGGTCGGTCAATTTTGACTCCCATCTGGTGGTGATGCTGTCTAACCCACATTTTTCTATCTTATTAAGTAGTGGATTGTGATCTACTTTATCAAATGCTTAACTGGAGTCCATGTAAATTATATACACAGTATTTTGCTGGTCCATTAATTTTGTCACTTTGTCAAAGAATGCAATACATTTTGTCTGGCATGATCACCCAAAGTAAGCATCATCAGTACCGGTACGGAGTAGGGTTTTGCTCTTAATTTGCATTCTAGTGACTTGCCATGTCAGTGTTGGTGAGAATTATCTTGGTGATTCTTTGGCTGGGCTGTTTACTCTTAGCTTGTTTGACAGTTCCTTGATTGGGGTATTCTTTACTTCTTGATTGTTGGTCTGATGTTAATCTTAGTGTTAATCTCTGCTCATCTGGGTGTTGATTTCTGGTGGAGAGGTGTTTGGGGAGGTTTGTTCCCTTTTTGGTTTGTTGTTTGTTTCTTTTGAATGGCATGTAGATGCTGTTTATGTCTATACCTGTTGTCCAATGAAGCTTAAAAATGAGTGTCCTGTGTGAAACTTAAAAGAACAGGACTAGTTCCTTTGCTGGATCCTCACATCTATCAGCATGTCATAGTTGGCTACAATGGCTACCATAGTAGTATTCCAAATACCACCATGCAGCTATTTCTAACTATTTTGTTTCTTTCCCTTAATAGTAATTTAAAGTGAGGAAATTAAAATGTTGGCTTGTTTCAGCTGCCCAATGACAACAACAATAGTAGAAGGTGCAAGTAACATCGTTAATGGACTCTACAAAGGATAAGAAGTCTTTTCAATTTTGTGTAAAGAAAGTAACTCTTTAGGAATGGGAGCTTCTTTCAGCTTTGGTGTTGGGCTTGCATCCCCTCCTCTATTTTAGGTAGCAGACTAGTTGTGACATGTACAACTCTGCGCTCCAAAATATGGACCAAGTTGTATAGCAGGAACAGCAAGGATGCTGCCACTGTTGTCAGTGAGGAATGAACAGATTCATTGCCAGCGAAACAATCCCTTTCTATTTAATAAGTAGAAGAGAGCAGAGAACATCTTCTGATATCCTTAAGGCTATCCCTAGGATAGGAAAGAAAGTAAGTTTATCATGGAGAGAAGACACTAATGCATACCAGTAAAACAGTGAGAATATTATTAAACAGCATATAAACTCTTCCATTTATTTGCATACATACACTAATAAACAGTTTTCATACTCCATAGTTTGTCACTAAGGACACCGATTTTATTTCTTCGGGGATATTAAATTTGTCATTACAATATGATATCTGAGAACAAGGATTGCACTGCTTATGGGACATATGGATGGAAGAAAATTATGTTGCTTTTCAGTTTATAATTATTTAGTTTGGGGTTTCTGAAGCAAATTTAGTTTGGGGTTTCTGAAGCTCTCTCTCTCTCTCTCTCTCTCTCTCTCTCTCTGTTAGCTTCCAACTAGACTTTTCCAAATTTGGCAAGGTAGTTCTCCAATCAGAAATGTTTAAATGGTCGGGAACACAGAGGGGAAAATGTATGTATTCATGAAAATAAAGATGTAGTATATTACATTAGATAAATTATGATGCCATAATATACATATACTGCACATATACATATCATCATCATCATCATCATCATCATCATCATCATCATCATCATCATCATTTTAGCCATGGTCTATGCCCTGCAGGATGAGGGGCCTCTTCCATATGTTTCCAGCCAATATGGTCCTGAGGTTTCTTTGGACAATTGGATTCATCTTATTTTAGGTCTCTTTCATGGATGCTTTTTATCAAGTGGGATCCATTCTAGGACTGCCTTGGTGCACCTGCCATCAGTTCTTCTTGCTAGGTGACCAGCCCTTTTCCATTCCAATTCTCTTATTCTCTTGATGATATCGTATACTTTCACTTCTTCTCTAATCCAGGTGCAGGTCTTTCTACCTTGTCTTGTAATGCCAAGCGTGTATCTTTCCATGGCTCTTTGCACCACTCGTAGCTTTTGTATTGATTGTGAGGTTAGTGTCCATATTTCCCTGGCATATGTTAGAGCAGGTAGCACACACTGATCAAAAACTTTTCTCTTCGGGCATAGCGGGAGATTGTTCTTGAAAATTATGCTTAGCTTGCCCAATACCTCCCTGGTTACATTTTACACACACACACATACAGAACAAACAGAGAATGGAGAATGGAGCTGGAAAGCAGGTTAGTGGAGTGGGGAAGGAATGGGGATTTTGCAGTATCCTTCCCCACACTCAGCAAGCCAAGCCATGCCCACAGAACGGGTAGCATTTTTTTTTTAATCCCACCACTCAAACACACACACACACACACACACAGACCAGTCTAACCCATTTATCAAAAAAGCCTAGCTTTTTTCAGAATCACATTGTTTATTTATTTATTGGGCAGCAACTTTTGCAAACAGATGCTCAAATTTGGATTAAACTAATTTCAGGCTAGAAAACTGAGATAAATCAAAACTTGATGGATTCATCCAGGCCTTATGGGAATCCTGCAAGGAGTACTACTATAAAGTGCAGCTGCCTTGGCAAGGAAGGAGGAAATGCTTCTGGAAACCTACTTTGGCAGGAGCTTCTTCCTTGTTTGCACACATGGGTGTAACCTTTGGCTCCAAGAAAGCTAGTTAATTTTGTAATAAGGCTTAAAATATACATGCTTAAAACAATAGAAAATACCTTTCTTATTGCCATGTCACACATATACCCACGCACGCACACACACTCAAACTTGTAGTGAAAGAAAGCCTTATTTGATAATTTCCAGATGAAAAATAATCGGTTTATAATTTTGGAGAGATCTTGATAGTTTTTTTTGTCTTTTTTTTTTCACAGACTCTAGAAAATTTACAAACTTAAGATGTCCCATGACCTCAAGGGTGAGTTTCTTTGAAGGCCTAATTGATAGGGGCTTCTCGGGCACAGAAAGTACAATGTCGACTGATGTCTGCAAACTTGGCTTTTGAGCCAAATAAGATGATTCTAAGATAATAAGATACGTCTTCCAAAAGTATTTTTCATGGGTTCTAGTTCGTACTTGTTCTTGGAACATTAGTCTTCTTTGAAAACTGTGACACTTGAAAAGGAAAAAAAAAGTGTGGAGAAAATAGGATGTTAGTGTTCCTGTCAAAGAATTTAAAGTTCCCATCCCTAATTTGCTAACTGTTGACAACCAATTTTAAACAATGAGGTGGAAAAAGCTTTTGAAAGTTACTAGCAACTCAAGAGAGATGGAGGGCACTTCTCTCTCTCTCTCTCTCTCTCTCTCACACACACACACACACACACACACACACACGATAGTGAAAATATCCAAAAGTGCCTGAAAAGTGCTAGGAAAGGAGACCACTCATGTGTAACGCAGTAAACAGATATCCCAGAGGAAGGAGGTAGATCTAGTCTCTATTAGATCTGTATTCCATTGTTATAATTTGAGGTGCATTAACTTCCATGTTATGCAGAATTGTCCTTGACAGTTTTTTTTTTAAAGTGAAAGCAGCCTATTGTAAAAGGAGAAAGGGAAGAATAGAGAGAGAGGAGCTGTGGAATGTTTTATTTTTATTTTCTTACTTCTGCGCCCTTTTCAAGTTCAGTGTAGCTTTTCATCCCTAAGGTGTGTTGTTCACCCACAGAAAAAAAGAACCCATTTTTTTAAAAAAAATCTCTCCACTCCACTATTAAGAGATTTGCAGTTGAAAAAAGTTTTTTTTTTCTTCCTTAGATGCAACTGGTCAAGGCATGTTGTTGTTTTCATTTGTTGTTGCCTTGTCCATCTCAGGGTCCTTCCTTTCATGTCTGCTGGGTGGCATTAGGCTTGGCTTGGTGGTAAGGGTGGTCAGTCAGGCTTGGGAAGGTCTGCTCCATTCTGGTTGCCGCGATGACTTTCTTGAGGTGGATGGTGGATCCAAACCCAATTGCTGGCTCAAATGGACGGAAGGTCTCTCTGGAGGCAGCATCTGGGTCACTGTTACCAGCTTCCACAGGTTACAGAGTCATCTGTGCAGGGCTGAAAGACATGAGAACAAGAACCGCTCCCCCTTTGTGGGTGAGGAAAGGCATTGAAAAAGGATTAAAGATGGGAGGAGGTGGAGAGGGGCTGGGTAGATAGCTTGCAGGCAGGGTTTGAGGAAGGAAGAAAACATCAGTACTGCAGTTATTAAACAGATAAATCAGTTTCAACAAAATGGAGGCACAACAGATGAGAAAGGAAGAAAAACTGGATTCACATGCTTCAGAAAAAGGATGGACGGATGAAACCATTTAAATACACAATAAATTCAAGGATGAAACTTTTCCCGTAAATTACCTTAAAACATTTGCTCATAACCTTGGGCTTTTCTTAAAAGCACAGAGAGGAAAGCAAAATGAACTCAGTTTTCTTCACTCTGTTCTGTGGGCCAGATAAAACAGAATGAAGGTTTTTTTTTTTTTCCTTTCAGTGCTCCCAACTCTTTTCCAACAATTTAAAATTCGTATCTCTAGGGATCCGAGACATTTAACCGTTGCAATTACCTCGAAGGCACACAACGACTCACACACACACATATACATACAAAGACAAGAAAAACAAAACAGAAAAGAAAAACAGAACTCCCAGCTTTGCACACCCTGGTCATCCCCATCATCAATCTCAGTTAAATTAGGGAAGTCACAAATCTTAACAAACATACCACATGGTTGCATGGGAGACAAAGAGGAAGAGAGAGAAACAAACAAACAAACAAACAAAAAACCCCAACATTCCTATTTATATATTTTCTTTGAAGTATCTTTATTTAGCCAAATTGGTTTTCCAGCTTAATCCCTGAGCAAAGTCCACTTCTTTACACAACTTTTTTTCTTTTTCTTTTTTTCATGCCCACCTGGACAGGCAAGTGCCTCTTTTAGTCCCTGGCGTTAAGGAAGTCTTCTCCCAGGGAGCCTACCATGACCCTCGAGCTAGAGCACCCTATGTTTCCCCTCCAGTGTAGGGATTCAATTCAGCACTGCCAGGTCCCGGCGAATGTTGGGCTTCCTAATGAAACCCTCGCCTCCGTCTCAGTTTTTAGACCAAAAAGGGTCTAGGGCAAGGGTCTTCAAACTTGGCAAGTTTAAGACTGGTGGACTTCAACTCCCAGAATTCCTGAGCTAACGTGACTGGAGGGGGGAATTCTGGGAGTTGAAGTCCACAAGTCTTAAAGCTGTCAAGTTTGAAGGACCCTGGTCTAGGGGGACTCTGCTTCCCTCTACAGCAGTGGCCCCCAACCTTTTTTGTGCCATGGCCCAGTACTGGCATCACAAAATGATCCGTGGCCCGGTACCAGCATCAGCACGCATGACAAGGCAAGGCGAGCCGAGCGACCGGCCAGCCAGCCAGCCAGCCAGCCATCCCCCGCCACCTTCAACTCCTCCTTTGTATCTTTTTTTGTACTTTTTTGTGCTTTCTTAATCTCCTCCACCATTGGGACGGCTCTTCCTTCGAAGCTGCACCCCCCCATTCGATGAAACTAAGGCGCGAGGATTCCTTCCAGACCCAAACGCCACTTTCCAACTGGAAAAGCTCACCCAGAAGCACTTTCTCATCGAAACAAGATGGCGGCATCCAGCAAACTGGCAGCCCAGTAGAAAATGAGCCATGGACCGGTACTGGTCTGGGACCCAGTGGTTGGGGACCCCTGCTCTACAGAGTAAGGACACCCCCTCCAAGGTAATTCTGCTTTCAGTTTGCAGACCAAAAAGGGGGCCTGGCAGGACTCTACTGCTCCCTGCAGTAAGAATGGGCACCTGCTCCCCAGGCCATTTCCTTTTCCCCGCCTCAGTTTTCAGACTCACTAAGTCCTGGGGGAATCTCTGCTTGCTTCCCAGAAGTAAGGACTCTCCCTCCTTTTTAGGGCTTTGCTCAGTGACTTCCCAGCTGGTTGCCCAAGTTCAATTCTCTCATTCACTTTTCCTTTCCATTTCACACACTCTCCTTTTCTCTGATTAAAGGTCCTGTGCTCTGGCCTGACCCCCTATACTTTCCAGGTTCTCTTGGCACAACACACAGAGGAAGCAAGATCCCACTGTGATTGGGAGAAGGGGCCCTCTCGCTCACATACACACAGGCGTCAACACATTTCCCATGCTTTTCTGAGCTATAAAATTTAGAGGTGCTCACCTTCGTTCCAAGAAGCCTTTGAGCTCAATGCTCAAAACTCCTTTAAAACCTTGGTTCTAAATGGCCAAGGTCCAGGAAAACTCACCCACAGACTCAATAGGTCTGCTTGCCGGCAAGGGAGGCTTACCTGGGCCAGGTCCATTGGTCAGGTTTGCTTGGAGTCCCATCACTGGGTGCCAAATTGTTGGAAAAAATGTCCATCTGGGTTCAGTTCCAACTGGGAAGAAAGACATTGGAAACGTGGAGGCTGTTTGGAAAGATGGTTTAACGGAGGACAGGGCCACATGATTTGAGGTCCCAGGCAAAAAAGCCCATGGGTGAGAGAGGGAGAGAGATTTATAACCTCTGTTGGGCTTTGAACTTGCTTCCTGTTCCTGTGGCAAGAAATGTATCCCGATAGGTTGTCAGACTCCCATGGGGCCATGCAGGGGTAACCCATGTAGGTTGTCTTCTTGAGTCCCTGGCTTGGTTGAATCTTGCTGGGTGATGTAATCTTCCCAGGTGCCATGTGGTGAGATAGGTAGAGGGCTAATCCTATCATGTCCTGAGGGTCAAGTCTTAATGCCATCACCCTGGAGCTGGGGGATGGGGGGGGGCAGGGAGCTGCCTGAAGCTGCTTTGTCTTTAACAACATGTTTCTCCTTTTCTCATCCAGGGAAATATAATATTCTGCCTTTTTAATATTTCCTAGAATATTTCATTCTTCTAGGAGATGGGTGGGTGCTAACTTTCTACAGCTCTTTCTTCATCTCTATTGAAGAATCAACTCATTTGTGCAAAGCTAACAAATGAAACGAACAGGAAATAAATCTAGCCTCAAGGTTTTACTGTATTCCATCTTCGATGAGAAGGCCAGCCAGATAATTTTGTTTGATAAATAAATAAGTAAATATCAAATATATGTTTGAATTTCAATGATGGATGGTGGGGCAGGAGCTGTGGTTCCTGTCTTAGATGTAGCCTCTGCAAACAGTAAAGGTAACATTTCTTCAAGTTGCTGATGAAATTGTATTTTGAAGTGGGTCGTTATTATATTTATGGGAAGTGGTCAGATTAACCCAATATAATCAATTTAAAATAAATTTACACATAACCAGAATTATTTTGTCTTGACTCTGCTTTCTTTCTGTAGAATTGCTCCCCGGATCTCTCTCCCAAATGAGATGCTGTACTCAGTCCAAAACACATCCTGCCTTCTGAACTATAGAGTGAATCTATTTTCTATCTTGGCTTTTATAGGTAGTAAAGTACAAATCAATTACTCATAGCATCTTCTGCGGTGTAAATAAAAAGGAACAGAAAGTAGGGATTATAGCAGAAGACAAAGAGACACATTTTTTGTTAAAAAAACAAAACCCAAATGATATGTATGAATGTGGTGAGAAGCATCCATGCTTAGTCAATGAGATGCGTAGATGAGAAAAGCAATTTTAGATATATAATTAAATAGGCTGTTTTTTATTTCTTAAGAACATGTGCCGTGACTGACATTTCCTCATGACAACGATGCAGCCATGCTAGGAAATTGTAGAGATCCTTGTCAAGTTTGAATGTCAGCACTCAAAACCAGATATTTTTATAGTCGATATTAAGAACTGCAAATTCATGCTACAGCAGGAAATTATATGGGAATAGGTGAGGCTATAATTGTGTTAAAATATTGTGTCTTGCCTTGATTTCTTCAGAGACTATAAGCTTATTGCTTCTTTGGCAGTAACTCCCTTTGACCTCAATGCACCTGAGAAAACTTGAGTAGGATTGAATACTGGACAATATTTCAATGACAAGGGCCAAAAGTCATAAACATCAAAATGATGTCTACAAACTGCACAAGCAAAATCCTGTCTTTCTTTTAATATATACCCATACATATGACATATGTAAAAAAAAAAGGGAGGGCAGAATTTTTAATCACTCATTTTTAATCACACTCTTAACTTTTTGGAAACTTCTGCCAAGGGCTACCATTAAAATTTAGGAGGTGAAAGATGGTCTCAGAAGGTAGAAGAAGGTTGCTGGATCAATTTTCAATTTTTTTAAAATGTAGACTTGGGATGCATCTTTTTGTTGTTAACCTTTTTACCCATTTCTATCAGTGGTGGGATTCAATATTTTTACTACTGGCTCTGTGGGCGTGGCTTGGTGGGCGTGGCAGGGGAAGGATACTGCAAAATATCCATTCTCTCCCTACTCCACTAAGCTGCTTTCCAGCTCTGTTCTCCTGTGCAGGGCAACAAAAGAAGACCCAGCCAATCAGCTAGGACTCAGGAGGCAGAGAATAGATGGATGAGGAGCCAGTCAGAGGTGGTATTTGCTTGTTCTCCGAACCGAACTACTCAAAATTTCCACTACCGGTTCTCCAGAATGGGTCAGAACCTGCTGAATACCACTTCTGATTTTTATCTATTTCCTTTCTCAAAAAATCATGCTGCTGATCTGGGGCTGCCATGGTAGAATTCACAAACCAGAGAAACTGAGCTTGGAAGCCCCAAATAAGTCTATGATGGCAAATTGCTGAATTTCTTTATTTGCTAGATTTATATCCGTCCTTTCCTTCAGGAGGTCAAGGCAGTGTAGCCCATCATTCTCCAATTTTTGTCACACAGCAAAAGCCCCAAATCACCCAGTCACCCACTGACTTCAATCAGCAAATATGGGTTACCTCACTCCTTATCCAATACTTTAACTATTATACCACACAGGGTTTTGGGTGGAGGGTGATGGGGTCTATTACATTATTATTTCTTTGACATATTTAAGTTCTGCTTTTTTTAAAATTTCTGTATGCAATTTTTCTTCTTTTTAAAAAAATTTCTTGACTTATGTTCTGAGGACGTTTTCTATTCTCTAACAGTAGAATCGAAAGTTTCAGTTACTTAGTTTAAGTAGGAAGTTATTGCACTAAAAGTGAGTTGCTTTTTTCTGGGTACCTCAGTGAGTAACATTGTAAATCATTCTGCACATACTGCACTGAATAAATCTTTGTCCTAAAACACTCTGCATGCTCTTATCCTTGTTGTGGGTATATTAGGTTAAGAATACTGTGTGTAAATCAGACAAAGGTAGACACTTATAAGCCATTTGAATTTTAGAGAATTAAAACATGGGCTATTTGCTTCTTATATCTGCTATGGTTTGAAGGAGAAAAAGAGAGACCGGTCATTAAAAAAAACATTTTAATACAAATGGTCTTTGGTTAACAATCACTTGTTCAGTGACCATTCAAAATTACAAACAATGGTAAATGAATGATCGTGATAACCAGTTCTGGCTACTGCAGCACTCCCACGGTCACATGATTACAATCCAGGCATTTGGCAAGTAGCCCACATTTCTGACTGTCGCAGCTTCTTACTGTCATGTGATCATGATTTTAACCTTCCCTGAGCTACCTGAGCAGGTGTGAGCGTTCAGTTTGTGAATTGAGATCATGAATCCTGATTGGTGGCCGGGCACTCCCACACTCCAGTCAGGGCACTGCTGGTGCAGTGCACGGTTCGGTGTGCATTGCTCATCTTATACACAGGATCATTTGGAAGAGAGGCTGCACTTGAAAAGATGTGAAGATGGGCTGTGTTGTGCTTATTTCAAAGGCCAAGATGCATTGCAAAGTGAGGTTGGGAGAGGTGAGGAATGGCTGGGAAGGGAGGGGAGGGGCAAGGCATGCTATTCAGCTGGTTCGCTCCCCCTCCCCAAATTTCTTAACAACCAGGTCTGTGGGAGTGGCCTAATTTGTGGGTGTGGCTTGGTGATCATGTGACTGACTGGGCGTGGCTTGTATGTAAATATTGTAAATATATATGTAAAAATTGAATTTTTATTTTTTTTAAAAGAGCAACTTTTACCCCAAATCAGGCAAAGCAGGCAGGCAGATTGAGCTGCTTTCAGAATCACAGCTTCACTCCCAGATCTACCTTTCTGCAATCTGCTGCCTGAGTCTGCACTGAAAACTAGAAGCTTCAATCCTAAGAAAGGTTTGGCTTTGCTCTCAGGCCACTTCTCCCTGAATACCACCCCTGACTGGGCCTCAGGAAAGCCTCGGGGGCGGGGCAGGTGGGGAGGGGAGGAGCCAGCCAGTGGTGCGATTTGCCAGCGTTCCACAGAATCTTAACAACCAGTTCTATAGAATTGGTCTGAACTGGTGGGATCCTCCCTGCTCTGAATGGGAATTTGCCCATTCTCAGTGTCGCATTACAAGGTAAGCATTCCATACCAGAACTGTAAACCATAGATATCTATTAGATGGCAGCAGAGAGTTAGAATTGTCCATATGATTTTGCTTCCAAAATGGTCCTCCGGTTCTTGCAGCCCAAATATGACAACAATTATTAGAGAAGACGCATGTATCTCATCTCCATACTCTTGCTCTATTTAATTCATTCCTACTATATCATAAGGAAGTGGCTGATGAAGCCTTGCATCATTGCTTCATTTATTTTAATCTAATTTTTAATCTTTTCCTCTGAGTATTTCAGGATGGCATAGACAGGTTTCCCAGGAGGGGACCTGTTCATTCCAAGAACATGCATTATACCACCAAGAATGTGATCTTAGAACACATGGAATGATAAATTGAGACCTGTCCAGGTACAACAAGGTTGCTGCATCATACATCTTCACCATGTGCTCTTGGCATCTAGCCCAAGCCATGACCATTGATCCATCTTGTGAGAATGAATTCCATACGATGGGTGCAGACTGCATGATTTAAACATTCCCTCTTTTAGTTTTGAAGCTTGTACAGTCAATCTTGAGATTAACCCAAACTTCTAATTACATGTGAGAAAGAGAGAAAGTTCTCTTGCTGAACACCATCTGGTGTAGAGAAAATCTTTATGTTTTTAATGAGAGGGGGAAAAAAGCACAGTTAAATGGAATCACCATAAATATATTTTCCCAACCTAATTACAAACAGTAGAGAACGCTGCACACAGAATAGGCTGTAAAAACTCCGTCCACATTTTATTAGGTAGTTAGGGATTGTTTTACCATTCTTGTAGATTTCTGCTTTCCATCATGTTTTTCCAATATTTTTCAGTATTTTCTTAAAACCATGAAGCCAATACATTTCATTAAAATTACTCACTTCTACCCCTACTCTCCATGTTCATTAACAGTAACATTGTACACATTAAAATTTCTTTTTAAAAAAGTCCCATCTTTCATCATCTTTGTAAATTTGAGTTCCCCAACCATTCCGGGTTGGCAGCCCAGAGTGGGGAGAGGGGGGGGAAGAGGGGGTGACTTTGTGTGAGGGGCAGACATATGTGTGCATGTGTGTGTGTGAGCCCCCCGTGCGTTCACATCAATGTTTGCGTGAGTGGGGCTGCACGTGTCCACAACAATGCGAGAGGGGCTGCAAACACCCATGTCAGGTTTCCAAGTGATGAAATCCATTTAAAAAGAAAAGAGCAAAGTCCATCTTCCAAAACAATTCTTTTTAGTTAGGAAAGCATCAAATTGGCAAATTCTGTTGTAATTCCAGATCTGACACAACCTAGAATTATACCACGTAATATTGGAAAGTAGAAACAGCCCCCAAAAGTCACATTCCCCAATAGAAGTAAATCAACATTGCCTGGTGTCATCAATCTCCACCTCCAGGTCTCAGCAGGGTCAGCTTTCATTCCCACGGGTAGGAGAACTACCTAGCCTAAACAACTCTCTCTATCTCCACTCCTCCCACTTTAGGAATTTGGCAAGCCCTAAACCCTTTCCCCCCATAACCAGCAAATAGAAAGAAAGAAAAGGAATATATAATAAACTAAATAAAATGGCTACGCATATGTCAATTTCGGGCTTGACAGCCCATGCAAGTGGGACCTCAAGCATCTGCAAAGAGGCTTGCATGAATTGGACTGCAAAAGCTGGCGACGATGCCTGAGGGCTTGGGGCAGCCACCGCACACTATGACACTTACATGAGTGGGGCTGCAATTGCTTATGACGACACTCATGCAAGTGGGATTGCGGCTGCCTGCGGCACTCCTGGCAATGCTAGCCATTCACATGGTCTGGTGGCAATTAAGGCCATGGCCCGATAGTGGGTCACAACTCATAGCTTGGGGACCCCTGTTCCAAATGACAAAAGAGAGGGCATATCTAAAATCTGGCTCAAGATTTCCAAACACGAAGGGCAGACCTACAAAAGCATTCTAAAACAAGTGAAAAATATTCTTCTAGTAAAACTTAACAGCAAGTGGAATTGTGAAGATAATGTGGTAATTTATATTGAATATCATGAATGCCTTCCGGCAAATGATGTATTCCCAGTGTCAGCTTTTTGAACAAATGGCTAGACCTTGAATTTGAAAGCCTGGGATCATATAAATGAGTTCCTCTTTACAAACACAGAAATGTACAATTGCTAACGTCTTAGCAGTATTTGAAACAAAATTGTCACCTATTGACCTAGTGAAAGAAAGACTATAAATTTTCACAAGAAAAGCCTGCAGAGCTGATTTGGCCATAGGAACTTCCAAAGTAATATTAAAAGAGCTGACATTCAGTAAGGTTAGCATTGATTCAAGGTAGCCACTGTCTTGTTCGTGTTATTTTTTTTATCAAATAGAATGTTACTATGAAGCTATAAAACAGGGATGCCACTTTTAACAAACGGTAGTATGATCCATGTCCTGGGGGTGTAGAAGAATTATATTTATATTTAAATAATTATTTAAATTGTCTTCATTTTGTGAATTCCAAAAGACATTATTAATAGAACTGATGTTCTCCATTACAGGGCTAAACTATTCAAGAATCCAGTCAGCATGTCTGAAGACATTTCTAATATAATAAACTCAACCAATTATTCCAAGTTGGTTATTTACCAAACTGAGTTTATTACAAAATGAAGTTTTAACTTTCCACACATGCCTAATATTGATCATTTATAGGAAAAACAGAAAATCAAAGAATTGAAGGCATAACTTTAGGGGAAACAACAGATGATACAAGTTTCTGGAGATTCAATCATTATAGGATAGGAAGAGTGAAATAATGTGACTAAATGTTTAAAAATAATTAAAAATGCCAGAAGACAAAGTTCAAATCTTTCATTTTTCATTTTAGTTTTTAGTATGCAGTTTTCTCTCTCATTCATTCACTCATTCTTTATTCATTCCTGTTAAGAGTAAAGAGGATGATGTTGACAGAGCAAGGGAAGATCAGTGATCAAGGCTCACATGGAGAAATTTATGAAAACATTTCAAACTGGCACTCCTCTAATTCTCAGGAAGATTAAAGGGAGGGGATGATGGGAATTCAGACTTGTAAGATTCTGTTAGCATACAGTAGCCATTCTAATAAAAGTGGTTTTAAGCCTACCTTGCATTTCTTACTCTGCCTGGTACATTTTGGAAAGCTTATAGTTACTATCCAGAGTCAAGTCCCCAAAGGGTGACATACATAAAATAGACCAATATTAGGCATAAATATCAATTTATTGATTTCTTTATTTTGTTCACTCAAGCTTATAAGCCGCTGCAACTGAAAACATTTCTGAACACTTGTACCTCCAAGAGACATTTAAAAAAAGATTTAAAATATAGGCCTGCAAATACAATATAATGGAATAGTACTGAAGGTAGATTAGCTACAATAAGTTCAAACCCTGTTTTCCAGACAGGAAAGAACACATGTGATCCATAATGATCTTCCCAAATTCTAGCGCAATCAGAGCTATTTTGATCTCTGGAGTAAATCTTTTCCCAAAAAAGGAGAATAGCTACTGTTCCGGACTAGCAGGCTCGAAAGCCTGCAAACCTGATTGGCCCGCTGATAGCCGATCGTGATTGGTCGCCATAGACTGATACGATTGGCCAGTAAACGGGCTGCCCTGCCAAGAATGGCAAACTCAAATCGCCTTCATTGGCTGCCTAGCCGCAGCCAGCCCTATATAAGGGGCTGCTGCGGCTGGGATTAGTTGCTCAGATCTGAAGTCACTAATAAAGAGCTGTTGTTGCTATCTGAGTCTTGCCTCCGTTCTTGAACCATCCTCCCAGATCTAACAGCTACAGTAATTATTACTCTCCCCACTCTCCCGATCAAAACCTGTTGGCCCTTCTCCCATAACATGGTTAGCAGAATCAAATCACTTAGTTAACTTAGCATTAAAGGGTTAAATATAATTCAAACACCTCAGTCATGCACAGAGTTGGGCAGAGTATTCTTGGAACCCAGAAAATTGACCCATTACTATACTTAGAATACAAGGACAATGTAAATGAAAAGCCAACTTCTGTATTACAGAATTTGCAGTCCCAGGCATCAAATGTAATCCAGTTCACATTTTTATAGAAGTATCATGCACTTTTTGTCAAGGTATCTTGGATTTTAGTAATCTTTTCAAGAAGCTCAGCATATATTGTGAGAGTCCATATAAATCTGTAGTGCTTCAAGATTAGTTTCAAAAGTACTTTTCCAGGCCGTAGTGATGCAGCAATTAGAATGCAGTATTGCAGACAAACTCTGCCCACAGCTAGGAGTTCGATCACGACTGGCTCAAAGTTGACTCAGCCTTCCATCTTTCCAAGGTTGGTAAAATGAGGACTCAGATGGTTGAGGACAATGTGCTGACTCTGTAAGTCACTTAGAGAGGGCTGTAAAGCACTATGAAGCGCTATATAAGTCTAAGTGCTATTGCTATATATACAGTATATTCACACACACACACTCTCTCTCTCTCACACACACACAAACACACACTCTCATGCACATGCATATACATACACGTGTACATATATACATTTTATATACATGCATACATATATACATGCATACATACATATATATCAAAGCCCTCAGGGCTGTGACTCATCAGCTGGGAGAGTGGCTCCAACAGATCCCAGGAATGACATCAGAGTTCCCTGCCCAGAAGAGTGCAGTCCTAGGACCAACTAAGATTCTGTTTTGGTATAAAATGAGGACCCAGATTGATTGGGACAATATGTGAACTCTTTAAACCACTTAGAGAGTGCTGAAAAGCACTATGAAATGGGATATAACTGCTATTGCTATTGTTATTCCAGAAGGCAACTGGACTTTCTTGGGTTTTTTTTTCTCTTTGAAAATGCTTCACTTCTCATCCAAGAAGCTTCTTCAGTTCCATCTGACTGATGGGGAATGGAAAGAAGAAACTTCTTGGATGAGAAATGAAATGTCATTCAAAGCAAAAAGCCCCAAGAAAGTCTAGTCGCCTTTTGGCAAAAGCACATTTAGGACAACCATGACCTGGATGATTGAGAATCTCCATAGACTTCAAGATCAACAAAAATCATAACTTTACCTTATGGCAAGGACCCTGAAAATCTTGAATACATCTTTCAAAGTTCTTCCAAAAATTACCACCAAATTAGAAATTATAATGCAACTTAATAGAAAGTTATTAAAATATGTACAGGTAAGTCTCAATGAGTGCAAATTATGGAAAGTTGCATTATTCCAATTTTCATTCTTCAAAGGGTTATTTTTATGGGATATGGGGTGACTGGTTTAAACTCAACAAAAGTAGGCAATGAATTTTTTTTTTTAAGTTTTAAAATTGTTAATCCTTAACAACATATTTGTTAATGAAATAGGATGGTAAAATATTAAAAATATACTTGCAAATTAAATTTAACACAGCATGGTTATAGAAAGCAAAGTAAAAAAAACAACACTTAAATTTCATTCCTTTCTATTTTCTAGATCGGGGTGACACACTCACAGCGACATGTTGTTATCATGTGACATATTGCAACTTTTTTCCCCCTTCATTAAAATGGGGGTGTGGGTGGCCAGCATGTGACCCATCCAGCCCATAGGCTGCGAGTTTGACACCCCTGTTCTAGATAGTTAGAACTCATAAACATTTTAAAATAAATAAATCAAGTGAACAAATGATAAGCCAAAGTAGATTTGCAATTTCCTGTATTCTGCTGCAATTCTTCAAATTAGTCTCTTTCTTTTTCTGAGCTATCTTCAGGCAAAATCCTTCCTTTTCTGCATCTTGCACACATGAAAATTAGCATCTAAAACCCAATGGCAACTGTCCATGCACTAGCCTCAACAGTGTGCTAGCACTAGCCTCTCATTAATTTAATTTTCACTCATGTTAAACACGAATGTATAATTCACACTAAATCGAATATTGTGCTATTTTGAACTTGCACTAATCGCGAGCTACCTGTAGTTCTATTAATGTTTTAAATAAGGTAAATTTGGCTTTTCTCCTGATCTGTCCACTTTCTGATTTATGGGAAATTTATCTGATAAGCCGAAACCTTCTTCAAAGAAAAAAAAAACCTACAGAAATGGAAAGGTTACTGGAAAAGAGAAATTAATCAAAGTAGTTACATTGCTACCATGGAGACAGTGCCCTTTGGTGAATATATTTACTTTTGATTGATTTCATCTGTGTGCTTGGCTCATTAAGTAGGTAAGAGATCTATGTTATTTTTCTGGAATGTTGGGAGTTGAGCATTCATGGTAACAAGGTTTTTAATATTTGATTTTTGTGTGTGTGTAATTACTGAAGCCCCATCTCCAAGAGCATTGGCTGTTTCCCTCGATTCAGGCAAGGAGAGCAACTGTTTTCACATATGCCCACTGGAACTCTTCAGATGTCTTTTCCATAGATGCAAATCTCTGCGTTGCGGCTGTTGCTTCATTGTGAACTGTTGTGCAGATGGGCAACGACCATGAATACAGCAGAGTGCGCTGGCAAGCACACATCTCCCTTTACAAAAGCTTCCAACTTTCATCGAAAAAGCCACGTTTGTTCAGTAGAAATCTGTTGATGGGATGGGAAAGGAAACTTGTGTGCACATCTGGTCAGCGTTGGAGTCAAGGCCATTCCACATAGGCAGCGTAAACAAATATTGCAGAAGCCAGTCTTTATTCCCAGGAGTCTGTTCCAGGTAATCAGCTAGCCTTTTTAATACATTAAAACAGTAGGGTTCTTCATGCCTTAAGAATATTTTACCTATAGTAATTAACTCACGCATTACTTGTTAGCTGCCTCCCTTTATCATTTTGGAAGTCTCTCAAGAGCTGGTTATGCCACCAGATCTGGAAGTTCCAAGGAAGCAGAGGCATTCTTAAATTGCTCCACTTGTGGTTGTATATTTCACGGTTTTAATACGGTTCTTCATTTTTAATAATGTGAAAAATATTTTAATGTTCTTATAATTATTATTTGGTATAGCTGTGGTGGTGCAGTGGTTAGAATGCAGTATTGCAGGCTAACTCTGCGAACTGCCAGTATTTCAATCCTGACTGGCTGAAGGTTGACTCAGCCTTCCACCCTTCTGAGATTGATAAAATGAGGACCCAGCTTGTTGGGGGCAATTTGCTGACTCTGTAAGATGCTTAGAGTGGGATGTAAAGCACTGTGAATCTCTATATAAGTGCTATTGCTATATATTTGTTGTTTTATTGATTGCTGTACACTGCTCAGAGTTGCTCCTTTGTGAGGTGGGTGACTAAATAAATAGGATTAATAAATAATGAATACGAAGACTCCCACACAAACCATGTATAATCCCAAGGGCACGATGAAACCTATTGTTCTAATCTGTCATGCACAGTCACTATCATACTTTGGAAACCTTCCAGGTAGTTTGTGTGACATCTGCTAATTAATTGAGAAGATCAATAAATGAAAAAAAAAACACTATCTCCTGATCATCCAAACACATACACATAATAGAAATATGGTTGAAGCAAGCGGAGAATGCTTTGTGATCAACCTGTAATACAAATAGGAGCCTCCCCAAATACATATTAAAATACTCTATAGTCCACACAGATACCAGAATTTTCATGTTTCCCTTGTGAATATCATCTACCATAACCTTATACAAATCATCTATATTTTACCTAAGGCTTTTAAAGACAAAGAAATTTCTTCACCGAGGGCTACAATCAAGAGGTTGAGAAACTACTTGGTTTATCTTCCTATTCCACATCAAGTATAAAAATGCCTAATGACTAGGGGGCATTTTATGCATACATAAAATAATCCACAAATTTTTTTAAGGAAACTGTGCTGAAAAATATCCTATACATTAGAATCAATGAGACTCTGTATAAACAAAAAACAAAATGGCATCAGTATTGGATATAGGATTTTAAATACTGTATAATAAATCCTGTCTATTCTCAGTAGTATATTGATGATAATTTCCAGTGACTTCCTATTAATGTTCTCACTTTCTTTCTCTCCAGAATGTAACAAGCTCATAAATAAACTATTTAAAAACGACTATCTCTGAACATGTAATGAAAGCATATGAAGATGTGGTGTCCCAACAGTGTGATACATTGGGACCTTTCCTAAAACAGGTTTAAGAAAATGTCCATATTTTTCCTGCAATATGATACGCCTCAATAACATAAGATTATCCATATTGAGCTGATTTTTTGTCCATTTAAAATGTTCCAATTGTTGTAGGTTTATTGAATTGTTAAGCTTTCTCTTGCTAATTAGCATGACACACAAAACTGACTGCAGAAGAATTATTCCTCACGCAAATAGGACATGCTTCCTGAACAGCACTGTTTCCTGGATGGCACTTGCTCTAGAGTTAGATCCTCCTCCGATAAATATTTGTCACAGAATGCCTTGGGAATACATTTTCCTTCAACCTGAGCCCAATTACACCAGCTTCTCTACCTCCATCTTCCCACAACTTAAGCAATTCCCCAAATGCAATGATGCAGGCATGTGGCTTGCAATTTGCATACTCCACTATCTTTTCTGCGGAATTGGAAATGGATATTTAGAGACATTTTGGCTTGTAAAAAAAGTACCATCCTCTCCAAGCAGATTGGAAAGGCTCTGCAGTGCAGGTGATCCAAACAACTGCAGCAGAATTTTGCTTCTAATAGAATTAGAATTGTGCTCTTTGATGATAGTTTCACAGAATAAATAAAATACAGGAACATAAATAAAATAAATCTAAAACTCAATAGACCAATTTTAAGCATGCGTATTTAAAGCTATGGAGCACATATTATAATAATCTTCTGTGAATATGGTATATAATCTTTTGAGAACCTATCTTTGCAGGTGATTTTTTGTGTGGTTTTTTTCATGAGGTCTCAAATAGCAACTATAAATAGTAAATGCTAATGTAACTCTTTTGCTGGATGGCATCTTATACATTTCTACCTTTCTACCTTACTAGCTTTCTCTTATCTCTAACTCCTTTATTTTTTTCCCTTCTGTTTTGCAAAAATTACTAGAAGCTGCTTAAATCTGAATTGTCTCAAAGAGCTTTTGGAGAATAAGGAGAAAACAGCAGTTTTGGCTTGGTGGGTCAAGATGTCGTAGTACCGTTCTGAGGATATTTATTGTGCAATTTTATTCTGTTTTATCTTTCTATTGTAAGTTAGTTGGAGTCTATCATATTATTATGATAGTACATCATATAATTAATACAAATTTGATCAATCAACCAATATATAAATATACAGTTTGTAAGGGTCTATATAAATTTTTTTGTGTGCTTTGTTAAAAAGAAAGAAAGATATATTTCAATTCTCAATATAAAACCATCTAGTACACGGAACTGCCCACAGTGTAGGTTTCTATCAAATTCATCTGTAATAGCAGGAGCCTAAACTGTTGTACCAGATGCCAAGAAAGAAATAATCTTAGCAATGAAAACAGTTACTGATAGTTCTAATAAACGATGACCTGGTATAAGAAAGCGGTAATATAGTCTTGAATAAACAAGCATATACTATTTGAATTTCTCTCACAGTAAGTACACAGAGTACATAAAACATAGCTTAATTTTATGATTATTCAGGCAAATCTGGCACTTAAATCTCTTTATAACTAATACACAATCTTCTTACATATTTATTATACACAAAAACCTCTTAGGCCGCTCCCAATCAATCCTGGATCTTTGAATGCAAGTTGCAAGTCCTCAGCTACCCGAAACATGCTAAGCTTTGTGAAACCTGAATGAGCTGCAATTCTCAGTTTACTTATGTTTGTCATGATAAAAAGAAGAAAAAACCTTTGGAACATAATGTGCAGATGAAAAACAGAGAAAACCAATCTGAATTTAATGTAGCTCTCCTAGTTACTCCCATTCAAATCTGGGGGAGTCCACTGCTAAAGAACCAGCTTTGGTAGCAAAAACAGCTACTTGTTGGCAGGGATGAAAAGTGCGCCATCTTCAGTGCACCCTTTTCTAGGACTCTCTGTATTTAGTGTAGCTTTGTGAAACATCTATTTAACCCACATGCTATGCAAGGATTAAATTAGTTTATACCTCAACTAATTTGCTTTTGTCAGAAGAAAGGTTTCTCACAGATCATCTGTCTTTTAGTGGCAAAAGCAGTGGATTATATTTTCCAGCTACTTTTCAGGCACAGTCAGACTCTGGTTCATGCAGATATGATCTGGCATTCTTCAGGGTTTATGCCTTAATTCCTACTCTCTAAAATGGGGAAAATGGATGACATCAAAGCATTATCTTTTAAAATTACCTTTTATCCTTACTCTCAGATTTGTTGGAATTGGAAAATGCATGGCTAGGAAGGCAACATTCCCTTTCTTTGTTGTTAAGAATAAAGGAAATGAAATATTGGGTGCAGAGCTGTAAATCTGGTATTCTTTGATCTTTGGGCCAAAGAACTAAATAAAAAGCGTTCCATAAGAAAAATCAAATCACCTTCCACACAGAATTTCGCAGGTATTTGGATGATTAAGCACTTTCTATTTCAAAGGAATTTCAATCACACTTTAGCAAAAAGCTGCAAGCCAGTATTTTTTCTGTGCTCTAAATGCAAAATGATGGGAGGCAGAAGGTCTCTAAAATTGTGGGATAACATTAATAAGATGGGATATAGGATAGCATAAGAGAACACAGTGTTACCATTTGTAGATGCAAAATGTAGTTCTACCATAAGAGCTACTGTTGGTGACATTGTGAGATCCATATTTGTCTACATAAAAGTTTCACCTTTTAAACCTGAGTAAAGACTTTTGGTCTCCTGGGGACAACATGGTCAGGTCCATCTAGTATTCTTGGCCACAACAGGAAAATGGTTTGCTATTATCTTCTTCTGGGATTTTATTTATTTCCAAATCTGGTCTATATCCCTCGGAGTTTTTAGAAGTCTCTATCCATTTCCTAATTAGCCCAAACCTTGCTTAGCATTTTTCAGATTAATCAAGTGATGCTATCTACTGGAGTATTAATATGCAGCCATAAAGACTTTATACAGAAGAATGAAAAATATTTGGGGGAGATAGGGACTATAAAATGAAAACAATAGATTTTCTAAAGGACAAAAGCAACATTAATAACACTAAAAATAAAATATATTCACTGGAGATGAAAATAATAGCTGTAATAAAGCCCCTTACCATAATACTGAATAAATACGGGATTTTATACTATGAAGAGTTGTGAATAAAAGAATTATATGATTTTGCAGAAAGAACTTTAAGACTTTAGAAGTCCCTAATCTTTTGATAGGATTTTGTATTTATTAAGCATGATTACTTTATTTTAATTATTGCTAATACTTCTCTAATTACAACGTAAGCTGAAAATTAGTTTGAGGTTTTTTGATATATCCACAACATGAAAAATCACAAGATTTTGATAGCACTTTAACGTGGATCTGATGTAGGCTTGATGAAGGAGACCATAGTGCAACATCTCATTCAGCCAGGTGCTTATCTTGAGCCAATCACATCTACTCTATTTCACAACCTTGGTTGCCTGCTAGAAGGTGGACAAATCAGACTTCATATAACTGAGGTCCAGATGAAGAACTTTCCACTCTTCAGGATTAGCACACATATTTATCTTATTAGCCTTGGGAGATGGTTGAGATAAGTTCATATGATGGCCTATCTAGCTTGTGAACTGCTGATTCTTGTCTTGGTGATCACATCTTTCAGAGGCTGTGTTGGATTTTTGCCCCATCACAAGAAGGAAATGATTGTGCAGGTAATATTCTGACCAAGGCTTCTGAGACCATAATTATGCACACGCTTATTTTAAAAAGGAAGTACTAATACCACTCTATAAAGCCTTAGTAAAACCACACCTAGAGTGCTCCATCCAGTTTTGTTCACCACATTATAAAAAAAGATGTTGCGACTCTAGAAAAAGTACAGAGAAGAGCAACCAGGATGATTAGAGGACTGGAGGCTAAAACATACAACGAACGGTTGCAGGAACTGGGCTTGGCTAGTCTAGTAAAGAGAAGGACCAGGGGAGACATGATAGCAGCCTTCCAATATTTGAGGGGCTGCCACAGAGAGGAAGGGGTCAAGCTATTTTCTAAAGCATCCAAAGGCCAGACAAGGAATAATGGATGGAAACTGAACAAGGAGAGATTCAACCTGGAAATAAGGAGAAACTTTCTGACAGTGAGAACAATCAACCAATGGAACAGCTTGCCCTCAGAAGTTGTGGGAGCATCATCACTTGAGACTTTCAAGAAGAGATTGGACTCCCATCTGTCAGAAATGGTGTAGGGTCTCCCGCTTGGGCAGGGGGTTGAACTAGATGACCTACAAGGTCCCTTCCAACTCTGATTATCTGTTATCTGTTAAATCTGTTAAAAACAAGTCTTGTTTTATTGCAATGCTGGAAATTATTTTCATTCCCAGTTGGTAATGAATTCTCAAACAATCCCTCAAGATAAGCACCCAATTTTCTTTTCTGTGAAGTGCTGCCAATAACAGAAGCGTCAAATGAACTAGAAAACCAACCAACCGAAGTATAGACCTTCAAGAATGAATCTGAACCAAACAAACGACTTTGCTTCCTGCAAAAGTTTCATCATCTTTGCCTGTCCTTTATACCTTACGGGAGGGGCAATCACCTCCAAGCCTTACTCCTGAGTCGCCCCTTCTGCTTCAGCTGCTCTTGCCTTCTAGCAGCTCTGCATACATGCGCACTGGGAACAGGCTCCGCTGGGTCCTCTGCCTCGCTGCTGCCAGACTCCGAAGGTTCCAGAGGCAGCACCCCACTCTGAGATGGCCCTGGTCCCATCCCTGCATCAGATGCAGGACCCTCATCCGAGTCCTCTCCACACTCCCTGACTGACCCCCTTTCTTCTCCACTGTCCGATTCTGCTGCCGTCTGCACAGGCTGCTGGAGAACCACAACAAGTAATTATATTCTTTTATGTTATGAGGAAATAAGCCCATTCTGTTTCTAAAGTTTTTAGTTTTGCTGACAGGGTGGCAAACATTCATATTAAAGCAGGTGTGTGAGATGTGAGGAGTCAGTCCTGGCTTCTGAAGGGCAGGTCAAGCAATGCATTCCAGAAAGAAAGAAGAAGCAGAACTAGACCCAGGGCCATGGGAACTTGTTTAAATTTACTTTCATAATACCATTTAATAAGCTTAACTAATTCAGTGCAGAAATATCATATTATCATCCACATATTTAATTATTTTTCCCTGGGTTTGTATACCGTTGGAGCTTAGGAGCTGTGGAGCAATTTAATCTTAGGTCATCAGGTTAAATACTTAATTTGCTAATTCTTGATACACCTGACTCATTCAACAAGACGGAAGGGCCTGTCTTCAGCCAAAGAACAAGTGCTAAGCAGCTATCAACTCTTAAAATATTTCTCCGGTCTTTTGAGAGTTGCCAACAGAAAGGGAGGGGGGAGCAGTGCAGCCGCTTGCAAACCAAAACTTCATTCCAAAAATGTTTTCAAAGATAGTAACTAGGTGATCGGCATTTTTGCCATGCAAAATTCTAACTGGAAAGCATGATTGATGACTCTTGGCTATGAATGTGTCCCATTGGAAAAGGTGAATTACAATACACCCAAGGGGTGGGGGGAAACCAGTGTCAAGGGTGACAATGAATTATGTGTCTCAGAGTCGGCTACACCCAGGCAATGCAGGACAGTTTAATTCCCAATAAATCCTTTTTAAGTTTTGGAAGTTTGGCTCGAGACTCATGATTTAAATGGGGGTAACTGCTGGAATCCTGACAGCAGCTACTGCAGGGCTGTCAAACTTGCAGCTCGTGGGCTGGATGCGTCACACACTGGCCACTCCCACATCCGATTTAGCGAAGGGGGAAAAAGTCATGACATGTCACATGACGATGCTGTGATGATGTGAGTTTGACACCCCTGAGCTACTGTACATGATCCTAAAGGGATGGATAATAGAAACAGGTCAGAAGGCAGATGTTCATTTATTGAGACATTACTTAGCTGGTAACAACTTTATTACATATCATGAAAAAGAACTATACTTAGGACTAAATCTTAGGACTGTAATCTGTAGAGGGAAGCGGGAATGGCTTTGAGGGGCAGGGTGGGAGAAGAAGGAGGGAAAGGGAGAACTGCTATGAAGATAAAGGGGTAAAAGGGGCCTGAGTTTAGATAAAAAATATGTGAGTAAACATTTCAGACAAGCCCCTACCTAATACACATGAAGATAAAGGGAGGGACGAGGGAAGCACATTCAGACTTAAAAGAGTCTGTTACTACAGCAGTACAATAAAAGTAGCATGGTCCTACATTTCTGGTTTCCTGGTCTGATCTACCTTGAAGGGCTGACAACATCATTCTAAACAATTCATTCTTCAGGTAAAAGGTGTTGCTTTATTCCCTTAGGTTGGTAAATAAGCTTGAACCACATCGTATTTGAACTACTTTGAAGCACATTAATAATTTCTTTCAGCCAGTTTCTAAGTGGCCCAAAGCTTATTCAGCTCACCAGATTTAAAATGTGGCAGCAAAATAGCTATCTTTTGTGTCACATTCTTCTAAAAAGGCCCTTTAATTAAATACATTGGGAAAAGAGATGACTTTGTCAAAACTTAGACTCTCAAGCCCAAATCCCCTTCTCCAGCCCAGGTTTGGGGATGATACTGAATCATTGCCATGACTTCAGCAGGCTTTGAAGATAAGAAAGGAGTAACCATCTGCTCTGTTAAACAAATAGTTCCCTCAACACTGTCCAACTATTTACTAAGTCTGCATTACTATTATTAATCTTCTCATCATTCCTGTCACCCATCTCCTCCCACTTGTGACTGTATGACTGTAACATTGTTGCTTGTATCTTTACAACTTATATTGACTGTTTCCTAGTATGATTTGATTGCTTACTTGTACCCTATGACTATCATTAAGTATTGTACCTTATGATTCTTGATGAATGTGTCTTTTCTTTTTAGGTACACTGAGAGCATATTCACCAAAGACAAATTCCTTGTGTGTCAATAAAAGAATTCATTCATTCATTCATTCATTCATTCATTCATTCATTATTCTCATGTGATTGCAGAATTCTGAAAATTCTTAAAGTTGATGAATTTTAAAAAATTCTCTCTAGGGCAGTGATTCTGAAACTTTTCAACACCAGGGAACCCCTTTAAATACCTTATGTGGCCATGGCCCATGACCACAGACCACCAAGACTTAACTCAAAATTTAAATCATAACATTTCTTCAAGCCTTCACGGCAGGGGTGGGATTCAAATTTTTTTAACAACCTGTTATGTGGGCAGTGGCTTGTTTGGTGGCTTGATGGTCTGTGATCCCCACATCCTCCCCCCCCCCCCCGTGCTTCTCCCGCCTGGCTTCATAGTTTGTGCAACGGTCGTAAGTGTGAAAAATGGTCACAAGTCACTTTTTCCAGTGCCATTGTAACTTTGAATGGTCACTAAATGAACTGTTGTAAATCAAGGATTATACCTGTACAAAAATACTTCTTTGCTTGCAAAAAGCTGCCCTAAATACCAATCATTAAAAATACTTGCAAGCCAGAGTTTGAAATCAGGCAGGGTGCCAGAGCACCTTGAGGAATTAAAATAGTTAAAATGCAGTGATAACTATCAAGCAGCCATCTCTTGCTCATAAAGTGAAACCCTTTAGCAGAGAAGTCATTTAAGCTCTCCAGAAAAAGCACACCCAGGAAAAGCAATCCTTAGTTCCATTTGCACCACTTAAAAATACCAGCTGGTATCTCTTGGAAGATACACCCCAAAAGGACAGATGCCAGATACCATCAAAGCAGTGAAGGAAGACCCCTTCTCCAAATAGAAAAAGAAACCATGAGGCAGAAAAAAATTCAAACACAATACAAATAATTAAATCACAACAGTAGCTATTGCTTGTTAAACCAATTACCAGAACAAATAGACACAGGAACTAGCCAGATTTCTCACCAGTTTCTTTTCAGGAACAGAGATTAACATTTTTCCTTCCAAACAAAGCTGAACAGGGAAAATTATCCCATCAATAAATCCAGGATTAAACTTCACCAAGGACAGAATTAAACTACCAAAAATCAGTTTTAGACCAAAACTCAGAAAGGGTATGTAAACTCACATTTTTCTAGCTAGCCAAGATGCCTTGCTGAATGTCACTCATCTTGGTTCCTTGTCATTAAAAAGCTTCCTTCCGCAGCTCTGCTTCGTTAGTCAATTATTTTTTCAAAGTGCAGGTTATAATAAAGAGATTACATATTTGATTATCAATGTATAAACAGCAGCTAGAATTGTATTTGCACAAAATTGAAAAAATGAGAAAATTCCAACAGAGGAGGAAATAATTAAGGCAATAATGGAATGTGTGGAAATGAGTAGATTAACAATGGCAATTAGGGAACAGGAAGAAAAAGAGTACTATAAGATTTGGGATTTATTCTATGAATGGTTAGTTAGAAGAGTTAAAAATTGAATATGGGTTAATAATAAAATACTATAACTGATTATCTTATCATGAGTAAGAATATGAATATTATTTAGTAAGGATGAGATTTGTTCCTGGAAAGATGATATAGAATTGAAATTGTACGGTTAATGATAATACAATAATGGAATAATATGATGCAGATTGCTAACTAGAATGGTTTATGTATATAATCAAATAAGAAATGTATAATAACATTACTATGCACACAAGATATATGTACCCAGACAACACACTGTAAAATTGAAAGATGCTCTTTTATTTGTTGTTTTTGTTGTAAAATAAAAAAAAAACTTTAAAAACAATATTTCTTCAAAGTGCTGATCATTGCATGCCAGCTGGAAGTATTTCCAGGGGAGTATTTCCTCCCAACAGCAGTGTAAAAAGCTTAAAATAATCCTTCCCCTTTAAGAAAGAACCAGGAAAGGAAAAAAAACCTCCTTTGGAGACAGTAAATCTAGGCATATTGCCAAGAATGTACTAAGAGTGGAAAAAACAAAACAAAGGAGATTGCTTCTAACTACCCGTTCTCCGAACTGCTTAGAAAGTTAACAAGGGGTTCTATTGAACCGATCAGAACCGGTAGAATCCCACCCCTGCTTTATGGACCCCCTGTGATGTCATCACAGCCCCCGCAGGGGTTCGAGGACCACAGGTTGAGAACCACTGCTTTAGGGTATCCATCGATCAAAGCAATTAAACTCTTGATTCCTGTAATCATTATCCCCTACTCCTAAATTCACTGGGTGTTATTTCTGAGCAAAACTACCTAGGTTTGCAATATAAAAAGTGGAATTTAATAGCATTTGTGCTAATATAAATTACTTTAAGCTTTTTTTTTAAATGCCCACTTTTGCTGTTCTGTTTCACAACTTTCTGTTTCACAAGCTCAGAAGAACATATATTGAAAATTAGCTAGAGAGAGAGAGAGAGAGAGAGATAAAGTATTTCCTAATTTGCCTATGAACGAGAACCTATAAAATCTTGCCTGTTAGAACAAGTAAAGACTGAATTTGTGCAGTTCTACAAATGCTTGTAAATGTAGCATGAGTCTTTGTATAAATATGTGTGTAAGGTGAGTGATGTTTCTCTGAATGTAAAGATAACATATAAATAAAAAATATGTATGTGTTTATTGAAAATGTCCTGAATGGTGATTTATGAGGTGGATGATATATCAAACATCCTCTTCCAACATATGACAACTTTTATCTAAAGCTATTCAATAAATCTGCCCAGAAATGTTCCAGACTCTTCATTTGCAAACACTGGAGAACTGGTAGCGGAAATTTTGACTAGTTCAGAGAACCGGCAAATACCATTTCTGACTGGCCCCGCCCCCATCTCTTCTCTGAATCCCAGCTGATCAGCGGAATCCCAGCTGATCAGCGGAGTCTTCTTTTATTGCCCAGCACAGAAGAACGGAGCTGGAAAGTAGTTTACTGGGGTGGGGAGGGAATGGGATTTTGCAGTATATCCTTCCCCTGGAATGGGGTGGAAATGCGGATTTTACAGTCAGTATCCTTCCCTTGCCACACCCACCAAGCCACACCCACCAAGCTATGCCATGCCCACCAAGCCACTCCCACAGAACCAGCAGTAAAAAAAAATTGAATCCCACCACTGGTTTAAGAAATATACTGATGAAATAGCATCTCCCAATTGCAATAGAGAACCAGTTTTATGCAGACTAGAAACTGGGAGACTGTGAGTTCAAGCCCATGCTTAGATATGAATGATTGTCTTTGGGCCAATCATTCCCTTTCTCTCAGCTTCTGGCAGGGAGGCACTTCCAAAATCTGAAAACTTGTCCAGGCAATTGCTAGGAGTCGAAAATGGATTTGAATAGTCAGCTAAACAGAGAATGGTGTTTTAAAGTATGAATCAGCATTCCTGAAATAATACAAGGAGAGTATCAATTGTTCAAGAATAGCTGCAAAAACAGTTTCCCTACAAAGAAGACACTCTTCTAACCCCATCGATAATGGGGTTGAATCAACCCCAGTGCTATTTCTGGTAGGTATTTCAGCACCCCATACAACTAAAATCTTTTAAGGCACCAGGCTCTGCTCTTATTGTTTTCCTTTCTAGCTTGTATTCCCAGGGAGGAGCGGCAAGGGTATTTCTTGGACATCTGCATTCTTTCGACACTCTTTGAAATTATTTGAAAACACTGTACAAGATTGTGGGGAAGAGAGGAAGGAGGAGGCAAAAACAGGTCACTCTGTTCAAAAGGAAAGCAAATGACCCTGGACTCCCTAGCAAGGAAATCAATTAATTTGTTTCCCAATGCCTTATTTGTGTAACCTTTTAATTATAGCCCAGCTGTATGACTTGAAGAACACCGTGGGAAAATGGGAAGTGCTTATGCAACTTGAAATGCCGCTCCACCCTGGGTAGACGGTGAGCAGCTACTGTAAGCATTTGGAAGCATGTTATGACAATTCCCCATCTTATTTTATTTAATTCTTGTATTTCTTTATTAAAAAGACAGCTCCCCCCCCTTTTTTTTCTCATTTGGATACCAAGCCTTACTTAGTTTGCACCAAGACAATGTTAGAATCTCCCCAAGCTGATATATCTGGGTCTTATTTGGATATTTATAAGATATCTAAGTAGATGTTCCCAGATATTGGGCTGCTGTTTCTAACACAAATATTAGAATGGATGCCTTTATTTTCTTATAGCTTAAACTTTGCTGAGTGCCCTTTACTGAAAAATTCCAGCATTAAGATATGATGTAAATAAGATTACTTGCACAAAGCTATAATTACAATTTAATTCTAAGTCCTGACACATTCTAATTACAGATAATCAAAATAAATGAGAATCTTTAAAAAAATAGGAAGGAGGAAGGGAGGGAGGGAGGGAAGGAGGGAGGGAGGAATAGAAGGTTGATTAATATCAGGACCAGACAGGGCACTTTATGTTAGCCTTTTGAGACCAAGAAACCTTCCTTTCAGACCAGAACACCATAGTTATGAATGCTATTATTGTTGTTATTCTAAGGTTACAGAAATATCGTAATGGTGCAAATCACGATATTTCCCGTGAAAGTCTATGGAAGTAAAAGATGGACTTTGAGGAAACAGGATAGGAAGAATATTGGTGCGTTTGAAGTTTGGTGTTAGAGAAGACAGTCAAAACAACAACAACAACAATAACAACAACAAAAAGATAATTGAACAAATCAACCCAGAATTCTCTCTCAAGGCACAAATGCACAGGCACAAATTATTTACTTCTCATACCTTATGTGAAGACCCAGCTCTTTGGAAAAATCTCTAATCTTGGGTGAAAGGAAAAAGGAAAAGAGATTGACCAGCTGCAAGATGGACATACCAAGTTACAGTAGTAAAGGATAGATCTTTGAAGGCCTCGAGGATCAGGTTAGAGACAGATTATCATGGAGAAAAATCTATCTTTGCGGTTCCTAGGAGCTGAAAATGGCTTGATGGTATATAATCAGTCCACACTGAGCCTCTCCCTCCCTGTCTTTATGTTCAGGAGAACTAGATAGGGTCAAATCTGAGATACTGTCTCAAATTACATTCCTGCTTCAAATTCAGGTTTCCTTTATCTGACTATTGTCTTGGTTGAAGCAATTCTCCCTTTCCTTAAGGTTATTCTCATGGGTTTTTAGACGTTAGAGACCACTTTCCAAAATCGCCCATGCCCAAATTCCCCCCTCCCCATCTATTATAAATAAGATAAATGAAACTAAAGGAGGATTCATAAAAGGCCTTATAGATTTTAAAATAAGGGAAAACTAATTTAAAAAGGAAGACATTTTCTCAGATATTTGGTTCCCCAGAACCGTGAATTGTTCTGTACCATATTTCTAAGAGAATGGAATTGCCAGATCTGACAGAATAGGCTTGACTGTATCACATGTGCCACCACTGAATTAAGTCAATGGTTGTCCATCTTTTTCCAGTCAAAATATCTACACTAAAGACCCCTTTCTAAAATATCACTACCTCTGAAAAAAAATTGCATTGCTGATTCTACAAAGAGATTATTGAAGTTTTCTGGTGTGAACCCTTCTTTAAAATGTCATATTTAAGAAGCATACACTGGAGAAACTTATATTAAAAATAACAGTATTGAAGAAATTTCAATTTTTTTAAAAAAAAAATTGCACGCCTCCAAACTAACCATATTATGAATATTGAGAAGGAAAATGGATATAGCTATTTATAAACACATCTTTGAAGAAAGATGTTAAAACAATTCTAATGGACTAGTTTTCACTTTGCATGCTTGCAACTTAGTAGTCTGAAGAAAGGACTACTCATTTGAATTGCTACGTTAGAAAATATTTAAAGCAAGTTTTCTTTTGTTTTTGTGTAATGAATTGAATTGAATTGAATTCTTTATTGGCCAAGTGTGATTGGACACACAAGAAATTGGTTTTGGTGCATATGCTCTCAGTGTACATAAAAGAAAAGCTGTATTCATCAAGAATCATAAGATCACTTAATGATAGTTATAGGCACATACAAGCAATCAAATCATACTAGGAAACAGTCAATAGAAATCATAAGGATACAAGCAACAAATGGCTTGATCCTTTACTCTTGTAGGAGGTGACCAGGCTGAGCCCAAGAGTAGGGTCAAACACATCATACTTTTGCCCCTGCATTTGCATAAGAGACCTAAGTCCAGATCTGCTTGAAATCTGTTTACTCTTATCTGATGCCAATTCACCTTGACCATTAGTCGGTCAGATTCTTGTGAACAGGTAGTATAAAATAAACTCATAACATTTTTGAATTCTATCCTGGGTCCTGGCTTCTTGTAGCTGACACCACTTTACACAGGCCTTTATTACATTTCTTCATTCTCTCTGAAGACCATGGACTTAATAAAATTGCTCTGCAAAATAAAAAAGTAACATTCCATATCGAATCATGATGTGGCACAGCAGTAATATCTTCAAGTAGAATCTGTAAAATCCATGTTCACATTCATATTAAGGCACAGAAACCATAATGTGTCTAATGGCTTTCATCAGGGCCGGTTTAAGGTCAATTGATACTTCTTAAACAGTCCTTCCATTGCTTAACGGTCAAAACTTAATAAGGGTGGAAAATGACAGCTGAATGTGTCAGTGAAGGAATTAAGGGCATGACAGTTATGGAAAAGACTCCAGGGGATCCCCCTACCTTTGGTGCTCTAAGTACATGCTTATTTTTCTTAATGGTTAATCCAAGTCTATATCCATTGAAGCTGCTAGTCTCCAGAGAAAAAGCCTCTTATGGTCACTTCTGGCCAATGGGGTTTCAAGTAGGCTGATCTACCTTTGGTGACACAGCAGAGGTGGTGGTATTCAGCAGGTTCTGACCAGTTCCGGAGAAACGGTAGTGGAATTTTTGAGTAGTTCGGAGAACCGGCAAGTACCCACTCTGACTGGAGATTTTACAGTATCCTTCCACTGCCACGCCCACCAAGCCACTCCCACAGAACCGGTAGTAAAAAAATTTGAATCCCACCACTATGATACGGCTCTAAAATGGTAAATGAGACTGAAGAGCATCAGACCCTCTATGATCTTTATTTTATTTTTTTAAAATGACGTTTGAATGCTATTTTAGACATACCATTAAGTTTTGTTTTGATATTTTTCTTTCCTTTGATAGGAAACATGTTTTTTTCTTTATTGTTCTAGCTTTTCATAAAATGTCCAGAGTTGTTGGGAACTGGATGTATTTTAAAATTTATATGTACATTAAATAAGTAAAAAGCAAATGTACCTTTAGTGGTCATATGCTGTCTATGTATCAGGGCTTACGTACTCTTAGTTTATGACTAGTTCAGTAGGATTAATTCAACAAATCATGTTAGAACAAGTCATAATTTGGTGTGCTATATGAATCCAGAAGTCTTATTTTTATTATAGGGAAATTCTTTCAGCGCAAAAGACTAAACTACAGTGAATGGCTTCAGAGGTCATGCTTGGGTGATATGTGAAACAATCCTGTGTGAATTTCTTGATTTTTTTTAACCAAAATACTTCCATGGAAGAACAGGATATATGATGTAGCCAATCCTTAATGCCTTAGAATTGCATAAAAGACTGACAGATGCAGTCTCCAGTCTCTCAGAGAATATGTAATACAATGAGGATCTTGAGGATCTGTGCCTGTGTCTTGTGGATAAAATTTAGGATGTGAAGAAGTGCCTTTCACCTAGGAAATCTGAATTTGTGGCAGCACAGTCCTAGGTGTTTAATATCAGATATAACTTTTGAAATCGTAGGGATGTGTCTATAATGTTGGTGTCGAAATAACACCACACAGGTTGGATCCATCATGCAGAGGCCAAGCCCACCCCGGCTCCGCAAAGGCAAAAAAAAATAATCACGATACATTACGATACTTCATGTGACTCATTCGAGTTTGACACCCGTGGTCTATAATATAAGGACCCCCAAGTGGCTGCCACAAGGAAGAAGGGGTCAACCTATTCTCCAAAGCACCCAAAGGCAGAACAAGAAGCAATGGATGGAAACTAATCAAGGAAAGGATCAACCAAGAAATAAGGAGAAATTTCCTGATAGAACAATTTATTGGTAGAACAACTTGCCTTTAGAAGGTGAGGATGGTCCATCACTGGAAGTTTCTAAGAAGAGATTGGACAGCCATTTGTTTGAAATGGTATAGGCCATGAGTTTCACAGCCCGCGGGGCCAGATGCGTCACGCGCTGGCCATGCCTGTGCCCAGTTTAGCAAAGGGGGAAAAGGTCATGATATGTCACATGACTCCACCATGACAATGTGAGTTTGACGCCCCTGGTATAGGTTTTCCAGCTTGAGGAGGGATTGGATTAGAAGATCTCCAATCTTCCCTTCCAACCTTTTATTCCATTATTCTGAGCACATACTGTACATTCTATCTTTGTATGTATACACATACACACATTAGGAATATATAAGGAACATAGCTATTGATAAACATGTAATGCCCTGTTACAAGTCCCTGTAAACTAGCAATCTCAAATTAAGGGAAACAGGACCATGATTTATATGGAGAATAGATAGAAGTGATGTAGGAGATCCATGTTAATCCTTCCCTTTTAAAGCCTGAAAGACAATAGTGGGGTGGCAAGGCTGGTTGAGATATACAGTAGCAGAGCAACCCTAGAATTTAATTTAAGGAGGAGTCAGGCCTTGCCTTAGTTTACAGCAGTCTCTGAGAACCTCCAGAAAGTTCTACCTGGAGGTTCTACCAGGCAGAGAAGAGGGCAAAGATTTAGAGGTAAGTGCTCCAGCCAGAAGTGCTTGCTGCAAACTTGCCTGAACTCACTATCCGACTCTGTTGTTACATCTTCAAACCCACAAAACTTTAACCTTAAACTGTCTACCGTGGACCTCACTCCATTCCTAAGAGGTCTGTAAGAGGGCATGCATAAGTGCACCAGCGTGCCTACTGTCCCTGTCCTACTGTTCCCATGTATTCATACTTCATTTATTTATTTATATGTTATGTTCATACTTATACTTGTTTTCTCATACATGCTTGACTAAATAAATAAATAAAAATAAATAAAACTGCTTTGGTGCTATTCTGTACATACACCTGTGCTTGAGAGAACAGTTAACAGATAACAGATAATCAGAGTTGGAAGGGACCTTGTAGGTCATCTAGTCCAACCCCCCACCCAAGCGGGAGACCCTACACCATTTCTGACAAATGGCAGTCCAATCTCTTCTTGAAAGTCTCAAGTGATGACGCTCCCACAACTTCCGAGGGCAAGCTGTTCCATTGGTTGAGTGTTCTCCCTGTCAGAAAGTTTCTCCTTATTTCTAGGTTAAATCCCTCCTTGTTTAGTTTCCATCCATTATTCCTTGTCTGGCCTACCGGCGCTTTAGAAAATAGCTTGGCCCCTTCCTCCCTGTGGCAGTCCCTCGAATATTGGAAGACTGCTATCATGTCTCCCCTGGTCCTTCTCATTATTAGACTAGGCCTCTACCCCACAATAAATCCAGCTATCCATTATGAGGGGACTGAGAGATTTTTCTCCATAGGAGAAACAGTGATTGTATAAAGGCAGAGGGAAAGCTTGAAAATAAAGATGGCAAATGAGTTAACTGTTCCAAGGATGAGTCTCATTGTTAAAACTTACTAATCTTTTCTAAAAACTCAAAAGTTCAAGTCCTCATTTCTCCCTGCCTTGTTTTAAAGTTCTGGTGTGGTTGGGGAGCATAAGGTCATGAACTGCAGTGAATCAATTGCAGAATTAGCCCTTTTGTGACAGAATCAATAACAAGCATCAGAGGCAAACAAACAAACAAACAAACAAACAAACAAATAAATAAATAAATAGCCCTCTTGTGGTCACCCAATGTCTACGTGAATACACTCACATCCCTTTACACTTTTCCAAGTGGTTAACCTTCCAACTGAGTCTATCCTTGAACTTTAGTCCTGGTGGCGTTTTCTTTTTTCTATTCCTTTTTCACCTCATCTCAGAACTGGTGATGGAGATTATTGCTGTTGTGTTGAAATGCTCAAGCAGGTGCCACCCACCTTCCCCTTTAAAGAAGCCCTTTAATTTGTCATGAATGGCCAAGTGTGGGCCTCCTTTGTTTGCTAGCAGGACTTAAATTTCAGGGCTGAAAGGAATGAACACCTCATGGGAGGGGCATGAGAAGCGTGTGTGTGTGTGTCTGTGTGTAAGGGGGGCGGGGAGATTGGGAAATCAAAGTCAATATAGCCAAGCAATTATGAGATGTTCAGCACTGACCAGGCCTGCCTACAAAGAAGGATAGAGAACTTGTCTCTCTCCATTTCCCCCTCCCCCGCAGTTCTTGGTCAAAGGGGAGCGAAATGAATATTTGTCGTTTGAGGAACTGGAAAGCTGTTGCCCGGGGAGAATAAAAGAAGCTTTTTAGGATGTGGCAGCTGCTCCAGCCCCCCCCAAGCCATGGTACCTGATACCACAATCTCACTTCTTTGTGGGGTTTTGGCCATCTTTTGAGAATCACAGGAAAAGTATTCAAGGTAGAGACAATAAGAAATGTCAAAGAGAGAGGAAATTCAGCATTTAAAAGACCACTGAGTGACACACAGGTCAGATCAAAGGGAGAAATTTTCCAGGTATTTATAATTGCGGTGCTAATCGGAATTAATAAAAGAGGCCTAGACTGAAGGACTGATGTTGGAATCCTTTACTTTACCAAAAAAAAAAAAAAAAAACAATGTTATGTTTTAAAGCAGAGAAAAATAGCCAGCCATTCATTCAGTTCATCATTCATTCAAGCTTCCCCTTCTGTATTCATCAATGGGGAAAAGCTCCTTTGTCGATTGTACTTGAAGTCCTTTGCTTTCAAAACGGAACGATTGAGGGTAGTTTGAAGGTGAAACAGAAGGTGGAGCTCGAGGGTAATCATCTGAGATTTGGCAGAGTTGAAAAAAAGAAATCCTCTTTTGCCAGACCAGATTTCTGGATCCTAAGCAAATAGTTTAACCTTGTAACTTTCATATTATTGACATTCTCCCTGCTGTGTTTAATCTCTTAGGATTAATATTTCACAACAATGCGTCGGTAGGCATGTTCCCAGATAATAGTTTGACACTGATATTTCTCCTCAGTCTGGACCCACTGCAGGCATGCAAATCTAAAAGCTTTACAAAGGGATCCTGGAAAGGAACCAAGATTTCTTCGTCTTCCACATCTCTTTTGGAGTACTTGGCAATTTGTTCTCCACATCCTAACTCTCTAGTCATGATCCTGATTGAGGAAAGACTTTAGATTTTTTTTTTTCCTCTCTGATTAGAGAAATCGGAACCTCCATCCATCACCGAGTCTCGAATTCTCGGAATCTTCTTAAAGCCATTTTCTAGTTTAAGGCCAGTTCCTACAAACATACGTTGCTGAAAATGTAGGGAGGAATGTTGGCCACCAGATTTTGTTTTATTTTTTTAAAGATAAAGGTAAAGCGCTGCTAAATTGAGCCGAACACTTGATGATCACATAGATTCACATGTTCTTTTCTTGACTATAATAGCCAAAGTACAAATTAGCTTCCAAGTCCTCGTTTTGTTTGTTTGATTTCCCAGGCTGCACTATCATTCATGTATCTGTGGTGGTCTCCAGCGGTGGGCTGCTATTTCAGGCCTCCAGAGGGCCTCCAGAGCCCGGGGAGGGTGTTTTTCCCTCCCAAAGGCTCAAAGAAAAACTCCAGAGCCCCAGGAAGTTGAAAACAAGTCCCCATCATGGTGCAGGAGGCTGACTAGGCCACACCCACCATGGCCATGGCCATGCCCATCCAGCAACTATGGAGATAACTGGCTGTTGATATTTTTGAAGCCCACCCCTGGTGGTCTCCCATCTAAATATTACTCTTCTGTGATCCCACATAGCTTAACAAACAAGGCTAAATAAAGGGGAACCTTGGCATTTGAGGAAAGTCTGATATAGGATAGTTCATAAGCAATTCTAATAATTTGCCTTACAGAGAAGTTTTGATACAACCCCGATTGCTGCTGGAGAACTGATTATTTATTATAAAGAACTGAAGTTCTAGTTTTGAACCACCAGAAATAATGTCCATGCGAATTCTACGGCCACGGAGTTGGGAAATTATATTTGTACTTACCCAGATGATAACCCATTAATTGGAACAAAGCCAGTCTTAGATTTAAAACCATTTCATTTTTCAACATAGTAACTTCAGATTAAAAAGACAAAAGGCAATTGTCACTCTTTGCTTTATCACTCTTATCACAAATAAGAGTTATTACTCTGCTCTTTGTCTATACATTGCATCCAAAATATGATTAATAATGAAAAATGTGATAAGAAGGCTTATTTATGTCTTTTGTCTTTTCTTCCCACCATCCCAAAATTCTCTTTCCTTTGGGGGAATGACTATTCTTCAGCCAAATCATCATTTCTCACCATCAAACAAATCCATCTGTAACAGAGATCATAATTTTAAAACACATGAGAACAAATGTTTTGTATTCATACTCTGTCTGTGTATGGGAAACGGGCTATGCTTTCTTTTCGTCATTTGGAGCTTGAGACCAAAATTTGCCTTTCCCAAAAGCCAACAAAACTAAGCAAACTTGGTTCTCAAATGCATCTGCTCCCAAATGGAGATCCATATGTTCACCTTTTCAAAATTTAAAAAAGCAACCTAATTCATTCAAATTTTTCCAGCTGTTTCCAGGATTCCATTATTATACCCTCTCTTAGTAAGGTATACTTCTAGTTGCTTCTGTTTCGATCTACAAAGTAGACTGACAAGGATGGAGGGAGAGAAAGTAAAAAATGTTCATTGTGATGTCACAATGCAATACCCATGACTCATATTCTCAATTAAGATGCGGCTTTTTAAGTGTCATCTGTATTTTCTTTGTCTCACTGGTGCTCATTGATGGAAATGTCAGATTGCCTGAATGTTTCAAATTGGTAACCTCCTGTTTTACAAGCCAAATTTGCTATACCAACAACAGTCAGTGCTCAGATATTTACAACCGTCTAATTGCTGGCCAATCATTAAATTACATAGATGCCTTTAATGCTAGGGTGAAGCTGTGTGGTAGCCATTATTCTGCTGTCCTGCAGCAGCCCCTACAAAGTATTTTTGGCTGTCCTGCCCTACATAAGAGGTACTACAGACAAAATCAGTAAGATACTATACAGGTATCACATCAAGACTGCTTTCAAAACAGAAAAATAGCAGCCATCCTAAGAAACCCCAAAGACCTGGAAAACCAAGGCATATATGAAGTCCCCTGTGCATCATGCCCTGCCACATACATTGGACTGACCAATAGAAGAATAAGTACCCGCCTAGAAGAACACAAAAATGCAGTAAAAAAGCTGGAACACATTTCCTCACTAGTCCAACACATGAAAATCACAGGTCATAGCATCGGCTTCAATGGCACCAAAACCCTAGCCACTATAGAAAATCCCAGCTACAGAATTATCAGAGAAGCCATAGAGATTGAAAAATGACCTGAAAGCATGAATAGAAGAGATGACTCCACCAGACTGTCAATTATCTGGAAGCCTGCACTCTCAAACAAAAAAATCTCCACACTACAAGCCAAGCAAACACCTGGACACAAACAGATCCCCCCGATACCTCCAGCTCAAATACACCCCAACCAGGCACCCAGATGAAACATAGCTTGCTAATAAATGATAGCTGTCCATTTACTCAGAGCCAAGCTGCACTAAAAGCCTCCAATACAGGAAACACAATGTTGCCAGCCAGTCAAGACAAAAAAAAGCCACAAAACAGACAGAAGATATTAGAAACACCAATCAAGCAGAACACAGCAAACTCCAAGACCAATAAACACAGACCAAGACTCCCAACCAATCAGGATGAAGAAAGAAACCCTTCTGGCACAGCAGTAGGCTAGCCCCAAATTTAAAACTGAAACGGCTGTGAAAGTCTGACTCACAGACAAACATTATACAGAAGCCTGAGGATGGCAGGTGAGATTCTGCCAAAACGTTGCTACAACTTTAAAAGCACAACTATAATGACATGGGAAAATACTCGAACAAAGCTGAATACCATCTATATATATCTATATAGATCTCTATCTCTTTCTTTCTTTCTTTCTTTCTTTCTTTCTTTTCTTTTCTTTTCTTTTCTTTTCTTTTCTTTTCCCCTTGTATTCTATGTGCATTAACTGAAATGTACTTTCTATATCTGATTTCTCTCTTGCACATACATAAATACCATATATTATCCCAACAGCAGTAGAAATCCATGGCTAATGTAAAAGTTGCACGATTACATTAAGGCAATTTCGCAATTCTTCCTTAAAATGGCTGCTTTCCCAGCTATTGTTCTACTGGAAAGCAGGCATCACATGCTTACAAAGGAACCAGACTTGATCTGTTTCCCTGGAAGGAGACTTCACCCAAAAGAGCACCCAAGATACACTGCTTGGTCTGGCTCATTTAATCAGAAGCTTCTGTCTAAAGGTGGGCAACTCATGGCTCCCAACAACCTGCATACCATGACTGAATAATAAAAGGTACTAGCAATTGTATTTCAGCAAAAAAAAACAACTCATAGATTCCTTCCTCATGGTTTACATACAGGAACCAAACTAGTAATCATGCCACTTTTCTAAAGTATCTTTCTCCTGCAAAAGTCACAAAATGGCACTTTTCTCTCAGCTGTTCCTCTGACTTCAAAGGGATGGATCAGGGCAGTGGTGGGATTCAAGTTTTTTTTACTACCAGTTCTGTGGGCGTGGCTTGGTGGGTGTGGCAGGGGAAGGATACTGCAAAATATCCATTTGCACCCCACTCCAGGGGGAAAATCACTGCAAAATCCCATTCCCTCCCCATCCCACTAACCTGCTTTCCAGCTCCGTTCTCCTATGCAGGGCAACAAAAGAAGACCCAGCCGATCAGCTGGGACTCGGGAGGCAGAGAATAGATGGGAGCAGGGACAGTCAGAGATGATATTAGCCGGTTCTCTGAACTACTCAAAATTTCCACTACCGGTTCTCCAGAACTGGTCAGAGCCTGCTGAATACCACCTCTGTGTCTGGGTGCATAAAAGATTAAGATGGTAAAGCTAAAATGGCTCAAAATTAACATACAGGGTATTTTAGAACGCCTGTGTGAATTGGACTTTGCTGGGGAAATTTGGTTCTCCAATATGAACATTTAAGACGAGTTTCAGAGATGATGAGAAAAAAGAAAAAAGATGAGAATGGTGTATTAAAATAAAAACCAACAGAGAATCAAGGGAGACTGTGATAAATCCAAATACAATACACGCATTGAACTTTTCCAGGTGACCTTGCTTTCTTTCTCCCACCCATTCTGAATCTAGTTTAAAATGTACCTAGATTGATCTGAGCTATTTGGGCTATTTTAAGATTATAGCAAACCCGGTACAATTATGATGGTACTGAAATATTAGAATTGCTTATAACTGCAAGTCTCTGGTCAGGATATTGTCCGAACAATGAAGGATCCTATCCCACTCCGTTCACAAGACCACATGTTTGTAACAACTTAGCGAATAGAGAGGTCTCTGGTGCTTCGACACTCGTTGCTCTTTTAAATATGCTTCATCAAGCTTGGCAAGAACATTGCAACCCAGGCTTGCCTTGAAAAAAATCATGCTCTGGAATTCAAGTTCCAAGGGCAAAGTGAGAACAAAGTTTCCTTTACATGCACCAGCTATACCGAACATTTAGAGAGGGTGTAGCTTTGCAAGTGAAGTAATCACTGGAATAAGTGCAAATAAGACCAGCAGCCAATCTTCTGTCATCTTTAGGTTATTCCAGTAGACTGGATTTCTTTTTAGCATTTACTAGCAGATGGTTGTAGTTTGGCATCATGAGCTGAAGATTCTTCTTGTTTTTCCTTGCACACCTGAAGTTTCTAAGAGCATCTAGCATATATTTTTGGTGAGGTATAGATAGGACATTTAGCTTTGCATAGGAGAAATACCACCAGTACAGTACAAAAACTGGCTGAATTGAGAAGTGGGAGAAGACAAAGAGTAGAATTCTAAAAACCTTTGAGTATGTCACTCTCCCAATCTTTAGGAAACTGAAGGAACTAAGTTGGAATTTAATTTGGCTATGGGTTAGCTTAAGTGGGGTTTTGTGGGCCTAGATTCCCAACGGAAAAAGATTCTTCTATGAGAGGAGGAATATGATGGCATTTCAGCTTTCCATGCCCTACCAATTGTCAACATTTCTTTGGAAGCCTTTTGGTCTAGACGTCCACTGAAGAGGCTGCCGGACAAGTTTATGCAAAATCAATAAAAATAAGATTGTTTCAGATTCCCCCATCAAAGAGACATGTCAGAAAAAGAAAGAGAGGAGAGCAAAATAAGCGAAGTCCCCTGTTTTGATGTTAGAGAAGGTGGTGGCCAGCTCTAAGGGCCATAGATTAAGGACTAAATGGAGTTTCCCATTCAGTAGGACCAACTGTAACATTCTACTTCTCCTCTCCTCTCTCCTCTCCCCTCCAGTCTCCTCCCCTCTCCTCACGTTTCTTCCCCTCTCCCCTCCTTTCCATAATCCCCTGGTGGAATGATTATTGCCAAATGAGGTTGATGGAACTAGAATGAGCTAGTTCCTTTTTAATGTTGCCTTGCTTCCCATCCTCCTGCATCGAAACATCAATATTTTTATTTATCCATTTAGCAAATTTATATAGCTACCGATCTCACCAAAAGTGACTCTAGCTTTAAAACAACTCCTTTTCAACCCCTTTAGCAGGGAAGATCCACCACTTTTATTCTTCCTGCCCATGGAAATGGCACCACAGCAGTAGACAACAGGCCAACCTCACTCAGTACACCACATGACTGGGGACTGGTTATTCATCCCTTGGCTGCCTCTCTCTTATGCATGGATCTGGGAGGGGAATCAAAGTCCAGGCAGGATCCTTTTGCATACCACAGTACTGGATAGGTAGCCCAATGAATCTCACAATAATGGAAATGGGGAGAAATCATATTGTTGTGAAATAGTCAATAGTCCATTTATTTCAATTAAGTTAGAAGAAAGTACATTCCAAGGTACATCAATGTTCTGGGAGTAACACTACTTCTGAATTCCAAAGTGTGTGGATCACAAGAGCAAATCCCAAAGAATCACTCCTCAGATGTGGGACTCAGCTTGCCTTGCAGGACTCCCAAGCTTTTACCTCAGCCATAGCCAAGTGACCCTCCTCAGATAGGTATGGAGCCAGTATTTCCACACCCAAAACTCTCGAGCTTGAATTATTTATTTCTGTAGTTATTTATTTGTTGTAGCTTAACCTCCACTCAATCCAGAAGAAATAAATCTCCATTTAGCAAATATTTTAAAATAAATACCACAATAATTATAACCGTTGTAAACCACACAGCATCTCCTTTGAAGTTAATGCATCGAACTAACGTTGAAGTTAAGGGCTTCACCACTAATCTCAAGGGAACTTTTGGAAAAGCCAGATTTTTGCCAAATTCTAGAAGTTCATGAAGTGGGGGGGTGGTATCCTCACATCAAGAGGCAGGCTCTTCCATGGTGAGGGAGTTCCTGTTAGGCTCCCTCCTGCCCAGGGATGGGCTTCAAAAATTTCAGCAATGGGTTCTCTGCCCGGTTGCTGGGTGTGTGTGGCCATGGTGGTGGGTTTGGCCTAGTTGGCCTCCTGCACTCCAGAGGCGGGCTTTCTGCCTTCCCTGGGCTCCAGAGACTTTCCTTGAACATCCATGAGGCCGAAAATGGCCTCCCCAGGATCCGGAGGCTCTCTGGAAGCCAGAAACAGGCCCATTTCTGGCCTTCCCAAACTTCCGGGAGACTCCCCAGGCCTCCGTGCACCTTGCACTTACCTGAATCCAAAACAGGCCATGTGGGGACTCCTGGGGCGAGGAAGGGTGGTCAGGGCCAGTCGGGAGTGGGATTTGGGAGTTGTCGGAACTGCACAGTATCTTAGCTGAGGCTCTCCCAAACCCTTGCAAGCCCCCAGCAGACCACCCTGGCAGGGGATGGGTTTGGTCTTTTGTAAGGGCTCAGTGGCTATTTGGATTCAGGGTTTTGAATTTATCCGGGAAAGGCGGCCTCTTAGATATCCAACCCCTGAGCCATACAATACTTTGAAAATAGCAATCAGCATTTCACATTGCATTTGGAAATGCATCACAGCTCTCACAGCAAAAGTATCAGATGTCAATAACCTGACTGAGGAGTAAACAGATGGGCTGTTGCATTCTGAGCCAGATGAAGTTTCCAACTGATCTTCAAGAGCAGCCCCAAATATACCCTTGTTTGTAGTAGACTTTGGCCAGCTCTTCAACATGATTGCAAACTTTGGTTGCTTATTATTGTTTACGATGTTTACTTTGGCCGGTGGCTGGAGGCATAATCAGAGGACAAAATCTAGAGCTTTCATCTGGCCATAACATTTCCTTTACCAGCCGTACATGTCCAGATATATTATCAAGATTTAGCGTCAGCAAACATGCTTTCCTGTTAGGAAAAAAAAAAAAATAGAAATATATGTTTTTACTTTTTTTTTTTTAAAAAAAAAGGTTGTCATTCCAGGACTTTATGGAATTTAAGAAGCACTACCAAGAAATTTATGAGATTTTGGTTTATTTTCTACACTGGTATGTGCAAGACTGTGGCTTTGAAAACCATCGAATAAAATAATGCAATAGATCAACTTTTGGGGTTAATGATAATGCCAACTCAAACCTTTGAGTGAATAAGAAAACCCTTGGCTTCCTCTCTGGAACTAAGCAGGACATCGGGGAGTGTGTTTTATAGTATAGTTTCTTCTACTTCATATTTGGAATTTTTGCTCTGTGCCAAGATATTGCCTCCATAAAGAATCTTCTGCATTCAATTTTTCTCAGGCAAATCATGCAGCTAAAATCTAGGGATGGCTCTTCAGCCAGGGTGGATGTGCTTTTTTTCTCATTTGGCCTCTGGTCGCTGGTCCCCTCTACAACAATCACACTACTTCTTTCACAAGTACACTTTGCTGAGCTGGCCTACATCTGTCTCCATGATCCACTCAGGGTGTCAACATTCATAGACTTTTCCAAATTCCAACAGACTGACGCTAAAGTAGAATGATGCCTCCTGAAAAATAAATTAATGAATACAAGACCCTGGTTTGCAAAGGGAGAGCTAGACTTGGGCTTCAAGCATGCATCGATTTCAGTTCCCTTCTGAATAAACAGATTTCTTTTTCTCAGGTTGTGAGCATTTCATCCTCTCAAGAAGGAATGAGCAAATCATCATGCTCTGAATAGGCCAAGTCTCTCTCTCACCCCACCCCCGTACACTTTTTAAAGCAACCAATACAAAATTTTAACAAAGTTGCCAACAGTTATCAGGATGCTTTCTTTTTTCTTTTTTTAAAATTTTTTTTATTGATTTTTAAAAACAAACATAAACAAACAAAACATAAAACATCTTTTTTGAAAGCAGCATAATCCTGGGTTACATCTCTTCGTACAGACACAACTTCAAATTCATGCTCATTTTTATATTCCATTCCATATCTAATTACTATTCTACATTTTCTATATAGCTTCTCCCCTCTTTTAACTTTCTTAATTTTATTTTATTTATTTCATCTCAATTCAAATCATTGTACTTATATTCTTTGTCTGCCCTGTTTCAACTGTCTACTCTCTTTTCTCATTGAACAAAATTTCTCCTGTAATCACTGATTGGAATATGACGCCTTTATATCTTTCCCCTAAAATTATAACACTTAATATAATACATAACTTCCATTCGGATTCTGCTTGGTACATTCTAAAACTACACACTCTATTTTGAAAAAAGAAAAAAATTATAAATGTATAATATAATTAAAACAACAATCCATACCAATTCAATTCTATCATTAATATTAATATTCATTTAAATCTTAACATTTTACACATTACTTTTCAGATAAGTATTATACTTCTATGGGAACACTTATAAATTTTCCATAGTTAATTCCCCCCCACTTCACTTATATTTTATAAAACATTGTGTAATTAAAATGTTCCCGTTCCTTCCTAATTCAATTCTCTCATTTATTTTGTTCACAAAACTTTCACTAAATTACACTGACTATTTTAAGTTATCAGGATGCTTTCTTATTATGTGTGTGGGTGGATGGATAAATAGATTTCTCATTCTCAGCATTTATTCATTCAATATAGATTTAAGGTAACATGAAAAAAAAGGAAACCTGCCCAACTGCACAAATGTGAGGCGGGGGGGAAGCAAATTTGGCTCTGCTTAAATGTTTGAAGAAACCCTCCCACTCGCACCATCATCTTCATTATTCCCCCATCATTGCATACTGCACAGCTCAAGTGCCTGAACCCCACCCAGAAATGTTTAGTTTGGCCCCTAGGGACTGAATAGTTGCCCTCCATTCAAATTAACCCAGTGTTAATCCTGGCAGCTTTACATCTTGGCAACTTTAAGATATGTGGACTCCAGCTCCCAGAATTCCATAGCCAGTATGGCTGAGAAACGTTGGATTAGGCAGAAATAGAATTGTTGGAATTCTAAGTGCACATTAACACTGTTTCCCATTTTGAAAATGCCAGTTTACACTAGAAGCAGACATTTGGAGCGTTGGAGCAAATTAGCATTTGAAATCATGGTGCTTTGACCTGTACTGTACTGATTTTGAAAGATAATCTTTAATTTGAATGTTGAAGTGTTAGTTGGATCCAAAGCTTTTGCTGGAGAGCTATTTGATGTGGCTTGGCTGGGACATTTGTCTACCACCCTCTCCTCCCCTTGCAACTAGCTTGGAATGCATACACCGGGTGGGTGAGTCAAATCTGATGAGAAACACCGCTCCCTTGCTTGAAAAAAGATGGCTCCAATTCCCCTTTTCTTGTCTGTATCTCTGCAAGCTGGCCCAGATTCTTGAATTTGGAATAACAAGAGCCCGATCAAGAGATGAAAAATGGGCCAGAATTCAAACAGGTAAGGGATATGTTGGCAACAGTTGTGACACTGGGGCTTGCAAGTCCTGCCAGCTGGCTCCAGTTGTGAAGCTGTGCTTGAGCGGGGTTTTTTCCTCAACCTCATAGCCCTTGGTGCCATCTCCTCAGCTGACTGATGAATGAGCAAGCAGTTTGGAGAGTCTTCTCTTTGGAGTCACCCAGCCCTTTTGCCAGGCAGAGAGAAACGCATTGTGCCAGCTGCACGGAAAAAACATTCCCAACCCCCCACCCACCCCGGTCACTGTTCTCTATGGTTGCCCACTTCCTTGCAGGCTCCCTAAGCAGAGGAGTGTAATACTCTTTTCGTGAAATACGTCTGGACTCACTCGATTGTACTAATGTCTGATATGCAGTGCGGATTCCAGACTGATGAGCTGTATTCAAATATTGGTCTGGCAAAAGTTTTGTATGCTCTAGTTCAGCTGTCGTCAACTGGTAGGCCGTGAGAAAATTTTGGTGGGCCGCAGAGAAATCTCACCCCCAGAGCACCCCCCTCCCAAAGCAATTAATCCAGGTTGTGCAGAAACACAAGGCTGCACAGCCCACATGGCCCGCGGGAACCCTCCCCGCCCACTCACTCCTTACCTGGTAAACTTGCCTGCTAAGTTGCTATTTTTCCTTTTTCCGACAATCATCTGTTCTGCTGTGCTGGGAGATTTAGATTAGCTAGGAAGCAGGAAATGGTTGGATTTCTTGCTTTCTAGCTAGTCTTTAGATCTTCGGCTCAGCACAGCTGAACCTTCCTTAGAACTGAAGGTTTGCTTGCAAGCAAATTCAGTGCAGACTCACGGCAAACAAATTTGAGGGTCTGAGCTAGCTGATGGCAGATAGATATTAAAGCATCCTCACTTTCAGGATGCAAGGGGTATTTGACCAATGAAACAGAATAGTCTAGAAGAAAGAGATGGGCACTGGAGTGGGCCTATTAGGATAGAGATATGAAACATACCACAACTACTTTATATAGCATTGTTATATTTTTAAGTCCAAAATTGTGCTGCCTTTTTCCAGTAAAATGCTACCAAATTCTGTAGTGGGATCTTGAGGAGGGGTGCAGGACCCACCCAAAATAGAAAACGTTGTTACCAGTGGTGGGATTCAATTTTTTTTACTACCAGTTCTGTGGGCATGGCTTGGTAGGTGTGGCAAGGGAAGGATACTGTAAAATCTCCAGTCAGGGATGGAATTTGCTGGTTCTCTGAACTACTCAAAATTTCCGCTACCGGTTCTCCAGAACAGGTCAGAACCTGCTGAATACCACCTCTGATTGTTACATGCCGGGCCCGGGTTTAACATATATATCAAAATACCTGTCCTCCTCATCTAGTTTCTTTATCACCCCTTCAATCCATCCAAACAGTTTTTCCCGATCGTGATTGGTCGCCATAGACTGATGCGATTGGCCAGTAAACGGGCTGCCGCGATTGGCCCTGCCAAGAGCGGCAAACTCAAATCGCCTTCACTGGCTGCCTAGCTGCAGCCAGCCCTATATAAGGGGCTGCTGCAGCTGGGGTTGTTTGCTCAGATCTGAAGTCACAAATAAAGAGCTGTTGTTACTATCTGAGTCTTGCCTCCATTCTTGAACCATCCTCCCAGATCCAACACATCCAAACAGTTTTTCCAGAACCATCCTTGAATTCCCAATGTTGGTTTCCATTAAGGGAAGCCAAGCTTTGTTATCTACATATATTTCTTTTCAAATATTTCTTACGGAATCTACTTGTCATCTGCACATCCTAAATCTGGGATGTGGGTATGTGTTTTTTGTTTCACAGTAAGTAATAATATACTTTTCATCTTTGCTTTGTTCCCATGTCACATTATTGTTTAATAGTAATATTTTCTTTTCCATCTTCTCTACCCGTTCCTTTTCTCCTTTGGTTTTGTACCCATTACAATGACAGCAATAATACTTCAAACACCTGCTTGATTTAGTTAAGCAACGGTTAGTTCTGTTATTAATACTACATTGATTTTAAAAATTAACATCTTAATAGAAACCACAACCATTAATAATAGAAATTAACTAATTTTGAAAAGCAAAAGTAAATTTTCCTCCTCCATTTATTTGACAGGGTAAAATCTAAATCTAAATCTGCTATTACCAGCATTGTACCTATCTGAGCAATTTTCCACTTGTTCTATTTAGAACTTCTATGCAGTACTTGTACATTATATGGCTATAAGCAAATATATAAGCAGTGCAAAACTTGAATCTGTCAACTGTCCCTGTTCCTTACCCTTCCTAAACACCATACATTCAAAACTGAGGAAATCAACATGCACCTGTTGATAGATGGATTGATCATTTAATGTTTCCATGTGTTGAGCTGTCCATAGGATAGCCTATAATTATATAGCTAAGATAAAGACAAACTGAGTGATATTCCATGCAAAAACTAGGCAATTATGTTTTAAGATGTGTGTGTATGTGATACGATCTGATGTGTTTCTGGACCTTTATTTAATTATTCAAAAGATTTATATCAGAAGATTTAGTTATACAAAAAACATTGGATTGCACCAAAATGGACAAGCTCACATTGGAAATGAAAGACAAGGAGGATTCCGAATATTATTTAATATGGGACAAAGGGCATGAGTACTTAAAAAACAGATGTAAAAATTAGGAAGAAGGATTATTGTAAATAAAGCAAGAGACCTTAATAGAGCATTAATGTTGGTATGTATATAATAATGTATATAAGATATATGTATTTATCAATGTCAAAACGTTGTTACAAATATAAGTGAGATTTGTATTTTTGAAAATTGCAATAAAACATTTTTTTTAAAAGATTTGTACAGCCACCTATCTTATAGGCAGCTCTGGGTGACTTCCAATCAAAAGTAAAAACAATATAAAAGCCATAATAAAACTATAAAACTAAACACATTAGAAGCATTAAATACAAGAAAAACCTGGTGCCAAGTCATATAGTCTCCTATCACAGCACTTGGGGGAAAGACGCATCTTCAAAGATTTACATAAGGCTAGGAGGGCAGGTGCCTGCGGAACTGGGGTGGGTGGGATTTCTATAAGTCAGGGGCAGTCACAGAAAAGGCATGCTTTCCAGTTCCCATCAGATGGCCGTATTTAGGGGAAGGGACTAAGAGAGTGTCCAGCCTATTTGATTTGATTTAGCCATATGGAACAGGCAGACCGGCACCCAGAGATTTCACACATTGAGATATGAATGAACAGGAAATTCTAAAAAAAACAAAAACAAAACCCACTTCTCGAAGTTGTCGTTCAATTTAGTCTATCAAGCTCTTTAACCAGTGGGGGGCTGCAACCAGTTAATGCGCTTGTGTGCGGCATTCAAAATACAGCAATTTGAAGCTCAGCTGTTTACCTTCTAGGGCGGCCCTGGTAAGTAGAACAGCGGAGGCATGGAAATCAGATGTGCCACGTGACTCAGCTGAGCCAGAAAGAAGGAAATATAGGACAGGATAGGGCGGAGCCAGCTGATGGTGGTCCAAACTGGTAGCAGCCCACCACTGTCTTTAACTAAAAGATACATGGAAACAATATAGAATAGAGCTGGAAGGGACTTTGGAGGTCTTCTAGTCCAGCCCCCTGCTCAAGCAGGAAAATCTATATCATATTAGATAAGTGACTGTCTTGTTTCTTCTTAAAAACTTCCAGTGATGGAGAGTGCCCATGATTTCTGCAGCCAAGCTGTTCCACTGGTTAATTGTCCTCATAGTTAGGAAGTTTCTCCTTAATTCGAAGTTTCTTCTCTCTTTGATCAGTTTCCAACCATTATTTCTTGTCCTGCCCTCTGGATGCTTTGGAGAATAATTTGACCCCCTCTTTTTGTGGCAGCCCCTCAAATACTGAAATACTGCTATCATATCGCCCCTAATTCTTCTTTTCTTCAGACTAGCCAGACCAAAAATCTGCAGTCGTTCTTCACATGGTTTAGTCTCCAGGTCTTTGATTATCTTAGTTGCTCTTCCCTGAACTTTTTCCAAAGCCTCAACATCTTTTTTGTAGTATGGTGACCAAAAGTATAGTTGCAATATTCCCGGTGTGGTCTTACTAGGGTTTTGTAAAGCGGCACTGATACTTCACGTGATCTTGATTCTATGCCTCTGTTTATACAACCCAGGATTGTATTGGCTTTTTTGGCTGCTGCTGCACACTGCTGGCTTTAATGATCTTTCTTTCTTCAGAAGGGATTGTGACTGAAAACTGATGGGGGTAACTCCCTGACAGTTGCCCTCCAGTCCCCTGAAGTAAGCCAAGACTCAGAAAGGCAACCTTGTCCATGCTGGCTAGTATTTTGCCTTGAAATAATCACAAGGCAAACATAAACCGTCCAGGCAATGCTAGAATCAGAGGAGACTACTTGCCTAATATCATAAGCTACAACACCTATGTGCCAAGCTTCTCAGATTGCCAGCCCTGACAGAGGTGGCATTCAGCAGGTTCTGACCAGTTCTGGAGAACCGGTAGCGGAAATTGTGAGTAGTTCAGAGAACTGGCAAATACCACCTCTGACTGGCTCCATCAACCCCACCTATTCTCTGCCTCCCAAGTCCCAGCTGATTGTCTGGGTCTTCTTTTGTTGCCCTGCACAGGAGAACGGAGCTGGAAAGCAGGTTAGTGGGGTGGGGAGGGAATGGGGATTTTGCAGTATCCTTCCCCATGCCCACCAAGCCATGCCCACCAAGCCACGCCACACCCACCAAGCCACACCCACCAAGCCATGCCACACTCACCAAGAACTGTTAGTAAAGCAAAATTGAATCCCACCACTGAGCTCTGAGCTTCCTGTTGTAGTTGAGCAATGAGAGGCTAGACCAGGGCTTGGTGCAACAAGACTTTATTGGAACAATAAAGGACTGAACGTGTTAGCCCTGCCTGGAGCAGGCTTTCAGCGATCAGCGGCTGGCCGGACCCTGCAGCTGGCTTTTTATAGCCGGCTGTCGAGGGAGGCCAGCCAATGAGGGGCAGCAAACGCCCCGCAGCATGAACGGACCTGGGTGGGGACTTTGGCAAGTTCCAGGGACATAACACCCTCCCCCAGATGCGAACACGCATAGTCACTTAAATAAGTGGGCGGTCTGTGCTGGCGCCCCAAGCGTCGTAACTCCAGTGAGTTACCAAGTGTCTCAGAGTCCAAGGAACCCGGTAGGGTTGGCGATGGGGTGCAGCCTCGTTCTGGGGTATGCACTGGCACCGGTGTGGCGCTTCTGGAAGGCGATGTTGTGGTCCCGTCTACTGGTGCCGGTGGCGGACCCATTGGGCAGTCCCGGTCAACTGCCAACTCTCCTGGTCCGGGTGGAGGTGGTGCCGTGGCCCTGGCATGGTCTTCGATGGGAGCTTGGTGTGGCACCTGGGGGTCGACCTGAGCCCACGATCCGACACTGGTGAAGGTACCCTGTCACTTCCTTAGCTGATCCAGGTGTCTTCTCCAGATGCGGCCGTCTTCCAGCTGGACTCGGTACGACCGGGGGCCGGTGATGGCTACTATCACTCCTGGAATCCACAGCAGGTCTCCGGCATAGTTCCTCGCAAATACATGTTCCTGCAAGACAAAATCTCTGACCCCCGTCATTGAAGCGAGGGGGTGTCAGGACAATAGTGAGGGTGGAGCCTGTCCAACACAGTTCTTAGGCGCCTACCCATTAGAAGTTTTGCAGGGGATTTGTTGGTGACCATGCAAGGGTCGAAAGTGTTGGCTCAGCAAGAAACGGGAGAGCCTGTGATGCCAATCTTTGCTGAATCTGGCTAGTGCTTCTTTTGTGGATCTAACGGCTCGTTCTGCCAATCCGTTGCTGGCAGGATGGAAGGAGCCGTGAAGATATGTCGGATGCCAAGGTTTGTGGCAAAACGGCTAAACTCTGTTGAGGCGAACTGGGGCCGTTATCTGAAACAATGGTGTCTGGTAACCCGTGTGTTGCGAATAGGCGAGTTAGAGCCTTGGTAACTGCTAGCGTGGTGGTTGTGGATAGTTGGGCCACATCGATCCATTTTGAGTATGAATCTATGACCACCAAAAGGTCTTGCCGTGTATTGGACCCGCTAAGTCAATGTGTAGCCTTGACCAAGGTGCATTGGCGCTCTCCCACTCGTGGGGTGGTGACTGGAGGGGATGGTCTGGATTCCTGGCAGGGTTGGCATGAGCTTACCCACTTGACGATGTCGTCGTCCAGGCCAGGCCACCAGACGTAGCTTCGTGCCAACGCCTTCATCCGGACGATGCCCGGGTGACCTGGTGTAGTGCCTCTAAGACTGGAGGCAAAGTGAGGCCGGAATAACCACCCGGTGCCCCACAGCAGGCAGCCCTGTATGCTGAGACAGCTCCTGTTGACGGGTCTTAAAAGGTGTGAATTCGGCTGAAAGGTTTGAGCCCAGCCACCCCTCCTCACCCAGTCCAGTACCTGGGCGATGGTTTTGTCCGTCTTGGATTTGGTGGCGATGGCGTTCTAGAGCGGTGACAGGAAGGTCGCGCTCGGAGACATCGAAGATGGTGTGGACCGGGCCGGGTCTTCTGCTGGAGCTGGCAGGGGGCAGCGGCTGAGGGCGCTCTGCGTGACTTAACGCTTTTCCTGGGCAGTGGATGAGCTTGTACGAATAGGCCGCCAGGAACAAGGTCCACCTCGTCATTCTGGGGACAACACTTGGGGCGTCTGCTTGTCCCCAGAAAGAAGACCCAGGAGAGGCTTGTGGTCCGTGATTAGCTCAAAGTTGTGGCCAAACAGGAATTCATGAAATTTCTTAATCAGGCCACTGTGGCTAAAGCCTCTTTGTCGATCTGACTATAGTTACGCTCTGTTGCTGAGAGCGTTCTGGAAAAGAAGGCAATCGGTGCCTCAGAGCCGTTGGGTAGTCTATGGCTTAATACGGCGCCAATCCCAAAAGGGGAAGCATCGCGGCTAGTACCAGTGGAAGGTGTGGGTCAAATTGAATAAGGACCGCCAGATGTGAGCAGTGTTTTGACTGCGCTAAAGCGGTGTCTTCCTTGTGTCCCCAGTGCCAAGGTGCTTTTTTATCTAAGAGCCTGTGTAGAGGCTCTGCTACTGATGCTTTGTGAGGTAGAAATGATGCATAAAAGTTCAATAATCCCAAAAAGGCTTGTAGCTCGGCTTTAGTGGTTGGCGTGGTGCCTCATGAATTGCCTTGACCTTGGACTCTAGGGGTGGATGCCTGAGGCGTCAATCTTATAGCCCAGAAAGTCCACCTGTCTAGTGGCAATGGCACATTTTTCCTTTTTTAATTTGAGGCCATGCTGTCTGAACCTGTCTAACACTGCTCTGACTCTCTGGAAGAGTTGGGGTCTGTCCCTCGGCGGAGACCAATATGTCGTCAAGTATGGTACTACGCCAGGGAGGCCCTGTAGTATATGCTCCATGAGGGATTGGAAAATGCCCGGGCAACACTTACGCCAAACTGGAGACGCTTGCACAGGAAGGCACCCCCCTGTTGGGTCACAATGGTCTGCAGTTCGGCCATTTGGTTGTCAACGGGAACTGCTGATACGCTGTGACATGTCCAATTTGGCAAAAATGTTGCCAGGCTCAAAGGTATGCAGTAAATGTTGAATGACCGGGACAGGGTACGTATAACTTGTAGAAAGCGGTTGATTGTTGTTTTGTAATCAGAACAAATTCTCAGGCTGCCATCTTTTTTAAGGGGTGTGACAATTGGCGCCTCCCATTTGGTGAAGTCTGTCGGCTCAATGACCCTTGCTTTAATAATTTATCGAGCTCTGCATCCAGTTTAGGCCGAATGGCGAATGGGACTCTACGCGGTTTCAGCCGGACTGGAACCGCTTGGGTCAACTGCAAATGAGATGGGGTACCATTATAACACCCCAACTCATTGCTGAATACGTCTGAGTAGTCAGTGAATAAGGAGTCAGTGTCAGAAGCTGAGACAGCATGGACTCCTGTTAACCCTAGGCCGAGGTAGGGGAACCAATCAAGCCCCAGAAGACTGGGGAGGTTGCCGTTAACTACCACTAGAGGCAGGTGGCCTTTAAAAGCTTTAAAATTAACCAGGAACTTGCCTTTGCCGAGCACTGGTATGTCTTTTCCCTGGTAATCCCTCAAGGAGATCTGGTACTTCTGGAGCTGGTTTCTGGATAGTCTGGGCTGGATTTTCTTGAGGGTGCTCCACGAGATGATTGAGAGTGCTGACCCCGTGTCAACCTCCATACGACAAGGTTTACCTTCTAACAGAACGGAAAGTGTTATTTTACTAATAGAGTGACAGGTGTGGTTAGCATGGTAGCAAGTGTGACAATTGAGTACTTGCCTTTGAGGCCCAGAATGGGAAAAGGAAGGAACCTTTTGTGCTGAGTTGTGCGCGGCCTGGCAGACTCTAGCGATGTGGCCTTTTTTGTGGCACTGGTTACAGATGGCACCCTTGAATTTGCACGTAGCTCTCGAGTGAGGTCCGCCACAGGATAGGCATAGGATGATGTGCTTGGGTGCGCTGTTGGTTTCTAGCTCAGCTCCTGCCTGCGGTTGTTTGGCATGGGTGAGGCGGTGGATGTCTGTTTGCTCATTAGGTCGCCTTCGTTGACTACCTCTTCTGAATGAACGGTGGCACAGCTTTGTCTGGGAACGGGGCCTTGAATTTCAGTGGCGGACTGGGTTGCCAGCTCTGCTGCCAAGGCTTCCTCGATGGCCTGGGATAAGTTGAGGTCCTTCCTGGCGAGTAGTCGTCTCTGGAGGTGAAGGTCTTTGACCCCGCAGACGAGCTGGTCAAGGAGCATGTCATCAAGATAGTTCCCGAACCCGCAGTGGAGGGCTGCAGTCCTCAAGGTGGCCATATATTGATTGACGGTTTCCTTTTCTGCTTGCTTCCTCATCCGGAAGGTGAAGCGCCTCGCGATTTGTGAGGGCCTGGGGAGTAATGGTTGGTGAGAATTTCTAACAATTCTGCCCAGGGATATTCTTTAACTCACGTGGAGCGACGAGTGCTGTGGCCGTATCAAAAACGATGGCTCCACAATAGCTGAGGAAGAATGACTTTTTCTGTGCTCCCCAGCATCAGCCAGACCGATAAAGCGTCGATGTAGTGGTTAAAACGATTCTTGTATGACTCCCATTTTTCTTCTTCCGGTTTGAACGGTGGGAAGGCTGGGTTGGAGTTCATGATGAGGACTCCTGTGTGATATGCTGTTGAAAAATCTCTCTGGGACACAAAAGGCACTTGGGCTCTTGTCAGGCTCGTGACTTCAGCTCTGGAGAGGCTTCATGACCTCTCTGCTCTCTCTGGGCTACAATTGGCTAAAAGCTGCAACGACTGTTGGCAGCGTTTGAAATTCGCGCTCCTGGAGAGCGAGGGCGGTGCTGGCTTGCTGCCTCTGATAGCGCTTTGGAGTTTGCGCCCGTGTGAGTGTCAGTAGCTTGGAATAACAGCACCGCGCTGTATCCCGGCTAGAAATCCAAACAACAGCCGTTTGAATTTTGCGCTCTTTTTGTGCTGGCGGCTGCGGCTCTGCATGGCGCTTCACTTTCCTCTGTAGCTTGCTAACAAGCGGCTACAGACGCTATTACTTTCGCTCTTGCTGACCGAGCTCTCCGGCGGCGCGGCTGCAGCTCAGCGGTTTTTTAGTGATTTCAGCTGTTGCGAATTGCCTCTGGTAGCCATCCCACCTTCGTCGCCAGTGTTGTAGTTGAGCAATGAGAGGCTAGACCAGGGCTTGGTGCAACAAGACTTTATTGGAACAATAAAGGACTGAACGTGTTAGCCCTGCCTGGAGCAGGCTTCCAGCGATCAGCGGCTGGCCGGACCCTGCAGCTGGCTTTTATATGAGGGGCAGCAAATGCCCCCGCAGCATGAACGGATCTGGGTGGGGACTTTGGCAAGTTCCAGGGACATAACATTTCCGAGTTCATCCAATTCAGGTCACGCTCAGCAATCGTCTCTGTAAGAGATCGAGTGACTCTGAGACTTTGGAGTTACTGCACAGGCTTGCTTTCTCCTCCACCAGATTGAGGAGCTACAGTCTAATTGTTTGTTGTGGTGTGCCAGCACAGGGTCATCATCCTTTGCTTTGGAGCATCAAATTAGATTAACTCAGAAAGTCCGACAAGTGAGAAAGGTGGGCATCCTGCCAACTATTACACTAATGGGATTGTGTTTTCTCCAGCAACAGGATGAAAGCACCAATATAACTTCCTTCAGGACTTGTGTCCACAAATATTGTATGGATTAATGCTAAGCTAAAACCACTTCTCCAGTTTCCTGGGTATTTTCTCCCCTTGTCAAAAAAATCTTCTGTTTTTCTACTTCATTCTCTGGGAACTAAAAAAAAATTGTTGAAAATATTGATTACTAGTATTTTTGAGCCTAAATGGGGTGAATTTCCATTGGACAGTTTCATTTGTGGCTTAACTGAAGTATGGGCAAGTCAGTGAGACCACCTTTCATCGGAGAAATGATTGCATAGGCCTAATAGCTGTAACACACTGCTCAGCTGTCTTGTAGGTAAGGCAAGTGGAAGAAAATCATACCCATTCTACAGGAAGTTCTCCAAAACATTCCTATCCTTTGAGTTAACTTTTCAAAGGTATTTTTCTTCCATCAAACGGAATATGAATGGTCGACAGGGGAAAAAAATACTTTTATCCTTAGGTCTAAAAAGGACCCTTAAGAATAAGACCGGAAAGGATAATATATGGAATTAGAGACCTGCCATCTTGAATAATATACCTAATCCATATCTGGACAAAGATCCGATGCCCAGCCCAGCAATTTATTTTTAAAAAATTGTCCAAGATTGTCCCTCATGCAGGTAATATGTAGGATCTACTTCTGAACTGCAGCCTCTCTTAGGAAATAAAGACAAAAATATAATTTCTAGTTTCTCAAGATCAACAGGGCAAATCTCTGATCATAAAACAACTTCTCTGTGCTAAAATCCATATTCCTAATTTCTTCTGTAACATAAACTTGATCAACCATCTATATGTTTCAAGACTTAATGTTATGGACAGCAGTAAAATGCTTCCCTTTGACAAACAATCAAGCAAAAGACTAGGAAAAGAAAAAAAATGTGCTAGTCCCAGGGGAAATCTACACATGGCTTGCTTTTTTTCACAGCACTGCCTAATGACAGTTAATAGTGTTGTGGCACATGAATTATTCAGAAGTTGAAAGAGGGAAGTGGGATTGTCCTATGAAATCACACTTTCCATTTTAGTTCAGCAGCTCTCTAAATAAAAGATTGCAGAGAAAGCAAATGTGAAAAAAAAAATCTATATTTCTAGGAAGGGCTTGTTTGTTTATTACAACCAAACAGCCTTCATTCCCACACTTCTGATAGTTTTTAATCAATCAAATCAATGAAAGCTGTTCCAAAAACAGCTCTCGCTTCAAAGCCAGCTCTAGGTATTGACAGCACAGGTTGGTTGCTCAAGCTAACGTTAAAAATAGCCCACTTAAAGACCACTTCTGCCAACACTGTCAGGGCAAGCCACTAGCATATAAAAGGAAAGCAAATCCTACTCGCTTACTGTCACTCATGATATTACTTATTTCAGAAATGAAACATCTGCAAGAAAACAACCAAACTTGGAGAGCATCAAAGACCCCACAGTTCAAACATGAACTACAAATATTGTCTTCTATAGGTTGTTTATTTTTTGTACAGAGGTGTCCATCCTTTAGTTTTCAAAGACAAACATTACTCTCTCTTGTGTTTGTGTGCTTGGTGCTTCCAAGTTGAAAGGATTAGCCAATGATATCGTCATTGTCCAGGGGACCCTGGGTTGGGGGCTCCTTTCATGTCCCTGTTAATGTGCCCACCAAAGTGGAACCTATATGGCTACTTATGATTGCCCACTTTTGAACTGCTGGATCTGCAGGTACTGGAGCAAATGGTGGGAGCTCAACCCATCACACAGCAGTACTCAGGTCTCAAACCCAGCATCCTAACCACGTGAACCACTGTGCTCCTATAATACTACTTAAAAGTGCATCAATACAACTAAACATACTTTATTATTTTTAAAAAGATCAATATAGAAAACAATACAGTAGAACAATAGACATTTTAAATAAGGATCCAATCATTACCACAGTTACTACCCTATGGTAGAGTCATTGGGCAATCAGCTAATACCGTGTTTCTTACAAAATAAGACCGGGCGGTTTTTTTTTTTCACCCCCGAAAAAATGGCTAGGCTGTCTTTTCCGGGGTGACTTAATTTCCCCCCTTGCATCCTCGGGTGGGCGGGCAGTGATGGCTTGGATGTTGACCTCGGCGTTGGTGGGGCAGTTCGTATTGGGAGACCTTCTGCCACCATTGCTTTCCCTTCTCCCTGTGCTGCCGTGGCATTTAGAGTAACACCGCGGTGTTTGGTGCAGCCACACATGGCCAGCCAAGGCTCTTCCCTCCAACCGGAGCCCGGCGGAGACACTCGGCTTCAGGCGCTCCTGTCGCCGCCTTCCCGGGCATCATTCGAGGGCAAAGCCTATTCTTTTAAAAAAGATGCCCTACTACCGGTATGACAAAGCCTCCCCTGGCCGAGAGGGCAGCCCAATCCCACATGGGGAGGCGAATCTCCCGGGGCTGCAGCACAGGATCAGCCCAGCCCGGGAAAAGCGCCCGGCTGCCATCCCTGCCTGGTGCTGGGCAGAGCGTGAAGAGCTTCGCCTGGAGCGCCCAGCACAGCTGACAGGCAGGCCCTCCTGCAACTTTGCATCTGTAATGGTATGTGAGAATGTCCTTGGGAGACAGGGGGAAGAGCCGCAGCCAGGTCAGCAGTTGGGTAAGAGGCAGCTTAACCCACAGCAAGAATGTGGACATAGCAAAAGTCTCAGAAAGAATCTTCTTTAATTTCTTGAGGTTTAAAGGTGATGGAGGAGAAATGTACTTTCAGATTTGCAAGATTGAGGTCAACCTTGCAAGATAGTTCAGACGGAAATGCACCCAGATGAATTATCCTTTATTGTAAGGTTACATTAACAAAATCTTGCAATTCTGAATTTACATTCCTCCCAGTGCTGTTTTAGATTTTCTTCTCACATCAAAGCCTTGGGGTATAATCCTTGGAGAATTTCCAAACTGTCATCTTTAATGGAACTATACAGGAAAAAAAAAGTTTAAGTAAATGGCTGTAGAGGAATTATATTAACCACATTTAAATTTAATTTAAGTTACATATCAATGGATGAAATTAAATTATTCTTTTTCTCCTGAGTTGACCACCTGCATTTCATAAAGATGCATTTCCTTGATCTAAGTGCTAATGTTAATTTGGATGAAATCCTATGGTGTCTATGTACACCATATGAAATGAACACCATTAATTAAATAGAATTTTTCTCCACACACCTGTACAATCTGACCTGGGGAAGCGGGGAATCCTGTGTCAGAGATATGGGAAATGTCCTGGGAGAAAGCAAAGTATTGACACATATATGGACCTGCTTACGTGATTGATGTACAAGAACGTAACTAAAGTCAAGCTAATTATGACATTATCTTGTAGCACTAATTGGGATGTGTTGGTTTTTTCTTTTTGCTTGAGTACCATTATAAAAACTGCAGTGCAACAATGCATTTATCATGGATTCAACAGTGGCAAAACATGGACTTTGGTCAGAAAAAATATCTTCATTATGCTCTTTTAGAACAACTGAAAATATAGCAATGTGACATTAAAGGTAAAGATACATTCCCCTTGCACATATGTGCTAGTCATTGCAGGCTCTAGGCAGTGGTGCTCATCTCCATTACAAAGCCGAAGAGCCAGCACTGTCCGAAGATGTCTCTGTGGTCATTTGGCTGGCATGACTAAACACCGAAGGTGCCTGGAACGCTGTTATCTTCCCACCAAAGTGGGCCCTATTTTTCTACTTGCATTTTTACCTGCTTTCGAACAGCTAGGTTGGCAGCAGCTGGGACAAATAACAGGAGCTCACTCCGTTACACAGCACTAGGGATTTAAACCGCTGAACTGCCAACTTTTCTGATCGACAAGCTCAGCATCTTAGCCACTGAGCCACCGTGTCTTTAATGTCATATTAAACCTGTTTAATGTGACATTAAACCTCGCCAATTACAAAGTTCTTCTAGATTTTGCTAATCAAAGAACCCAGCCTCATTTCCTTTGAAAACTCAAACCAAGACACAGTGTAAACAAATTCTAAAAGACTGACCTAGTAAACACTGGCTATCTACATCCTGGGTTGTACATAAAACTTGAGCTGTCAGCATCAGATTCCACTACAAGTATAGGAGTTGGGGGAAGCATAAGGATTCAAGTTTTCTTCCCTGGGGAAGCAAACCAACTGATTAAAAACACCATAGTGGGTTAAAAAATAGATTGCTAAAAGGGGCTGTGGGGATTTTTTTTTTTCCCCTTGCACAATGTGTCCATTCAAGAAGGCAACAGAGGGAAGATTCTTAGATGCCTTTTGTTGGGAAAGCTTCTTAAATCCCTTTTGCAACCAGTGATGGTGCAGTCAGAATAAACGCATTTCTTTTGCACTGTCTTAATGCTGCTTACAAGAGAAACCACATATACATCTGAGAAATGGCTCCTCGCCAAGCAGACTTAAAAACTTTAGAGAAGTGGCACCAAGGAGTTAAGTAATAAACCTTGGGGCTAGTGGTCTGGCTTTGCCAGGATTAATGAAGATGAAACAATATATCTTAATATTGCTACAGGGGTGGCAAAGGGGAGAAATTAAGAAGCAAAGGAGTTTGGTTTGCAGGTCTTAATTTGCCATCTAAGGCTTATGGGAATCGGGTTTTGTATTCTGGCAAAAAGATTTTTAGCTGGAATCTCAACATAATTGATTTTTTAGCGCTTTCAAGAACGAACAAGTGAATGAACAAGGCAGCTCTTATTCTGCCTTTTTCGTTCCTCCAAAAGCATATCCTGAAAGGAATACACCATTATCCGCAAGGGATGGTCACTTTTATTGAAAACAGCTGCCTGAAAATGAGCAGCATTCTGTCATTAACAAATGAAGCACTTTGTGTTAGTATTAAACAGTTGTTTCTTGTGACAGAAAGCAATTGAGTTGATTTGGTGAATATGGCTTGTTGCAGTGCTAAATTGATTCAGTATTTTAGAGGCCCTCAGGGCCGTAGAGATAAATGGCATGGAAAGTATCTGATACCTGTGAAATTCAGCTTTGTCAGATTTTAGTTCATGGGAATACTGGGGAAAGTTTGACTAATAAAATCTGTGGCTGGCATACATTACAGCTTACATGTGAATGAATTTAACAGAATAACAATAGAGTTGGAAGTGACCTTGGAGGTCTTCTAGTCCAGTGGCCCCCAACCTTTTTTTGCCACGGCCCGGTACCGGCATCACAAAATGATCCATGGCCCGGTACCAGCATCAGCACGCATGACAAGGCAAGGCGAGCCGAGCGACCAGCCAGCCAGCCGTCCCCCGCTTCTCCCCGCCACCTTCAACTCCTCCTTTATACCTTTGTCGATGGGCTTCAGGATGGTCACTTGGCTCGCCTTGCCTTGGGTGCTGAAAGAATCCTTGTGCCTTAGTTTTGTTCGAAGCCCCCCCGTTCGAGGAAACTAAGGCGTGAGGATTCCTTCAGGACCCAAACGCCGCTTTCCAACCAGAAAAGCTCACCCGGAAGCACTTTCTCGTCAAACAAGATGGCGGCGCCCAGCGAACCAGCAGCCCAGTAGGAAATGTTCCATGGACCGGTACTGGTCCGTGGCCCGGTGGTTGGGGTCCCCTGTTCTAGTCCAAGCCCTGGTTCAAGCAGGAGATCCATTTCAGACAAATGACTGACCAGTCTCACCTTAAAAGTCTCCAGTGATGGAACAGCAGCTACAGTTTCTGAAGGTAAGCCATTCCACTGGTTAATTATTCTTGCTGTTAGAATAATTAATTCTAGGTTGCTTCTCTCATTCTAGGTTGCTTCTCTCCTTGATTAGTTTCCATTCATTGCTTCTTTTTCTTTTCTTCTGGTATTTTGGAAAATAGATTGACCTTCCCTCTTCTTTATGGCAGCCCCTCAAATACTGGAACACTGCTATCATGTCACCCCTAGTCTTTCTTTTCTCTAGACTAAACATACCCAATTCTTGCAATTGTTCTTCATATGTTTTAGCCTCCAGCCCCCTAATCGCCTTTGTTGCTGTTTTCCTTCATGCACCTATTGCCAGTATGCAAAAGCTTCCTAGCCAGGCCATCTACTTCTAAGACCAAAAGTCCACAGATCTAGAAGGCACCCAGGCCAAGGAGGCAATTAAATTCTTTAAAAACACTACATGACCCGCTACATGCTACAGACCTCCAGATTAGTCCATTTGATAATGTCTTTTGTGATATCAGTACTGATAATTACTTTGAACATAAGGCATCTATTTCAACAGACTGAAAAAAAGTATGTAAAATAAATACAAGGAGGGAGGAAAGAGATGATTTTCGTGTTTAGCTTGGTAGGAATGTAATCCCTTTTAGATTCATCTAATCTCCAAAATAATTAAGAAACAATTTCATTAAGTGATCCTATTATTGTAGTTAATAAAAACAGCATTTATGTGGAGCCAAGAATGTAGGCGGCATTCATACTACATCCACAAAGGAAGGTATTTCTCACTTCAATTATGCCTTAAAGGGGGATTGTTTAATAAATATATGTATATATATTTAAAGTGATTTTGGAGAAAAGTCTAATATAAATCCATATGCTTATTTACATTTTTAATAGCCAAATGGGTAGAATGCATACTCAGCAATGTTATGGCTAATAGAGGCAATATGAATTGTTAAATTTTATTGCATTTTTTTAGGAAACCAATCTAGCTTATTGGCTAAGGGTTGAAGTAATATTGGCTGGTCCAGGTTCCAATCCTTACCCAACCATAGGGGCAAAGTGGATGAGTCTGAATCACTTACTATTTTTCAGCCAATCCTACCTCAAACATCATTCTATAAAAAAAAAAAAAGAGGAAATTTAACTTATCTCCTAGAAGAAAGATGGGATATAAATACCATATATTATTAAACTGATAATATTGTAATTGTTTTATAGATGAGAGGTTCTATTCTATCTCCTTCCATCCACCTCAGACTTTAAAAGACCCCAATCCCAACTCAGTCATCACTCTATGGGTGTCTAAGTTCTTCCCTCTTCTTTTCAGAGGCATTATTTAGAAAGAGAGCAATGATTTACCTCCTCATAGTAGTTGTCCTATGATTTAATCCCATCTGCCTGGGCTTATACCAGGTTCTCTGGCCTCGGCCTCTTTTTTGTGTCCTTCTATAGCAAGGGTGTCAAACTCATGTCGTCATGGCAGTGTCACGTGATGTATTGGGACTTTTCCCCCACTTCATTAAACCGGGCGTGGGCATGCCCAGCATGTGATGCTTCCGGCCCATAGGCTGGGAGTTTGACAGCCCTGTTCTATAGCATCTTCCCCTTGTTTAGTCTATGAATATTTGGTCTAATAAAAATTAATTTGATCAATGCTTTAAATTTAATCTGCCAATCAGACCTCAATTGTGATTATGAGGCTAAACATTATCTGGGACTTCATTCATTTTCTCATGTGTGAATGAAGAGCCATGGCGGCATGGTGGTTAGAATGTAATATGGCAGATTAATTTTGCCAACTGCAGAGTTCAATCCTGACCAGCTCAAGGCTCATTCAGCTTTCCATCCTTCTGAGGTTAGTAAACTGTTGAGGGCAATATGCTGACAATGTGAGCTGCTTAGAGAGGCCTTTAAAGCACTATGAAGCGGTATATAAGTCTAAGTGATATTGCTATTGCTATCTGTCAACTTCTTTCATGTGCTGCATAGCTACATGCCTGAACTTCACTCCTTCTTTTGCTAATGGTTGTTATATTTCTGCGTCAATCCCACCAACTCCTCTGATAGCAACTCAGATCTCAGCATTCCAGCTTGGGCTCTTTATGCCCTTAATTAATTGTGTATGGAAGGGAAGTTGGATATTATTATTATTATTATTAGTAGTAGTAGTAGTAGTAGTAGTATTGCTGTTGTGGTTGTTGTTGTTATTATTATTATTATTATTATTATTAATGAATTTTGCTTATAGATCTAAAAGAGAAACCCAAGGAACAGATGAATATCCAGTTGAAGTCAATAATATGGTTTAAGTATCTGGGGTAACATTCAACTTTTGTGCCAGGAAAATGCATACAACATACAATTTTCAAAAAGTTGCCATCCTTTAAATCTTTAAGCTCTTAAGCCCTCAAACTATTGCAAAGGAATATGTTAGTGTGCATGTTTTATGGGACTTAATCAGGTCCCTCTCTCAATTTCAAACTTCTAGAATGCATACATCCTAAAAGGTTAAGGTCAACCATGCAGGTCCCACAGTATGTTCCTAATATTGGAGAAAGGTTTGGTGAGTCAAGATAGAGTTGGATCATTAAGTTTAAACACTGGCTAAAGATGTTCTATTATAAGAAAGGAATGGAAGAACTTGGTCACCTCAGTCCTTCACATTGGTTTCCAGTCTACATGATAAAATATATTAATCTTGAAATTAAGCAATCCTTGGTTTTATTTCAGTTAATCTTTTCTCTAGGGGATGTGTAGTGTGCTGCAGCAATGAACCAGATTCATGCAATTCGACATCTCAATGTATGCATTGGCTTACTCATTGATGCTTTTGAGTGCTTTCTCCTCTAAGGACTCAGAAGGGAGAGATAAGATCCTATAAAACACAAAAGAATACTCTTGATAGAAGGCCATGATTTGAAAAAAGGGTGGCATAGCTTTCTATGGGAAGGGAAAATTTCTATTTCTATTAGGCATAACAACAGAAAAATATAATAAAGATAAATACATTATGCTACGTATCTTAACAACTGCTAGGATTTCCTATGCAAAATTTTGGAAGCAGGAAAATGTACCATCAGAAGATGTTGTTATAAAAAAAATTAGACTGTGCAGAAATAGACAGACTAACAATGAAATTAAGAGACAAAGAAGAGTCGATATATTATAACGTCTGGGATGCCTGGTATGAATGGTTTAAGAATAAAAAGAAGTCAAAATGACAATTAGGTAAACAAGAAACTTTATAAATACTTATATCTATATTCATATCTATATTTATATATTAAAGTTGAAATTGTATAATGAAAGAAATGTGTATATAGAAAGATGATAAGGAAATGTAAAAGATGTCTTGATGTTGATATCATGATGTATAACGTTTTATTTTATGTTTTTAAATTTTGAAAATTAAATTTAATGAAAATTTTAAAAAAAAGATCCTATACAAGGAAAGCCTTTGCAGAAATGAGCAAGCTGAAACATCTGAGCAAGTCCGCTGTATCCATAATACTTTTATTTCTCCAAGACTCAAAGCTCACCAATCAAACCTATATCCAAATGTCCTTGATGGCTCACAATCCTTCAGTAACACACTATTGTTTTCTTTATAAAACTCACCGGGAATTGATTATGAATGAGTAAACTCTCAGATGTTTGCAATATATTTACACAGGCTTATATATATATTGCATAAATTTGGGCTCAATTGATATTGAATATTTGATGAGGCTTTGGTCAAAAAGTTCATGAACTCTAATGAATGGTTTTATATTTGTGGAGAACTGAAATACAGGTACTGGTAATCTTTGTTTAATGACAGTTTGTAGTTTTGATGGACAACCAGAAAGTTATTTATGACTTGCCATCAAAGTTACAATAGCTGCATCCCCCGCATCCATGGTCACCCATGATAGCATATGAACACCTAGCAACTAGCTAATGTTTACCACCTGTTGCAACAATTGAAGTCACATGAGCACAATTTGTAATGTTTTTGCCACGATCATGTAGTTTGCTTAATGACCATGTGATTTGCTTATTGGCCACAATGGCTTGCTTTATGACTGCCATCAAAACGCGGTGACCTGCTTAACAACCACAATGACTTAGGACAGAAATTCTGGATTCAGTTATGGTTGTAAAGTTAGTACTATCTGTAAGAATTTAACTGGATTTGCTGATGCCTTTCTATAGATTCCTTTTATGCATACTATACACTCTTATTCATGCCTTTGTGTATTTTTTCATTACATTTCTATAGATTTTATTTATTTCATTTATTTATTAGATTTATGTTACTTCATAAGTAACTCAAGGCAGTGGATATGCATAATAACCCTTCCTCCTCCTCTTTGCTTTTTTAAGGGTGGAATTTTACTGCTGCTGCTGCTGTGTGTGTTGTGGTTCAGATGCTTATAGTAAATGCTAAGCAGCAGATTCAAGGAGAGGTGGTGTAGTCCTATTATTTCTTTCCTCCTCCTGCAGTAAATACAGAGACAGCTTGACAGAATGCTAGAGACTTGGTACCTCTCATTTATCATATATGTCACCTTTCAAGGATTATACAGGATATCTAGTGTCTTCACACTCTCAGTGAAACCAATTTCTCCAATTTTTTTAGCTTACTTCCTTATCAGTTGGAAATCTATTCTCTCTATATTTTGGGTCTGCATATTCCTTTCTTTTCTTTTTTTTTGCAAGTACAAGCTCATGTTCCTACTGTCTTTATGATATCAATATTCTACAAAGAAACCATGTAAGTTTGGAGTTCTTGCCCTTGACTTGCTTTAATGCATGAGACCATAACTCATTAACCTGGAACTTTAGAACTAATAAAAAGATTGTTGGATAATTTCTATTTTTTACAACCTCAAAGTATGTTTTTACCACAACTCTCCATTTATATATTAAATGTATCCACATAAATATATAGTTAAAATTTATCCTTTTCTGTTCAGAATTTTAACAGCCACAGTGGCGCAGTGGTTAGAATGCAGTACTGCAGGCTATGTCTGCTGATTGCTGACTGCCTGCAGTTTGGCAATTCGAGTCTCACCAGGCTCAAAGTTGACTCAGCCTTCCATCCCAAGATGGATAAAATGAAAACCCAGATTGTTGGGGGCAATATGCTGACTCTGTAAAATGCTTAGAGTGGGCTGTAAAGCACTAGGAAGTGGTATTGCTATTGCTGGAATCAGTAACACAGCTTCATTTGCTTGGTTTTTCCCTTGAAAGTCCAGTTGCCTTTTGAAAAAGCATCTTTGGAAAAATCATGACCTGGATGACCTCTGTGATCATATTAAGAGCAACTGTGTTCTCTTCGCTGATGATGTCAAGCTATTCAACATCACAGACAATACCCTCCAAAACGACCTTGACTATGTATCAGAATGGTCAATCAAATGGCAACTTCAGATCTCAACAAATAAATGCTCTGTCTTACATATTGGTAAAAAATAAATTAAATCAGAAAATAAAATACAGCCTGAATAGTCAAGACCTTGTTGAGGATCCAAACTTTGTCAAGGACCTTGGAGTACACCTATATTAATCTTGAAATTAAGCAATCCTTGGTTTTATTTCAGCTAATCTAATGATCCAAGTGCTAGAGCCCACTGTAACTACATGGCCAAAAAGGCATTAAGAGTTGTTAATCTAATCCTACTTAGCTGCTTCTCTGGTAATATCACACTACTAACGAGAGCATACAAAACATTTGCTAGACCTATACTTGAATACAGCTCATCAGTCTGGAACCCATATCATGTATCTAATATTAACACAATTGAAAAAGTCCAGAAATATTTCATAAGAAGAGTTCTCCACTCCTTTACTCATTGCAGAATACCTTATGCCACCTGACTTGAAACTCTAGACCCAGAAAACCTAGAACTACGCCACCTCCGGTCTGATCTAAATATAGTATATAAAATCATACATTGCAATGTCCTACCTCCAAATGAATACTTCAGCTTCAATCATAACAATACAAGAGCACACAATTGATACAAACTCAAGGTTAACCACACCAAACTTGACTGCAGAAAATACGACTTCAGCAACAGAGTGGTCAATGTCTGGAATACTCTACCTGACTCTGTGGTTTCTTCCCCAAACACCTTAACCTTAGACTGTCTACTATTGACCTCACCCCCTTCCTAAGAGGCCTGTAGGGGGCGTGCATAAGTGCACCAATCGTGCCTACTGTCCCTGTCCTATTGTTTTTTATTTTTCTTATAAGTATCTATCTCATGTATTCAAAACTATATTTATTCTTATACCTGTATCTTGTAAGCGATTGACAAATCAAAAATACTAAAGAATCTCCATAGACACAACTTCATTCACAAAACTTGGAGCCAAAGGCAATTGAGAGGAGTCAATTATGTTAAAATAATGGGCAACAAAAGAATGTATTCTAACATACAACTCACATGCACATAAAAAGAGCAGAACTTTCAACCCCTGGCTTACCATTTTGATAGTATTAATCCACAGCTGTCTCTCTTTCTGGAGCTGAAATATTTTATAGCGAGTTCTTGTTTAACAATCACAATTGGGACAAGGAACCTGGTCACTAAGCAAAACTATAAACAAGTGAAACCATGGCTGCACTTATGTTTCCTTCAGCTTTCCTTTGTTTTACAGATCCACAAGGGTCATAAATTGGTGGATTGGTTGTAAATGTACTTTTCATCATTGTGGTAACTGCAAATGGTTGCTAAATGAGGCAGTCACTAAACAAGGAATACCTGTAGAGTATTATGTTTGTAAGATTAAATATTTGCAGTGTCTGTTATCTTATACTGGCCTAGGACTGAAATAAAGATTGTTGTTGTTGAACTGGCTTCAGATCTGACAGTCTTGTGCTAATTCTTTGGTCAAACCTTATTTTTCAGGTTATTTTATGTATCATTGGACTTGCTTTACATCTCTTGCACTCAGTGAATAGATGCCAGGTGAATGCTTACAGATATTGGCCCAAATGTTTACTGTGGGGGAGTGGATGGATAGGTGGCTGGGTAACATTAGGAATGGGACTCTTTTTTGTTTTTTTGCCAACCTCTTTTTCTGGGGCAGATAATAGATAATCATAGTTGGAAGGGACCTTGTATGTAGGTCATCTAGTCCAACCCTCTGCCCAAGCAGGAGACCCTATACCACTTCTGACAAATGGCAGTCCAATCTCTTCTTGAAAGTCTCAAGTGATGGCGCTCCCACAACTTCCGAGGGCAAGCTGTTCCATGGGTTGATTGTTCTCACTGTCAGAAAGTTTCTCCTTATTTCCAGGTTAAATCTCACTTTGTTCAGTTTCCATCCATTATTCCTCGTCTGGCCTTTGGATGCTTTAGAAAATAGCTTGACCCCTTCCTCCCTGTGGCAGCCCCTCAAATACTGGAAGACTGCTATCATGTCTCCCCTGGACCTTCTCTTCACTAGACTAACCATGCCCAGTTCCTGTAACTGTTCTTCATATGTTTAAGTCTCCAGTTCCCTAATTATCCTGGTTGCTCTTCTCTGTACTTTTTCTAGAGTCTCAACATCTTTTTATAATGTGGTGAACAAAACTGGATGCGGTACTCTAGGTGTGGTCTTACTAAGACCTTATAGAGTGGAATTAGTACCTCCCTTATCCCTCTGTCAATGCAACTTAGGGCATTGAAACTCATTGCAACTCATTCTGCCATTCTGCTTCTGCTGCCTCTCCTCACCAACAAACACAGAGTATTGCCAGCAAACTACAACTTGACATCATCACTAAATCTGGGTCCCTGGTCCAGCTGAACCAAGCTTGCCAGCCAGCTACATACACCTTTTTTGAGACCCCGGAAAAGCCATAATTGGAGGCAACAATGCTGCACCATTCTACAAAAAACAAGTCAGGATTCATTCTTCAGGGTTCTGCCTAATTTGGCACCCCAAAAAGGCATGTGGGAAAAAAAATCATAGATATATGTCTTATGCTGACACTTTCTGTTGCATTGGTTCAGCTCCACTTGGACTCTATATGGTCCTTTCCTCATCTGTGTACTTTCTACCTTAAAAGGGGTACGTGGGAAAGTTTATTTCAGTGAATGGCTTTGAAGATATCCAAGTGAAATTTGGAAGGGTGAACCTTGCTAAAGTATTTTTCATCATATTCTGAACCACCACCCCATTAAGATGCTACAGTCAACATAAATTATGAGCTGCAAAAAATGTAGCCCAATTTATCAATGTCAACAACACTTTTAGCTTGTTTTCCTGGTTCTTAGCAAAATAAGTTAATTTACTGTGCAATCCTAGGCATGCTGTCTCAGAATTAAATGCCATTGAGTTCAGAGGAAATGGAACCTCAATTAGTTCTATAATCAGCGAAATTATCAGAAAATAAGCTTTCTACTTAAATAAGCTATTAACAATTCTAATCTCATTAAACTTGTGATTCTAGTTCAAGTTATATTTATTTATTTTTCACTTAATTCATTAAATTTATATGCCACCCATCTTACTGTCGCTTTCTATGCATCCACACAGAATTATATTTGTAGAGAAAACAGACCTGATGTTATCCACTCTTTTTAGGAATAGTCCTAAGTAACGTTTGGAAACTTAACTTTATGAAAGAAGGGGTGGGAAGGAGAGGGAGAGAGAGATGGCTTTCACAGACATGACAACATCAGCAATTATTTTGATTTTAAAATTCTGTTTTTCTCTGACACCCTGTGGATAATTCCACGCCCTTGATTTCAGCCAATGCAAAACATTTATGGTACTCAATGAAAGAGACAATTGGGCCACCAGAAAAACTCCATCCAGTTGCCATCATTTAGCAATTGTTGTTCTAGTTCTTCTTTCTGCCTTGGAGAGTCAAAAGGCCCGTAGCTCTGGACAGAATAAAGGAAATCTGGGGATAGACCTTGATGAAACTAGTTGGGAATGGGGAGCTGGAGCAGCTTCTGCCATCTCTATTCAATCCTAGATATCCTATTAATATGTAAAAGTGCTCCCTGGTAATTGTATCTTTTTTAATATGAACCCCTTAGGTAATCATTAGGAAATAAGGAACAATGACTTCCCCACTTTTTAAAACATACACTGTTTCTTTCTTTAGTTTTCATACATGAAGCTTCAATGACCTTTGAGGCTCTCATTATTTCTGAATAATGGACTGCTGATTTGGAAGAGTCTCTGAAAAAGACAAAAAAAGGCATAATTCTTTGACATTTCTATTGTTAATGCTTTAAAAAAAAAGATTCTCCTGTTCCTATGAGGTGTTGTGAGATGTTGCTACAAACAGGAAACCAGGTAAGAACCTAGATGATCTCCTTCCTGAACTGATGAACTTTGAACTGTACTGGGTGCTTTCAAACATATTGAAGAAAACCATTTCCCTCTTAACTATGATAATAGTTTTTGTTTTCTGTGTTTTGTTCCCTTCACAGACAGATTTGTTTTTCATTAGATTTCTTATTTTAATCCTTATTGAACAAAATACATCGGTGGAAAAGTTTGCAGCCTCCTCTCCTAATTCTGAATCACCTAAAGCAGGGCTGTAAAACTCCCTGACGACGGGCCAGATGCGTTATTTGCTGGCCACGCCCCCACCCATTTTAGCGAAGGAGGAAAAAGTCCCGATATGTCACGTGACACCGCCGTGACAATGTGAGTTTGACACCCCTGACCTAAAGGATGCTTGGCTATGGGTTTCTTGCCAACCTTAATGGTGTTTCAGGTACCTATCTAAGAGGATATTTATCAATATTCATGTTGTGAATTATATTTGACTTAAGGGGTAAGAAGTCCAATGCCAGCAAAATATAATTTGACTGCTGTTGTGTTCAGCAAATTTTACCCTGCTTACATATTGGCAAATTGATCAATGGAGTTTAATAGTATTTGTTAGCATGACAACGATCACAATAAACAATGGGAGTGTATCAGGAGTATTAAATAAATCTCTGAGACAAATTTATTTCCATCAGTTCTTTTTAACCTTGCATTCCTTGAGTTCATCCTCCCAACCTGTTAACGGTAGAATAATGATTCACTGTTCACTATCCTATAAGATTTCCTCACGGCATCACTTGTCCACCATGACTCATTTTTGCTGTCCCAGAGTTAAGGTGCAGTTTTCCTCCTCCCAACACCAGCCTAGATGTACAAATAATCTACAATATCTCACTGATTACACAGATGGATGGATGGATGAAATCTACACAGCTTTCATATATCATTTTAGGCTGGTACAGGTATCCCAATTATTGGGTCTTGCCTTCCATGGCCATTTTGGCTTGGCCCAAGCAAAATATGAGAAAGCAAAAGGAGAAATAAGTAACTCAGTACAGTAGTTCCTGCATGCCCTTAGAAGCAGTCAATACATTTATGAGCTTGGAGATAGGATTTATCTCTTTTATTTCGTTAAAAAAAGAAAGATATTAAGCAACTGGAGAAGGAAAGAAAATGTACCTATTATGTTGTGAGGGGCCAGTAGGGGAAATCCTTCCCCCGCTTAATCTCTGCAGGCATTGTCAGAGCTTAAAATGTGGAGATAGCTCTCCTCCCCACTGTTATTCTCTTCTGTTTTGCACCCCCATTACAGGATCAAGAGCTATTCCACTCAACTTCCTTCTGTTATGAAGGCCTGATCCCTGAGGAGAAAGGAACCCTGTCATAAGATAATGTACTACTGGACCTGGGCATCTCAGCTCTGATGAGAGGGGCATCTCCTGTCCTCATAGGCAGATCAGAACACTTCAGTCGGACAATTAGTAATGCATTAAAATGGGACCGAAGGGCTAGTTGTATCAGATTGTCTTAAAATACAAATTTGCTTAATTCAGAAAAATTATAGGTGGAAAGAGATAACTCCTCTACCTAGGAGTTTACAAATCGATGTAGAGTAGCTCCCCATGAAGTAACTACATCCCATAGTAACTTAGTTATTTCTGAAAGTGAGGTTGTCTAAGATTTCCCCCATCTAAGGTTTCATGGAATAATTTGAAAATAATCATACAGGTTTTGTACATCTTGAACATCACTGTTCTGTATTTTTCTTCCATGTATTTTCTTCCAACTGCTTACAGTTGGCATGGAATTTGTTAAGTTGTGGGAAAGAGAACTTGAGACCAGTTGATCTTTAGTTGCTTTTAATTTTCTCTCTGGAACTGAACAACAACGGAGCCGCGGCAGCCTCTTTTATAGCAGCTGCTCGCGGCCAATGACGGCTATTCAAGTTTCCCGCCATCCGGCTGGACCAGTCAGAATGGAACATTCAAATATTCAAATACACAACAGAATTGATATTGACAGTAAGAAATTGGCATTGAGTGGTTGGAACACATCATTTATGTGAGATCAAGTGGCATATATATATTATCTTAAAATGTCAGATGTTTTGCAGGCATCGAATAAAAGAGGAAAAATAGCATACGTCCTGCTGGATGTGCCAGTATTTGATCATTTCAATTAAAAAATATATATAGTCACAATCTGTAAAAAGACTGAGAAGCCAATTTGGGTTTTGCTTTTGCGAAGAAAAGCCTGCCATGGATCCAGAGAATCTATCACAGCTAGAAGATGAGGAAGAATCTTAAGAAGAGTTTATCAGTGCTTGAATCTTTGTGGCGTTAGCAACTCCCACTTCACATCTCATGAAACCTGTTGATTACCACAGAGGCCCAGAATGAGAAAAAGTAAAAAGGCCCTAGTGGTTCATTCAAAAAAAAAAAAGGCAATATTAATAGTTTCCCTAATCATCACAAAAAGCTGTGGACTGTGTCAAAATGATTCTATGGATTAGATCAGTCTGGAGGTCAAATTCTATCTCAGCCGCAAATATTACTACAGAAAAACGTTGGCAAACAGAGCTTTGAGGCTTCTATTCCTGTTTTCTGTGAAACGAAGATGCTGCGCGGGATAAGGAAGAATGATTACAAGTACTTTTCATTCCAAAGGAGCGCTATTATTAAGCATCAGACCTTGAAACTGCAATGCAGCGAGGCTGAAAAGTTTGCATTTTTCACTGGATTTCAGAACAAAAGGGATTTCTTTAAAAATATATATTTCGCAAGCCAATCTCACAATTGAGATGCAGGGAGCGTGGCAGGAGGGAAGATAATTGTTATGGTATTTATTACTCTTCATGTGCCTTGGAAATTTCCATGAGTCCCATTTGTGGTGTTTGTCACTAGATGTCACTGCATACACAAGTGTGCAGCTGCAACAAGATCAGCGCACAAACAAGCATAGCCAGGAACAAAAAGACAGAACAACCAGTCACTGGGCAGCACTTGAGAAGGATATCTGCTGTAGCAAAAACACAACAAAGCAAAAATATAGTGACATTATGAAGATTAACCGTTTTTAAAGTACTAATTGCTTGCAAGGTCTACAGTTCTGTGGAGTCGTTGGTTAGAGGCAAAAGCTAGCCGAATGTTGGCTAGCCGAAGCCAACAATGGATATGAGGATTGCCTTCACCACCCCTCATTTCTGTCTCCTCTCTTTCCAGATTGTGAAAGCACAGATCTCATATGACAATTTATAGAAGGCTTAGACATTAAATGATGGGCCACAAATATCTAAGTCTAATAAAGGTTCAGAAAAAAAAAGCTCCAGGATCATCACCAAATTATGAACAAAAACAGCAGTGCAACCCAACTGCATTTTTGGCTGTTCACCAGAATCAATCTAATTTTATTGTATTATCATCTTAGAAGCAACCTGGTCTAGGCCTCATCTGTGTGCCAGAATTCTCACAGAAGCCAGTTATTCAGCATGCATACAATATCTCTGGTTTTATTTACTTATTTATAACCCACCTTTATTGGTTTTCAAAAATAACTCAAGACAGCAAACATACCCAACACACCTTCCTCCTTTTATTTTCCCGACAACAGCCCTGTGAGGAGGGAGGGAGGGAGGGGGAGAGAGAGGGAGGGAGAGAGGCCTAAAATCACCCAGCTGGTTTTTATGGCTAAAGCAGGGCTAGAACTCACAGTCTCATTTGCTTCTAAATTTTGTCTTAAAAAGCAGCCACTTGGGAGGAATAAAGCTTTCATGCTAAACTATACATGGACTTGTGTGGTAACCATGAATTATTTGCATTTTATTGGAAAAAATGCTGTTTGCAAAGCTTTAGAGGGAGTATTCTAGAGGAGCTCATATGTTTCCAGGCTATTCCTTGCCAGCTCACAACACTGATGCCTGAATGTGAATGGTGCCATACTTATTCAGCCCTTGAAATTGCAATTCCCAGCTTCAGCTATGATGGAGAATCATATGGAAATTCAATCCCTTAACACATACCAAAAGAAACAACATCTGGGAATAAAAGATGACTTTAGATCTGGTTAGGGCCTGCAGCCACATAAAATACCTTTAAGAAATGTATTGAATAAATGTATTAAAAGTGAGAGAAAATGCTCATAAAAGTAAAGACAGCAATGGAAAGGCATAAATCCTCACAGCAGTCTTGATATATACATACACATCAATGCTCATTGTTGTATTTTTGATTTGTATGAATGTACACTCCAGCGCATTAGGAAATTCCACCCAGAAAGAATCTTGATTAAACTGCACATACTCAATCATTAAGATTTGCCTGGCAGGTTGGTCCTTGATTTACAACCATTCATTTAGCGAGCATTCAAAATGACAGGGGTGGGATTCTACCGGTTCTATCTGGCTCTGTAGAACCGGTAGCTCTGAAGAGCAGCAGACATAGAACTGGTTCTATGTCTGCTGCTGTTTTGGCCCACCTGCCTGCTCGGGCTCTTACCTGACCTTTATTTCCTGCTTTTTCTTTCTTTTTTTTTTTTTTTCATATAAATTTTATTGAATTTACAATTAAAAAAATAACATAACAACATTACATAAGAAACAGAGAGAGAAAAGAAGAAAGAAAGAAGAGAAGAGAGAGAGGAAAAGAAAAAAAAACAAAAAACAAAAAAAACGCTTGGTCTTGCGACCGAAAAAGGAGAAAAAGGAGTATAAAGAGAGAAAAAAAAAACAAAGAGACGGAAGAAAAAAGAAAATACGTTAAAACCAGACAGATATTCTTTTTGACAGTCTACAAGATCCAATTCTCCTACCTTACTTTAAATATACACATCTTATCACTATTTATGGTTATTTATGCTTATTTATGCTCATTGAACAGTTTATCTCTGATATAACCAATTATACCACGCATTCCAATTATTATCAAATGCTGAAGACTCTTTATTTTTAAGAGCTATGGTTAAATTGTCCATTTCTGCGCAGTCACATATTTTCTGAATGACCAATTGATCTGTAGGTAAACAGGATGATTTCCAGCACTGGGCAAATGCTAATCTGGCCGCAGTTAGAATATGAATTATTATATATTTCGTCTTTTTAGGAAAATGTTTATCAGAGATCCCTAATAGGAAGAACTCTGGTTTGTATTCAATTTGTTCTTTGGTTATCTCCTCCAGCCATTTTCTAATTTTTTGCCAGTATTTCTGGGCTTCTTTACAGGTCCACCACATATGAAAGTAGGTTCCCTCTATGTTTTTACATTTCCAACATTTTGGACTAGAGTTTGGGTTCATTTTCGCTAACCTCGAAGGGGGTAAGTGCCATCTATATAACTTCTTCTTCTTCTTTTTCTTCAGCGTTTGTCTCGCGCTCGGGCGAGGTCCGCTAATGTCCTTGAGTACTGCTTCCACACCTCTCTGTCTGCCACGTGTGTCGGGTCTGCCTTCGCGATCTCTAGATCGGCCTTGATCGTGTCCATCCAGCGTTGTTTAGGTCTACCACGCGGTCTCGCTCCTCCGACAAAGTGCCATCTATATATAGAAAATATGTATAAAATGTTATATAAGTGCCATCTATATAACATTTTATACATATTTTCTTTGTACGCCGCAGATTTCGTAATCTTAATGATTCTATTCCAGATCTTTTCCCATTCTGTTAATGTAATGCTTCTTCCAATATTCCTACTCCACATTATCATGTTCCCTTTCACTATCTCTTGCTCTAATTCTACCTCCTATAAATATTTATAAAATTTAGAGATATTCTTTTTATTTGATCCTAATAAGATTTTATCTAAGTGTTGTAATTTGCTATAGATTCCAAACTCTTTGATATCTTGTTTGTATCTACTATGGATTTGTATATATAACCACTGATCAATTTTAAATCCCTGTTCCTGTAAGTCCTGTCGAGTTCTTAATTTTCCTAAAGGATCTAATAAATCTTTATATTTAGTCGTTTTTGTTATATCCAAATTGTTGGGATGAACCATTGCCTCCATTGTTGAAAGCCAAATCGAATTTTTAAATAATGTTTTTACATATTTTTTCCAATTAGTTAATAGTGAATCTCTAATAAGATGTCTATGAAAGTACGCCTGTTTAGTTTTCCCCACATCCCATAGAAATGCGTGCCATCCTCTCTGAAGGTCGTGCCCTTCCAAGGCTAGAGTTCTTTTATTCCGTAGAATTGACCCAGTCTTTTAACCATAATAAGTTGGCTGCCCAATAATATAATTCCCAGTTTGGAAGCGCTAGTCCACCTCTACTTTTTGCATCTTGTAAGGCCTTAATACTGATTCTAGCTTTTTCCCTTGCCAAATAAATTTAAGAGTTACCTTATTTATATCATCAAAAAATTTTTTTGGTAATTTTATTGGGATTGTCTGGAATAAGTAAAGGAGTTTTGGTAAAATGTTCATTTTGATTGTGGCAATCCTGCCCAGTAAAGAAAGCTGCAACTTATTCCAAGATTCTAGATCTTTCTTAATTTGCTGTAACAGTTTATCATAATTATTCTCTTTGAGTGATTTACTATGTGGTGTTAACCATATGCCTAAATATTTGACCTTTTTTGTTGCCTGTATCCCCATGGTTTTTTCTAATTCTTTCCTCTGGTTCTCCTCTGGAGAATACGAATGATAAAACAATAGGGGAAGGAGACAAAGAATTACTAAATAAGGATATTACATGGTCTGAGTTAAAATCTGCAATGGAAAATCAATGTAATAATAAATCCCTTGGTCCAGATGGGATTCCAGTAGAATTGTATAAAGCCACAATAGATTTAGTAGGGCCTCTGATGCTGGAAGTGTTTAACGAAGTACTTTTGGCTGCCAAAATGCCAGACTCATGGAGGGAGGCGTTGATTGCGTTAATTCCGAAGGAGGATGTGGATGCCAGATATATCAACAATTATAGACCAATCTCACTTTTAAACGCCGATTATAAATTATTTACCTCAATTATTGCGAATAGAGTAAAACAAGTTTTAAATTTATACATTCATGAAGACCAAAATGGTTTCCTTCCATTCCGCCAAATTAAAAACAATTTAAGAACCGTTATTGACGTCTTAGAATATTATGAAGCTCATCCAGAGAAACAATTTACACTCTTGTTTCTAGATGCGGAGAAAGCATTCGATAACTTACATTGGCACTTTTTAATACAAAAATCTATAACATGAATCTGGGCACTAAATTGAGAATATTATCACAACAATTTACAATACCCAACAAGCCAATATACTAATTAATGGTGAACAAACAGGCCCACTAAGCATTGAAAAGGGCGTTAGACAGGGTTGCCCTCTCTCACCCCTCTTATTTATATTTGCTTTAGAATCATTGTTAACGCGGATAAGACAAAATCCTGAAATCCAAGGGGTTAGGGTCAAAGCAGAGGAATATAAATTACAGGCGTTTGCAGACGATATGGTTTTCTTCCTAGAGGATCCCATGGAAAAAGGACATAATCTAATAAAAGAACTAGAACAATATGGTTCAGTAGCAGGATTAAAGATTAACAGAAATAAGACGAAATTACTGACTAAAAATTTCCTGCTTTTTCAACCTCAGCTGCCAGGCGAGGCACAGCTGTGGTTGAAAAAGCAGGAAAAAAGTGCTTTGTCAAACACTGCTTCCCTGCACGCAACGCTGCTCAGCTGTCCAGGCAGCAAGCTGATGAAGATTTACATGTGCGCGCAGCGTGCAGGGAAGCACATCGTAAATCACTGAACCAGTAGTTAACCCTGTTGGATCCCACCCCTGCAAAATGACCATGGCACTGAAAAAAAGTAACACACATGACCACCTAACTTATGATGATTGTCGCATCCCCAAAGTCACATAATCAAAATTTGGACACTTGGCAATTGGCATGAATTTACGCAATGATTGTAGCATCCTGGGGGTCATGTGGTCACCCAGCTGGCTTCTGACAAGCAAAGCCAATGGGGGAAGCCAGATTCATTGAATGAGCACCTGATTCACTGGACAATTGCAATGGTTCGTCACTGAACAATGTGATGTAAAAGGTCATCAAACTGGGTGTGACTCACTTAACAATTCCCTTGCTTAAAAAGTCTGGTCCTAATTTTGGTCATAAGTTAAGAACTACCGCTACTTGTACTTTATCAAAGTGGAGAAGCACATTTCTGTGTAGTTTTTTAAAATCTATGCAACGAGGAAGAGCCACAGGTGAAGACTATTAACTTCTTTCTCCAATAAAATGCTTTCCAAGCATTCTGGACAAATAGGTACCATCAGAATCATCCTGGATGGAGATAGGGACTGTGCACCAACACATCTTAGTAAGCCTTAGTAAGCCCACACATAGAGTATGGCTTCCAGTTTTGGTCATCACACTATAAAAAAAGATGTTGAGATTCTAGAAAAAGTACAGAGAAGAGCGACCAGGTTGATTAGGGGACTGAAGGCTAAAACATACAACGAACGGTTGCAGGAACTTGGCTTGGCTAGTCTAGTAAAGAGAAGGACCAGGGGAGACATGATAGCAGTCTTTGATATTTGAGGGACTGCCACAGAGAGGAAGAGGTCAAGCTATTTTCTAAAGCACCCAAAGGCCAGACGAGGAATAATGGATGGAAACTGAACAAGGAGAGATTTAACCTGGAAATAAGGAGAAACTTTCTGACAATGAGAACAATCAACCCATGGAACAGCTTGCCCTTGGAAGTTGTGGGAGCGCCATCACTTGAGACTTTCAAGAAGAGATTGGACTCCCACCTGTCAGAAATGGTGTAGGGTCTCCTGCTTGGGCAGAGGGTTGGACTAGATGACCTACAAGTTCCCTTCCAACTCTGATTATCTGTTATCTAGTGGAGAAACAAATTAGGGAATACTGATGTAGGCTGACGTCATGTGTTGTTATGGCATCCCGGATCCAAACCTTGATATAAGCTTGAAAATTCAAACAACGGCACTTTCCATTGAGATTCCAAATCAAAACTCAGCACTACAGACTTAGCCACAGATTGCCCAGCTAATAGCTAAAAATAATATATTCTTTACTGTTCAAAACCAGATTCAATTAAGGGCAAACATGTCTGTGATTCTTCTTTCCCACTTAAGAAGTAACTGCCACATTATTTAACGAAACGATGTTCATAGGCATTTCTTACTTCAAAAGTCTTTGATTGTTTATTCAGTCATTCAACTGGATCTCTCTTAGTATGCCAAACATTTCTTTACTTGCCTGAGTTTATTAAATCTACATTGGGTCTTTAAGATCTTTTAAATTGTTTCCCTTCCGAACATCATTAGCCATTATATAAATTATAGAATGCCAGTCTTTGGGAAAGGAAGAAAGGTTTATCCGGCACTCCAGAATAAAATGTGAAATAAAGCTTCAAACAGCTACTGAAGCAGGGGATGGAACAAATAGCAGGACTATTTACGGGGATAGATGGCATCCTAATATGATGGGGTTTGAAGTAGGCAATTGAGGAATCCTATGGGGTTCGTTCAGAAGATCCAACACATGAGGTCAAGTGTGCATAGGATTGTGGATTATGACTCTGATTGAAAATACTTTTGCTTGATTTGGTAAAGGGTTGTATTTTTATATTTTTGGAAGCCTGAAAGGGGATTTCCTGATGAAGTCATTACTCTGTCCACAAGACCATAAACCCTTATGCATTAGAGATACAAACATGTTGACTCTGAAGCACACACACTCACAGAGAGAGACCTTTCTTGCAGAGCTTTGGTATATCTCATTTTCCCCCACCGGATGAAACTTACACAGAGAGAGACAGACTGGAAATGGCATGATTTCATGCTAGCTGAACAAAAATAGTTTGCTTTCCTGTATATCGTTCTGGAATAAAATTGTGGAAATTACAGAGCCTTCTCTAAGTATGCAGGGGCATCCATTAAAGGCCATCCACAAATCACACACCTGGCTAGAATGGAAATATGATAAAGATGACTTTGCCATAGACTCCCAATAGGGTTGTTTGGCAAGCGGTTACATCTTTAATTGACAGCTTGCATAGCTGGCCAACAAGGAAGTTGAACAAGTTCCATCTGGAATATGTAACATACAGTATGTGCTAGCACAACCTACAACCAGTTTCCCATAGTAGCAACAAACCCTGGGCTATATGTATGGCTGCCAAAGGCTGAATTTGTCTTTAATTGGCATATAGTTAAATTCAGCCCTTGGCAGTACACACATAATTCCTTCATTATAGCCAGCAATGGCTAGAAATCTGCAGGGCTTAATAGAAAATCAGTTGGTGGAGGAACATTATGGTCTCCAAAACATTTTGTATCTGAAAAACTCCCAGAACAAGTTAACATGACTAATAGCATCCTTAAGATAGTGGAAATCCCATGGCAGAGTAGGACAAAGGCTGAGCTAGCCTTGCATGATGTCTCCACTGTGGCCAACCAAATGCCCATGGGAAATTCACAAACAGGATATGTGCACAATAGCATCCACCCGCTTGTATTCCCCGGCAACTAGTTCTAAAAGGCCTACTGAGATCATAGTATAATTATTTGCTGTAAAAAGTCATTCTTGTCATCCCAAATTCCTCATCGCAGGGCTATGGATTCTGCCGTTATGAGATAGGCAGGGACAAATTTTTGCCATCTATATGTTCTTCCCTCCTTACTTAATTGTGTATACCACCATTGCTTGCCTTTTTAATTATGTAAAAAGGCCCAGTAACTTCTCCCCAGGTAGTTGTTCCAATCCTTTGTTTGCCATTCTCTAGTCTATACCATCAAATCCTTTTTGAAGTGCAATGGCTGGAATTAGGCAAAGCTTGCAGTTCCCTCTTTTGGCTTCTCTTCCTTCCTTATCCTGATTTTACAACATATTCATTCATAAAAGTGAAGGAACTGATTCCACTGGGCCCACAGTCCTAGTTGGTCTGCAGACCGACAACCTTGCTAGCTACAAAATCTACCCTCAATCTTTTTTCTTTTCTTTTTAGTGTTGTTCTTTACTTGGAAGACCATTAAGTGTAAGAAAAACTGGGGGGCTGGCTGCTTAATCTTTTATCCCTATTTCTAACCCAGGCCCCGCCCCACCGCTTAGCTCACATATCTTATGACATTAATATGTGGCCACCCAGCTGCTTATAAAACCCATGAAGATTATACAGAGATACACAGAGTTCCTAACTTCCCAGAACACAATAATTGTGAGCATGTAGAAGCGCATTCTGGAATTCCCAAAATAACAATGTGCCTCATCATCCTCTCTTATGGAGACTGCTAGGACTGAATGTCTGCTGCTTTTTTACATTTGGAAACATCATTTTCAATAAAGAACTAGAAAGGTGCCACACAGCACCACAAAAGGATATCCATCCTCTGCATGGTTTCTAGGTAATGCAGCACAATCCCTGGTGTCCCGCATTTACAGAAAGAGTAAAGCCAAATTTTTCACTACTCTTCTCTCTGATTTTACTGTCTCTCTGATTTTACTGTCATGCTCTAAAATGTGTTTTTTAATCACATGATCAGTTCCCAAAGTTTATGCTCTGCAGTAGACTTGACGCTATATAAATGTCATGCCAAATATATTATTTGACGAGTCTTTAAAATAGACTCAATTTTCCAGCAATAGAGATTATAGTTTTCTAGGGACATTTTGTTTTCAAGATTTCCTCTCTGCCTCATCCCATAATAATTCCTCAAGAATTATCATTAGATGGACAGTAATTTCTGAGTCTCATGCTTAGGGAGCAATAGAGCAACAAGGTTGATTTGATTAGGTCTAATCTATCTAGCCAAATTCTGTTACTGTAAACCAATGGCTCTATTGCTGAGAGTGGAGTCACTTATACAAGGCAAACCACTGTCAACACGAACAATTCCTGGACCAGGAAAGACGCCGAAGAGCCCTATTGGAGCCTTCACACAATAAGCCAGAAGAACTTCAAAGGGTTGCTGTATTCTTTGCTGGGAACAATCCGCACACAAAGCTACCTTGTTTATCTAAAAGGCTCAGGTAACACCCCCCAAAATGTCTGATAAATAGAGATTGGGATGAAGGAGTAAACTGGCCACCTGGCTTTGAAAAGGCTGCCCTCTGAAGATTGCTAAGCCTTTTCACTTGTTGAAATCCCAAAGGAGATCCTTTTAAAGCCCTATTGCCATCTGTCTCTCTTTCTCTTCCTCCCTCCTTCTCTCACTCACTCTCCTTGAATGGAGGCATTCTGGGCCCCTTCTGTGCTTAAAGGAATGCTCCATTGCAATTTGCAGAGCTGGGATGTGTTTGAATTAATACAGCAGGCTGCAGCTGCCCTTAGTTATGCTTCCTCAAAGTAAAGCTAAATAGGTTACATGAGGTATTTTTTAAGTATACATAGCTAAGTGATGAGAAGAAATCATGTCAACTAGTATAATTGTTCGTTTGTTGCTCATGCTATTGCATTTCTGTAATTGTTCATTCTTTTGCTAAGGGATGGGCTTTGCATCTTAAAACTGATGCCACTTTTTTAAATCAGAAAAAGTGTTTGTCTTACTTTGGGGTTTGTCTCTTTAACTTTCTAAAAATGCGTTAAAAGTTTAAAGACGGACAGAGAGACAGGTAGACACTGGATGCTGCAAAGTCCCCCCCTTCCCCCAATTTATTTTACAGAAAAGAAAAATGGGTGTGAACCTCATATTTGTCAGGTGCAAGAAGTCAGGAGCCAGGAATAGAGTTCAAAAGTACAATAAATTTATTTCATATACTGTACAAGAATCTGAACTACTAAAGGTTAAGGCAAATTGGCGCCAGATAAGAGTTAATGCACTTCAAGAGGAGCTGGACTTAGGTCTCTTATGGAGATGTAGAAACTTCAAACTGATGATGCATTTGACTCCACCCTCAGGCTCAGACTGCTCATCTCCTACATCTTTGACGATATATCATGCATGGCGGAAAAAAGAACAATACCTATCAATTTCCTAGAGAAGTTTCTGTAATATATCATAGTCTGAGTGATATCAAAGCAAACAAGCAAACTGAAACGTATTGCGTGCTGATGAAGCTGAGAGCCAAGATGGAATGGCCCACAAAGCAAGTTTTGGCAGTTCAGAATTTATCCAGAGTTAAACTCCCAAATTTCCTAATTCAAGAACAGACAACCACAAACACAAAACTATCAATCTTTGCTTTGGGTTTTTTTTTAAGCATACAAAAGTGTTTGTATGCCTATCTGGACAATTGCCTATCAGAATATTTATATCAGCAAATATAATATTTGGGGGTGGGAGGTGGGAATCTCCATATCCTGGGAAAATGATTGCCCAAACTTCACATATTATGAAACACTGCATAAAAGAGTAAGTACAGATTTTTAGATATGTAAAAAAAAATGGAAATGTTACAGAAAGTTATTAGTCTATCCTAATGGTGTTGTAAGACTGAGGATTTTGTTCTATGGAAATGGATATATATATCTAGAGTTTGAGTACAGGTCATCTCTGCAGGAAAATAACATTAAGCATTTTCAGTTTGAGCGAAACATCCTAAGAATTAAGCAACTTATCTTTTTTTTCTTTTTAAAGCATACTCTCTGACTTTTTCATAGCCTACTACACTAAGGGGATCCACCTAATGCACTGATATTTCGGAGCTTACAAATCTGAAGAACACATAATCTAGAAAGCAGAGTTTAACTCTGGATGTTACTCCTCCTGTGGCTTCAAGTTAGAGTCGTAGTGTTAATGTAACCTATTTTTTGTGGTCTAATAAATCACATACTTCAGCTTATACAGTGACTCAGAGTGAGTGATTGTGTTCTGTTTTGGCCCAGAGGTAGTGTAATCATATCCCAACATTGCAGAGCAATGGAAATCAATGGTTGCAGCTGGAAGCTTTTCAGGCGAGCAGGGGGATGTGGAGGTGGCAAGCGCCTGGTCTGACTTGGAAAAGTTTAGTAATTCCAGATGGATTTGTTTACAAAATATAAAGCTTTCTTTAAAAAAAAAAATCTGCTTAGGACAACATTTCCCTTCCTCTTGCCACACAGAGGTATAAGGAGGATTCATCTGTGGGGTTCTAATGACTGATGCGAAATAACGGAGCTGTGTTTTTTCTTTCTTCATGTATTCCAAGGACAATTACCTGCCAGAATTCTACTATCATATAAACTCAGGGCTGGATTGTGAAGTCACTCGCTGGCTTGTGCCAACATTGACTCCCTGACACACTGAGTCGTGAAATATGAAACTGTTCTCTGCAAATACACCCCTTCGATTAAACAGTTTCACCATTGTAGAGAAAGCGCTGTTGGTGGAGTTTGTTGGCAAACAGATCGAGTGAATCATTTTGGAAATCAGTTTTGTTGTTGTAAACTGTATGGATTAACATAACGAACCTGTCCTTCCTCTGCTCCTTTCCTTATTGTCATTTGCTGCTTAGCACTTAAGCAGTAGGAGCTGAGGATGGCCTAAATCCCCATCACTAGGATCAAGGGGGGAAAAATCTGGAATCAGGCCTGGATTACCTCATCTTATAACATGGACAAGGCGTATGGGAGTCAGATGTGGGCCAGAAAGCAAATTATATATTTTGGGATTGTTTCCAGAAAATGAACTATAGCGAACTTAAGAAGCTTTAATGGTTGGATGTATTCTACATATTCTTCAATGCCATCTAGTGGTACATTATTCTAACTCTTAACATATGTGCAGAGACTGGTGGTCTCTTTGTGAAAATAAAGAGGAACAACAGACACCCAAGTCAAGCTGGTATTTTTATTCTGATTTTCTGTGATTAGAAAATGAGTTGATCAAGTTGCACCCCACAGTTACAGGGCAAACCTTCCCATTTTAGTTAGTAAGGTGTGAAATGCATCAAAAACAACTTTTTCCCCCTTGGCACACAGTGGAATTCATTGATTACTCATAAACCTGATTAATTAAAATGCCAACTTGTTCTGGCACGGGTGGGCCAATAATACAGCCTAGGGTGACAATGGAGATTTGACCCATTTACATGGGTAGTAAAGAAAATGGATAAAATCTATACATGAGGTGCTTGGGAAATTCTGTTTGTGTTTTGTGGGCATTTATAAAAGTAAAAGAGGAAAACAAAGAAGAAAGCAGGAAAGATTTGTTTTTCTATAATGTCTTCCCACTATGACCCACAAAAAGAAAATTGCATCCTTGAGGGAGTTAAAATTCCTGCTTGGGTAACTCAATCTAATTATCCTCCATCAAAAATCACTTTGATGGTACTGCCTTCACAATGATTACTGAGCATTTTGAATAAGAGCCCTGAGGTGTTCTTAATTATGGATAAGTTGGTTTATATCCTAGCTTTCCACAGACAGATATTGTGAAGGTAACCCATGCAGCATGAAAACAAAAGGCTTATTCTCTCTCCATTCTATTCTTCTTTCACAAGAAAGCTGTGATTCGGATGGCTTGTGTGAGTCAGCCAGGTAAGGTTTCCCATTAAGCAAACTGCCCTTTTCATGACAGCTCAGTGATTAGATTTCTCATTCCATCCACAGTCAGATGTCTATTTCCAGGTACTCTGTTGAATTCAAGGCACACAAACATGAGGTAAGCTATGTTAAAAAACCATTCAATTTTGTGACCGCTTCATTTGAAGATTGACTACTATGGGTATCTAAGGGAAAAAACATGCTCTCACAAAAAAACAAAAACAAAAAAACAGATAATTGTCACACCAGACCACTTTGGAGCTAGGTTCTTTTCTTTTTCTTTTTTGTAAATCAACGGAGTTGATGTCTCCACTGATTTTAGGTAAAGAACCTCCGGCAGTCGGGATGTTGGTGAATTACTCCTCTTAGCCTCCTGATCCAGGCTGATTAATGACAAGGGCCACTGAGAATTATATTTTAGAGGTATCTATCAAGCCATATCTTTATCATTCCTGAAGTGGAACTGAAAATACTGTAGTTCTGAAAACAAACGGAATGGAATATAAACATACCTGCTGCTGAAAATCCAAAGAGTATCCAGTGATGGATTAATGTTGTTTTTCTCCAGTCTGAACAGTTTTGAGGCTGGGACACTATTGCCCAATATAGCCTTAAGGAAGGGGAGCAAGAAATTGATCACTGATAGAGAAGGAACAAGACGGGGAGAGTATATGAGTGTCCTGTGCCTTTTCAAAGGAGACTTTTAAATATAACGATTCCTTTTTGTTTATGGCTTCCAAAAACATGCAGTCTTATTCTCATGTGTTTTGCGCATATTTTTAATTACTGAAGAAGAATCCTTTCTGTGCTATGATTGACTCTATTTTGGTGGATTGTGCAAATCTGCATCCAGAGTAATCAAATCAAATAGCAGATTTCATTCATTCGTTCATTCATTCATTCATTCATTCATTCATTTCCAATAACATAGCTCTTCCTCGAGTAAACAACAGCTTCAAGTAATACTGAGAAACCAAATCATTGCAAAAGTTCTACACATGGAAAATGCAAATACTGCAAACCTAATACGTCACTGAAGAAAAAAAGATCAGTTCCTTGCCTTTTTTAAAAAATAAAGCAATATATAATGGTACTAAATTGAAGCATTTTTTTTCTTTTAATTATATCAAGGGTGTGATACATTCTGCAACCTGACCCTAAAATAGGCTGGATGCTGTAAAAAAAAAAACCTCTGCAGAATAATTACAAAATGAATGTAGGAATTTTAGTTATGATTATATCAAGAATCAAATATCGTATATTAACACAGCTTTGAGAACCGTTCGCAAAGGAATGTGTGGTTTCAAGTTTCATTCTGAACGTGACCTAATCTTACATTTTAAATCTTATGAGCAAAGTTTTCAGCCTCTTGAATCTCAGGATAGATTTTGCATGTTGAAAATTGGACTTAGTTTTTCACCAAAATATTGATTTTCATTAGCAACCTATTCCACTTATCTGAAGACTATGCCTCTTTGTCCCCTTAAAGGTAACAGGAAACAATCTCTTCTTGTAGCATCCCTTTCCCTTTCCTGACGTCCATCTCTTTTCCGTCCAAAAACCAGAGCAGAGAAAGAAAAATAGCAGCCAAGATTGCTATGAAAATGATGACAGTCAAAATTCCCACTATTGAGGCTACCAATGATGGAAGCCCTACCAAATGTTCTCAGCCAGTTTCAGTTTCTTGGACATATTATTTGGCTTGGATTCTGTTTTTTCCACCCACTTCCCCTTAGGACAAAATATCAACTGTTTCACCTTGATTTTTGACAGTATCACAGAAGAATGAAAATAGGAGATCCAATGATGTCCACAAATGAATAAACTGTCTTCAAAAAGAAACCTGTTCAGTCAGGAAAAATGTAGATAAGACATATAAATTTCAGAGTGGATGTCTCTGTCCGTCCATCCATCCATCCATCCATCCATCCATCCATCCATCCATCCATCCATCCAGTTATCTAGCTATCTATCATCCATCTGTCATCTATCATCTACCACCTATCATCTATCTATATTGAATTCCAACTCATCCAGTATTTGTTAAATAGCAATGTTTGTTCAGAATATATGCTATGTTTAATGTTTCTTATATCCAATGCATATCAATAATACCTCTCTGCACACTGCTTAAAACATTGTGCAAATTAGAAATTATGATGTGGCTGCCCGAGCGCATAGTATTCCCTTTGCAATGATTTAATCAATGGGCATGCATGCCATTGGGCATCATTTGTTTGTATGAAAATTGAAAATGTGAATTGAAAACTACAGTATGCTATATGCTTCTATAAGAAAATGAAAAGCAGAGAACAGGGGAAAGAGCAAAGCCAGAGGACAATACTGGAATGGCACGTGGTAAATCCTGCCAAGCCAGTCCCCAGCCTTTCTCAAGCACTGCCTCTGTCACAGAAGCAAAAAATGAAGTGTTAATTTGATCCATCACATGAGCAGCCTTTAAAAAGGTACCTTTCCTGAAACTCATGCTAATCAGAAGGAACACGAGATGCTTCTGATACAGAGAAATGCTTGTTTTCTCTCTGTCAAAGAGTTCCCAGGTGACAGGAGAGTCTTCTGTTTGCACAGATGAATGGCTATAGATTACAAGGAATTTATGAAGGCAATTTCATCTGTTCTGTGCTAATCTCTCCTTTCCTCTCCCCTCCCCCTTTCCCTCCCCTCCCCTATTTTTCCACCGCCATAAAAATCTGGGTGGCTTCTAGTCACTTCCTCAAATTTATCTCCCTCATTACTGCTATAGAAGCACAAAAAGGGGAAATCACAAGAGAAAGTGGCAGCAACAGTTTACAGGAAAGGTCTGAAAATAGCAGAAGGGGAGATAAAAAAAAAAAAAGCAAGGCACAACACAATGGCATTCTCTCCTATAAAAACACCTAATTCTCCCATTTGGTATTCATACTGCCAGACTCCTTTGTGGCACTGAATGAGGGCTTTATGTTTAGCCTCATTATCAGCTCAGTGACAGAGGGCAGACCATGCAAATGAAGTTCAGGACCAAAGATATGTTGTTCAAATGCTGCAATTTGTCAGCATTTAGATAAACAAATTAGGGACAAGTTGTATCTGTGAAGTGACCCTTGGAGCACCTTTGGAATCTTTTCTCTCCACTTGTTCACCCTAAACATCTTCAAGGCCTCCTGAGATTTAGGCCTTTAGTTCTTCAAGCAAGTAAAATATTAACAGCAGCATATCATTCTTTTACTTTTAAGATAAACACTGAAAAAGAAAAAAAAAATCCCCACATTTCTCTCTTTTCATAATTCTCCTTGGTTGAACTGAATGTATCATGAGGACGTGTTTCTTCTGCAGTTTGTTTATTTTCATGTACCCCCCTCCCCTCCAATAAACTAAAAATTCCCTCTCAATTTTTACCTCATCCTGTTGAGGGAAAATGAGGTAGAAATTTGTTCCCAGGGTCTCTAAACAAGATGATGATCAGTAGAGTAGGTCCTACTAGGTCATACCTAATTGGAGGAAGTGTAAGACAGGAAAGAGCTTAGGTGATGCCTAACATTCACTAAATATCTAAATTTAAGGATGAAGAGCTATCCTATTGCCAACAGTGAGCTAAGATATCAAGGCCAGTCCAGAAAGGAAGAAAAAAAATAGCTTGTCCTTTACTTTTAGCCAGCATTTTGTCTCTTAAAATTAGTTGATCTATTTGTTATTGTTGAACTGTGCTATAGAAAGACAGCAGTTGTATAAGAGTTTCATGTTTCATAATTCTACCATGAAGAATTATTAAAAAGTCAGACATGGAAGCTATCCTGATGACTCAAAGAAAGCATTCCACAATGGGCAATGTACTTTTACAAAAGTGATATACTTGCTTCCTTTACCAGTGATAAAGTATAACACGGTATAGGATGCAACATTACCCAGAACATCTTTAACACATATAGCACTGATGGTATCTTATAATGTTCATTCCTCCCCCCCATGAATATTGTACCTACTGGCAAAATGCAGGACACTTAGGACTGGTCAACTCTAGTGTGGCTTTATTCTTACATAGCAGATGTGGCAATATACCATCTTTCTAACCAGCTCCATTACCATTGATTTATACCATTGTCATTAACTGGCTAGAACTGAAGTTAGTTGCAATGGGGACCAACTAACATCTTGCTGTTCTGCTTCCACTTTCAATTTGCTGGGCAATGTGATGGAAAGTACCAAAGTATGAACATACTTCCCAAATTGTTAGTCCTAAGAATCAACTAGAAGTATGCTGATCATTGCATTACTCCATTGTTTCAACATGCTCATCGATGTAGGACAGGGGTGTCAAACACAAGGCCCACAGGTCAGATCCGGCCTGAGATGAGGTTGGATCCAGCCCGTGGGGCTGTCCTGGAAAATGTAAGGGACTGGCCCATGTTGCTTCAGCTCGGTCCACTCAATGTGAAGAGGAAACATTGGGCCAGCGTGGCTTCAGCCCAATATATCCAGTGCAAAGAGGAAACATCAAGCCAGTGTGACTTTGGTCCAGTATATCCAGTGCAAAGAGGAAACATGCCAGCAGTTTGGGGAATGGTGTTAAGCTGGCCATGCCCACCAAGTTGGCCACACCCATCCAGTCACCATGCCCACCTGGCCCCTTGAGGTCAACCACAGCCCTGATGTGGTCCTCAATGAAATTGAGTTTGATACCCCGATGTAGGAGATGACTAGGCTGAGCTTGAGGGAGGGGTCAAACACATCATCAGTCATGAATCCATTCATGCCCACAAGAGATTTAAATCCAGCCCACCTTGAATTCCATTAACACTTATCTTCCGTCAATTTGGTTGGACTGTTTAGATTCCTGTAGAGAGCTTAAGCTTGCAATAAATCTTTATACCCATTTGAACTGCCTGAATCTTCTGATTTCCCTGGTGCTTGGCAATCAACCGATAATTGTTGATAGGATTGGATGAGTGATGGAATTTCCCCACATCGGGAGAAAAAGATTTAAAACTTACCATTTCTACATGCTGAGAATTGAGGGCTTTGTGTATGTCTGTGAAATAATATGTTTGTATGAGAGAGAAATGGGGTGAGGGAAGAGAAAATGAGAGCTTGTATTGTGTACGTTGTATAATAGAAAATGGAGAGTGGGAACCCAAGCCTAATTTATGGCTGATGTCAGCTATGCTTATTATCACCATATGGTTATTAATCTACCACCCATTGCTGCATCAACCTAGAAGCAAAAGGATTGCCCATCCATGTGTTACAGGCAGAGATATCATCTATTACAAACCTTTATGCTTCAAAGAACACAAAAATACTCTTATTGTGCTACTTGTTTTATGTCGGACTGATCTCTAACACACATTTTGACTTTATTCAGTAATATGTATAATTTTTCATAATTTCATATCCCTTCTGGTATCTTGATAAAAATATTGATGATATGTATTTATAGAATATCAACTATCAGGCTATCTGTGGTGAGTCCTATTAAAAGCAAGTGGCACAGCTCTTAGCCATGACTAGCTAAACTCCAACCGATTTTTAGTGAACCAGTGACATTTTTAAAAATGCTACTTTCTAATCTTTGATGAGAATCTCTGTGGTGTCCCATCTAAACTATCAAAAGTCCCTTACTGTGTAGACTCAATCATTTGGCAGTGACTAAACCATTAATTTCTGTGGTTGAATTCTGGTCAAATACTGCCAAAAATCATTTGGGAAACAATAGTGTGTCTGCATATTTTTTTTTTTAAAGTGGGGTATATTACCAAGTGACAAATCTCATTGGTGAAGTAGCAGCTGCTTGGCTATATTCCACATTGGAGAATGGAAAAAAAGAAGGAGAAGATAGCCTTTCTGTATTTAAAGTTTTTTTTTTTAAATAAAGGATTTTGAAATGATGGTTTCTCAGTATTTTTAATGGGCCATGTCAGCCATGAGATGCTGGTAAAGTCAGTTTATGCTCTTCTTCTAGCTTTTCCGTGTGTATCAATTGCTTGATTACAACATAAATTAAACATCCCCCCCCACCCTACAGCTGTAGGTCTTCTATTAAAGTCTCCTCACACACACATTTGAAGCCTCTTGAATCTGCTTCAGAATGCAAACAAAGACCATAGAGTCAATCCTCCAGTTTCTTAAAGGGCTTTTAATGAGGCCTTGAAAACAGAGCACCTTATAGAAATCTAAGCAAATGGATTGTAACACTTTCTGAAAAGCAAGATTAGGCCACAAAAGGACTGCGATCACTTCAAGGAGAAGGCTGCTTTCCCCCTTCTTGCGTAGGATTATAAACAGCTGTTGAGCTGTCCAATTCTTTTGCAGCATTTCCTTCTGTGTGGCAGGAAACTATGGTGGCATGGGATGGCTATCCATCTCAATCACGGCTGGCCCCCTCGAGCCTCATTTGCAAGCCTTTTCTCTCCCTCTATTGGCCGGCTCGCCCTCTTTTCTGCTCATTTGAAGAGAATTATGTGGGCTTAATTAAGTATATAGTAACTTATTGGTAGTTCTGCACTCCATCAAAGGAAGGTGCAGATGCAGTGTGAAATGACGGGGGCACTTCTGCTGTGAAGGATACCAATGCGGGTGAGAAAACTGTTTTGTAGACGCAAAAAGGACTTATTTGGGACTCTATTATTCCATTCATGGTGGCTGCGGCGCACCAGATGGTTACAATGCAAAAAAGGCTTTCCATGACCATAACATTATGCCGAACACCTTTTCTTCTTCTCCAATTCACCGTGGGACAATTAGTTTTTTATTGGGTGTTTTGTTGAATCGAAGTGTGGGGAGAGGATGTAGGCTTCACGAACAGATTTAGAGCATCTTGGTATAAGAAAGAAAGGCCTGGTCAAGAATCAAAAGACCGAGATCACTGCATGCCTCTGTTGTTTCGAAGAGCCTTGGAATAAGTTGCCCGACAGATTATCCGGGATCGAACCCCTCCTGGCCCCTCATGCTGCCAGAGATATAAAGAGTTTTGAATCCGACCAGCTGCTGTGCCGTCTGCCAAGATGTTTCCACCCAACTGAGCAAGGCTTCTTTCCCCCATTTAATTCATTGAGTTGCCCTCAATAAAATTAATTCCTTCTCATCGGCAGCATTCAAGCACACAGTGGGAACAAAACCAAATGAGGTTGTGAATATAGTGCTGGTCATTAAGCGGAGGTACCCAACTCTATCTCGTGTTCATTCTTTCTTCCTTCTTTGTGGCATGGGGAGACTTCCTCTTCCAGGGAAAATGAAAAGTATTCCCCAAAGGTTAGTGATAAAAAACTGAAGAATCAAGTCTCAGTGGGTCCACACGAGCATTGCCTAAAAGCTTGAATGAGGCACAACCTTCCCCCACCTCCAAATCCATAAAGATCTTGACCATTGATGCAAAGAATGCCATCTGTTGCCATGCTTGTGGGATCAAGCCTCTTATCTTCTCCCATTCTCTCTACACTGTTTTGGAAAGGACCCGAATTAGCCTCTGGTCCTCAGCTGAATTCTCTCTCTATCGCTACTTGAAACATCTGTTTACTTCAACTTTCAGGTTTTCAAATGTTTACGCAACACCTTTCTTTGAAAGCCAGTCCCTCTTTGCCAAGGGAGCAACTCTGATACTCTGGCCATATGACATCATCCATTCTTTTTTTTTTCTTTTTCTTCGGTCATTTTAAAACTTTTTTTTTTTTTTGCAATCATCTTTTTGACAAGACAAGTGTTTTCTGTTCTTGGTATCCAACCCGGGGCAACAAATTCCAAATTCCAGTGCTACGTATTGATTTGTTCTTCCATAATGAAATTGAAGTATCTTGATAAAAAAAAGTGATGGTTTTATAACTCTTTATCATACACAGTTTTCTCTAATGATTTTGCTATCTAACCCCCTCCCCACTCCCAAATCAGAATGAGGTGGAATGTGTTTTTTGTTTTTTTTAACTAGTTGGATTCTATAAAACAGAACAAAAGTCTTTGTGGAAATTGATGGAACCAGGCAGTTCTTAAAAGAGGAACGATTTTTCAATTAAAAAAATGCCACCCAAAGAGATCTGCCCAGTTTTCTTTGCCAGTAATGATTCCCCTGATGTACAGTTAATTTACCAAGGATCACTCTTAATAAATTATCTGGCGGGGGTGGGGAAGGAATCTTTATTCCTACATTGCAGATGTGGCAATGTACCATCTGTCTCTGGGGATCGGGTAGTTCTCTAAACTTCCTGAAGCCCCCCCCCCCCAAATTCAGTGAGGATGAGTATGATAACAAGATTTTGCACATGGTTTTATGACAGCCCCCCCCTTTTTTTAATGCTAAAGCCACTTACAGAGCATGGGTATAACTTAATTGCATGCTTATTTCATTAAGAAGGATTATTGGAACTTTCTCAGAAGAGAGAGAGAGATAGAGGATTGCTGTATCCAAAATACTGCGCATTGTGTGGTGTGCAAAATGCATTTACTTCTTTTTTCCCCCTCTATCTTCCTTACTGTACTGTAAATAAAATCAGAACTAAAGAAAACAAATGTTGGCTTGTCCCTTCCCCGCAGGCAGTCTGTTTGTCTCTCATGTCCTAAAGGAATGGGATAGATTCAAGGCATGAATAATGGGTAGAAGCCAAGCTGACCACAATCACAGCACTCTTCCCTAAGCCAAGCCAAGACATATGTTCAAATAATGAGAGAGTCCACCAAAATAGTGTTTCCTAATGTCACTATTGAATTTAGCAACATCAGGGCAGAAGAACCATGTTGGTTTTCTTCTTCACTGGGGATGGGTTATAACTCTCTAATTAGATCCATAAAAACCAGCAATAGCTATCACCATTTCTTTTTTTATTATTAATTTGTATTTTGTTCTGGGTAGTGTAAAAGAATAAGAGCAGCAGTTCCTACCAATAATCATATATTTGGGCTACTGTGTGTCTGTCTTTGGGGGCTGTGATTTCTTCTGGTTTTCTTTCCCGCAGTCCTCACTGTCTTGGGGGAGGGCAGGGGAAACTAGCTTTAAGATAAGACTTTGGACAACAGTGGTGATTGGATGATGGGGGAACTCCTCCCCTTCCTGGAGTCTTGAAATTTTTAGACTCTGAAACTTCAGCCTTTGACATTCAGACTTTGAAGTCCAGACTTCCATTCACTTCTTCTCCTTAAACACACAAGGGATAGTAGGAGAAAGAGGATTTCCTGATCAACAATTGTAGGCTTGAGTCCAGCACATAGACAACTTTTGGCAGCCATCTTCTCCCACTCCATATACAGCATGACACCAAATCTTGGTGGCAGCTGCTTTCTCTGATCCAGCGTCTCCTCATTTCTATTGGGTCTTTGAGTTATGGCACAGCAGAATTCTGGATATTTTGTGACATTTCCACCTCTAGCAGAGCAGAACATTTAGGAAAGAGGCTGTGTCTAGCTATAGGTAGAAAAAAACTGGACAACTAAGGGCCCTAAAGAAAGCTAATTTAAAATGACCAATTGATCAAAAGATAGGGTGTATGAAATCCTTGCACTGTTTTAAATTGCTGTATTTGAAGGCAAGAAGCAGTTCATCGGAGCAACCCAGTGAAAATTTATGTTGATTAAAATAAAACCAGCTATCCTCAATTTATCTTCAGAACTACCCAGAATTATGTGAATTTAGCCTAGAAAGAAAAGCTGGAAAGCAGTGAATCAGTTGCTATGGTGATTTTTGTTTGCTGAACATATTGAAATTATGAGAATAATACAATTATGGCTTTTCTGCTTAAAACAACAACTTAACTCTGGTGGTGTCTCATTGAATTCTGATTGTGTGGCTCCAGAGGCTGGTGACCACATCCTACATTGGGGTTAGCCAAATAAAACTATATTTTGGTTTAAGTGCAGCTAGCTTTGAGGAACTGATGGTTAGAATATTTCGGCCACAGTTTATGTTGACTTTAAAACTAGCAGCTATGAGACAGAGCTCTTGTTCCCCAATTTAACAGCTATGACAGGATCTTTTTTTTCCTAGCAATGTCTTCAGCAATTTATTAAGAAAGCTGCAATCCTACATGAGCTGACCCATTCAAAAGAATTGGGCTTATGTAGAGGCTTATGCCATGAGATATGCCAAGCACCATATTATCTCTGGGTCTGCTACCTTTGTTCATTGGGACCATGTATTCAAAACATTTCTACCAGTCTTATGAAGCCAGGGAAATCCACCAATCATGTTGTTTAACTTGTCCCACCTTAAAACTGTAAGGCCATACCACTCTCCAGCCTTGTTTCTGAGGAAGGATAGAACTTGAAGGGTGGGAATGACATACACCAGAGGTGGTATTCAGCAGGTTCTGACCAGTTCTGGAGAACCAGTAGTGGAAATTTTGAGTAGTTCGGAGAACCGGCAAATATCAGCTCTGACTGGAGATTTTTACAATATCCTTCCCTTGCCAGGCCCACCAAGCCATGCCCACAGAACCGGTAGTAAAAAAATTTGAATCCCACCACTGACATACACCACCACAATTTTCAGTTGAATCAAGGTCTGAAACTTACTACAGTCATGTCTATGGAGATTCTCAGTCATCCAGGTCATGATTGTCCCCAAGGTCCTTTTTTTTAAAGAGGCAACTGGACTTGTTTTTTTTTTGACTGGATGACGGAGAATGGAAGAATTTTGATCCTTCTTTCCCCACCATCCAGTCAGAGCTGAAAAAGATTCTTGGATGAGAAACAAAATGTCTTCAAATTAAAAACAGAAAGTCCAGTTACCTTTTGAAAAAAGCACTTTGGGGATTACCATAAGTAATATAGCCATGAACAGCTTTCCCTCAGAACAGAATGGTGCCCACATCTCTGAGGTTCCAGAAAGCCCTTAAGGTTTGGCTCTATTTCCAAGGCTGGAATTACTGGAACTCCTGTGGTGTTTTTACCAATTGTAAGCGTTGCTTTTTATTCCATCTTATGTTTTGTTACTAGGTTTTTCAACTGTTTTAATTGTATACAGGTGGTCCCTGATTTACACTTGTTTGGCAACCATCCAAAGTTACAAGGGCACTGAAAAAAGTAACTAACAACCAGTCTTTGCGCTTGTGATGGTCACGTGGTTAACATTGTCATGTATTTGCTGTCATGTATTTGTGACGGGTTGCAGCATCTTGCGGTGTCATGTGATCACCATTTGATTTAGTCGTCCCAGCCAGTTTCCTTCAGACAAGCAAAGTCAGTGGGGAAAATTGGATTCATTTCACGATGTTATTCAGTTACAGTGATTCAGTGATGCAGTGATTCGCTTAACAACTGTGATGAAAAAAGGTCATAAAATTGGGCACAACTCGCTTAATAACCACTTTGCTTAATAACAGAAGTTATTAAGTTATTAAGTTATTAAGAAAAAGAAAATTAATGAGATAAAAAGATCCCAGTTGTGGCCATAGGTAGAGGACTACCTGCAGACAAACCAGAGACCCAGAGACATAACAAATGTCAGTATTAACAACAACAATAACAATCCCTATAACTAAAACTAAAAAAGATTAAATCTGCACCACACAGTATTTATTTTCACACACAAGAGAGTCCCACAAACAAACATATCAAATTTCAGCCTTATTGGGAGACTTTTTTTAAAAAAAAAAAAGCAGGTCCAGAAATAATGAAATTATGTCAAGGAATAGGGGTTTTTTCGTCCATTTTATATACATACATACTTGCATTGCGTGCATGTGTGTGTGTGTGTGTGTGTGTGTGTGTGATGTCTCTGTACAGTTACATGTGTGAAGAGGTTAAAAAAACATTAAGTAAGATTGGAAGAGTATCAGCACACTTATGATTTTAGGTAAGTAAGGATCAGATTCAGCAGGTTCTGACCAGTTCTGAAGAACCGGTAGTGGAAATGTTGAGTAGTTCAGAGAACCAGCAAATACCACCTCTCACTGGAGATTTTACAGTCTCCTTCCCCTGCCAGGCCCACCAAGCCACGCCCACAGAACTGGTAGTCAAAAAATTTGAATCCCACCACTGGTAAAGATGATCCTTAAAATTCTTATATTGGACGGTCAACGTTTTGCAAGTTAACCATTGGGCTTTTAACATTTCTGTGGAAATCAGCTTTTGCAGTAGGTGGACTGATAAGAGAGAGGAGGTTGGACTAAGGCAAACTACTTAAGCTACTGATGCAGTCTGCTTCCTGCCACAGACTGGTGGGAAACTACACTGCTGATTTTTCAGCCACTGAGGTCACAGGGACAATCTAAGGGGCACAGAAGAGGGTTTTGGCAGCTGCCTGTATCCCTGACTGCCTCAGAGTGACCACCCTTGGTTTACCCCAAGAAACTCCTAATAGCATGCCAAGAAAAGCTGTCTTCTCTGGTCTCTCCACATGAGGCAAATCAAACATTATTTTGTTCACTATATTCTATAAAATCCTGGGGCTCTGTGTATATACTCTGCCTATAAACTGGATGTGCCACGGAGAAGACAGAAAGGTAAGGAAGACTTGCTACTTCACCTCTGGCAGGTGCATAAAAAAAGGCAGCAAATAATGGGAGAAGCCCTCTCCATAACACTCGGGAACATCAAAATAGAGTTCACTGAACATCTGTCAATGTTATGGAGCAGCCCAGCCTAGCTCTGCCCTATACTTGCCATTAAGAAATAATGCCACAAGTGCTAAAAGATATTAAGTGGAGGTTCCAGTGTGGTGCAAAGCTTTGCAGTTGCATTATCTTAGACTTTTTCATAGTTGCCATGTACCACTCATTCTTAGTTCTCCAAGCTTATGGACAAGTAAGAAAAGATAGACTAGGGGTGTCAAACTCACGGCCTGCAGGTGCTGGCCACCCACACCCCCATTTTAGCGAAGGTGGAGGAAAATTGTGATACGTCACATGATGGCAATATGTCATCACGAGTTTTCCACCCCCTATTTCCTACTTTGGCCTAAGAATGCATAGTAGGGAAGTATCTTCTTCGTATCATGATGGGATGCATAGCTTTGGCACTTGTTAGGAATCAAGTCAGCCTGTCAACTTTTCATGTGTTCTTTCATTGCATGAGCCTAGTCTATAACTAGGAGTGTAAGAAATGGGAACCAGCCTTTTAAATTTAGATTAAATTTAAATATCAGATGTAGGTTTGAGCTATGTTATAATAGAGAGACACAGAAGTTCTCTTTCCCTTTCCTTAACCCCCAGGCCCATTAAGCCACTTTCTGTTACATCATAAATCAGAGACTTGAGGATTATGAGCTTTCAGAAATTCTGGTGTGACTTGGTTATCTCTGAATATTTATGCTTCCTGAAACAAAATCAAAACTGTTATCATAGTGGTTTTGAAACTCTGCATTTTCTGAGAGGGGAAAAAAAACCTCTCTTGGCTTGTGTTAAGAAGTTTACATTTGCCTTTATGATGTGCTTTATGGAAAGGAGGTGGCGCAGTTCTCTTTGTGCAGAAAACAAATGATGCAATTTGCCTTGCTGAAATTCCCTGTGTTGCCTTAAAACAACTTCTTCTTCTTCTTCTTCTTCTTCTTCTTCTTCTTCTTCTTCTTCTTCTTCTTCTTCTTCTTCTTCTTCTTCTTCTTCTTCTTCTTCTTCTTCTTCTTCTTCTTCTTCTTCTTCTTCTTCTTCTTCTTCTTCTTCTTTCTTCTTTCTTCTTTCTTCTGTCTTCTGCCCCTTGATGTCCTCCATCACAAGTGAAAGCTAGAAGAGGTTTCTTACTAGACATTCACTACCTAGCCCTCTAATGATGAAGAAGTTGAAGAGATTGCTGCAAAAGCCAGCACAACACTGGAGCTTCCTTTTAACATCCTTTTGACTTGCCCAAGATAGATGAAGATATTCCAAATCCTCTTCCAACAGTGACCAAGAAAAGTCTCTGAAGCATAATGAGATCAAGCAAAGAAGACTAGAGTGTACACAAGAATCCATACCAGAACAGAATATGGCCTATCCCTGATTCACCTCCCAATATCTCAGTAAATATGGATAAAGCAACAAATTAAATGCCACCTAAAAACGCATGCTATTACAGGACTAGGTAAATAAAAGAGCATCAAGCTAATTTGATGTGTAGAAAATTGTAATTATTTGGTTATTGCTAAACTGAGATTATTTCTTTGATGATTAACATTTTAGTGTAATAGACAGTAACGGTTCCGGGCCAGTGTTCTGTAGCAGAAATGATCATTTAGTGATGTTTTAAGAGTTCTGTTCTCTCAAAAACATAGGCAGATAGCAGATCCATTAGTTCTATAGGTCTGTTTTGCTTCATATTAGAAATTCCGATCTATTCATAAGAGACGAGTACAAAGAACAGATACAGAATACTTATAATTAATGTTGCTTGACTGGAGTTGGAGGAGAAAGAATTTTGCTGGAAAACTACAGATTTGGGGAAGAAAGGTGAAAGACCTATGAATCCAACAAATTTAGAGATGACAGAATAAAGTGATGAAATGGACTTAAGAAAATTTATGGACTTTTTGGACAACAAATGTTGTGGAGAAACCTACTGCAGAGCTCTAAGATTCTGGGGGATGAAATGCAATTGTATGGAAAGATCTGAGTTATAATTTTAAGGAAACACTTTATTATTAAGAATCAATCAAAGATAATTGAGCCTGATGGACAAGAGACAATTGCAGCAAGGGTTAAGGTTGAAGTTGAAGCTGTTGCAGACTGTCTGCAAGTAAAACACAGTAATGGATTATTAACAGAATTTTGAATTTAGCTTCTATTATTAGGCCTACCTGATAACTCTTTCTTTCTACAGTAGATAGATGATTTGGGGTAAATAGAGTTGCAGAAGCTTATATATTGTAGACCTGTTTCACAAGGTGGGGAATACTGTAATATATTTACTAATATTCAGCTAAGGGGAACAATATATGTGCATTTTCTTTTTTCTTTTTTTAATGTACTTATTTTTGCTTTTTGCCTGTTTAGTTTATTTTTTGCTCTTGGTTGTTGTTTAGTGAGTTTGTGTTTTAACTCTTGAACAAAAAATCAAAAACAATTGAAAAGAAAATTGTTATATTGCGGCGGAGGGACGAGGCTGAACCAGAGTGCAATGCAAAAGGCTTTATTACAATGAATAAAGGGTTGCCGCGTCTGCCTTCTCACTAGGCAGGCTAGCTGGTGGCAACGGGGCTGGCACTGCTCGACAGCCGTCTTTTATAGCCGGCTGTCAAACGGTGCCAGCCAATGGGAGCGGCTGGTGCTCCCGCTCAAACAGCGGACCTGGTTGGGGACTCCAACCAGTTCCAAAGACATAACACTCCTTTCCCCCAGCTGGGAGCATGCGTAGTCCTTCAGGTAAGTTGGTTGTCTGCGCTGGAGGCCGGAATGTCACAACCCGGGCACGCTGCTGGCTGGCGTCAAGTCCTTGCCCCCAGGCATCATCTCGGAGGTTGTTGGGAAGTGGGTTCGGTCAGGTGTGGTGCTCTGTGAACTAGGTAAGTCCACATTTTCGAGTTGACTTTGGTGAGTCGCTTGGTCCGGCTGGCAGGCTGGTTCGCTTGGCTCTTGGCTCGGTGTCCCTTGTTGACAGCTCGGACCCTCCAACAAAGCCTCCTGGTCGATGGGGTAGCTCGGATCCTGCAGGGAGCTCCTGACTGGGTAGGCTGGTAACGGCAGGGAGTCCTCGGTGCTAGGAGGTCGGGTTGGGTTGGTATCAGCTGTGCTTCTCCATCGCCTTCGGAGCTGGTCCACGTGTCTACATCACAGGCGTCCATCTTCCAGGAGGACCCTGTAGGATCTAGGACCTGTGACTGACACAACTTGACCTGGTAACCACAGAGGATCCCCTGCATAATTCCTGGCGACACCAGGTCATGCAAGGCAAAGTCCCTGACCAAACTGTCAGATCTCAAAGGGGTGTCTGGGCAGTAGTGGGGGTGCAACCTGTCCAGGGTGGTCCTCAGGCGTCTCCCCATCAAGAGTTCAGCAGGGGATTTATTTGTAGCGGTGCATGGCGTCGTATGTTGGCTCAGGAGGTAACGTGACAGTTTAGAATGCCAGTTTTCCTGGCCAAACCTGGCAAGTGCCTCTTTTGCTGACCTGACTGCCCTCTCAGCCATCCCGTTGCTAGCGGGGTGAAAGGGGGCTGTAAGGATGTTTCTGATGCCCAAGTTGGCAACGTACATGCTAAACTCACATGACGTGAACTGGGGGCCATTGTCAGACACCAGTGTGTCGGGGAGCCCATGGGTAACGAAGAAGCGGGTCAGAGCCTTGACAATTGCTTGAGTGGTTGTCGAGGGTAGTAGGGACAAGTCTATCCACTTAGAATAAGAGTCTACTACAACCAAGAAGGTCCTGCCATGTACTGGTCCAGCCAGGTCGATGTGCAGGCGAGACCAAGGACCACTAGCACTCTCCCACTTGGTAGGCGTGGCTGCTGGTGGAGCAGCCCTGGTTTCTTGGCAAGGTTGGCATGAGCTTACCCAGTTGGAGATTTGGGCATCCATGCTGGGCCACCACACGTAGCTGCGGGCCAGAGCCTTCATCCTTACGATGCCGGGTGGCCCTCGTGAAGTACCTTCAGGATGGGTACACGAAGAGTGGCTGGAATGACTACCCTTGTCCCCACAACAGACATCCTTGCAGTTTCGACAATTCCTGCTTACGGGTTTTGAAAGGAGCAAAGTCAGCGGTGTATTGCGTTTCTGCCACCCCCTTCCCACCCAGTCCATAACTTGGGCAATTATTCTGTCTTTTTGAGTGCGCAGCAATGTCCTCGGCTGTAACCGGCAATTTAAGTTCGTTAACTTCAAAAATGGCATGAACAGGTGCTGGGTCTTCGACTGGGACTGGCAGGGGCAGCGACTAAGGGCATCGGCGTGACTCAAGTTTTTTCCAGGCGATGCACCAACTTGAATGAATAGCGGCCAGGAACAAAGTCCACCTGGTCATTCTAGGTGATAGTACCTGTGGGGTTTGCTTATCTCCTGATAACAGCCCCAGGAGTGGTTTGTGGTCAGTTATAAGTTCAAAATGGTGTCCAAACAAAAATTCATGAAACTTTTTTACTGCAGCTACTGCAGCCAAGGCCTCCTTATCAATTTGGCTGTAGTTCCTTTCTGCAGTAGAGAAGGTCCTAGAGAAGAAAGCGATTGGTGCCTCGGAACCGTTGGGAAGCCTGTGGCTCAGAACAGCCCCAATCCCAAAGGGGATGCATCTGCAGCTAGGACCAGGGGAAGTCTTTGATCAAATTGGATTAAAACTGCATCAGATGTGAGTAAGGATTTGACTGCCTTGAAGGCATGGGCTTCCTTGGGTCCCCAATGCCAGGGGGATTCTTTGTCTAACAGTCTGTGTAAGGGTTCAGCAATAGACGCTTTGTGGGGAGAAATGAGGCGTAAAAGTTTAGTAGCCCCAGAAAGGCTTGGAGTTCCGTCTTGTTAGTTGGTGTAGGCGCCTCATGGATAGCCTTTACTTTGGATTCGACTGGGTGAATGCCAGAGGCATCTATCCTATATCCCAGAAAGTCCACTTGTCTAGTGGCGATGGCCCACTTCTCCCTTTTAAGTTTGAGGCCATGCTGCCTAAACTTCTCTAGGACTGCTCTGACTCTCTGTATGAGCTGGGGTCTGTCAATTGCTGAGACTAAAATGTCATCGAAGTAAGGGACAACCCTGGGAGACCTTGGAGGATCCTTTCCATGAGGGATTGGAATATACCCGGGCAACACTTACGCCGAATTGGAGGCGTTTGCACTTGAATGCCCTCTATGTGTGACTATGGTTTGTAACTCAGCTGTCTGATCATCCACAGGGAACTGTTGGTATGCCTGGGACATATCTAATTTGGCAAAGATGGTGCCGGGTTCGAAGGTGTGTAACAGGTGTTGAATAACAGGGACAGGGTAGGCGCTGACCTGTAGATAACGATTGAGGGTGGTCTTATAGTCTGCGCAGATTCTTAAAACTGCCATCTTTCTTGAGTGGGGTGACTATGGGGTCTCCCACTTGGCAAAGTCAGTTGGTTCTAACACCCCTTGCTTTAGTAACTTATCTAATTCTAAATCTAACTTTGGACGGATGGCGAAAGGCACCTGCGTGGCTTAAGGCGAAGAGGATTGCCTGGGTGTCCACAGAGAAGGAGATGGGGTGCCAGAATAACAACCCAGCTCGCTGCTAAAAACATCAGAGTAATCTGAGAATAGGGCGTCTACGTCAGAAGTTGAGACAGCATGGATCCCAGTTACACTAAGGCCGAGGAGGGGAACCAATCTAGCCCCAACAGACTGGGGAGGGCACCATTAACAACCACCAAAGGCAAATGGCCTTTAAAGGCTTGGAATTGAACTAAAAACTTCCCTTTCCCGAGGACAGGGATGTTCTTGCCCTGGTAGTCCCGCAGTGTCAGGTGGCATCTCTGTAGCTTCTTCCTTGCAAATCTGGGATGGATCTTCTGTAGGGTTTCCCAGGAGATGATTGAAAGTGCAGATCCTGTGTCTACTTCCATCCTGCAGGGCTTACCTTCTAAAGAAACAGAAATAGTGATTTTATTAGGAGTCTGGGAAGTTTGGTTAGCGTGGTAGCAGGTATAGCAGTCCTCCACTTGCCTTTGGAAAGTAGCAGGTGGTGGAGGTCTTTGAGAAAAGTTCGCCCTGCTTGGCAGATTCTAGCAAGGTGGCCTTTCTTTTGACAATTCAGGCAGATGGCGTTCTTAAACCTGCAGGATGCCCTAGAGTGGGAGCCCCAGCTAGGCAAATGGGAGGTTGCTTGGGGCGAAGTTGTTTCTCTGCCCTGCTCCTACCTGTGAAGGCTTTTGTTGCTTAAGGCGGTTAACGTCTGTTGAGTCTATGGGGTCTTCTTCAATGGAAACTTCCTCTGAATGGATGGTGGAACTGCTGGGTTTACAGGAGTTCCTTGAATTTCAGCTGCTGATTGGGCAGAGAGCTCAGCAGCTTGGGCTTCCTCCACGGCTAAGGCTAGGTTTAAGTCCTTTTTTGCTAGCAAACGTCTTTGAAGCCTAAGGTCTCTAACCCCACAGATGATCTGGTCTAGTAACATGTCTTCTAGGTAGTCTCTGAAACCACACTGTAAGGCAGCTGTCCTCAGAGCTGCCACATACTCGTTAATTGACTCTCCCTCAGCCTGTTTTCTGGTTCGGAAAGCATATCTCCTGGCTATCTGGGATGGCTTAGGTGAGTAGAGGTTGGAGAGGATCTCTTGGAGTTCATCCCATGGGACGCTCCTGATAGCGCGAGGGGCGACTAGTGCTGTAGCGGTGTCAAAAACCGCAGCCCCACAGTAGGTGAGGAAGTAGGATTTTTTCCTGTGCTCAGCAGCATCCGCTAAACCGATGGCATCAAGGAAGTAGCTGAAACGATTTTTATATGAGTCCCACGTTTCCTTGGCTGGCTTGAATGGCGGGAATGTCGGATTGGCATTCATTTTGGAAACGGCAGGGCTTGTCCCTTCAGTCTTGATTCAAAGTTCGCGCTCTTAGAAGAGAGCTTGCGACTGCGCTTAACCGGCGGTGTCTGTCTCTCCGGCTACGGAGGCTTTTGAATTTCGCGCCCTTTGTGAGCGTCGGCGGCTGCGGCTTCGGCGCCCGTGACTTCGCTCTAGTGACTACAGCTCAAAACCCGGAGGTTTTTTTGAATTACGCGCTCTTTGTGAGCATCGGCGGCTTCAGCTCTTCGGAATCGCACTACTGGTAGCCTCTGATCAATCCCACCTTCGTCGCCAGTGTTATATTGCGGCGGAGGGACGAGGCTGAACCAGAGTGCAATGCAAAAGGCTTTATTACAATGAATAAAGGGTTGCCGCGTCTGCCTTCTCACTAGGCAGGCTAGCTGGCGGCAACGGGGCTGGCACTGCTCGACAGCTGTCTTTTATAGCCGGCTGTCAAACGGTGCCAGCCAATGGGAGCGGCTGGTGCTCCCGCTCAAACAGCGGACCTGGTTGGGGACTCCAACCAGTTCCAAAGTCATAACAAAAATAATGTTGCTTGACTGATATTATCTTGATGAAGATTATTGTTTTTCAAACTTGGCATCCTTAAGATGTGTGACTTCAACTCCCACAATTCCCCAGCTAGTTGAAATCCACAGAACTCAAATTGCCAAGTTTGAAAAATATCCATGATGTCTATAGAAGAGAAATTGTTGGTTGTTTCCACTGGAAAAAATAGGCCATGATAAGACAGCATCCTGGCATCTGTGCACATATAGCATGACTCCCCTCAGTCTCAGGGCCCCATAAACTGCTTTGCTCTAAGTGTTCTGCTTCCCTGAAGTATCTGAGATACCTAGAGAACCCCACAACTTTAATGTCATGGCTCCTGACCTCTGGAACAGCATTCCCTTCAAGATTTGGGCAGCACCCTCCCTCCAAGGTTCCTGCAAAGCCCTTAAGACTCAGCACGGATCTATGGCCTGGGTTTGTGGTGGGTACCCATGTTTGATTGTGAGTACCCACATTTGGTTTGATTTGATTATGGTCCATTGTTTCATGCCACCTGTGGGATTGAGCATTTTCAATTGTTTTTTTGTTTTGTTTTGTATATATTAATAAAAAGTAGTATTAGTAATAATAGTAAATAAATAAATACATTCTTGAGCCCAGGAATTTGTTATGAGTTCCAGAATTGAGCTCACTACTTTTCCATAACAAAACACATTATTGGTTATCATTCAACATACCTCTCTCTCTCTCTCTCTCTCTCTCTCTCTCTCTGTGTGTGTGTGTGTGTGTGTGTGTGTAGGTCAGGTCATTTGCTTTTTACTGTTGTTTAACTGAAAGTCAGAAATCTTTGTCAATCTATTGCAAGCTGCCTAGAAATGTTATCAGTAGATGCAGACATAATATATACACATTCCTGTTAAAAGCAATTGTAATAATGATGTTGGAAGGAAATCCTGATTTACAAAGAGTAAAAGCATTCTGCAAAGTTGAGCAATCACGGCCATTTTAAATGAAATATGACGTCTTCCTCTTATAAACTAAAGAAGAACCTGCGTCTTCAAATTCAAAACATTTCCAAGCTCAATATTAATGTACTGTATATAGGTCTGGCTTTTACAGATAGCTTTTACATAACTAATTATTGTTCTTTCTTTTATTGGTTAAATGCCAAAAGAAAAAATGCACAAATTTTATAAAAAGGAAACAAGATAAAATATACATAAAACTATAGGTCTACATGTATAGTTTTAAGCATTTTTCAAAATGACTTTTAGAATACATTAAATCTGGCTGAAATGCAAGGAGTAAAACAACAAAAACAGTAGTGACAAGAAAACACATATTTTAAGAGTTTGATCTAAAGGGTTTAATTTTTTTTTTTTTTTGCTAATTGTAAGATTAAAAAATAAACTAAACATCCTATCTAGAGGGATACTTATTTGTTTTTCTTATTCCCATTTAAGAAAGGTTACAGTTTTGATGGCTTTCTTTCCCTTGAAACAGTGGAATCATTCATACCAACAAAGGCATTCAACCCCAGAGGGTTCAGGTAGCTTGAAAAGCCTTAGGTGCAGCTTCCAAAGCCACCCCAAAGTTGTGACTGTTCTGTCCTCACTACACATTACTCTGTGTGCAGCTTGACATGCAGCTATCCTCTAGCAAAAACAGACCATGTGCGTAGAGTTGGATTTTCTTTATTAAAGGAACAGGATGGATGAAACTGGAAAAAAATAGAAACACATACAATAAGAACTATATACAAAATAAGCAGTGTTGAGTTGCTGGTAAACAACTAACATTACAATTAGCAAATCTAAATCTCACCGGCGATACTGTATGTAGGAGGTGTGAATTTTTGTCTTCAGATGAATATGTGCCATGGATTAGGCTGGATTCTTCCTGGTGCTTCTGTTTCCTTCCGAATGCCAAAGGAAATGGAGTTTCGCTTCCCAGGATGCCCTTGTTTTGGGAATGAGGGTTTACGGGTAGATGACTCTTCCAAACAATACAGGTTGATATTTCACACCCTGACACTAGATGGGGCCAGAGAGCAACAACAGTATATACACCAGGGGCATCAAACTCACGTAATCACAGCAGCATCACATGACATATAGGAATTTTTTTTCCCCTTCACTAAACCAGGTATGGGTGTGGCCAGCGCATGATGCATCCAGCCCACAGGTCAGGAGTTTGACAGCCCTGATATACACAAATTATATCTGAGGGTGTGACAGTGACCAAATACTGATGTTTCATGTAACAGAGGAAAATTATGAGCTCACCCGCTATACCCATATTACTGATAATCATTTGGTTAGAATGAAATGCAATGAAATGAACCCAGATGGGAAAATAATTAATAATTAAGATACTCCTTTGGTCTTTTTAGCTGCCATAATTCCTATTTAATTTTGTCCTACTTCTTTCTTCAAAAGCCTGGACTTTTGTTCCTGGCACATGACTCAAAGGGCAACTACCTTTCTTGACTGGGAAGAGATTGTGCACCCCTCAAGTCATTGGATGCCCTTCCTGCTGCCTTGGTTTTCAAAATGGCTGTGGAGGAAATCAAAAGAGATCTGGCTTCCAGATTTGTTTCAGTTAAGAAAACCAGAATGAAGCAAAGTACAAATAGAAAATACTTGAGTTTCTCTCCAGAGATGAGTCTATTAGTCAGTCCTTTAACCCCTGTTGGAAGAAATATCCTTCTGGGTTCAGTCCCAAGTGGGGAAGAAAAACACTGGAAACATGGTGACTGCTTGGAAAGGTGGTTTGATGGTGGACAGGATCACATGGCTTGGAACTCCAAAGTGAAAAGGACAATCACATGCTTCAAGATGTTGGGTGAAGGAAAAGAAGAAGAAGCAAGATGCTGAGAGACCCTTGGTTATATGCCCTCTTTGGGGATTTGAATTTGAGCTTGTATTCTGATTGGTTTTCAGACTCCCATGGGGCCATGCAGGGGCAACTCTGTAGGCTGTCCTGAGTCCCAGGCTTGGTTGAGCCTTGCTGGATGATGATGTAATGAAAGGGCTTTGGGCAATTCCTATTATAACTCTACCTGGAGTAGGTCTTCGTTATGTAAAATAGACTGGCCCAGATCAGAATAATGGTCCATTAGCAAAGGGGGGGGAGGGGGGGCTGAGTTTCTGCCTCTGAGTTCCTACTTTTCTTTTTAGGGGAAATATTCTGGCTTTTTATTATATCCTAAAATATTTTATTTTCCTAGGAGAGGAGTGGGTTTTAACTTCCAACACTCCAAAGTTGAAAAGTATTTATTCTTCAGTATTTAGGAGAATATTTGTCCAGTTCACTGCATGAATTTCAGGATTTCTGGAGTTTTTGGATAATGCGGCTTTTCACATTTTCTGAGGCAGCCACTCCAATTAAAAGCTAATTCCTGTTTAACAGTGTTTGCAGTAAATGCATGAACTAGTTGAATCAATTGTTCCATTCCCACGTTCCATTGAGCCCTTATTGTTTTGGAGGATTTTTTTTGTCATTCTTTTTCTAGGACACTGAGAAAATAAAAAATAGAATAACATTCCTGATATACAATTATTTATGCCATTGCTTATGAAAGCTGGTTCATGCCGGGCTAGTGCTTGTTATTTCATGAGCTCCCAAAGGCTTATTATGCTCTGCACAAAACCCTGGGGAAGTTATTCCTGCTCCCAGTCACCACCTCTTGCTTGTCCTGACCTGTTTACAAAAACATTTGACATTTTTAGAGAAAGGCATTTCCTGATGGGCTGCAGATACACAGCTTTAGCAAGGCTTTTCCAGGGAATTTACACTGTTTAAATAGGTTTCACCTTAGGCTGAGGTTTTTAGGCCTACAATCCTGGATTTTCCTTCCTACCTTCTCTTCCCCCACCTCCCCCCCAAAAAAGAAAATTAATGAGATAAAAAGATGCTATGTTGTTACTTTCAGGGCAGGTGAAAAGAAATGTAGTCACTCTCTTCCAAACATACTCACACATTCTCAGCGCTAATTAAACATAATAATCAAGGCACCAAGTGTTTCCTAAAGATTTATAACTAACTTGGAGCAGATGACGACCCCCAGACTGTCATTAATCCCAGGAAAAGACCCTGCTTATTATTGCTAAATAATATACAATGTGTGTGCACACAAATACACAGAAAAATCATCCTGAATCAGGATGAAGAACTTTTATTTATTTATTATATTTTTTATTTTTATAACAACAAAAAACAAACAAATAAAGCTGTTCCACAGTGTGTCAGTTGGGTACACATTTCTTCATGCATAAAATAATGTTATCATACATATTTAACTTGTATATGTTTATAATCATTCTAATCAGCATTTTATATTGCATATATCACTTATTCTATTATCATTAGCTTTATAATTATTGACTTTCAATAATATATTTCAAATTCGTTTTCTTACTCTATCTATCTCATCCATTTATCAATAACAATATATTATACTATACTTATATAATTCAATTCTTTAGTCTTCTATCTAGCCATTCATAAAATAAATTCCAAACTTTATAATAGTCTTTTTCTTCTTGTTCTCTGATCGCCATTGTCAATCTACTCATTTCTGCACATTCCAGTATTTTCTTAATTATTTCCTCCTCTGTTGGAATTTTTTCATTTCTCTAATTTTGTGCAAATACAATCCTAGCTGCTGTTAATATATTGATAATAAAATATGTTAACTCTTTGTTATAACCCTTTGGCAAAATTCCCAATAAAAATGTCTCTAGTTAGGATGAAGAACTTTTTAAATTTTATTCAGAATAAAGTTAAAGTACAAAATAAAAATCCAAGAAGAAAAAAAATAGAAAAAACACACACACAAATCACAAATCAGACAGAACATTAAAAAGGTGCATCAACAAAAAAAACCCCACATATTATACACATAAAGAGCTTTTCATTGAAAGTTATGGATGGCAATCTAGCTTGTTGGTGTGGTGCAGATGGTAGATATACAGTATGTCTTATGACTTTTCAATCAAGAGTTGAAAGTCATCCCGTCAACTTCTAGTCCGAAGGTAGGACTATAATTGTTGTCTCTCCTCTTCTAGTTCAGCATCCTAACTGCTATACTGCATTGCCTCTCTTCTGTTTGCATTGCATTGTGAAGTGAAGATTTCAACTGGGGTCACCCATGATAGAGTCTTGATTCCTTCAAATTATGAAACTACGACACCAGTGGACAGAAATGGCAAACTGAAGAAGGGTCTGCTTTAAACAGTCAGTGACTGTGGCAAAATGATGACCTAGTGAAGGTGTGAGCTCCTCAGAACTCCTCTTGGGATGAAGGAGAAAGATCATCCATAATTTTGATCCATCCAGAATTGTCCTACAAATAGACGGTAAAATCAAAATCTCCAGCAGGCTCCAGAGTTCTGGGAGCCAGGGAAGAGGGAAAATCATCTTGTCTAAGCTGAGGTTCCACACTTTCAAATTGGACCCTGGTTTTCTCACGTCTTCTCTTAACTTCAGGAAGCTGCTTGTTACTGATTTCCTAGATATGAAGAACCTACAGAAGGACATGTTTTAATATACCGGGAGAATTCCTTTCTCTCTTGGGTGAGAGAAGTTCTATGTAAATTTAAGTTTTAAGTAACTTTAATTTTTAGAACACAGCAAAAAGAGGACTAGTAAGTTATTCTGGAAAGCTAAGGGGATAGATGAAAGAATATTACCTGTGGGATGTTTAAAGTTTTATAAAGGAATATATGAAGATTAAAGAACACAAAAAGAAATTAATTGTAAGAAATATTCCTGTGGGAAAGGCTGATTGGAAGGTAAACAGATGATAAGAAGGAACTTTGAAGGTTGACTAGAGGGAACCAGAGAGAACTAAGGATTACAATTAAAGAAGAGACCCGTTAAATACAATAGAGTAATACTGTTTGACTAGAATAAATTAAGGCTGTTTGGGAGAAATGTACTGAGAAATTACTTATAAGATTGTCTGATACTATAACAGAGGATATAGAAGAACAACAGATGTTACTGAATAAAACATTGATTGAGGCTGATTTGAATGTGGATTGGGATTTTTTAAAAATGTGAGATTACAAAAGTGAAATGGAAAAAGATGCTGTAGATCTGAAAATGTATTTAAAGTAGAAGAGTGATATGGAAAATGATGCCACAATGGATTTCCAGATGAAACCAGTTGATACCTAAATAATTAAAGGGGTCATACAATAGCAAATCAGAAGAGTGACTTGGAAAGTCCTTATCTTGGATTTATAAAAGGGAATCATTAAATTAATGACACTATTCATGAGAGGAGACAAAGAGAATCTGATAAGAAATCAGCTTGTAGGACATTATTTGAGAGGAAAAAAGATCAAGAAAAGTAAACAGAAATAATTCAAAGTGGACTAATTTTATCAAGGTTAATATATATGTTGTGGTTTCTGCTAGCCATTAATGGAATTTCTTTTTAGCCAGGAATGAACACATGGGCTTTAAAGATCAGATTATAAATGAGAGATTTTTTTCTTTTTCTGCTTTACAGTATTTCTGAGAGAAAGTGTTAACATGGAACACAAAATGGATTGATTTAAAATTAAAATATAATGTGTGATTGTTTTTGGTAGAATGTTACTGATTAGGACCGAATGATGAGTTTCTATAATTTGATTATTGATAAGAGGTAAGATATGGGAAGAAGAGATCTTTGTTTTATTGAAATGTTACAGAAAGTATTAAGTTAACGAAGTTGTTTATACTTTTATAAAGGGAGATTCAGAGTTATATACCTTTTTTTAATTTTTAATTTTCTTTCTTCTATCTGTTTGCACTTCTTCTTTTTACTTTTAATTTTTTTTTCTTAATTTATATTAGTCTTTTATTTTTGTATTTTTAATCTGTAATAAAATTATTACAAAACAGATATTGTGGAATTGTAACCACTATGGATATGAATGGTAGTAATCTTGCAAGATTTATGTATTAATGCATGTATTTATTTATACAATTTCTGAAGGGCATTTTTGGTGTTAAAACTGATCTTCTAGCTGAAAATGGTTAAAAATAAGAACAATTTTAAAACTGATAATTAGGGTCAGACAAATTGTATATATTTGAAGGTATATAATAGTTGAACCAATAATGTGTGGCAAAAAACATAAACCAATGGTGCATAAAAAAATCATAAACATTAAATTAAAAGCCTGGGAAAATTGTAACCTCCTTAAAAAAGGTAAAATTTTCATAAGCCTCAGACTCAAACAAAACAGAATAGGGAGGAACAATTTTATATCTGGGCCACTTGGATCAAGAATGTCCTATATTAACTTATTCTACCACAAATCCTAAATGGGGCGGGGTGGAAATGAACATTTAAGAGGCCATCTCTGCTAGAATTTAAATGACAGGCAGGGAAAAAAGGAAGCAGTTCATATGGATTGGGATGATCTGTCAATATTTAAAGAAAATAAACCTGAAAATCCAGGTGTTAGATTTGGGAGGATGGTTCAGAAACGGAGGCAACACTCAGATAACAACAACAGCTCTTTATTAGTGACTTCAGATCTGAGCAAAGCATCCCAGCCATAGCAGCCCCTTATATAGGGCTGGCTGCGGCTAGGCAGCCAATGAAAGCGATTTGAGTTTGCCGCTCTTGGCAGGGCCAATCGCGGCAGCCCGTTTACTAGCCAATCGGATCAGTCTGTGGTGACCAATCACGATCTGCTATTCGCGGGCCAATCAAAGTTGCAGGCTTTCGAGCCTGCTAGTCCGGAACACCAGGTGTCAACAGCTAGCTGACTTTGTCTTTTCTTGAGAAAAGCTAAGCAGGGTCAGGTCTGTTTAGGACTTGGGTAGAAAATTACTAAGAAATTCCAGGACTGAGGGCTGAACTGGGAAATTAAAAACAAACAAACAAACACATTGAAGAAAATTATGGGAATCTTGATCATGTTGTTACCATGAATATGGATGTTCTAATCCATTGTAAACACCCCAATTTATTTATTTAACCATCCTTGTGGCTGGATTTGTTGAAACAGATTAACCCGGATTAAACCAGATTAACTAGATTCTAAACAGCATAATTTATTGACCTCAATGAAAAATCATATCCAAATAAGTATGTAGAACAGAGTTCACATTGCCAGCAACATTTTGGTGACCACAACATTATTGCATATTGGCCCGTATATGTTGTGATTCCTCCACAGTCCTTCAGGAAGTTTAAGTGAATCAAGTAGGAGAGACAACAGCTTCTGATTTTTGTGTAAAATCAGAAACAACAAAAATTGCAACTGGATTCTGCACAAATAGATTCTACACAACTTTTTCATGCAGATCAGGCTTCACTCTCAGAGGTTTCCTCTGAAGGTACTGATGGTAAGAATGGTATTGCTGGAGCTGAAGAAATGCAGTTTTATTTTTATTTTGAGTGATCACATTTCTTTTCCTGCATTAGCAAAATTTGTATCTACTTTTATTCTGAACAAAGAACCTTTTCTTCCCTGGATTAGCAAAATTTGAAAATTTGAAATTTGCATTTGTGGAAAGATCCATAAAGTAACATGCTTCTGGACTGCACAATTTGAGCATTTGACATGGTGGGCCAGGAGAGACATTTCCAAAAGAAGGCGGGGCTAGAACAAAGAGATCAGGCCAGATCATTGGTGGGATTCAAAAATTTTTACTACCAGTTCTGTGGGTGTGGCTTGGTAGGCATGGCATGGCTTGGTGGGCGTGGCAGGGGAAGGATACTGTAAACTCTCCATTCCCTCCTTCCCCATCCCCCTTTCCAACTCCATTCTCCTGTGCAGGGCAACAAAAGAAGACCCAGCCAATCAGCTGGGACTCGGGATGCAGAGAATAGATGAGGGTGGGGCCAGTCAGAGGTGGTATTTGCCAGTTCTCTGAACTACTCAAAATTTCCACTACCGGTTCTCCAGAACTGGTCAGAACCTGCTGAATACCACCTCTGAGCCAGATCAATGTCTAAAACAGATTCATGGTATGTAACCATGAAATGGTTTTTGCAATCCAACCCAGGGCACGCCTCTGTTGGAGGCACTCTGTTGGTTTATCTTGTTTTGCATTTCTTGAGTTGATGGAAGCAGTCAACCAACATTGAAGGTTAATGGGAAAAAGGAGGACCTGGCAAGGTGTACACAGGAAAAGGACACCACAAGCAGCTTCTTCCTCCATGCATTTCTTTAGGAACCAAGTATATTATTCTTATGCATATAGGGGCTCACATTTCTTTTCCAGCTAGCCTTTGGTGTATATTAGTGGATGTTGCAAATGTAATGGAAGAGGAGAGACACCCCATGTCAACTGCACGTCTGCTCTCATGCAATACTCTTCCAGTGGAACAGAATAATATTGTATTCCAGAAGGGGAGCAGAAATGAAGGATTCAGTAAAAAGAAATAATGATTCTTTCCTCCTCTCTCTTTTTCTCTACCTCCACTCCACCACCATTAACCTCTTACTATTCCATGCTGCAACAACTGTCTTTTGGTCTAAGATTTCCCACTGATCTATTTCTTATTAGCCAGGTTGTGCTGGCATCAAGGAGTGATCGGCTGTTGAAACATCAGCAAGGGGAACAATTGACAAAGCAACCACTTGAGAACGTTGACTAAATGGAGCAAAATGAAGTGAAAGAAGTTAATGTGCAACCTGGCATGCGGTGCCAACCCAAAGCCGTGAGAACTACTTAGGTGATAATTGGTTCCTCCTAATATCTTCTGCTCTGTAAAACACTGCCTTGGGCTTGTCTTTCAGCACAGGAACCGATCTCTTTGAAACACACTGAAATGAAAACCTGCCACTCCAAACTCCCATCCCCTCCCAAATAGGGATCCAGGTGGGAAAACCTGCCAACTATAAGCTGTTTGGGAAATTCCAGGTCATTGTAGCATTGGTGGGAAAAGTAGGCCCTATCTTGGGGAGGTGGAAAAAGAAGTGAATGAATGAATGAATGAGAAATCGTTAGGGATTTAGATCAAATTCTAATATTGTCCCTATGGGACTTATTGCTCCCCTTATCGTTTCCAAGTCTAAAAATAAATTTTATCAGTTAATTAATAAATAAGTTTGTTTTATAATAATAACAACAATCATAACAATACATTGATATTAATGTTATTAGTTCCTTTCTTAGATTGTGAAATTCTTTTTCAATAACAAAAACTCATCTAGCACCTTACAACTTTCAAAATATTCTACTGTAGAATAAATTTCTAGTGTTCTTTATGCTTCTACATATGAGCTTCCTTAACTTGAATCAAGGACTTCTCTCCAGCAACATATTCCTTATATATATAGGTAATCCAAACATGTCCAATTATTGGGGATTTTTGGATTTTTCCTATTATACGTTTTTTTCAATCTCTGTTATTATTAAAGTTTAACAATAAAAATAACATTGGTATACTTTATAAGAAAAGTTTGAGTAAAATCTTGAGATCTAGCAGTATATTGCAGTTATTCTAAAAGCCATCACTCTGCTAAACAAATAATTCCCTCAACACTGTTCAACTATTACAAAGTCTGCACTACTATTACTGTTAATCTTCTCATCACTCCTTATCACTCATCCCCTGCCACTTGTGACTGTGTGACTGTAACTTTGCCGCTTGTATACTTATGATTTATATTAACCGTTTCCTAATATGATTTGATTGCTTATTGTACCCTATGACTATTATTAAGTGTCATTTCTCAACTCTTGATGAATGTATCTTTCTTTTATGTATACTGAGAGTATTTACACCAAGACAAATTCCTTGTGTGTCCAATCATACTTGGCCAATAAAGTATTCTATTCTATTCTATTCTATTCTATTCTATTCTATTCTATTCTATTCTATTCTATTCTGTAAATTGATACCCTTTTTAACCTTGATTCAATATATCTGCATAGTAAAACATTTCTGTGTGCATAATTTGCAATGAACACATTACATTTACAAATATTAGTCCTGTGCCTATGAAGCTTGTCATAATACATTTATTAGTTTAAGATGCTATGTGCTTTGTTGCGTAGATGGTATTCATTGTATTTGGTTTGCAATAACAATAATACATTGATATTAATATTATTATAATTGTACTGTAATAATAATATTAATAATATTGCTATAAATCGACAAAGTTCTTGAAAATGAGCATGTCAATATCCTGTAGGACTTTTGGATCCAAACAGACAGATATCTGTCCCACAATACACCTGACATCATTATTATGGAAAAGAAAAAAGTCTGATTCATTGATACTGCAATACCAGGTGATGCACGAATTGAAAAGAAATAGCTAGAAAAAAATAGCAAAATATCATGATTTGGAAATTGAAGTTGAGTGACTATGGACAAAGAAATAAATGATTGCACCAATAGTAATAGGATCCCTTGGAGCAATACCCAAAGGACTGCCAGTGCCTAGATACATGAAAATTTTCAATTTATTAGACCTGAATATCCTGACTTTGCAAAAAACCATCTTGCTCAGAACTGCCTTTATACTCAGATGCTACCTTAATAGCTCTAGATCAGGGCTGTCAAATGCGTGGCCCATGGGCAGGATGCATCCTGCACTGGCCACGCCCACACCAGGTTTAGCGAAGGGGGAAAAAGTTGTGATACGTCACGTGACGCCACCATGACACCACGAATTTGACAGCCCTGCTCTAGGTCCTTGGTTGAATTGTTAAGTTTTTACCAGTCCCAGACTAAGAATCAAATTGAAGATCAAATCAACAGTAGTAGTAGTAGTAGTAGTAGTAGTAGTAGTAGTAGTAGTAGTAATCCCAAAACAACTGGAGCACCACTTGAACACCATGGGCATTGACAAATTTGCCATCAGTCAATTGCAGAAGGCAGCTTTACTTGGAACAGCTTCCATCCTGCGACAATATCTGTAACACCATCAAACATCCATATTTGCCTATCCCAAATGACGAAATGCCAAATGACGAAAATGCCAAACACACTCTGAACGTCTGGCTGACTGTGCGATGTGATGATGATGGTGATGATGATGATGATTAGTAGTATCTTTTATTCATTAAACATGAAACTCAGTCAACTGAACATTTTAAACTGTATCACAAATATCATGTATGTGTTGTTGTTGTTGTCGTTATTATTATTATTATTATTATTATTATTATTATTATTATTATTATTATTTGGTTTCATTTGAAAAAGTAAAGTCCATTCTGGTTGAAAAGTGATTGCATTTGGCTTCCTTTTCAGTTCAACTCAAGCACCTGATTACATTTTGGATTTGCCCGGTCAAAACTAGTTATGTTTAACCTCAACTTTTAATTGTTGAAACTTCTCTGATATTTTGTAGAAAGAGGCAGAACTTTACCTCCTTCAGAGAAAGAACCTCAATTCAAGTGGGGGAATAGAAATGACAAAGAATGATTCTCCTAGGTGAAGGTTTAATAGAAGTGGAAAATAATCCATATGTTGCAACACTTATCTCAAATGTTAAGAGAGCCTTACCAAGCCCCAGTGATTTATATTTTCATAGTTAGACACATGAAACTTGCACCTTCACTATTCAGAGTGCATAATTCCACTCAAAGCTGGTGACTTAGCCCTTTAGCTCCAGTTTTCTACTGAAATTAAATGGTATCTATTACTGAACTGTGAATAAATATTCTTCCCTTTCTTCTCCATAACCCCATGTTCTTCCCACTGTCAGTAGCTTCTTCTATGCTGGAGACTGTAAATTCCTTTTTTAAAATGTTATTAACATTTTAAACAAGAAAAATAAAATTAACAGAAACCAGTATTTAGAATCAAGAAAAGAAAGAAATGACAAAGCGAAAGCCCAATAAATGGTTTCCAGTCAGCATTAAACTTCATGTCTTTTCTCTGATCAAAGATGTCAATTTGGCCATCTCAGCAGCTCCCATATTGTCACCATCCATTGTGTATAATCTTGCTGAAATTATTATCATGTAGAAAAACAAAGTTCCCTGACTTTTCTCCTAAAAGAAAATCTTCTGGTTTCAATTGGAGACTGTAAATTCCTGACAGGAGGGGACCTTCTTTTCTTGTTACTCTTCAAATCTGGAACAATTTCTGTTTATCAAATGTCAACGCATCATACAATCAGTAAGAACTCTTTGTTTTACTTTCCATTCTAACCAGGAGTTAGTTTATTCTTTGTGAGTCTGATAATTGACCTTAGATGCTGTTTGAACAGGGCATATTTTCAGAGAGAGAGAGAGAGAGAGGGAGGGAGAGGAGGGAGGGAGGAGAGGAGAGGAGAGAGAGAGAGAGAGAGAGAGAGAGAGAGAGAGAGAGAGAGAGACTGACTCTAGTTTATCAGTGCTAGAAAATATTCAGGGTATGTTTGCTTTGGCACACCTGAAGATCTTCAAGACCAAAAAAAGTCATTCTGATGTATCACATTTTTACTACTTATCTCTGAAAGTGTGAGAACCAACCATTACTGAAGCAATTAACATTTCCTTTTTGATTGGAAATTTCCTACAGAATAGACTTTGGCTGCTGTCGAAGTGGGTGATTGCACAATAGGTTTTCTTCCCCCTTTGGTTAATATATGCGGAACTTGATCCCGTCACATCCAATTTAGGAAAGTATCACAAATGAATTGTGGCAGATTGTTCCTTGACTGTGGGAAGAGTAGGAAGGATGGTTTCTGAACCGGGAAATGGTAGGAACAGTCTCTAGCCAGGAAGAACTTCAATGAGGTTTCCCAGAGTCCGCCAAGAGTATTAAAACTATGACATATGAATGAAACCCTAGCTCCTGGTCTATGTTTTTCTCCACTCAGAATGGCTGAGTTGGGGATTTCCATGATGGCTGGACTCCAACTTGGTGTCTCAGTTAGGGCAAATAAAGGCAACCAGAAAAACAGCAAAAGGGTTATACAGAGATCAAGAAAAACAGAAAAGAGGTGGAGATAAGCACCCAAAACACAATGGTTAAATGCCACAAATTGCTGGGGCTGGGAATAGGCTGCATCCATGAGGACTGGGGTCTTTGCAAATCACTGGAATGTTCTGTGAGTAGGACGTTCTACAGGGAAACACGCACTTTTTGCCTTTTGGTACTGCCCATGGGTTTTTCATGGCAAAGATACTGGAGTGGGTTGCCATTTCCTTCTCCAGTCAATCACATTTTGTCAGAACTCTCTGCTATGACTTGACCATCTTGGGTGGCCCTGCATGGCACAGCTCATAGCTTTATTGAGCTATGCAAGCTCCTTCACCATGACAAGGCAGTAACCCATGAAGGGGTTTATTTGTTTTTATTTGTTTCCTAGTACAATTTGATTGCTTATTAGTAACCTATGACTATGACTCAGTGTTGTATCTTATGATTTTTGATGAATGTATTTTTATTTTATTTTATTTCTTATGTCCATTGAGAGCATATGCACCAAAGACAAATTCCTTGTGTGTCCAATCACACTTGGCCAATAAAGAATTCTATTCTATTCTATTCTATTCTATTCTATTCTATTCTATTCTATTCTATTCTATTCTATTCTATTCTATTCTATTCTATTCTTCCTGTCCAAATATAATTCATTGTAAAAGTCTTGGTGACTGAAAGCTGACTGTAATTTTAAAAACAACAATAACAACTACTATCAAGATGTTTATGTTGTTGGCTGTGTGTATACAGACAAACAAATAGAAAAGCAAAAACTATTCAAGTATTATCGGGCTGCAAATCTTTCTGGGGTACAATTCCTTCCTCCAGGTGACAATTCTTTCCTCCATGGCCACCCTGGAGAAGGTATAAGAAGGGTATAACATTTGGCTAGACTAATACATTTGTGGTAGTGCTACCTAATGCTCAATGTGGGCTTCAGGACATTTTCTCCAATGAGCATGATATCCTTTTGGATGGTCTGCTGGGGTCGGCCCTTGGGGCAATGTTTAACAGTGATTCCAGTTCTTTCTGCTGGGATATTCCATATGCTGCTGATGGGTGTAATGGAATGTGTAGCTGTCTCTGGAAAGTTGTGGCGGGGAGGAGGAAAATTGCAAATGAGGCACGTCAGCCAAAGGGAAGGAGAAGCACTATTCTAGGTATAAATTGAGTGGCAGAACTGCTTTGATGAGCTTTTGAGCTTCAGTTACCTTACCTTATTAAGCAGTAAAGATATTTTTGGAAATCCAAGTGCTTCACCTTTCCTGAGTTTGCCAGCCTTGTAGGGCTTCACAATGGGAGATCACACTCTGCCACAGAGGGTAGAACTGTGGTATCCCACAGAGTTCTTTATTGCCCTTATGTTGTTTCACACATCTACATGAAGGAACATATCACAGAATGGGAGCCAATTTCAGTCATGGTCCAAATGAAGCAGACAAGCTAAAAGGAAGAGGAAGATGCTATTGGTAAGGAGAAAAATAGAGTCAGGGACTGAACCAAAACTTGTGAACCCCGAAACAATAGATTTGGGGATGCTCCTTGATTCCAAACTATCAATAGGTTATCAGGTGAAAAGTGGGTTGGCATAAATGCAAACCTTCCTGAGTTGGTCAGATTCAGCAAAAGTGATCCATCATTGGGTTACAATCCAACTGGATTACTGCAATGTGCTCTATGTGGAAGTTTCCTTTAAAAGTCTGAAGAAATAGCATCTGATACAAAATATGGTGACCAGGTGTCTATATTAGTGCAAGGGACAGAAAACAAATGACATCAGTCCTGGAATATTTTCACCAGCTGCAAACAGAATAAATTTCAGATAACTGTGCATACACTCACCATGTGGTTTCCATATTCCAAACTGTCCTCAAAACAAATAGGAAGTTAACTTGTGCTCTAAATTGACAGGGCTCCTGCCAACGTCACTGCTACTCAAAGCAACTGTACATATTTTCTTTTGTAATTTTCTTGATGCATGATTAAGCTAATGTTTATTTTATGTATTTATTTGTATCATATCTTTACTATTTGTATAAATAACTCAAGGTGGAGAACATACCTAATACTATTTCCTCCTCCTATTTACCTCACAACAGCCACCCAGAAGTGAGTTGGGCTGAAAGAGAATGACTGGCCCAAAGTCACCCACCACCTTTCAATCCTAAAGTGGTAATAGAACTCAGTCTCCTGGTTTCTAGGCTAGCACCTTCTCCACTAGACCAAACTGTATCCTGAGCTGTGTCAGAACAAGTCCCTGAAATTTTCTTGACAAGTTTTTTTTTCCCCCGGAAGTGGTTTGCCATTGTCGTCTTCTTCCTAGGATTGAGAAAGAGTGACTTTGACCCTAGGTCACTCACCTGACTTTGGGCTTATGATGGGATTAGAACTCATAGTCTCCTGGTTTCCAGCCTGGGGTCTCAACCACTACACCAAATTGCTGTATGAAATGACAATGGATTGAAACTAATCAAGGACAGAACTAAGGAGAAATTTCCTAACAGTGAGAACAATTAACTAGTGGAACAGCTTGTTTTCCGAAGTTGTGGGTGCTCCATCGCTGGAGGATGATCACTTTTAAAGGCCACTTGTCTGGAATGGTAGAAGGTCTCCAGTTTCAGCAGGGAGTTGGACTACTAGAAGACCTCTAAGTTCCCTTCTAACTCTATTATTCTGTTATTTTTATTAGAGGTTGGTGGTTGTTAATTTAATTCATTGTGGAATTTATTTGGGGTTGGTACTGCTTGGTCAATACCTGTACATTTTCCAAATGAACTCGACTTGTCAGCATTTTGAACGTTGCTTTGTCAGCATAAATCTCAGACATACAAGCAGTGATTGTCTTGCATAATGCCGGGAATTGTCTATTTCCAGAAAGAGAGGATAAGAAAGAGCTCTGGGTGGCTTATACCTTGTTCTTGGCCTCTAGCAGATCCATTGCCAGGTCCCAGTCTGGACAGTGGTTTTGTACATCTTCCAGAGGACAATTTGTGTTTCCTTTTGCGTTTGCCCTGTTTAGTGTTTGCAAAAACTTGAGTCATTTTTTGTCCTTGTTGGTTCGCTTATTATACATATTTTTTTTAAGCCACAACCCTTCTCTCCCATTCATAATGAATGTACAGGATTTTACCCTGCCTTTCCATTAAAGTTTTTTTTAAACTTCCTAACACACATATATATATATATATGTTTTGCTGTTAGAATATTTGACAAAAATATTGTTGGGCATTCTGTGATTATGATGTCAATTGTGTTCCTATCTTTTCTACTTATAACAATAAAATGTAAGCAACTCTTTTGGGGTGGGGTGAAGTGCGTGCTGTATAAATGCAATTAAATCACAAGAAAAGCTGCTTGTTCATATCAATATTTATCAGTATTTTTGCTACTGTTACTTGCGTCTATGTAGCCTTATGCCACCACATGGCATTTTTGTGAAGACGGATTCTTTATTAGTTTCAACTGTGATCTGAGGTCATTGCATATCTGTGCCAGGAGAGACTTAAAAGCCATGGCAAAGAGGAAGTTTTCTGCTGAATTGTCCGAGTTCACTGAGTCTGGAGCCAGACAGCATTTAGACCAAGATCAGCATGGTTTAAAGCTGGCATACCTTTCTAGTTGCTCATCACACAACAATGAGTAAGTAAACATTGCCCACCATTGGAGTCAGAGCTGTCAGCCCAATTAGGCTCAAGAATATCCCAATGTGCCATACTCCGATATCTTTGCCTGTGCTTCCCCTGTTCATACAGCCGCATGGTGATTTCAGACAGACAGAGCTGTAGCCCAGGCTCCATTATATTAAGGGGGGGGGGGGGGCAGAAGGGGGGTGCGGTCTGGCCTCTTGTGTCAACACTAATCCTTCCTGTCTATTATCATCCGGGCTGACTTTTCTTTTTTTTTCATGTCAACTTTCAGTATCCACTGGAAGCAGAATATCTCAGTAGGATGATAACTTTTTGCCCTGTTTTCCTCCTATGGCAGAAAGTTGTCTTTTCCTTACTCAGTAACCCAGACCAGTAAATTAAAATTGAGGTCATCTTTTTGTTGTTGTTGTTGTTGTTGTTGTTAAAGATTGGAGTCGTCTTGTGACTTTAGCTCTTTTTTCCATGCAAATCTTGCAACTTAAACCAACTGATTTTAAATCAATGTTTGCACAGTTAATAGTTGGAAGGCCACACAAAAAGCATTTTCTCTGCCATTTTCTGTCCTGTGTACAAAAATGCTCTGGAAGGACAGCGAGAGGCTGAGATTTTAGACACCTCTTGCTGAATTAAAGCACTCTTATCAAAGGAAAGGATGCCCGCCTCTCTGCTGGTTTGTTTCTGCAAAATGGTAGGCCTGCCTCAGTGGTGGGATTCAATTTTTTTACTACCGGTTCTTTGGGTGTGGCTTGGTGGGCATGGCAGGGGAAGGATACTATAAAATCTCCAGTCAGAGGTGGTATTTGCCGGTTCTCCCAACTTCTCAAAATTTCCGCTACCGGTTCTCCAGAACTGGTCAGAACCCGCTGAATACCACCTCTGGCCTGCCTACTAAAACCCTCTCTTGCCAAACAGACTGGATGACACTACCACAGCCCTGGTACTTCAAAATAAGCATAACAGATCACCCAGAACATATATCTGATGTGTGCATGGAATATTCCCTTTTGAATATAAAATATTCACTATTCTCCTCAATACGATATTGAATGTTCCCTACCAAATGGATGAAATTTTTAACAAATTTTGCATGGAGTTGGGTCATCTTCTTTGCTGGAACCTGTTATGTCCTGAGGACTCAAGGAGTTCTCACTCAGGTCCACTCACTTTGTGTGGGCGATATTCCCCCATTCCCATTGGTTGGTTCTCCCCAGCAGCCAGCTATAAAAGCAGGCTGCGGGGTCCAACTGGTTGCTGATTGTTGCGAGCCAGTTCCAGGCTTGGCAAGCACGGTCAGCCCTTTATTTGTAAAATAAAGTACTGTTGCACTCATGCTCTGGTTCAGCCTCTCATTGCTCAAACTTAACATTGGCGACGAGGGTGGGATGGCTACCAGATGCACCTTGCAACCGCGCTGAGTCACTAGCCACCGATCCGCAGCCCAGAGAGCGATCGGCTGGCGATAAGAAACGCTGATCCGCAGCCAGAGAGAGCGGTCAGCTAACTAAACAAGCGATCAAAAAGAGCAAACGCAGATCCGCAGCCAGAGAAAGTGGTCTGAGTCAAAAGTTAGAAGCGTCTGTAGCCGCTTGTTAGCCCGCTACGGGGAAAGTGAGCGCTGCGAGCCGCAGCCGCTCTGCATTTAGCGCGAAATTCAAACGGGTGTCATTTGAATTTCGGAACCAGTAGGAATCACAGCACAGCGCTGTGAGAGTCACTAACGCCCACTTTTTTGGCGCGAATCCAGACACCTCCAACGGCTGGCAGCCAACATGGTAACCCAGAGAGAGAAAGAGAGGTTAGCAAAAACCTCTCCAGAGCTGATATCACTAGTAATTCACGAGCGCTCGTAGTCCCAGAGAGATTTTTCGCAGGTAGCCCAGCCGTCCCAGCACCATGAGTTCCAACCCAGTATTCCCAGCGTTTAAACCAGACGAAGAGAAGTGGGAATCGTATAAGAACCGTTTCAATCATTACATCGATGCGGTCGGCCTGGCGGATGCGGGAGAGCATCGGAAAAATCCTATTTCCTAATCTACTGCGGAGCCACCGTTTCGATACCGCCGCAGCACTCGTAGCGCCGAGAGAATTGAAAAACGTTCCGTGGTCCGAGTTGCTTGAGATCCTCACTAACCACTACGCTCCCAGGCCTTCACAAATCGCCAGGAGGTTCACGTTCCGTATGAGGAAGCAATCAAGTAAGGAGACCATCAATCAATATATGGCCGCCCTCAGAACAGCAGCCCTGCACTGCGGGTTTGGAACATACCTGGAGGACATGCTCCTCGATCAATTAGTTTGTGGGGTCAAGGATCTCAACCTACAGAGGCGACTGCTAGCCAAAAAGACCTCAACCTTGCGCAAGCGGTAGAGGAGGCCCTAGCAGCCGAGCTAGCAATGAACTCAGCCACCGAAATTCAGGGCCCAAGTGCCAAGCTAGCATCGTTCCCAGTCCATTCCGAAGAGGTGGAAGCGGAGGAAGCCCACAATGATGAGAACGATGTCCATCGCCTCACCAATGACAGACGGTCGCAGGTAAGGGCCAAACAAGAATACACCGGTCCACCCAAGCACATCACGCTGTGCCTAGCCTGTGGGGGATCACATCAAAGGGCCACCTGCAAGTTTAAAGGAGCCGTTTGCAACAACTGCCATAAGAGGGGCACATTGCGAGAGTCTGCCAAGCCCCCAAAGCGCTGCACACAGACCCCGTCCTCGCACTCGGGACCACAGAGGCAAGTATTAAACTGTCGCACGCACCGCCTTGCCAGGCATACTTGCCACACTGTTAGTAAAATTTCTCTCTCCGTTTCCCTAGAAGGTAAACCGTGCCACATGGAGGTGGACACAGGGTCAGCGCTCTCAATAATCTCGTGGAACACCCTCAAGAGACTCCACCCCAGCCTATCTACTACCCGGCTTCAGAGATGCCAGTTCGGTCTGAAGGACTACCAGGGGAAGGCCATTCCCGTGATCGGCAGAGGCAAGTTCTTTGTCAGTTTTAGAGCTTTTAAAGGCCACCTACCTCTAGTGGTAGTTAACGGCAATCTACCCACCTTATTGGGGCTTGATTGGTTTCCCCACCTCGGCCTAGGTTAACAGGAGTCCATGCTGTCTCAACCTCAGACACTGACTCCTTATTCGCTGACTACGCAGATGTGTTCAGCGAGGAGCTGGGTGTTATAATGGAACCCCATCTCGTTCACCGTTGACCCCAGGCAGTCCCAATCAGATTAAAACCGCGAGAGTTCCATTTGCTATTCGACCAAAACTAGACGCTGAATTGGATAAACTACTAAAACAAGGGGTCATTGAGCCAACAGATTTCGCCAAGTGGGAGACGCCCATTGTCACACCCCTCAAAAAAGATGGTAGCCTGAGAATTTGCTCGACTACAAGACAACAATCAATAAATATTTACAAGTTAGCGCCTACCCGTGCCCGTCATTCAGCACTTATTGCACACATTCGAACCGGGCAGTATTTTTGCTAAATTGGACATGTCTCAAGCATATCAACAGTTCCCTGTTGATAACCAAACAGCGGAACTTCAGACCATCGTCACTCACAGGGGTGCCTTCCGATGCAAGCGTCTCCAATTTGGCGTAAGTGTTGCCCCGGTATTTTTCAATCCCTCATGGAGCGGATTTTACAGGGCCTCCTGGTGTAGTACCCTACTTGACGACATCTTGGTCTCGGCCAGGGACAGACCCCAACTCTTCCAGAGAGTGCGAGCAGTGTTAGAGAGGTTCAGACAGCATGGCCTCAAGTTAAAGAAAGAAAAATGCGCCATTGCCACTAGACAGGTGGACTTTCTGGGTTATAAAATTGGCGCCTCTGGCATTCACCCCTGGAGTCCAAGGTCAGGGCGATCCACGAAGCTCCCACACCGACCTCCACAACGGAGCTACAAGCTTTCTTGGGGCTCCTAAACTTTTATGCATCCTTTTTGCCCCATAAAGCCTCAGTAGCCGAACCCCTACACAGATTACTAGACAAAAAGTCACCGTGGCACTGGGGGCACAAAGAAGACCAGGCGTTTAACGCCGTCAAATCACTACTTACGTCAGAGGCAGTGCTCATCCAATTCGACCCCAACCTTCCTTTAGTACTGGCAGCAGACGCATCCCCTTTTGGAATTGGGGCGGTCCTTAGTCACCGACCGCCAATGGCGCCGAGGCCCCCATCGCCTTTTTCTCCAGGACGCTCTCGGCCACGGAGCGAAATTACAGCCAAATAGACAAGGAAGCCCTAGCAGCTGTTGCAGCCGTGAAAAGTTTCACGAATTCCTTTTGGCCACTTCTTGAACTGGTCACCGACCATAAGCCCCTCCTGGGCCTACTGGCCGGCGACAAGCAGACACCTCAAGTCCTCTCCCCTCGGATGACAAGGTGGACACTTTTCCTAGCGGCCTACTCATACAAACTTATCCACCGCCCGGGCAAAACTCTATCCCACGCTGGCGCGCTCAGTCGCTGCCTCTTACCCGCTCCGGCTGAAGACCCAGCTCCTGTCAATGCCATTTTTGAAATCACCCAGTTGGACCTGCCCATCACCGCCCTTGACATCGCCGCCAAAACCAAGGCAGACCAAACGCTCGCCCAGGTGCTCGACTGGGTGAGGAGGGGTGGCCGGGAGGCAATGTTGATAACAAATTCGCACCCTTTAAGACTCGCATGCAGGAGCTGTCCAGTTTGCAGGGTTGTCTACTGTGGGGCACTCGAGTGGTCATTCCGACCTCGCTGCACCCGAGTCCTGGAGGCGTTGCACGAGGGACACCCGGCATTGTGAGAATGAAGGCGTTGGCACGCAGCTACGTGTGGTGGCCGGGTCTAGACGAGGACATTGTCAATTGGGTAAGTTCCTGCAGCATTTGCCAGGAATCCCGCCCTGCTCCCCCCATCGCCACCCCTACCAGATGGGAGAGCGCCAGCGCCCTTGGTCTAGAATCCATATCGATCTGGCCGGCCCGTGCATGGAAAGATGTTCCTAGTGGTCGTGGACGCTTATTCCAAATGGATAGATGTGGCACAGCTATCCACGACCACCACACTAGCAATCACCAACGTGTTAATGCGCCTGTTCGTTACACATGGACTACCCGACTCCTTGGTCTCCGATAATGGCCCACAGTTCGCATCAGTAGAATTCAGCCGTTTTGCAGCCAACCTAGGCATTCGCCACATTTTAACAGCCCCATTCCACCCTGCGAGTAATGGGTTGGCTGAAAGGGCCGTCAGGACCACCAAAGAGGCCTCGCTAGGTTTGGCAGAGATGATTGGCACCACAAACTCTCACGGTTCCTGATGAGCCAGCACTCAACCCCTGTGCAGTCACCAATAAGTCCCCAGCGGAACTTCTGATGGGCCGGCGCCTGAGGACTGTATTAGATAGACTGCACCCACAATACTGCCCTGACTCTCCCCTCGCTTCCACTTCGGGGTTAGACATTTTATGTTACAGGAGCCGATATTCGCAAGGAATTTCGCTGGGGACCCACTTTGGATTCGGGCGAGGTCATCGCCGTCACCGGGCCGAGATCGTATAGAGTCAGGCTGGAGGATGGTCGCGTCTGGAGGAGACACATAGACCAACTCAGAAGGCGCCTCAGCAACCTCGCAAACAAGAATCCAGAGTCTCCAGTCGAAGGGGAACCGCCTCATCCGCCACCCAGCCACACCACACCCAGTGACCAGTCTGCGCCAGCGGTCGTTCCGGTCAGCCCAAACGCAGACAACAGCGCCCAGAGAGTTGACCAACCGGATCCAACCCACGAGAGCTCGACCCCAGAAACCAACCCGGTGGTTTCCGAGGATGCCAGTCCAGAGAGAGTGTTGGCGACACTATGCCAGCTCAACCGTCACAGACTGATACCGAACAGTCAGACAATGTTCCCGAGTTGCGCCGCTCCGGGCGCCAACACAAACCCCCATCTACCTCAAGGACTATGCGTGTTCGCATCTGGGGGAAGGGGTGTTATGTCCTGAGGACTCAAGGAGTTCTCACTCAGGTCCACTCACTTTGTGTGGGCGATATTCCCCCATTCCCATTGGTTGGTTCTCCCCAGCAGCCAGCTATAAAAGCAGGCTGCGGGGTCCAACTGGTTGCTGATTGCTGCGAGCCAGTTCCAGGCTTGGCAAGCACGGTCAGCCCTTTATTTGTAAAATAAAGTACTGTTGCACTCATGCTCTGGTTCAGCCTCTCATTGCTCAAACTTAACAGAACCTATAGGGAAGATTGTTTTTTTTTAACAGGCAGGATGGTCTCATGACTTTTGCCACAATTATCCCTGTGCTTCGTAATCCAGATGGGGATCCACAATAAGTCAATTGTAGGCATAACCATAAGATGTGTGATCTGGGTGATCTATTATGGACTACAGCTATTTGCTCATGAAACACAGTGGATTCACAAGCAGGGATTCTGCCTGTGGCTATTCTTACAGTATAACATATATTTTAGAATATATGTATGTGCTTGTGTAGAAACACCCCTAAAATGTCCATAGCTGGATTGTCAAATCAATTCTCCTTTTCCCTAAACTCTCCTTGTGACTATAATGGAAATTCTTTAGCTGCATCAACAATGACTAGCAGCTCTTAGGGTTTTCCCTTCTGCTGGGATTTGCTTTTGCTTTATTTTAAACTTGGGGATCGATATTTTAAAACTTAACTTAAGCATCTTTGGTGGCAATTTTTCCATGCTCATTTCACCTCCCTGCTTTCCACTTCCTCGTCCAAAAGATTCCTTCTCGAGTCTCCCTGTTTGGACTCTACAACCAGAGGTGGAGACCTTTTTCTCCACAGTCACATTCCTGCAAGTTTAAAATGGAAAGATTTCAGGAAAATGTGGAATAGGACCTGAGTGAAAAAATGGTTGAAGCCACCATTTTCTCTTCTTGGCATTCTTGCTCTCTTTGGCACTCCCTGATTTCTCTATCGTTTTCTTCTCCCAGGACATGGTTATTGTTCCAACTTGATCTTTTGTAAAGGGCATTTGCAATTAAAATAGGATTCATGGTTTAATGGCATGTGAGAATAACCTTGTGGAGCAGGAGGAAGAGGTACAGCCAAAGCAGGGGTGGGTTTCTACCGGTTTGCACCTATTCGCTAGAACCAGTTGTTAACATTCTAAGCAGTTTGGAGAACCAGTTGTTAGAAGAAATTACTGGCCTAATCCTGTAAGGAAGGCAGGAAGGAAACATTCTGCTGTTGCTTACAGAAACTGCCTCTCTGTTAACCCTTATTACATTCTGGGCAGGACTAGACTTCCTGTCTCTGGAACTTCTCTGGAGTTTGTCTCCCCTCCTTTGCTGGTACTTGGCTTGTGTGGAGTGGCCATTCAAAGTTACAATGGCACTTTAAAAAGTGACTTATGACCATTTTTCACACTTATGACTATTGCAGCATCCTCACAGTCACAAGAGGCCAGGCAAGGAGATGTGTGCCTCGATGTGAGTGATGTTAAGTTGGCCACACCCAGCCAATCACATGACCACTAAGCCACACCCACCAACTAAGCCATGCCCACAGAACCGGTTGTTAAAAAAATTGAATCCCACCCCTGGTGCCAAAGTAATGGTCAGATAAGCAAGAGTGTAATTTGAGAAAACATCTCAAACCTGACCCTCTACCTAGTTCTTTTTATGGTAAAGGTGGAGAGAAAGGAAGCACATTCACACTTGCAAGATTCTATTACTATAATTGTAAAGTAAAAGTAGTACTAGTGTTCATAACTTTGGTTTCCTAGTCTGATCTACCTTAAAGCACTGACATAGGGACAACATGAGACTAAGCCAAGAACTGTGTGTGGCCTGGCATTCGCAAATTCAAAAATGATTCACTTACTGTCTCTTAAGGACACACCCACCTGATGCATCCTTCATCCCACCCCCTGCCCCAGTTGAAGCCAACTAACTTCAGATTATCAGGTTAGCTGATATGCAAATGATGTTTTCCATCTTCCTCCAACATAAGCATCGTTGTTTGCAAGATGGATGGTTTGTTAGAAATACGGTACAGAAGTACAGATTTTGAAAGGGATCTGCCCACTTCTGGTTGACCCCTTTCCACAGCAGCATACCTGCCTCCCCACTCTGTGGTCCGTGGGCTGTCCTTTCCCAAGCCATGGGAAATAGCAGCCTTCAAGATGGGAGAAAGAGGGCTGCAATCTCAGAATGGGAAAACCCAATATCAAATTCTCTCTCCCAAGGTTTGTGCACATTTCTACAGTCTTTTCTTCTATCAGAAAGATGTTCCAGTGTCAGAAAAGGGGGCGCAGAGGGATGAAGACAGGTGCAATCTCCAAACCAATTTCGCTGCTGTCCTACCACAACCTCAGCCCCATGCTACATGGCACTGACTTAAATTATATCCCACCCAGAGTGTGTGTAAATGGGGGAACATTTTATTTTTGCTTTTTAAAAACGTGTCCAGGAAATGGAAAGACAAACATTTGGCATTATGGTTTTGTCCTGCTGATCTATTACAGAAAGAATATTAGAAATGTCAGCATCTCCAGAGTCAGAGTATTCCAACCAATGAAGTAGAATTCTCTATCCAGGTTGTATGTCTCCAGATTGCTAGTTGTTTAATGTTTAAAAAAAAAAGTGCAATTATAATTTATCTTGCCATATGTGCACACCTATTTGCGGTAGCTATGGATTTTATTATAGTATTCCAAATACCACATTCTTAATGATCCTGATTTGCTTTGGCCTCAGCAATCCAAATCTCTTCCAAAATTAAATGCTTGAATACTAGCATGTATTATGTTAAGAAACCAATTCTGACTTGAATCATGGTATCTGTCAGATTCCTACTGCTTCAATGATGTAACCCAAATTAATACACAAATCTATACACTTTGGTTGATCTTGGCCAAGAGTCTGAGAAGCACTTTGTTACACATTGTGTATCTTTGTATTCCCAATAGATTGGTAGTCTAACAGGTTTATGGCTTGCAGCAGATTTTGACTTGTCTGTAGCATCTGAATATGCATATCGAAGTATGCATAATCAAGAAAGTACAGCTGTTGCTACAGAATATCAGGATAACATTTGACAGTGATTCTAATCCTTCTACAATGTTCTCCAAAGGTAATTTATCAACCCTCTAGCCCTGCTCTAATGGAGAGCCTCGGGTCTTTATATAATTTCCTAGGTTCTTTAAATCATTTCGAAAGCTACCCAAGATTTGAGGACCGGAGGTCATTCATAACTGGATGATACCTGGATCTGTTTCTATTTTTAAATCAATACCAAGGAAACATTGGAACAATTGCCTAGCTGGAGTGATGGGCTAATAAGTGGGTTAATAAGTGGCATGTCCCAAGGGTGCTTTTTCAAGAGGCAACTGGACTTTCTGGTTTTTCTTTGAAGACGTTCTGCTTCTCATCCAAGAAGCTTCTTCAGCTCTGACTGGATGGCGGGGAATGGAAGGAGTTATACTCCTTGCAGACAGCTGGTCATTTGCATTCATTGAGGCGCCACCTGGAGGTTGGTCTGTGTCATCAGGGTCACCTGAGTAGTGCAAAACTGCTGAAAGGACTGTGTTGTAAATCGGAGATAGATGATGTTGTATTCCTCCCACTCTGTTGAGGGAGGCCTGTTCAATTTTGACATCGATGCCCGCTTTGACCCTCTTTCAAACCAGTGGTCATCTCTGTCCAAAATGTGGACTTTGCTGCAGGGGTGGAATCTGATTGGTATAACTACTGGTTCGATGATTTATATTTCATGCACACGCCTGCCTGACGCGCTCTGTACGCATGTGTGAATCATCGTCATCTTGCTGCCTGGACAGTTGAGCAGCGCTGCGCACGGGTGCGCAGCATTTGAAATAGCACATTTTTACTGCTTTTGCAACCTCAGCTGTGCCACGCAATGCAGCTGAGGTTGAAAAAGCAGGAAATAAAGGTCAGGTAAGAGCCCGGGTGGGTGGGTGGGCCAAAACAGCAGCATAGAACCTGTTCTGTGTCTGCTGTTTTTCAGAGCTACCGGTTCTACACAGCCGGACAGAACCGGTCGAATCCCACCCCTGCTTTGCTGTCTTCAAAAGACTGGCCTTTGTCTTTTAACAGCAGATGGACTGCTGAATCTAGTGTTGATGGTTTGTTCTTCTATGTAATATGTGGCACTTTTTCCAAATAATTTTTAAATGTCCTCAGCCGTATTAGAAACATCTAATCAGCTCTATAAAATGATAAACTACAGTCAGATATGCTAAATAAACTTTTCAAATACTTGATTTTCCATAATAGAAGAAGTTGGTAGGTAGATATTTGAGTTGGTTGGTCAGGCCTGGAATGGGAAAACATATACTGTATACCAGATCATCCAAATTCAAGTTGAATAAGCTAGGATCAACAATCCAATCTTGACTGATAATTCTTTAGTCTGCTTTTTGAGGGAGGGAATGATATTGTATAATTGCTATAACTTGGTTGGGGAGGTAAAATGAAAAGCTACTTTCAATTTAATGTAAACAATATGAAATTATTCTTTTAAGATGTCCTTCTTTCTTTTCTTTTTCTTTTCAATTATTCTCTCTAAATACTATTAGAAAAATCAATAGATCACCTATCTGCCTCCAAATTGGATAGATTCCTGCTCAGAGAACTGTAACTTCCTCTTAATAGGCAGTAAATCAATGGATCCAAATTTTTCAGATCAGTGGTTGATCTTTTTCTAAAGATAAGGTAGAGCAGCTGCTCTCTTTGAGGTAGAAAAGGATTAAACCAATGCTATTGATTAATGTTAAAAAGGGCTTCTGCACCAATTTTGATTTACTTTAATAGGCTCAGCAGGGATTCTCTATGTCCCAGGAGTTTTTGATAGCTGAAGATGGTAAGCTGTGACAAAGACTTTGTTTTTAACTAACAGATAATCAATTTATAGCTCGTTCTATAGTTGAGATACAAATCTATTCTCCAAGATAGAATGAGAAACAGATATAGACTCCCAAATATAATAACTCCAGAGCTGCACCTGCCACCTAAATCTTCAATAAAGCCACATAACTCCCTCCAAAGTGCATAGCTAAATGTCTATGGAGATTTTCAGTCATCCAGGTCATGGTTGTCCCAAGATGTCTTTTGAGACAATTGCCTTTTCAAAAAGCACCTTTGGGACCTCTTCAAAAAGTGCTGGCTGATCTGGATTTTTTTTAAAAATGGGATAGAAATGGACAGGTTTGGGTTTTTTTTAGAATATGGAGAATAATAAGTATGTTTTAGTGTGTTTCCTGTTTCATCAGATGGTACACATTTAATTGCATTTAAGAACTTGTTAAAATTGCATGTTACATTTTAATGTTTATGTTCTATTTTAATTTTAAACTGAATTGCATTTGTCTTGGTTAAAGCCCTAAGTTCCCAGCATGCCATTTAGTGCCATGGTTACCCCAGTCAGTCTTTACTCAAACCTAGGGAAAAAATTGTAAACCTGCAAGATCTGAGAGAAAGGATGCAAATACCAACATGTTCTAGAAACATTGTTTAGAGCCGTGATGGCGAACCTATGGCATGCGTGTGCCAAAAGTGGCACACAGAGCCTTTTCTCTGGCCATCCAAGCCATCACCCGAGCTCAGCTCAGACGCGCATGTGTGCACATGCCTCCCACCGGCCAGCTGGTCTTTGGGTCTCTGCCATGCATGCGTGGGGGGGGGCACACACATGGAGGTAACATGCGCATGCACAGGGACATGGGGATGCACATGCATGGGGGTTGGCTGCATGCATGGCATGCACACACATTGCATTTTGGGGATGCACCCAAGTGCTTTGGGCACTTGGTGCCGAAAAGGTTAGCCATCACTGGTTTAGATCAATAGTCATCTCTTGTACATAGGCTGTCTTGGTTGCTACTGTAGCATTTTCTACTCTCTATGAATCAGACAAGTTTACATGCAATGTCATCATTGCGATGATTTCCTGGATGGGGGAATCTGTTCATTTCATTAGTAGACTTACTGGAGGAGAAGAAACGGTGAACTGAAGATGGCTATGCTGAGCGAGGATCCAATGTCCATACTGTAATAAAGAGCCAGCAAATTCTCTCCAGACAAGATCATGGCAACTTCAAATCTCAACAAATAAATGCTCTGTCTTACATATTGGCAAAAAATAAAATAAAATCAGAAAATAAAATACAAGCTGAATAGTCAAGACCTTGTTGATGATCCAAACTCTGTAAAGGACCTTGGAATACTCATCTCTAATGATCTAAGTGCTAGAGCCCACTGTAACTACATAGTCAAAAAGGCATTAAGAGTTGTTAACCTAAACTTACGTAGCTTTTTCTCTGGTAATATTACACTAATAACTAGAGCATACAAAACATTCGCTAGACCAATACTCAAATACAGCTCATCAGTCTGGAACCCACATTATGTACCTGATATTAATATAGTTGAGAAAGTCCAGAAATATTTCACAAGAAGGGTTCTCCACTCCTCTACTCATTGCAGAATACCTTATGCCACCAGACTTGAAATTCTAGACCTAGACAACCTAGAACTACACTGCCTTCGGTCTGATCTAAGTATAGTATATAAAATCATACATTGCAATGTCCTACCTGTCAATGAATACTTCAGCTTCAACCATAACAACACAAGAGCAAACAATAGACACAAACTCAAGGTTAATCGCACCAAACTTGATTGCAGGAAATACAACTTCAGTAACAGAGTGGTCAATGTCTGGAATACTCTACCTGACTCTGTGGTTTCTTCCCCAAACCCCCAAAACTTTAACCTTAGACTGTCTACTATTTACCTCACCTCTTTCCTAAGAGGTCTGTAGGGGGCGTGCATAAGTGCACCAACGTGCCTACCATCCCTGTCCTATTGTTTCTCTTTTTGTTTTCTTATATGTATCCATGTCTTCATAACTATGTTTTTACTTATCCCTATTATCTTGTAAGCAATTGACAAAAATAAATAAATAAAATAAATCATAAGAGATCCAGACACTTCCTCCTCACAAGGTGATCACAAGGCAGCAGTCTCCAGTGGGTTTAAAATTCTGGGAAGTGAGAAACCACTAACATCACCCAAGTCACTGTCAACATCATTATGGATACAGGGGTCATCATATACTATCTTTTCTTTGAGAAGTTGCTTGTTTTCAGCTATTAAGAACCTTTGGAATGACAATTTTTTTGTGCCAGGGGAATTTCCTTCAATCCTTAGCAAAAGAAGTGTTCAGCACAAGGATTTTTAAAAAGTTCTTTTCTGGACGGAGTAAACAACAATATACAATATACTTGAGTGCATAGGAGTTTTCTGAGAACTTTTCTTTTAGAAGAGAGAATTTTCCCCAGAGAAAAGAGGGCAAAAATCCTCATTTGGCATTGCCACTGTTTTCTCTGTAGATTTTTATAGCTTTCTAAAAGTCTTCTTGCTCCTCTATCTTTGAGACATATCCCATTACTTGTCCTGATGAGATTTTGAGAATCCCATTGTGAGCATCACACAACACCAATGCTTATCTTCCACAATCTCCCAAGAATTTAAAATAGGAACATTAATGTGAAATGTACATTCATCCTTTTTTTTTGTTAAAGTAAATATGTAGACCCAAGTTCATCATTCTAGAGAAGGGCACGATGTCCATTCCATTATTTTTATGTGACTGCAATTGCAAACTAGATCCATTTCTGGGCTTGTTCATGTCTGCTTTCTTATAAGACTCATGATTCTTCTTTTTCTCAGATGCAGAACAAAGCTAGATGAATCTGATTGATTTCATTTGGTTCATTTAAAAGCAATGACACCTCATCAGTATTAAATGAAACCCTCATATGAACCATGGGAGATTCTCCTGTAAGGTTTATGAATCTCATCGAAATTCACTGAGGCAAATAAATCCTTCATTTATCATCAAGAATTGATAGTGGAGATAATTCAAAGTGGCAATGGTCTAAAAACTGTACAAATTGTACCGTTACTAGGTTATCCAAGTTGTGAGTGGATTGAAACGTCTTTGGGGGAGCAGGGCTCGAAAGTTTGAGACAAAATTGGGAAAACGTCTCAACCATTTCTCAGTGTTGCTTCATTATCTGTTTCTTAAGACCACATATGAAATCGATTCAAGTCCCATGGTTAGTTGCATGGCTTCGAAGCACAATATACAGAGACACAAAAATACCTCTTTTATTGAATTAGTAGTACAGGGAAATCTTTGTTCAGTGCACTCATTTAACAGATCAGATACAACAGATCAAAGCTGTCACAATTACATCAATGGCTCAGACTGACAAGTATGGTGTTTCCGAAGTCTGTCTGAGCCATTGATGTAATTAGCATCATTTGTGTCAATGTATATCATTTGTGTAATTAGATAATGAACGGTTTTACATAATTGCAATTATGTCAATTGCTCTGGATGAAATATGAACACAACAACAAAGATCTTATTCGAAATCCCTATAATGAAGAGGAAGTTAAATTTAAATAACTTCATCTTCATTATAGGGATTTTGAATAAGATCTGGATGAAATATGAACACAACAACAAAGATCTTATTCGAAATCCCTATAATGAAGATGAAGTTATTTAAATTTGGTCTTCAGTTACTAGTGATATTAACACAAAGGCTATCTGGAGCTGTATAACTGATGATCTGGGAAATGGTGTAGGATAAGGATATTTGGAATATTTGTATTACTTTAAAGATTATAAATATATTCCTGGTCATATACACATGAATACACATGCCTCTATACAGGTAGTCCTCAATTTACAACCACAACTGAGCCCAAAATGTATGTTGCTAAGTGAGACATTTGTTAAATGGATTTTGTTCCATTTTATGACTTTTCTTGCAATTGTTGTTAAATAAATCACTGCAATTGTTCAGTCAGTAATAAGGGCTGTTATGTTATGTGAATCTAGCTTCCCCATTGACTTTGGTTGTCAGAAAGTCACAAAAAGGTGATCGCATGATCTCTGGACACTGTAACCATCATCAATATGCATCCAAATTTTGATCATGTAACCATGGGATGCTGCAATCGTCATAAGTGTGAAAAAACATCACAAGTAACTTTTTTCAGAGTGTAACTTTCAATGGTTACTAAACGAACTGTTTTAAGTTAAGGTCTACTTGTACTCCAAGTTTTAATTATGTTTTTAATTCTTAATATCGTCCTTTGCTTTTTCCCCTATTTCCCCTCCTTTTTTGGGGGGGGGGGGGGTATCGTCAATATAATAGCCCTACGTCCCCACTCCTACTCCCACCCCATCCAAAAAACCTTACACCCTGGTCCATATTACTCTTTGTGGTAGTAAGGCAACTTTGTGTTCTAATCTATAGAATAAATTTCCCATGGCTTTTTTTTCTGTTTAAATCTAGAAAAATATTGCAACCTTTAAAGTTCTATTCTATTCTATTCTATTCTATTCTATTCTATTCATTTATATAGCCCCCCAATTCACATATAGGTGACTTCATGTAACTTTGGGACGGAGGTGGTATTCAGCAGGTTCTGACCAGTTCTGGAGAACTGTTAGAAGAAATTTTGAGTAGTTCAGAGAACAGGCAAATTATACCACCTCTGACTGGAGATTTTACAGTTTCCTTCCCCTGCCACGCCCACCAAGCCACACCCATAGGACCGGTAGTAAAAAAATTTGAATCCCACCACTGATTTGGGAGATTGTAAGGAGATACACCTGGTGGGGCCCAGAAGAAGGGCCTTCTCCATGGTGGCTCCCTCTCTCTGCAACATCATTCCCCCAGAGATTAGAATAGTCCCTGCACTGAAGACCTGGTTCTGCCAGCTGGCCTGGGGAACCCAGAGTGGGATGGAGCCCATCAAATGGCTCGTGTGGTCTGCTGTCGTCGGAGTGAAGGGTGGGAGTTGGGGGGTGATTTTTTTTCAGATTTTGTCAATTGCACTTTATTAATTTATTTGATTCTTTTTGTTAGTTTTTTATTGTTTTTTATGTTAAATATGGTTTTACATTCTGTAAGCCACCTCTGATTTCCAGAAGTACTCTGAGAAGACAGCCTTGAAACCACTGCTGGAAGAAGATGAAAAGTGAGTCTGGTTAACAGCGTTTATTAAAAATTTTATTGTGGTGAAAAGAATGGCAAAACGTAAGTATTTTTCTTCTTACTGCAGCTACAGCTTGCTACTCAGAAGTCCTGTTTGACATAATTGATTCTCTTCTAGAGAGAAACAGATTGGAAGATCGTTTGAAAAGCTGCTGTGATAAAAAAAATAGGGAGGCATCTACCAAATGAAATCAGTGAGATTTGTTGGGAGCTGGATTCCAGTAGTGCAGGTCCTGTTTAGTTTCATGAGCACAAGTCTAGTGTGGTAATCTAGGATAAGTTTGAGGTCCTGTGGACGGGGACAGGAACTTTACAGCTGTATGTATGATCACATTCATATGCCTCCTGATTGGATTAAGCCTAGATGGTGATGAATTCATTCTTGTGCAAGAAGGTGGCTCAGTCTGAATTAAGGAGGCTGTGATATCCTCCTAAAGTGGCTCAGAGCAGAGGTGGTATTCAGCAGGTTCTGACCAGTTCTGGAGAACCGGTAGCGGAAATTTTGAGTAGTTCAGAGAACCGGCAAATACCACCTCTGACTGGCCCCGCCCCCATCTATTCTCTGCCTCCTGAGTCCCAGATGATTGGCTGGGTCTTCTTTTGTTGCCCTGCACAGGAGAACCGAGTTGGAAAGCAGGATAGTGGGGTGGAGAGGGAATGGGGATTTTACAGTATCCTTCCCCTGCCACGCCCACCAAGCCACACCCACCAAAGCATGCCACACCCACCAAGCCACACCCACAGAACCAGTAGTAAAAAAAATTGAATCTCACCACTGGCTCAGAGGATAGGGAGAGAGAGGCATTGGGTTGCGGTGATTGTCTTTCCTCCAAGTCAGTACCAATCAGTGTTGATGCATGGGTGGGAGAAGAGACCTAGGCCTCAGCTTTTGCTTTGTGTAGTACCTTAGAGCTTGATTCCCATTCCTATTTAATATTTGCATGAGGCTACTGGATGAAAGCATTTATCTGCATGGGATTAACTGTCACCACTGTGTTTTTTTATATACAATTCTACATCTCACCCCTGGTTGCCCTGGTTACTCCTGATTACACATACCTTGGTCACTTCTTCTCTGGATTACTGCAGTATTATCTACATTGGGCTATCTTTAAGTCCCACCCATAAGCTATAGCTGATCCAGAATGTAGAAGTGCATGTAGTTATTATGGGTTCACTTGACATGCCCATGTAATACTGTTGCTTTGCAAAGTGCTCTGGTTGCCAGTGGATTTCTGTTGCAATTTAAAATGCTGATTATTATGGCACAGGGCCTTGCTTATTTTCAAGTCCACCTCTCTTCAATTGTCTCTGCTTATCCAAAAAGATCCAACAGGGGTGGTATGATCCAGTTTCTGTCACTTCAGCAATGTCATCTTATGGGACCCAGGCACATATATCTATATGTGCCTTCTCTATTTTGGTTCCTTCCCCCAATAATATTCCCCCTCAAAAAATTGGATAGCCACAACCTTTTTCTGCCCCTTGTAAGGCCTTGAGACCTCCTCCTTAATTTTCTAACCCACCTGGTATGATATGTTCAATAGTTGAAATGCCTCTGGAATAATTTACTTTATGCTTTTATTGTATTTTGTGATTTTTCATTTCTATGCGTTTTCATTATCTTTACTCCTATGCCACCCTGAATAGTTTGTCTAGAGGGCAGCTATATAAACCAAGTAAACAAATAAATCACTAGCCAGAATGCTAGCTGATTAGTTTGAGCAGAAACTCTTATAACTGAAACCCCTAAATATGTGATAAATCTTTTCTTTTAAATAATGCTTAACAACAATGTTCCCAACAAGCTGCTTTTGATGATGCTATGCTTTACCAAACCCCAGAGATTAGAACACATTCTTATTTACAATGCACATCTGAGCTTGGAAAAATCGTAGATTTCAATGAAGATTCTGGTCACACCTTAGTAAGCTCATCAGTTAGAATATAGATGCACAATTTGTGTTGGCATTAATGCAAATGGGAGAACTGTCAGCCTGGGAAAAAAGGCTGCTGTTAGATAATATTGCATATATTGCATTTGTGCATATCTTTTATTATACAGTAATGACTGTTAAGGCAATGAAAATAATTCCTTGCCCCAATTCTTAAGCATAAACTTCAGATAGAAGAAAATCTATGTAGCTCAGGATTGAACTAGAGTCCTTGGTGGTTTGCTTGCAACTGTTTCATTATTTGTCTAGGTAGCATCATCAGTGCTCACTGAGGATAATTACCTGGCACTGAAGATCTGACTTAGTTGGGTAACCAATGTCTGAGCCACAGTGGCACAGTGATTAGAGTGCAGTACTGTAGGCTACTTCTGCTGACTGCCGGCTGCCTGCAATTTGGCAGTTCAAATCTCACCAGGCTCAAGGTTGACTCAGCCTTCCATCCTTCCGAGGTGGGTAAAATGAGGACCCAAATTGTCAGGGGCAATGTGCTGACTCTCTAAACCACTTAGAAAGGGCTGTAAAATTAATTAATGCAATATGAATGTAAATCTAAGAGGAAAAGATTATAGATATTGTGCACAAGAAATATGTACCAACCAACACACTGTATAATTGAAAGAAGTTTTTATTTGTTGTTTTATGTTTATGTTTGTTGTTAAAAATAAAAAAAACTTTCTTGGAAAAAAAAGGGGGCTGTAAAACACTGTAAAGCGGTATATAAGTCTGAGTGCTATTGCTATCTACAAGCAAACAAGCTCAGAGAACACCAAGAACTCCACAGATTTTTTTTTTTTCATGAGCTTGTTAATAAGGATTTCTGCAGAAAGCAGAGACTTTCAATTGAAGAAAAACTGAAGGTGTGGCTGCTTAAATCTTGTTTAAACTTTAGAGGAACTGAAGAGTTTGGGATCAAGTCTTACAGAATTATTCTAAGGCTTTGTCAAGGGTTGGGCTGGGTTTTGTTGAGCTATCTTCAAGTTCCCACAAGACCAGCAAACAATTCTGTCAGGAAATAAAAAAGGATATAGACGCTTGTTCACAAAATAAAAATTGTAAGATGGTGAACTGGAATAGAGGTTATCTTGAGTTCTTTTATGTGAGCTACTGCAATAAAATAGTGAAGACTCTCCCCATACATTCAGGTGAGCTTTATACGACTGCTAATAAGTACCTTTTCAGCATAACAGAAGTGACATTTTGGGAGAAGAATGGAACCGGGTTATGAGAGTGGGTGGGGTGGAACTAAGGGTTTTTTTCCCATGGATTTTATAGGGAGGAAGCTGTTTGTTTCTGTAACAGAAGGCTTATATTGTAATGATATTTTCGTGAGCTTCCCATTTCAAAACAGTAAGAGATTTTGTTACAATATTTAAAAAAGAGAGAGAAAGTGACAGCAATCTAGATTCACATGTGTAGATTAAAGAAGCCTGCCAAACAATTATGCTATGACTTAATCTGTATCACATCTGTCTGACTAATGTCGGCCACATCCATATGGTACCTTTAAACTGGTTCTGCTTGATTTTCAAGTGTTTTAAGAAGATCTTTCCCAGACTGACATACATTAGTAACCGCTTGCTAGGTATTCAATGTGAATCATCAGCCACCATGTCCTCAACCAGATAATTCCCATGTTGCTATGACCTCTCTTTTTTCTGTTTCAGGAAAGCCACTGCTAATGGCTTCCCTTCCATTGTGGAGGGTCTTCTGAAAATATGTATTTTTACTGATTTATTCATCAAATAAAAATGGCAAATTTGAATGAACAAAAAGAAAAAACTAAAATGATAGGCATGTTAGTGCACTTACGCATGCCACCATAGAAACCTCTTAAATATGGGATGAGGTCAGGAGGTGGGATTCAAATGTCTTGACAACTGGTTCTGTGGGTATGGCCTAATTTGTGGGTGTGGCTTGGGGATCATGTGACTTGGTGGGTGTGACTTGCTGACTGGGCATGGCTTGGTGGTTACATGACTGCTTGGGTGTGGATTGTATGTAAATATTATAAATATTTATGTAAATATTGAATTCTTTATTTTTTAAAAAGCAACTTTTACCCAAAATCAGGCAAAGCAGGCAGGCGGACTGAGTTGCTCACAGAATCACAGATTCACTCAGAGATCTACCATTCTGCAATCTGCTACCTGAATCTGCACTGAAAAACAGAAGCTTCAGTCCTAAGGAAGGTTCAGCTCTGTTTTTAGATTAGCTAGAAAGCAAGAAATCCAACGATTTTCTGCTTTCTAGCTAATATAAAACTCCCAGCACAGCTGACAATTGGAACAGCTGATGGTCAGGAAAATAAAAGGAAAAATAGCAACTTACCAAAAATTAGGCAAAGGCACAATGCAAGCAAGTTGGATGGTATGCATGCCAGGTAAGGAGTGAGTGGGTGGGGCAGAGCGGGGTGGGGCAAGCCAGTGACATGATTTGTCGGTTCTCTGAACTGCGCAGAATTGTAACAACTGGTTCTATAAAACTGGTCCAACCAGGTAGAATCCCATCCCTGGATGAGGTTCATAGAAGTTAAGTTGGAATTAAAATTGAAAATTAGTAGCTGAGACAACTGAACTGGGTAAGATACTCCAGACTCTAACAAAAATCTGTTAGGGTTAGAATTTTTTACGATATATAGATATAGACTTCTCTCTGTGTGTGTCTCTTCTCTCTCTTTTTTATGCCTTTTTAGTTAGTGTTGTGGTTTAGCAGGGTTGTGGTTAGCCTGCTGCCTTAACCACAACCCTGCTGTAGCTCACTGGTGTCTCTGAGATGTACATTCACATACAAATATACAAAGTTAAATTACATTCCCTGAATTTTGCTTTGAGATTTTTAATGCATAAACTGCAAATATATATACGAACACAATACAGAAGCCTGATGATGGCAGATGAGATTCTGATGAAACTTTGGAGCAGCCTACTGCTGTGCCAGAATGGTTTTTTCTTTATCCTGATTGGTTGGGACTCTTGGTCTGTGTTTATTGGTCTTGAAGTTTGCAACCAGGCACCCAGATGAAACCTAGCTTCCTAACAAATGATAGCTGTCCATTTACCCGGAGCCAAGCTGCACTAAAGGCCTCCAGTAAAGGAATACAATGTTGCCAGCCAATCAAGACACAAAAAGAGCCCCAAAACAGACAAAAGATATTAGAAACACCAATCAAGCAGAACACAACAAACTCCAAGACCAATAAACACAGACCAAGACTCCCAACCAATCAGGCTGAAGAAAAAACCATTCTGGCACAGCAATAGGCTGCCCCAAATTTAAATCTGAAACCACTGTAAAAGTCTGACTCACAGGTGAACCCAATACAGAAGCCTGATGATGGCAGATGAGATTCTGCCGAAACGTTGCTACAACTTTAAAAGCACAACTACAATGACGTGGGAAAATACCTGAACAAAGCTGAATGCCATATATATGTGTGTGTGTGTGTGTGAATTTTGGAAGAAAATATTTATTGATCTATATTTTGTATTATGGCATTTTTAAAAAAAAGCAAATACTGACTGATTTGGAAATTGAATTATTTTAATTATTCACATTAAAATCGAATTGAAATTGAATTATTTGAATTATTTATTCCAATGGAATTGAGTTATCATTATCATTGAATTGAATTATTTATTTATGTATAACTGAAAGTAATGGATGTACAAATGTCCAAATATTTCTATTACATATATACTTTTTGCCTTTCAGGCAAGCAAACTTGTAAAAAAAAAAATTCCCAAAATTATATAACAGACACATTTTGGTCATGTCAGCATCCATGCTTAGAAATGCAGAATTGGAATACAATCAGTTCAGCACCTCAATTGGTAGCTCTCCACAGTCCCATGGTCACACTTCTGTCATGTCACATCTTAATTTCCACAAAGCATTCCACCTGCATCTGATCTTGAAATCTGATCTAAATCTTCAACTAGTCCAGAATGCATCACCTTAAACAGTGATTGGCCTGCCTTGGTATTCCCATGGGACAGCCTTGTGAGTGAGTTCCATTGGGTATAGTGTACTTCCAAATGCCATTTAAGATGCTGTTTATCCTCCATGAAGCCTACAGAGTAATGAAGCCGCATTACTTGAGAGATTGCCTATTTTTGTTAATTCTGCCCAGCCAACAGAACGGGAACAATCCAGATCCTTTTGATTATATACGGTCATCTTTGGGGATCTAGGAAACTCACCTTCTCACAGAGGCACTTGGCCTCTGGAATAAGGTCACCACTGAGACTTGAAATGTTTCTACCCTGATGGTGTTCCAGAAGGCTTTAAAAACCTGACTATTCTCACAGGCCTTGAGGGTAGAACTCCTTGTTATATAAGTTTGTTGTATGTCATATATTCTGATGAAGTAATCTGGATTTGCCTTTTCATTTACCCGGCTTTACTCTTTCTCTATTTATTTTATGGCATTAGCATAGTTTTTATATGGTGATCTGTCAGGAGTTGGACTGCAGTAATGTACAGTCAAAGTCGAAGCACACAAATTATTTAAGTGCACCAAGTTGCTCTACCTCTTTCAAGAAAACTAATTGCACCCTAAGGTAACAGCCTGTATAGCTAATTTACTTCAGCACCTTCTAAAAAACATCTCAGGAACATACCTTCTGCCAAAGATAGTCTATTTCACTAGTTCAAATGACATTCCTTTGGGCATCCCACATGCCCTCTAACAGCAGTAACATGACTCAAAGCAAGGAACCATTTTTTAAAAAAAAACCTCCTTGGTTTGATACCAATGGCTTGAGAAACTTGGCTTGATGATTCGGTCTGATGCTAATCTTTCTTTATAGCCCATAGCAGAAGATAATAACAGCAAAAGGCTGATACCCAAATGAATTTTACCTCCTAAAACTATCCAGCTACATTCATAAAGCCAAACCATGCTTCTATAGCAGTAGCGTAAGGGGATATCTTTGGTCGTATGTGAATATTGCTTACTTCTTTAGGTATTTAATGTATTTTATTTATTTGTTTGTTGGTCATATTTGGAAACTGTCCATTTCCAAGTAAAATGTTTAAAACTTGAGTATAAAAATTTAAAATAGAGCAAAGATGGTTAAAATTTGTCTTAAAAATTAATTAAAAGCTGGTGGGAGGGCCTTGAGGATGCTAACCAGCTCCATGGGTGCACGCTCTTCTTTGAGCTCCAAGCAAGATGGCCGAGCCATTTAAAAAAAAAAAATATTTGCAAAATGAAAATGTATCAGTATGACTAACACAAAGAGATTGTATTTTTAAAGAAAAATAGCTCATCTCTTCCTTCCTTTGCAATTCTTACATTAATAAATAGAGGAAATAGCCATGTATTGCTTTTGTCTCTTCAGTGCCCACCACTGACAGAATTGTTCAAATAAATACCAAAGAGAGTTGTCACGGGTGCAAGGAAGGCAAGTTGAGTTTGATACTGTGAACATTTACCAGGCGTCTGGCTTTAGAGTAAAAAAGTATAAGCAATCAATTTGCAAATCTGTGAGTCTTAGAGAGAGAAAGCCCCTGTCTCCCCCCACCATTCCTAAATTAACCTGGAGTTGGCCTTTTAAAGACACGGAAACATATCCTGGACATCTTTTAAAACAAACGTTTTGGAAATGTGGTTTCAGTTCTCCTTCATATAAAAGAAGCAAGCGCCCATTTTTCCCTTCCATAATTTTTTTCCTTCAGGCTACAAATCATTTTTCTCAGTTTCCAAGTGCTCCTTTCTGCCCAGTTTCCAGGAAACAAAAAGAGCCCGACGAGGCTCACTTAGTCAGGCTCCCTGCCAAGTTTTCAGTCCTCTTTTCAGGCATGGATGCTTGACTCCTGCTAATCAAGAGTGTAAAAACAAATCTCATGGGTGGAACAGGAAACATGTGGACTACAACAAGTAAATAAAATAAAATAAAAGACAACTATTTGGAGATGACAAAAACTCAGAGGTGTAAGTGACTGGAACTTTCTGTAGTCACCGAAGAAGAAAAGGTAAATAAAGCACTGTGGTAATCATTGGTGTGATCTATAAGCCTGCCATTCTGAGTTTCAATCTAACCATGGGTCCAAACAAGAGTGTGTGTCTTCAAATTTTTTAAAAAAACTGGTCTGGTAAGATCATTCTTGGAATACTGTATCCATTTTTGGTCACCATGATACAAAAAAAAAAAGATGTTGGGACTCTAGAAAGAGTGCAGAGAATAGCAACAAAGATGATTAAGGGACTGGAGGCTAAAGAGTACAGTGAATGGTTATGGGAACTGAGTATGTCTAGTCTAATGACGAGAAGCACTGGGATCACATAACAGCAGTATTCCAGTATTTGAGGGACTCTCAGAGTGGGTGGGGTTGACCTATTCTCCAAAGCACCTGAGAACAAGAACAAGAAGTAATGGATGGAAGTTTGTCAAAGAGAGATCCCACCTGGAAATAAAGAGGTATTTTCTGACAGTGAGAACAATTAATCAGTGGAACAGTTTGCTTCCAGAAGCTGGAAGTTGCTTCATCACTGGAGGTTTTTAAGAAGAAAGGGGACAGCCATGTCTGAAATGGTATAGAGTTTCCTGCCTGAAAGTGGGTTGGACAAGAAGACCTCCAAGGGTCCCTTCCATTATTCTGTAATTCTGTCTCTCAGAATTCTCTACCAATCCAGAGCTAAGAGAAAACCATCTTCCAACCCCTTCTCAGATATGGAGCTCCTCATCAGCCAAATCAGAAGGAGGGTGAGAAGGAGGAGGGTGAGAAGGAGGAGGGTGAGAAGAGTCTTGGTTTTTGCTTTTGGTCATCCAGGAAGAATCAGCAAGGGAAACATTGGCAGCCTAACTAATATTTTCAGTCTCTACAATGCTGTAGCCTATGCCTCAATCTGCAAAGGAGTTGAGGGCATGATAGCTATCGGAATAACAGTTGAAAACATTTCAGCCGTGAAAGTTGCCTTGGGGAAAGTGAGAAACATTTCAGAAAAAAAAAATATTTTGAGGAAATTTGGAGTAGTTTTTGTTCCACTGGTATCTGTGTTAAGAACGAGAGGCTTTTTCAAAGTGCCCAAAAGACAGGTGGCAGGAGAAGACAACAGATTGGTTGAGTCTTCACCTAAACTTATTGCTAAAGCACTTTTCAGATTGTCCCTTTATTCCAGGCCTCAGCTCAATGACATTCCAGAAATCTTTCTGCTGTATTAATATTTCTGGTATATAACTATTTATGTTCTGTTTGAGATTTTATTATTTCCCCACTGGCCTATAGAAAGCTGAAAAATGGGATAGAAATAATGCCAATAAATTAAATAGATAATGCTGGACCATCTTGCAGGTTTATAGTAGTTGTTAAACAACAGCTGTAACATCATTACAATACTCAGAATATTACGTGCCAGCTGTTTTCAAGCAAAGGTTTGGGAAATCCTGGTATTTTATGAAAAATGAGGAGCAGATCCCATTGAGAATAGCTACAAACTACTAGATAATCTAGCAGAGCTTTCTTGCAGTGTAAACTTAAAACAACTTTAACATTTCCTGTTGCCTTAATGAATTAAGAAACATTCATCCAGCTTGGATTTCATTGTCATTTTTCCTCCATAAATAAACTGGTGGGATTATGTGCATTCCTCTTAATATTATTGTCAGTAGCTCTCTTCAATCGGAGCAAAGTTCCCTTAGATAACTGGTAATACTGTGGAAGTCGGTGATGTTTTCAGCAATAAACTGGCAATGAATGTTGTATTAGTACTATTGTGTTGTCATTTTTCCACAGAGTTTTTTTTTAATAGGTGCCTTATCTACTACCTGTTTATTCTTTTGCCATTTCATGGGCGGGAATCCAGTGAAATATATCCTGAGCTATCGAATATTTTCACTGTTATTGGAATTAAGTTTTATGAGATAAATGGTCATTCCTAGAAATCCTGGGGGCCTTCCATGTGGAAACACAATGTAAGGTGAAGTTTTCATTTGTCAAATGACATCATCACTGGGAGTGTGAAACTTCAAAGCTTTCTGAGTTTTCTTCATTTTTTTTTTCTGAACAGGAAGAAATTTTCAAGCCAGCAATTGATACTCTCTAATCAAGACTATGGCACCAACTTTAAAAGAGTGATCTATGCTCTTTTGCACTGTCTGTCCATCATTGTTCACTTGCTACCCAATAAATGAGTGCCTTACTTCTGAGGCCAACGCCTAAGCATGTATTTCTTACTTATTATCATAAATTTAAAAGAGAATTGCTACTAGTTCCCCCGAACTGTGAACTCACCTTGCTGGTAAAGTTTCATTCTCTTTGAATTCTGGCATACAAGTAATTTTCTATCTGGGCTCCTTTACCTAATTAAGTCAATAGACTACTCTGATTGAATTTCAAAAGGAGAAGGAAGGGCAAACCAATGCATTAATACACTCATCAATTACCCTTTCTAAAGTGACATTTATTAATTTGAAACAGCTTCTTCTTGTCCACAGATATAATACTACCATGCTTCTTGAATATCTCACCAATACAAGTAGTCCTCAACTTACAACAGTAATTGAGCCTCGCAATTATGGGCATAAGTTGTGACAGTTGTAAAGTGGGCCATCACATGACCAACCCAACTTTATGACTTTTTTTTTTTTGCAGTGGTTGATAAGTGAATGGAGCAGACATTAAGCAAAACCCATTGTTTGCTATGGTGGTTTTTATTTATTTTTTGCTGGAAACAAGAAGTATATAGAAGTTCCTGGCAAAAACATTGTAAATTGTGATCACGGGACTGTGGAATGCTGCAAGCATCCATAAATATGGACGATTTGCCAAATGTCCAAAATGCAATCATGTGACTGTGGAGGAAGGGGACTGGAACAGGGTTGTAAATAGCCTTTTGGGAGGGTTGTAAATAGCCTTCTGGGAGTCCACCATAACTCTGAACCTTTTCTAAAAGAACAATCATAAATTGAAGACTATATACTGGCTTGCAGTGGTAACTCTTCCCAGTATAATGTAGCTTAGACAAAATTGCACGGGGAGCAAAAACCAAGTAAAGGTTTTTTATTGAACTAAACAGAGTCAACAATAAAAAAATTAAGGATAGTTTAATTCTAAGGATTGTTTGCATAGGCATTTATCAATAACGTGTGTTAATGTTTGAAAAAGTGTTCTTCATGAAATGTCTTAAAATGTTCATTTTAATCCTTGATCATTTTTATTTATTTATTTACCTTTATAGTCACCAAATCTTTGTTTTCCTTTATTCTTTGTTTACTGTAACAACGATAGAACTTCTTTCCTTATTTTTCAATCTGGATTACATTTTATTGCAATAATCACGAGCAGCCTGCAGCTGCAAAATTTGCCTCTTCCAAATGGACACAAACCAGAATTTTTACAGGTGCACACCCACGGCATGACATTTTATGGGAAGGTTGCGTGGGGTAGCTGGAGGCATTGACAGCAAAGATTTATTAAGTTGGAAATCATCAACTGTATTGGATGATGGTGCTTTTAAGGAAACAATTTATGTTCTCTCGTATTACTTTTCTGCCTTACTCCATGGCTAACCTTCATATTACACTATGCAACAGACACATTTGCAGCTCTGGGCCAGGAGTCCATATTCAGACCAGATGGATTCACAGTGTGCATGGAGGAACTCAAGGGAAGCGTTGTAAAAAGTTTGGCTACGTTGTAGCCAAAACAATGTAAAAGAGTTTTACAAACCCAAGAGGCAAAATGACCATCTTGTGTTTCTTCTCCCCATTGTTACTTCTAAAATATCACCTGCATCTCATTAACCAAACCTTGTTAAAGTGACAAAACCTCAGCAACACATAAAATGCATGATAAACTGTCAGAGGTGAGATATTTTCTGTTGAGGAGTGGAGGCAGGGAGCTGCATGAGTAATGTGTGATTTTTAATGACATACTCTAAAATTTAAACCATTCTCTGCGGTTAAAAGCATGTATGCACAAAGCCCTTTTACCACTTTAGAACAAAGTTAATAGTGTAAAGGTTAAGGATGTTATAAAGAATTAATGGTATTTTAAAAAGTACAGTCAGATCGACATCTGGCATCAATTGGACTTTCTCCGCCAACCCTATTTTCAGTTGGTACCACTGAACACGCTGAATGTAATCACAGAATGGGAGAGGGCTTGAGGCATCAGGCTAGAAACCAGGAGACTGTGAATTCTACTCCTGCCTTAGGCACAAAGCCAGCTGGGTGTTCTTGGGCCAGTTACTTTTTCTCAGCCCTGGGAATGAGGCAATACAAACCACTCCTGAAAAAAATCTTGCCAAGAAAACTGTAGGGACTTGTCCAGGTAGAGAATCAGACATGAATGAGCAAAAGTATTGAATACTTTAGCTGTTGCCAGATAGTGTAATATAAGGGTCTTCAAACTCAGAATGTTTAAGACTTGTGGAGTTCAACTCCCAGAATTCCTGAGCTAACATGACTGGAGGAGGAAGTCTGGGAGTTGAAGTCCACAAGTCTTAAAGCTGTCAAGTTTGAAAGACCCCTGGTGCAATGCATGAGAAGCTACAGTACCAATTTTTTAGGCTACAACCTTGTAAAAAGAATGCCAATGAGAGATGAACGTGAAGGTTCCCCTCTTGCAACTGTAGAGGGCAGCCATGAATGTCCAGGGGAGGGAAAGAAATAGATGTTTCCACTTTCAAGTGTCCTGGCAAATTGCGTAGTGCACAGTCGCACTTGCCCCCAAATCACATGTTGTTTTTCTTATCCAGATTATGGCACAGCTTTACTCCTCTTTTTTTTTTTTTTTGCCTTTCCACATTTATCCTGTGCTTAAACTCTCATAATTACATCCACAAGGATGGATGGATGTGTCAACCTTGAGCCAATGAGAATCAATCTGCTTGCAGTTGGCAGATACGGCATTCTAACCACTGAGCCAGCATGGCTCTTGCAATAAGATAAGAAGTAAATTCCAGCTGTGAAACAAGTTTTTTTTTTAAAAAAAAAAAAACTATTATACTGTTGTAAATAATGAAAGCCCTTGGCTCAGATTGTCCTATATCATCAGATGCCTCATGGCTCACAATTTCATGTGAATGAATGAATGAAGGAATGAAGGAATGAAGGAATGAAGGAATGAATGAATGATCAATCGATCGATTGATTGATTTTAGCTCTGCCATTCTTGTCAATTGCAACACAGATACATCTGCCAGTGATGAATTAGAGGCTTCTTTTTTCTATAAAAACTTAAGGTTTTCCAGCAGAATGATAATTCCATGGGTACATTTGCGATAGCTCGTTTCACTACTGGGTTGGTCATATATTCCAATTACAGCAGTGATAACTTTTCAGAAGAAGGAATCTCATAAGCTTTGGACAAAGACCAGTTGCACAACTTTAGGCCTGACTGCAATAAAATGTTTTGGACATTCACCGAAACACTTCTCCATTGCCTTAGAACAGAGGTAAAAACCTCCTACCCATTTTGGTTTTAAAAAATACTGGTCAGTACAAAGGAACGATACATTATAGCGGCTTTTCACTTCTTAAGACATCATTCCCTTTCTCTCTACCCTTGTCAGTCTCCTTGTCTTCCTTCCTTGGGTTTTTCGGGTTAGCCAATTCAGGATTTGAAAGTGGAATAACTTGTGTGAAAAATGTCACCATAATCTAAGAAGCATGGAGAGCAATCCTGTATTTTTACTGGGCCTAATTCCAGAAATGTGTCTACCATTGCCTTCTTAGGTTCCAGTCTTAAGCAACTTACCTGGAATCAGCCCCGCTGAATTTTAGGGGTATATTTTATTCATTTCCATCAATAGCGTTACACAACCTGCCATATTCTAGTCTTCACTCTCACCATCCTAGCCTCCCTGGCTATTGTTTTGAAGCTGACACTTTCCCCTTTAGGCGTAGTTCCATGACATTAGAGGACATTTCACAGTGGGTAGTAACAAGCACTTTAGAAAAATCTGTCTCCCTTATGACTTTGCCCCACTTACTCACTGTCTCTGGGTTGTGAATAAGCAAGGGCCACACTCAAGCAACGTTTGCTTGACATAGACCATCAAACAGAAGTTGGTAACACCACTCAGTTTCCTGCGGCAGAAAGCCTGAGATATATATTATGCCTCCAACTGTGTAATTCACACAGTTTAAGATCCTGAATCAGAGAAGGCGTTTCACCTTATTCTGATGTAATGCTCTTCCTTCAACGTGTCTGGCTGGAGGAAACAAAACAGATGCCATATCCATTATGAGCTACGCCCCTTTGACCCAAGACAAATCAAAACTGTCAGGCATGTTTTTCTTATTGCCAGTTTTATACAGAATTTCAAAATGCTATATGTATATATACAGTATATACAGTACACGCGTGCGCATGCGCGCACACACACACACACACATATCCTGTGTGTGTGTTCACATTCACTTTGGAGAGTAATCAGAGCAATTTCTGGGAGAGCATAATTGAATGGAAATGCCTCCTTTCCAAATTTTCACAGCTGGGAACTTTCAGTTCTCTTGCCTGATCCTCCAAGACTCCAAGTTCAAGATAGGAATTGTGCCACTGACAGATAAAAAACATGATGTCTGCATCTGTAATTCTCATCGGACTGTGGGGATATTGTTGCTATTATTATCATCATCCCTGTCATCAGTGTTCTTAGCAAATGTATTAATTATTTTAAAAACCAGGTTTGCTGCCTTTTCCTTTTCTTAAGAAAGTACAGGACGGGGCAAGAATGGGAATGCTGGCAATAAAAGCAGCAATGTACATGAAAGCCTTGGCTGCTAATTAAAAACCTTAAAAAATCATATCACAATGACTTTAAATGAGAATGATCTCAGTCTAATCGCATAATACTTTCCTTTGTCCTCTGGGGTCATGTAGTCACTCAGATGCAATATTCAGGAAGCACATTTCATTAGACTAAATAAAGCTTCAATCATGTGTAAAATTTCCAAGTTGAATAAGCAGCCAGCATATCATTCATCAGTCTGTTCCCCCCCTCTCCCCTCAACTCCCTATTTAATGGGCATAATTTCTTCCTCATATTTCTGTTTATAGTTTCATTTGCTCTATAGGAATTCAGGCACTTTATCGAGATTGCTTGTTGTCAAGGCAAAATGCTGCCAAGGGTGGACTCACTAATATGTTTCCTCTAGATTGTCAAGGATTGGGGAAAAATTTGATTGAATTTAGGCTGACATTAATATAAAGGGAGAGAGAGAGAGAGAGAGAGAGAGAATGTTACTATACTTGTATTATTCACTGTGAAATCTCAACATTTTATTAGAATCGCTGTGAAATCTCAACATTTTATTAGAAAGCAACTCTGTAGCATTCTTTGATGATCATTTCAAGATTTTTTTTATCAAAATTAGGAAATTGGAGCAGCTTCCATCTGCCCTAGGGCCTGTGCTTTCCAATAACAAAACACTTTAGTCAACAAAAAGATGTTTTGGTTTATTTTTTCAAATTGAATTTTAGCCCTAATTCAGCTGACATGGGATGGAAGGCTAGAACAACTCACTGAGGAAGCTCACTGAGGAAGAACGTGCCATGGCCAACTCACCACAGGACAACTCATTGCAGGACAAGAGTTATATTAATATCAAAGAAATGGTGGAATAGAATAATTAAAGAAGGATGCAAAAGAAGGGACAAAATGAAAGTGACTGACAAAGGTTAAAATATTTTTAAAATCATTTTAAACACTTAAATTGAATTGTTGAATTTTCCTGCAGTGAGTTGTCCCGTGGTGAATTGACCACAGTGAGTTGACTGAAGCAAGTTGGCCATGCCATGGCAAATTGACTGTGGGGACTTGGCCACACCAATTTCTTCCAAGCTAGGGGTAGGGAGAACCCTGTAATAATAAATTCCTAGTTTAGACTTAGTTCTCCATTATATTACCTCTATGCAGTGGTGGGATTCAAATTTTCTTACTGCCAGTTCTGTGGGCATGGCTTGATTGGTGTGGCTTGGGGGTGTGTGGCTTGGTGGGCGTGGCTTGGTGGGCATGGTGGAAGACGGTTACTGCAACATCCCATTCCCTCCCCACCCCACTAACCTGCATTCCAGCTCTGTTCTCCTGTGCAGGGCAACAAAAGAAGACCCAGCCGATCAGCTGGGACTCGGGAGGCAGAGAATAGATGGGGGCGGGGCCAGTCAGAGGTGGAATTTGCTGGTTCTCCGAACTACTCAAAATTTCTGCAACTGGTTCTCCAGAACTGGTCAGAACCTGCTGAATACCACCTCTGCCTCTATGAGAATGCTTAATGGTTCTTCCTCAATTAGGATTATAGTATATACAGAAACTGAAAGTTATTAAAAGCATATGAGTGAATGGTCAGAAGTGGATGAGATTAATATTAACAGGATTTGGAGCAGTTCAGATGTGTACTGATGAGTCCTTAATTCTGACATTTAAAAAACATTCTATAGAAATAAATGTTAAATGTTTCTATGAGCAAATCAATATATAACCAACCCCAATGCTTATAAACAAGACCTTTACATATTTTTATTTTCTAGGTAAAATTAAATTCTCTGGCTTCATTTTTTTATTATTGAAAAAGAATAATGATATTGATAAACCAACACAAGAATAACAAATCTACTTATGACAAATAAATCAAGATTATTTGTTCATGGATATGGTATTTCTCCTTTGTTTTGATTTTCCTTTATGAAATTAAAAATCAGATCAATATTAAACATTTTACCTGCGGTAATATTGTTTGGTCTTCATTCATAATTCAACAAACATAAATTGTATTCAAATGTCTAATGATAATTAGTTAAAATTTGCAGATATACAGTACTAGAGTTTTCATTAAACTGAATATATGCAAATCCATAACTATATCTAGCTTATGTCACATCTGGAATTTATATCTTATTTTTAGTGAACAGCTAGATTGTTTTCTGGTTTCTGCCATTTCAGACCGTGAAAAGGAATTTGGTTCTCTATAATGTAATGTATCGACATTCCTTAAAGTAGAAAAACTCAGGCTTTAATTTTATGGTCCTTTGAACATTATCCCAGGACCATAGAATCCCTTGATTTCTTTTTCCAAAATTGGAAATAGAATTCTAATTTTTTGCCAAAGTTCTGATTTCAACTTCTTTTATTTTCCTTGTTGATTTCCAAATCAATCACCCAAACATAGATGTTCCAGGACAGCAGATAATTTCAAGACATAGTGGACAGGAGCAGTGGTGGGATTCAAATTTTTTTATTCCCGGTTCTGTGGGCGTGGCTTGGTGGGGAGACTGTAAAATCTCCAGTCAGAAGTGGGATTTGCCGGTTCTCCGAACTACTAAAAATTCCTGCTACCGTTTCTCCAAAACTGGTCAGAACCTGCTGAATACCACCTCTAGACTGGAACCAAGGAGTTAGGGACTGTTTAAAACAGGGATATCAAACTCACTTTCATTGAGAGCGACATGAGAGTTGTGTTTGACTTCTGTGGGGCTGGAGTGAGTGTGACCAGGGTGAGAGTAGCCAGCTTGATGTAATTCATGTCGGGGGCACCTGTGGTGGCCCAAGTGCTCTGCCAGCTAAAGCAGGCTCCCGAGCTCTGTTTTCGGCTGCAACGGCCTCCTTCAATCCTCTACCAGGGAAAACAGAGCTCGGAAGGGCCTCATATGGCCCTCCCAAGTTCCGTTTTCACTGGCAGAGGCATCACAGGCCAATTCTTCACTGTTTCCAGTGCAGCCCCGTGGCCAGATCTAAGCACCGCTGGTCTAAAACATCCATTCTAGGTTCAGGATGCCTGTGTGATTGAGTGGCCCCAAAACTCAGAGAACAAGTCATAACAAGTAGAGAAATAATCAGCTGAGAAAAAGAGGTCCTTGTTAAATAAAGCAGGCCTAAGAGTAAGACCCTCATTTTACCAGATGGCTATGATGACCAATCGTTGTGTCCAGAAATAGCCAGCTTTAAAATCCTCCATTTCAAGCAGTCAGTGATGCAACATTGTTCGAACCAATACCAAGCTTTGTTGTGTTCAACCAAAAAGTTCTCCTAGATGACCAGAACCTATTTCTGCAATATTCTTGAAGCTCATTTGGGTTCCAGTTGAACTTTTTATTGGACTTCATAGAATCTTTTTGGAATGAAGCAGTTTCTTGGCTATGATTGTAGATGATTATAAGTTTTCTATTGGATTGATTTGACACTCATCGAACATACAGGTAGGTAGGATGGGTAGAAAAAAAAAGTAAACTCTCTTTGATAGATTCCCGGATTTGTCCGAGTGTACATATCAGAAACAATAATCCAAATTTTAATCATTTATACTAACTTTAGATTTGTATGAAACTGATGGGTTGAATCAAGACCCAAATACATGTTCTCAAGTGAAACCTAATAATAATTCTGATTCCTAAGTCTGTACTGTAATGGAAAGTTTCATGCCAATTTCAGAAAACAATCCTTTTTTTTCAAAACAAAAAAAAAAGGCTAATGTTTACCATTATGTTTAAAAATGTCTTAGCATTGAAATATGATGGAAGCTTATACAGCATTGTTGAAGGATGAATCCATCATATTCCCAGTTATTTTCTTGCTTGCTTTCTTTTGTATAAATAGCTTGGGCAGCAGGAAGTCAATTTATGAAATACACATAGGGTGGGCCCTTCCCTGGAAAGAAAAATTCCTAATGGCCCGACTTCAAGGCTAATAAAAAATGCTTTATTGTTTCTTCTGTTGATTCTGCTAAACAGACAGCAAGCCTCATGGGCCTACTTAAACCAGCAATCCTAAGCTTGCATATCCAGTGTCTCACACTATTCCAGTTTAGAATTTTAACTGACAACTTAAAAGAGGGAGAGTGGTATTCCAAGAGATCCTTGTTCGTCTTGACCCATTTCTGTGCGTATTTGTGATGCAAACACCTTCCTTATGAAACAGTGTCATTTTGTAAATTTTAGTTAAGAGGTCCTATACATGGCAGGTAGTCCTTGACCTTACAACAGTTCACTTGGTGACTGTTCAAAATTACAACAGCCCTGAAAAAGGTGACTTATGACCATTTTGCACCCTTATGACCATTGTAGCATCCCCATGGCCACGTGACTTACATTCGGATGCTTGACAATTGGCTCACCTGTTATGATGGTTGCAGAGGTCATGTGATCACCTTTGGCAACTTTCAGGCGAGCAAAGTCAGTGGAGAAACCAGATTCACTTGACAACCATGTCACTAATTTAACAACTGCAGAGATTCACTTAACAAATGTGGCAATAAAGCCGTGGTGGGATTCAATTTTTTTTACTACCAGTTCTGTGGGCGTGGCTTAGTAGGCATGGCAGGGGAAGGATACTGCAAAATCTCCAGTCAGAGGTGGGATTTGCTGGTTCTCTGAACTACTCAAAATTTCCACTACCGGTTCTCCAGAACTGGTCAGAACCTGCTGAAGACGGCCTCTGCAATAAAGGTCATAAAATGGGGCAAAACTAACTTAACAAACGCCTCATTTAGCGACATGAATTTTGAACTCAATTTTGGTTGTAAGCTGAGGACTACCTTACCCAGAAGTAACTTTCACTGAAATCATTTAGATTTTCTTCCAGGTAAATGGATGTAGGCAGAGGTGGTATTCAACAGGTTCTGACCAGTTCTGGAGAACCGGTAGCAGAAATTTGGAGTAGTTTGGAGAACCGGCAAATCCTACCTCTGACTGGCCCCGCCCCCACCTATTCTCTGCCTCCCGAGTGCCAGCTGATCGGCTGGGTCTTCTTTTGTTGCCCTGCACAGGAGAACGGAGCTGGAAAGCAGGTCAGTGGGGTGGGGAGGGAATGGGATTTTGCAGTAACCTTCCCCCAGGAGTGGGGAGAGAATAGAGATTTTACAGTATCCTTCCCCTGCCACGTTTACCAAGCCACAGCCACAGAACCAGCAGTAAAAAACGTTGCATCCCACCACTGGATGTAGACCCATAGATTTACCATGCAATCTTATATAGCAATAAGTCTCATTGGTCTCAATGGTGTTTTCCCATAGTGGCTATAGGTAGGGTCACAAATACATAGAGCATAGTAGCAAAAGCAGTAATAAGAACCTTTTTTTGTTAAACAGCAACTACTAAAAAAAACCCCATCAAAATACAGGTTGTCCTCAACTTGCAACCACAATTGAGCCCACAATTTATGTTGCTAAGTGAAACATTTACTAAATGAGTTTTGCTCCATTTTGTGATTTTTCTTGCCACAGTCGTTAAGTGAATCATTGCAGTGGGTAAATTTGTTAAGTGAATCTGACTTTCCCCGCTGACTTTGCTCATCAGAAGGCCACAAAAGGTGATCGCGTGAGTCCTAGACACGGCAACCGTCAGTTGCCAAGCATCTGTATTTTGACCATGTGACCATGGGGAGGCTGCAATGGTTGTAAGTGTGAAAAACAGTCATAAGTCACTTTTTTCAGTGATGTTGTGACCTTGAACAGTCACTAAATGAACTGTTGTAAGTTGAGGACTATCTGTACGTCACCTAGTGCCATAAAAATTTGTCTGACCCTTGAAAACCATGTCACTTTTTATATTCTGACATTATCCCCATAGATTATATCCGTAGACTTAATTTTTATTTTTTATTTATTTGATTTGTCAATTGCTTACAAGATTATAGATATAAGCATAAACATGAGTAAGAATACAGGTATGAATAAATGGGGACAATAGGACAGGGACGGGAGGCACGATGGTACGCTTATGCACGCCCCTTACAGACCTCTTAGGAATGGGGTGAGGTCAATAGTGATTAGTTTGAGGTTAAAGGAGTGGGGGTTTGAGGATGTAACAACAGAGTCATTTAGTGCATTCCAGGCATTGAGCATTCTGTTGCTGAAGTCGTACTTTCTGCAATCAAGTTTGAAGCGATTTACATTGAGTTTGTATCTGTTGTGTGCTCTTGTATTGTTGCGGTTGAAGCTGAAGTAGTCATTGACTGGTAGGACATTGTAGCAGATAATTTTGTGTGCTACATTTAAGTCCAACCGTAGGCGGCGTAGTTCAAGGTTGTCCAAGCCCCAAATCTCAAGCCTGGTGATATAGGGTATTCTGTTGTGAGCAGAGCAGTGTAATACTCTTTTCGTGAAATACTTCTGGACTCACTCAATTGTATTTATGTCTGATATGCAGTGCAGATTCCAGACTGATGAGCTGTATTCAAATATTGGTCTGGCAAAAGTTTTGTATGCTCTAGTTCAGCTGTCGTCAACCACTGGGCCATGAGAAAATTTTGGTGGGCAACAGAGAAATCTCACCCCCAGAGCACCCCCCCTCCAAAGCAATTAATCCAGGCTGCAGAGAAACACAAGGCTGTGCCACCCACATGGCCCGCAGGTACCCTTCCCGCCCACCCACTCCTTACCTGGCAAACTTGTCTGCTAAGTTGCTATTTTTCCTTTTTCCGACCATCATCTGTTCTGCTGTGCCAGGAGATTTAGATTAGCTAGGAAGCAGGAAATGGTTGGATTTCTTGCTTTCTAGCTAAGCACAGGTGAACCTCCTTAGGACTGAAGGTTTGCTTGCAAGCAAATTCAGTGCAGACTCACCGCAAGCAAATTTGAGAGACTGCGCTAGCTGATGGCAGATAGATCACTGAATGATTATGTGAGCAACTCAATCAGCCTGCCTGCTTTGCCTGATTTTGGATAAAAGTTGCTTTTTTTATAAAAAAATTCCATATTTACGTACATGGTATGTTGTGAGTTAATTTTATGAGTTTGCTTGCAAGCAAATTTTATGTGACAGACTGAGCTAGCCAATGGCAGATAGATAGATTTCTGAATGAATCTGTGATTCTATGAGCAACTCAATCTGCCTGCCTGCCTTGCCTGATTTTGGGTAAAAGTTGCTCTTTTTTATAAAAAAATTTAATATTTATATAAATATTTATAATATTTTCATACAAGCCATGCCCAGCCAGTCAGATGACCACCAAGCCACACCCACAAATTAGGCCATGCTCACAGAACCAGTTAGTGGTCCCTGGGATCTAAAATTATGAGTTTGGTGGTCCCTGAGGTCCAAAAGGTTGGTGACCCCTGCTCTAGTTAGCAATTTGATATTTCTGGAGGAGAAGCTTTGTAAGATTAGATTTACAATTCTTAATGCCTTTTTGGCAATGCTGTTACAGTGAGCTCTGGTGCTTAGGTTATGTAATGTGAGAACTCCAAGGTCCTTGACAGATTGAGGATCATCAACGAGGTCATATACTCCTAGTTGGTATTTGGTGTACTGATTTTTTTTACCAATGTGTAGGACAGAGCATTTGTTGGTTGAGATTTGGAGTTGCCAGATGTTTGACCATTCAGACACATAGTCAAGGTCACCCTGAAGGATAGGAGCATTATTATTAGTAGTAATTATTAGTAGTAGTAGTAGTAATCCCTATTATCCACATAGAGAGGGTACATTGATGCTCCCCTGCCCTCATGGACTGATTATCGAGATTAAAAATTATGTCAATAAATCCAAGACACTCTGTGCTTAAGGAAATGCTCACAATGCACCGATTCAGCCTAAATATTCATAAGATTTTTGCTATTGGTGAATGATGTGTTTAAGAGCCACTTTGTGTTAGTTGACTGGGAATATTGTTTCTGCTTAAGGGAGCCGCGGTGGCTCACATGGTAAGAAGCTGAGCCTGCACACTGCTGAGGTCGGCAGCTTGGCATCTCGATTCCCATGAGTGAATAAACCATGGAGGGACAAGAAAGGAGCCTCCCCCAACTGCCTACCGGTGTCCCACAGCGTCCCACAGGCATCCCTTTCACAGACGCAGCCAGCCACCTAACACATGCCATATGTTAAATAAATGAATAAATCGTTTCTGCTTCATATACACTGCATTCATGTTGCATTTGAATTCCTTTTAGCTGCCCAGCCAGTGGTGGGATTCAAACATTTTTACTACTGATTCTGTGGGCATGGTTTTGTGGGTGTGGCTTGGTGGGTGCGGCAGAGGAAAGATACTGTAAAATCTCCATTCCCTCCCCACCCCACTAACAAAAGAAGACCGAGCCAATCAGCTGGGACTCAGGAGGCAGAGAATAGATGGGGGCAGGGCCAGTCAGAGGTGATATTTGCTGGTTCTCCGAACTACTCAAAATTTCCACTACCGGTTCTCCAGAAATGGTCAGAACCTGCTGAATACCACCTCTGTGCCCAGCAACACGTTGTTGAGATGGGCATCCATAGAAATCCATATAAATAAAATTACGACAGTCACATCTCTGCTGGGCAACGTGGCCCTGACTCTAAAACTTCACTTCTTCCTTTCTCTCCTTATTCATTCATAAATGGATAGAATACAAATCATCCAGAAATTAGAAGAGGCTATGAATCAGGAGTAGTATTCAACAGGTTCTGACCAGTCCTGGAGAACCAGTAGTGGAAATTTTGAGCAGTTCGGAGAACCGGCAAAAACCACCTCTGACTGGAGATTTTACAGTATCCTTCCCCTGCCAGGCCCACCAAGACACGCCCACAGAATCGGTAGTAAAAAAAAATGAATCCCACCACTGCTTTGAATGGTCATACATGGGTGTCCATGAGCAAAAACTATCAAATGAGTGACCAGCTTGAGCCAAACCCAAAGACCCCTGAGCTGTCTTCCAATATTTGAGGGGCTGCCACAGAGAGAAAGGGGTCAAGCTATTTTCTAAAGCACCCAAAGGCCAGACAAGGAATAATGGATGGAAACTGAACAAGGAGAGATTTAACTTGGAAATAAGGAGAAACTTTCTGACAGTGAGAACAATCCACCAATGGAACAGCTTGCCCTCAGAAGTTGTGGGAAAGCCATCACTTGAGACTTTCAAGAAAAGATTGGACTCCCACCTGTCATAAATGGTGTAGGGTCTCCCACTTGGGTGGGGAGTTGGACTAGATGACCTACAAGGTCCCTTCCAACTCTGATTATCTGTTACCTATTATCTGGCAGAGGTTTCTGTTGTGTAAAAATGACAAACCCTGCCCCTTCCATTTAAGAAAAAGAACGGAAAGAAACTTCCAGAAAAGGAAGTGACTTGTGAGGTGAGGGGGGGGCGAGGGACATATACAAGTCTTGAATCAGCTTGACGGTTCTCAGGTTAGAAGTTCAACATCTGGCATGCTACATTTTTGCAACTTTGAACTATTTCGCTCTTGAGAAATGATACGTGAGGACTATGGTGTGGCAGAATGAAAGTGATTATCATCTCTAATGGGGGGGAAATGGTATGGGGGGGGGGACTCATACCAACAGGTGACCTGAAATGAATCTTGTATCCTATGAACTGGTCCCAAGAGTGGAAGCTAATAGAATCATTTCAGGGTCAAATATCACTTTCCCACATATTGTTGTTTCTCATTACTTGAATGAGACAGTAGTAACCGAGGAGAAAGTTTCTATACATGCATGTATGGATCTTTTGTTTCGAAATTGCATCTGAATATACTTTGCCGCTAATCCCCAGCTCTAGCCTGACAGAAGACAGATTAAATGTTTGCTAAATCACATGATTGGCTGTGAGAGTAGAAAGTTTGACAATGTACAATGTTAACTTAAGGACCCCAAAGCACTAGAGGCCCTTGAAAAGAGAATGGGTGTGCATTTCAGACATGGCAAAAGCTAAAAGCACCAAAGACCCATTTGAAATCAGGAAAGCTTGTGGCCTTGGGTAGCCTGGGTGTGATTTCAAAACATTTTACCAGGTTGTGTATTTTATTATGACAGTAACAGTAAGCATATTGATCATATGTGAATGTAAATTTAATCAAACCCGATTTAAGTTTGGCCCTGTTTGCAACCACTGTTACTAGGAGCAGGGCCTTGGCATGTCTTTCATTGGGCAAATGTAGACTTCAGTTGGAAATTACAATTTTATCCTTGGGGCTAGAACATCCATTGCCAAATGAGCTGGTAATTAAGTGAGCCATGCCCAATTTTGTGACCCTCTTTGCTGCAGTCATTAAATGAATCACTGCAGTTGTTAAGTGAATCCTGCAGTTGTTAAGTGAGCCCATCTTCCTCCATTGACTTCGCTCGTTGGAAGCCAGCTGGGAAGCTTGCAAATGGTGATTATGTGATCCCGGGATGCTACCACCGTTATAAATATACACCAGTTGCCAAGTGTCCAGATTTTTGATCACACGACCAGGGGGATGCTGGAACAGCCATAAGTATGAGGACGAGTAATAACGTTTTTCAGGACTGTTGTAACTTTGAATGGCCACTAAATGAATGGTCGTAAGTTGAGGATTACTTGTAGTTGTATGCGAAGATAGTAAATCAGTCTCATGGAGATCTGGCTTGTGGGGGGATGGGGTGTTAAACACTGAATAAGTTTTCTTAGCCTTCCAAATGTTTTTCCGTTGCTTTCCTATCATTGTTTCTACAGATTTGAAAATAAAGTATTTATTTATTTTAGTGATACTGACTTTAAGGACTTCTTCCAAGTCAAACACATCCATATAGTAAATGTGATATAACTTAATTTTATATGAAATTGTATTGTATCATATATTACTTGCAATTAAATGATGTTTGTCACTTATAACCATGATCATACTATATCTACAGCCTGAAGTTTCTTCAGATCTCTGCCCAAAGTTCTAGGAAATTACGTTCCCAATTTTACCTGGAATATAGGGATACTAAAAAGATTGTACGAGAGAGATAATGGAGGCTAGTGATTAAAGTATTAGACTAGAACCAGAGAAATCCAGGTTAATATCAATCCCGAGCCAAGAAAAATATTGGATGACTTTAGATCGCCAAGAAGATAAAGCTATGTATATTACCTTGTGCTTAGAGGAAAGACATCTAAATTACTATGAATTATAATACAAATTCATGCCTTAAGAATTTTTTTCAATTAAACTTTATAGCTTGGCACATTTAGTTTGTTTAAAAGTTTAAAAACAAGTAATAACCAAATGATAGGTATCATTTGGCAGGACTTCAAATAGACTTAGAACAATGAAAGGTTGCTTTCCAGTAACTTTTAGAATTAAATGAGCTATAGTCAACATTGTTCAAAAGAACTTTATAATGGAGTTTTCCTGCTTGTCTTTTTCTGTATCTGCCCAGACTGTAAAATCAGTGGTAGAGGATGATCAGACCATCTGGAACAGATATAAAAGGATGCAATGGGTTTGCTAATAAATATGTGTAAATGAATATATAACAACCACCCTATTTTTTATCCTAGAATATTTACAGGTACTTGTTCTCTAATGGTTACCGTACTTCTCTTTTCCTCGGCTCATTAAAAAAATAAATCCTAGCCTCAGAAATTCACAGGAATGGTTCGTACCCAAATGCTAAAGCGCATGGTTACAACTAAGGTACAAACTGTCAAGACTGTGAGTTCTCCCGTTGTAACGGATGAGTGTGAAAAGTAGATTTACCAGGAAAGCTGATTTTAAAAAAGAATGCCTTTTAATCGCACTGCTGTAGAAAATGGTTGATAATATTTTGGATCTCAAGAGGAGCAAATCATTCTGTTCTACATGAAATAAAACCAAACTGCTCACAGATCACAAAGCATTGGTAACAGAAGTTAACATGTTGGACCCTTAATGTTAAAGCAACAGTCATGGGAGAAGATTCTGATGGTTGGAGAAACTGGAAGCAGGCAGGCTAATATGTGCTCACAAGACCTCAAAGAAGAGTCCTGGGCCAGGAGGGGCAGGGTGGCTGGGGCCAGCCAGGAGTGGGATTTGGGGTTCTCCAAACTGCACAGAATCTGAGCTACGGGTTCTCCCGAACCCCTGCAAACCCCCAGCAGCCCACCCTGAGTCAAACTTGAGCCAGTCAGGATCAAACTTCTGGCTCTGGGCTGAGTTAGCCTGCAATACTGCATTCCAACCACTGCATCACCACAGCTCTTTTTCATGCTTAAATGCTGTCCATTAGCTCGTGAAGACTTAAAAGTAACTAAAAGACAGAACAAGAGAGCTTAACTTATGCATATCATCATTCAAACAACAGTTACATGCTTGTGCCACAATGCCAGGTGCAAATAAGCAAATTATGACATGAAAGTAATATAGTAATTTGCCTCCTTAATGTCCCTGCAGAAGCTTTAAACCTAAAAGGAGAATGGAGCCATATTTCCATGATTAGAAAGCCAAAGGAAATCTTATGTCTCTTTGGCTCCCCATGGGGGCATAAGAACTATTCCTTTTATTACTATGATTAAAAAAATTAATTGAATTGATAACAAGAAAACAAAATCTTCTTTACCTCTTGTTTCCATATGCCAAAAAAATCCCAATTCTTCACTTACAGATTCTCCTACATCGTATTTCTTTTTAGGGAATTTGTGTTTTGTTTTTTCTTTGAAGAAAATGAGAAATAATTGAGAGAGAACTGGGAGAGTGGTAGAAATGGAGATGTTCTAAATAAAAAACTATAGGTGCTATTAATAATCTGAAGTTATTAGCAAACTGTGCTTATTAACAATAGAGAAAGCTGGAGAAATGAGTCTTATATTAGTGTTACACAGTTTAATTTTTAACTATCAGGCAAACACGCTATCATTTTTGCATTTTATAACTATTGGATTTCTAGTTATTGTTTTACTCTTGCTAAACCTAAAGTTCCACCAGTCCAATTCAATGTAGCACCTTGCAACTTCCAGCTATGGGGTTGGCCTAAATATTACCTTTTTCCAGTTACTGTAGTCAATAAGGGGGCTGAGGGAGAGATTCTTGTGGATGAAAGTTTGAAGGGACCCATTCAAAGATGTCAAGAAAGAAAAATGTGATTGGCTTGCTGAGGAAAAAGGTTCAAAATAGAAAAGAGAAAACCTTACAAAAGAAGACAAAAAAATCATCTTTTTGCCGTTTGCTCAGGAGTTAAGCCTTCAGCCCTAAAGGCTAATTCTAGGAGAAAAGGTTTTATAGCTTGAAAGCTATAAAAAGCCAATGTTCAAAATAACTTTAAAACAAAATGTTCTCCTAGAGAATACAAAATTATATTCCCCAAATGTTTCTTAAAAACTCTGAGAACAAAAAGCTCAAAAATCAGTCATTAGGAAAATGAGGTGGAAGGAAGAGGAAAATGTCCCTCTATCAGGTTACAGTCGCTTTTTTACTCATTGACTTCCTTAAAGGTTCCTGATTTCTGATTCTTTTACCTTCATCACTCAAAATGAGGTTCTGGGTTGATGTGGGGAGTATCAGAGGACAGAACATGTCAAACCAGCCAGTTTTGCATTATTGGGGTATGATGGCTTCTATGAGTGAGGCTCATCCAGCAGCTGGTCACATGGAAGACTGTTTTTCCATCTTCTGTGCTCCATTTGAAATTCATTCTTTAACCTCAGCTTTTACCCCTGACAGTGATTCTAGTTTCTCATATCCCAGAGGCAATGAAGGATCTTCAGTCTTGAGAACAGCAAAAGGCCTTCTTTTGTCGTTCATTTATTTGTTTGTTTAAAAGACTTATATGGCTGCCCATCCTGAAGCACAACTTTGGAAGGTTCACAACAATCATAAAATCCAGGCACAAAGCATAAAATCATAAAACCAAAACAAAACTCAGTGTTTCCAAGATCCATTTGGAATAAAAGTCTTTAGAGATTCTCAGTCATCCAGGTCATGGTTGTTGTCCATTTGGAATGTCCCTCAACCAACTCCAAATATCTGCCCCAATGCCTGCATGAAAAGCCAAGTCTTGATGGCCTTCCAAAAAAACTAAAAGAATGTGGGGGGGCAGAGGGAGTATTCAGCAGGTTCTGACCAGTTCTGGAGAACCAGTAGCAGAAATTTTGAGGAGTTTGGACAACCAGTAGCAGAAATTTTGAGGAGTTTGAAATACTACCTCTGACTGGCCCCACCCCCATCTATTCTCTGCCTCCCGAGTCCCAGCTGATTGGCTGGGTCTTCTTTTGTTGCCCTGCACAGGAGAATGGAGCTGGAAAGCAGGTTAGTGGGGTGGGGAGGGAATGGGGATTTTATAGTATCCTTTCCCTGCCATGCCCACCGAACCATGCCCATCAAACCAAGCTACGCCCACCAAGCCATGCCCACAGAACCGGTAGTAAACATCTTTGAATCCCACCACTGGTGGGGGGAGTTCTGGATCACCAAGGAGAAGGTGTTCCACAAGTAGAGGCAGCCACAGAAAAGGCTTCTGAGATCCTGCCAGAGGGCAACATTTCAGGCATGGCACCTGGAACATGAAACCTTCTGTTTAAGATGGCCAGATAGTCTCAGGGAGAGACTTTTGCACAACTGGTGGTTCTGTTCCATACTATCCACTTGCAGGCAGTTTCCAAAACACTCCCCCCCCTCACCATAGGACATGAGTAGCATTCATATAATTGTATGACAAGGAAGGCAATCTGCAATTAAAACACCCTGCATCCAAAGGCAGACTAGAAATGCAAAGTTATCCATATATTTTAAAGCGAGGACAGGCAAAAAAGAGATCAAGGGCTTTTGACTTTCAGTTCTTTTACAATATTGCCGTCTTTCCTGCAAAGAACCAAAGAAGTGTTGTGGTACCAAAAGATGACATTTTTAGTTATATGCAGTAGAATGAGGCAGGCAACCATTTTACAACCAAGCTCTGTACCTCCTTCCTTCCTTCTTCCCTCCCTTCTGCAGCTTGCAATGGGATTGGTAACATGATTAGATTTGGGTGGTACTATTTTGTTGTTGTTTGCACTTTTAAGGGGTTAAAGAAGCTAAATTCTCCCATGTCTCTTTATTTATTACTCTTATTTCAGTTAAACAAGAAGTCAATTATTCAGATAAAAACCTGGCATGTTTTTAGTGCAAGGTTATGGTTGTATGATCTGGGGACATTCTCAGAACTTCAAAGAGAATGTTGATGAGCTACATTTAGCCTCTGAACCACAAATTATCCATCTTTGGCCTAGATATTTTTTAATGCAATCTTGCAATTTGTTTAAAAAAAAAAAAAAATCAAGGCTTCGTACATGCATTGTCTCATTTTCCCCATTTTTGGAAAATAATTTGTAAGTTTGCATTTTATAATTTTATTAGGCTTGTTAGTCAAAAGAAACTACCCGTATTTCTGCGTTCCAATGTCCTGCCCTAATAGAAGATGAGCTTCAGCTTGCTGCTGGGGAAATGTGAAGGATATGAGTAACCAAACTGGCAGAGGAGATGAGTATACATTTAATGGGAGGTGTCCCATTAAGTCCTACTCTGGTGCCAATCACCTTCTGTAGCTGTGGAGTTGCCAGAGAGAAGCAATATTCCCACTGAGCTACATGGGAGACACTGATCCATGGACCACCCAGGTTCCAGGAAAGGCATCAGTGTTGGGAGGAAAGTTTTAAGCTAGGGTGACCAGATGCCAACCCCATTGTGCTGCATTCCCAGAGATGATTTAAACAAAATGAGGCCCATTTCTAAAGACATTGAGCAAATGGTATATCAGTGAGGCCTGCACAGAGAAATGAATAAATCTTGTTTTGAACTGAAAACACCATTTTCCAAAAATAAACTGGAAACAAACACATTGCCAAAAATGATTGAGCTGTTATGTTCCTTCCCCACCACACAAACATTTCTTCCCCATTCCAAATCTTGCCTGAAACGATTGCTGATCTAATGTGTTAATAAAGTCCAATGTGATAGCTACATCTGGTGACATGTATTACCACTCTTGAGGGGCATATAACTATCCCCTTAATTGATTCGTTTAATTTTTGCCTTGGATGCTCAGTTTCTAAATTACTGATTGTGTCTGTGTTTCCAGGTGTCGATGGATAGGAGGAGAACCATTCCATGGAGTTTTTTTGTTTTTTTTAATTCACTTGAAAATGTCCCCTTCTCTTGACTGCATTAGCAAAACAGTCCATGGTGAGAAAAGTTCATCATCAGCTGTCTCCCAGATCAACCAGGGTTGCAGTTCATTAGGTTTTCGGTGAGACAGCTGAGAGATGGTCATCCTGGGATCTGGTTCCTTAAAAGACACCTTGCCAAACAACTTAAGCCTTTAAAGATAAACCGGGGAAGGGAGATGCACGAAGTTTGCAATTTTCCGGCCCTCTGTCTATGAACACAGAGTCATCATACCACGTGGCCTAGATTCTGTGTGAATCTCAAGCCCATCCATCTCTAGCAGTGGGTTGACCTCCAGCTGCTCTTCTGGGCTACTTGCAATTCAGCACAAGCCAGCATCAGAGGCTAATCAAGGATGTTACCAGAGGCCAGCCAGAAATCAAACCAAAGGCTTAGTGGCCATTGCCAACATCTACATTCCAGTGTCAAAAAGCGTCATCCAGCTGCTGCCTTGTTTGCTTGGAGGGTACCCACATCCGTCTTTGCAAAGCCAAAGCAACTAAAGGCCATTATCTTCTCCTCTGATTACTACTCAGAAAGGGATTCCTGTAACTCTTTGTTGCCCAACCACTGTTGGGTTGCTTTAAAAACAAAAACTTGTAAGTTATACCACAAAGTTCTATAACCTCACTCTGAATTAAAGAAAAGCTATATAATATTTTATTGTATATTGAGGTATAGTGTCAAATGAAGAAATCTGGAAAAGCAACCATTTGAGAAATAAACATCTAAATATCTTCCATTCACTCACATACGGTCAGAAGCATGTACATATTACGTATATTACGTATGTAAATATACACAAAGAGACCCTTTTGCATCCACTGAGAGAATTATAGAAGGACCGCTAATATATGATTTAGCATATAAAAAATATATGAATCCAGCAAGGTTGCCATGCTTGCTTAAGGATTGCTAGAAACTGTAATACATACAGGTGAAACTCGAAAAATTAGAATATCGTGCAAAAGTTCATTTATTTCAGTAATGCAACTTAAAAGGTGAAACTAATATATGAGATAGACTCATTACATGCAAAGCAAGATGGTTCAAGCAGTGATTTGTCATAATTGTGATGATTATGGCTTACAGCTCATGAAAACCCCAAATCCACAACTCAGAAAATTAGAATATTACATGCAATCAATAAAACAAGGATTGTACATCGAACAATATCAGACCTCTGAAAAGTATAAGCATTCATATGTACTCAGTACTTGGTTTGGGCCCCTTTTGCAGCAATTACTGCCCCAATGTGGCGTGGCATGGAAGCTATCAGCCTGTGGCACTGCTGAGGTGGTATGGAAGTCCAAGATGCTTCAATAGCGGCCTTCAGCTCTTCTGCATTGTTCGGTCTCATGTCTCTCATCTTTCTCTTGGCAATGCCCCATAGATTCTCCATGGGGTTCAGGTCAGGCGAGTTTGCTGGCCAAACAAGCACAGTAATCCCACATTCATTGAACCAGGTTTTGGTGCTTTTGGCAGTGTGGGCAGGTGCCAAGTCCTGCTGGAAAAAGAAGTCAGCATCCCCATGAAGCTCGTCTGTGGAAGGAAGCATGAAGTGCTCCAAAATCTCCTGGTAGACAGCTGCGTTGATCTTGGACTTAATGAAGCACAGTGGACCAACACCAGCAGATGACATGGCTCCCCAAATCAACACAGATTGTGGAAATTTCACACTGGACTTCAAACATCTTGCAGAGTGTGCCTCTCCATTCTTCCTCCAGACTCTCGGTCCTTGGTTTCCAAGTGAGATGCAAAAGTTGCTCTCATCAGAAAAGAGGATTTTGGACCACTGAGCAACAGAGCAGTTCTGTTTTTCTTTAGCTCAGGTAAGACGCTTCTGACCTTGTTTGTTGTTCAGGAGCGGCTTGACAAGAGGAATATGACATTTGAAGCCCATGTCCAGGATCCGTCTATGTGTGGTGGTTCTTGATGCACTGACTTCAGTCTCAGTCCACTCCTTGTGAAAGTCCCCAACACTTTTGAATGGCCTTTTCCTGACAATCCTCTCCAGGCTACAGTCATCCCTGCTGCTTGTGAACCTTTTTCTTCCACACTTTTCCCTTCCATATAACTTTCTATTAATGTGCTTTGATACAGCACTTTGGGAACATCCAACTTCTTTTGCAATTACCTTTCGAGGCTTTCCCTCTTTATGGAGGGCGTCAATGATGGTTTTCTGCACAACTGTCAGGTCAGCAGTCTTTCCATGATTGTGATTCCTACTGAACCTGCCTGAGAGACCATTTAAAGGCTCAGGATCCCTTTGCAGGTGTTATGGCTTAATTAGCTGATTAGAGTGGGACACTTTGAGCCTAGAATATTGAACCTTTTCACAATATTCTAATTTTCTGAGATTGTGGATTTGGGGTTTTTATGAGCTGTAAGCCATAATCATCTCAATTATGACAAATCACAGCTTGAACTATCTTGCTTTGCATGTAATGAGTTTATCTCATATATTAGCTTCACCTTTTAAGTTGCATTACTGCAATAAAGGAACTTTTGCACAATATTCTAATTTTTCGAGTTTCACCTGTACATCTTCATGTATAAAGATTGGAAAAAGCTAACCTAGAGTTTCTTATATATTTTTCATAAGAGAAAAATTAAAACAAAAAAAATGGTTTATCTGTCTATTGTTATGGAGAAAGGAATTTAAGAGCGTGCTTAGTCTGGATGGAGATTAAAAACAAAGATTAGCACATTCTTGTGAAGGGTGGTGATGACAGCTATGAAGGCTCTCTTTCTCTCTCAACTAAGAGAGACATTATATTTTTGCATTTATTTAAAATAGTTAACTCTGTCCCAACCTCTATGTAGAATGAACTGGAAAAGAAACATTTATTCTGCCGTGTTTCCTGGGAGATAGGAAGAGAGTACACACAGATTTTTTTCCTGAACGCCATCACTCTGCCAAACAAATAATTCCCTCAACACTGTCCAACTATTTACCAAGTCAGCCTTACTATTACTATTAATCTTCTCATCACGCCTGATCACCCATCCCCTCCCACTTGTGACTGTATGACTGTAACTTTGTCACTTGTATCCTTATGATTTATATTGACTGTTTCCTAGTATGATTTGATTGCTTATTGTAGCCTATGACTATTATTAAGTGTTGTACCTTATAATACTTGACTCTTGATGAATGTATCTTTTCTTTTATGTACACTGAAAGCATTTGCACCAAGACAAATTCCTTGTGTGTCCAATCACACTTGGCCAATAAAAGAATTCTATTCTATTCTATTCTATTCTATTCTATTCTATTCTATTCTATTCTATTCTATTCTATTCTATTCTATTCTAAGATCTGTGAAAAAGAGTCTTTAATTGTGAAATCTTATACACAAAATATCTCTGGTTTGCACTGCCAATGGAAAGGGAACAAAAGTCTGTCTCTGCTATCATTCCCCGAGAACTAATGACAATCATAATGGACTGTGTTAGATCAACTGAACACAAAGTATGTTCACGGGTTTTTGTTCCAAAACTCCCATTGCAATGCTGGAATTTCGCCACTGTTTTTTAAGGATGGAAAAGGTGCATTTGCCTAAGGCAGATTTACTGGACTCGTTTTTATATAAAAGTGACACTGCCAAAAATCAGCCATTCTGCCATTACATTTCAGTGGTGCAATCTGACTGTGCTTTGACAACTGCAAATGGATTGTGAATTGCTCACCTTTCCCCTGCAGCAGTGGTCACCAACTGGTGGGCTGGGGACCACTGGTGGTCTGTGAGAAAATTTTGGTGGTCCACAGAGAAATGTCTCCCCCAAAGCACACACCCCAAAGCAATTAATCCAGGCTGCATGGGATCACAAGGCTGCACCTAATCATAGGACTGGCCCTTTGGTCATCCTGGAGCAGCTCTTCCCGTCCATGGCAGGTCAGTACACCTGGATGGAGGATCCTATGACTACTGCAGTTCTGGAATATGGGACCGACTTTCCCATCAACATCAGCAAACCAGCATCAGTCAAAATTCATATTAGTGGTCTGCGGGATTTAAAATTATGAGTTTGGTGGTCCCTGAGGTCCAAAAGGTTGGTGACCCCTGCCCTACAGTATGATTTCAGAACCTATGGCCTCCCAGATGTTGCTGAAGTGCAGTTCCTGCATCTCCCGACACTGGACATGTTGGTTGAGGCTCCTGGCAGTTCAACAGCATCTGGAGATCCAAATGGATACTTTTCAAGGGAGTTACCTACCCATTTCATCATTACTTTAGCATTATGGATGCCACCTCTATTACTCAGAAACATTGGAAGGATGAAGTCCAATCCATGTCTCCATGCAAATAAATATTCTTAGATTTCCTATTTATTGGCTTGGTGTAATCTTATAATCTCTAAGGACGCCATCTGTTAATAAAATTAAAACATTAACCTATGCTTGCCTATAAGAGAAGATGAGGTTGGAGCAGCTGATTCTGTTTCTGAGCACATTTATAGGGAAATGTTTTTCTTTTTCTTCTGTGGGTTTATTTTTTTTTAGTCCATGTGTATATCCTCCAGTTTTGGGAGCGCTTTGTAAGGGACCTCTCAAATAAAAAATCAAATACCAACAAGTACACAGAAAATGTGTTATTCCATGCACCTCTTCTGGAATAGCCACAGAACTATACACACCTGGGAGACTTCACAGCTATCCAAGCATCTAGCCCTATTTTTCAAAATTGACATGAAAGGAAAAAAAACAAATTCACCTTACTTGACCAAGAGTTATAGAATGCAATTAGGCACACTACAGGAAATACCAAGCTGCTTTCTGGACTAACTTTTGATGAGGCTCTCCAAGAGGAGATCTACTGTGGCTGAGGAGAAATTGAAAAAAAAATGAAATACAGCTCTTGCCAGTATCTTAAGTAGAAGCCAAATGCAAGAAGGGGATACAGGAAACTCAGAATTTATTTTATACGATGGGTATATCGGAGTCAAGCAATGTTGATGAATAAGATTCCATTCTTTAGAAAAATAGACTACTGCCTGAAAGCAAGCTATGTTATAGAGAACATGGCCATGTTTTCCCAGGTTAAAAAAAAAAAAAAGGATCTTTCCCCACTCTTTTGGTGCTTTCAGTTTGCCTTATTTTTGTTGAATTCGTGTTTTTTTTAAGTGTTTATCTGTTTAAAATGTTTCCTTTCCATTTTTTCCATATAACTAAATTTAAATTTCTCTGTGGCTATTACTTAGAGAATGGATAAATGAAAGAGTACCTGTCATTTTTACTAGATTTTGCAAGTAATTTAATTTCAATAGCTTTCTTTTGATTGAACATTACTCTAGACTTCAGATCAAATCTGCTTTTTAGAGACTTTCCTGCTGTTCAGTAGCTCTAAACCTGGCAGTTTTTTCCGAAACCAACACTATTTAAATGTGGTAGGATAATATTCCCAGAATTCTACAGATAGCAGAGTGAACAATCATATTTGGTGGGGATTTCTGGAAATTATAAATTCAGAATATCAGAAGATACCAAAATATATACATATGTCATGCGTGCGTGCGCACACACACACACACATACACACACAAAAGCAGCTGTAAGAAATCTAGGCACCAGTAAGAATTGAGTTTGTTTCTGTTTTCATTCTGTAAACTCCATTTTAAATATAAGAAAGGAAGAACTTGAAACTTTTAAGAATTTAAAATAAGGGGGGAAAAAACACCTGACAGATTCATCTAACTAGGCCGGGGGACTCTAATCTTGGCAACTTTAAGCCTGGAGGACTTCAACTCCCAGAATTCTCCAGCCATCAAAGTCCTTCAGGCTTAAAGTTGCCAAGGTTGGAGACCCCTGATTTGGGCTGAATGTAGCTCTTTAAATAGTGTGGACTGAGTTCTTAAATAAGTCATTATACATGCGATGCTCAATTAAACTTACCACTTCCTTTAGTTTCTGAAGTGTCCTCATAGATATAGACAGTGGCGGATTAAGGCTCACTGGTGCCCTAAGCACTGGCAAATCTTGGTGCCTCCCTCCTTTGTACATTCTGTACAAACGAAGCCATATTCTCAACTTTGTGGTGCCCCCTTTGGGCCTGGTACCTTAAGCACATGCTTAGTCTGCTTAATGGTTAATGCACCACTGGTTATAGAACAGGCAGAGACAAAACGATCTTGATTAGAACAGGTGAATAAGAGAATTCAATTTTATTTTTTTTCCCTAAAAACAGCATTCTTATTTTTCTTCACACAATGTACAGAAACTATTTTTTAATTTTTTTAAAAAAAATACCATGAATTTTGGTGAAAACAAAGCTGATGGATTCATCCTTTCTTTAAAGACTCATGCTTTCTCTAAAGCTTGCTATAATGCCACCAATTACAATGATAATGAATTTGTCCTCCTCCAGGAAGGATTTAATTGGGATTTGAATTGGTCAAGTAAGAACTATACCCCTAAATTTCAATAATTAATTTTTGATCTCTTTATCAAATGACACAGTGGAAAAATTGTCATAAAGTTTTTACAAAGACTTGTTTCTGGAGAATGTTTTAATTGATTTGATTTCATATCCTCAGCAGACAGCAAACAATATCATAAATATGTTCTTCCTCGGTTCAAACCCCCAAATTTGTGAAACCAAAAGATATGTGATCCTCAAAATATTTTATGATTTAAGTGCGTTTTTATTAGCATTAACAATGTATTGGTCGTCTTTAAATTTTCTCTTATCTTCCAATAGAAACGATTACATTTTAAAAAACTAGAAATGCAATTTCATTTTGAATTTCACTGATACATAAGGTAAAGATAAAGGTTCCCCTCGCACATACGTGCAAGTTGTTTCCAGCTCTAGAGGACAGTGCTCATCTCCGTTATAAAGCTGAAGAGCCAGCGCTGTCTGAAGACGTCTCTGTGGTCATGTGACCGGCATTACAAAATGCTGAAGGTGCACAGAACGCTGTTACCTTCCCACCAAAGTGGTTCCTATTCTTCTACTTGCACTTTTTACATGCTTTCGAACTGCTAGGTTGGCAGAAGCTGGGACAAATAACAGGAGCTTACTCCGTTATGCGGCGCTAGGGATTCGAACTGCTGACCTTTCTGATTGACAAGCTCAGTGTCTTAGCCACTGAGCCACCGCGTCCCTTCATCACTGATACCTACATTTCTACACACACTCCAATGTCTAAGATATACACAAGTACCACAAGTAGGTCTCAACTTACAGCATTTCATTTAGTGACCATTCAAAGTTACAATAGCACTGAAAAAAAGTTTCTTCCAACTAATGCTCGCACTTATGACGGTTATAAGATCAAAATTCAGGTGCTTGGCAATGAGCTTATGTTTATGATGGTTGAAGTATCCCGGGATCATGGAATCGCCATTTGCAATCTTTCCAGCCAGTTTCCAAGAAGCAAAGTCAGTGGGGGAAATTGGATTCATTTAATGACTACCTGGCTCACTTAGCAAATGGACTGATTTGTTTAACAAGAGCATCAAAAACTATTATAAAATCGGACATGACTTATTTTGCAACTGCCTTGCTTAGTAATGGAAATTCTGGTCCCAATTGGTTGTACATTTACATGAAATACAAGATTCATTTTGGGAAAAGACAAACGCAGCCATTAGTGGCCAGGGTCAATAGATCATCAATATATGATAATAACCTGTCCTAGGATCGACAGATGTCAGTTTCTATATTCCACAGATATGAGAGTTTTCTCCATTCAACTGAATTCAAAATGCCAATCCGCAAGCAAAGCAACGTGAAAACTTTGATCGATGTTTTTGACACAATGAGAGGTTTTTGATGGCTGTTTAAACATTCTGTAAAATAAATACATGTGCAAGAAGAAAAGACTTTTCAGAATCTCTAATAGAAATAATAACAATGTAAGGAATTTAATACTGTTAGTGATTCGGCGAGTCCTTGCATTTCTATTAAAAAAAGCAAGCAGATGGAAAACCAATTTAAAAGCTTAGTAATAAACTAAAATCCGACTCTCAGAGCTGAGACAAACAGTTTTAAAACTTATAATCTCTCCGTTTGCTCGGGATCCCTGATGTTTGGAAACCATTGCCATAAAGAAATCCGGCTACTGTGTTTTGCTCTGAGCCCTTTGAAAAATTGGCCAACAGGAATATATTTAATAATATCATCAGATCCGTTTGGAAAGTAGTCAGAGTCTCACTCAGACAGATTTAACAGTAGATAAATAATTAACTTTTGCTATTGTCTTGCAGTAATACCTTCTATGGAATCTTATAATTATTATAGAAATAAACTCTTAATTTTTCAGATTGCTACAATATACCTCCGAAGGAGATGCTATTAGTTTGTTTTTATAATTCTGCCTTGCCACACATTGCTCTTACTGGATTGCTGTTCTTGTGTTCTGGATTCCCTGGGGAAAAAATGGTGGAAAGCATAGAAATAATTATCATTGAAATACAGCAATAATAAAAATAGAAATGTCTTTTGTCTTCCTAATGTTTTCCTATGAGTTCAGGGTCTGTTTTTTTAAAAAAATTAACTGAGCATTGATCCATTGATTGTGACAAGAATTGATCAACTTGCTTGTTGCCTGAGCCTGGTGTCATGTGCTGACAGAGAGTGACTGCCCAAAGTCACCCAGCAGGCTTTCATGCCTAAAGCAGGACTAGAACTCACAGTCTTCTGGTTTCTAGCCTTCGCCACTAGATCAAACTGGCTCTCCTTGTAATATAATAGAAATGATGGCCGATCATTTGAAAATTACACAGAGAGAAACACATCCATCTGCCATGACGGTACAGCAAATCTGTTATGTCCTGAGGACTCAAGGAGTTCTCACTCAGGTCCACTCACTTTGTGTGGGCGTTATTCCCCCATTCCCATTGGTCGGTTCTCCCCAGCAGCCAGCTATAAAAGCAGGCTGCGGGGTCCAACTGGCTGCTGATTGCTGCGAGCCAGTTCCAGGCTTGGCAAGCACGGTCAGCCCTTTATTTGTAAAATAAAGTACTGTTGCACTCATGCTCTGGTTCAGCCTCTCATTGCTCAAACTTAATACTGGCGACGAGGATGGGATGGCTACCAGAAGCACCTTGCAACCGCTGAGTCACTAGCCACCGATCTACAGCCCAGAGAGAGCGATCGGCTGGCGACAAGGGAAACGCTGATCCGCAGCCAGAGAAAGCGGTCTGAGTCAAATAGTTAGAAGCGTCTGTAGCCGCTTGTTAGCCTCGCTACGGGGAAAGTGAAGCGCTGCGAGCCGCAGCCGCTCTGCATTTGGCGCGAAATTCAAACGGGTGTCATTTGAATTTCGAGCCAGTAGGAATCACAGCACAGCGCTGTAGAGAGTCACTAACGCCCACTTTTTTTTGGCGCGAATCAAGACACCTCCAACGGCTAGCAGCCAACGTGGTAACCCAGAGAGAGAGAAAGGGAGGGTAGCAAGAAACCTCTCCAGAGCTGATATCACTAGTAACTCACGAGCGTTCGTAGTCCCAGAGAGATTTTTCCGCAGGTAGCCCAGCCGTTCCAGCACCATGAGTTCCAATCCAGTATTCCCGGCGTTTAAACCAGACGAAGAGAAGTGGGAATCGTATAAGAACCGTTTCAATCATTACATCGATGCGGTCGGCCTGTCGGATGCGGAGAGCATCGGAAAAATCCTATTTCCTAATCTACTGCGGAGCCACCGCTTACGATACCGCTGCAGCACTCGTGGCGCCGAGAGAATTAAAAACGCCCGTGGTCCGAAGTTGCTTGAGATCCTCACAAACCACTACGCTCCCAGGCCTTCACAAATCGCCAGGAGGTTCACGTTCCGAATGAGGAAGCAATCAAGTAAGGAGACCATCAACCAATATATGGCCGCCCTCAGAACAGCAGCCCTGCACTGCGGGTTTGGAACATACCTGGAGGACATGCTCCTCGATCAATTGGTTTGTGGGGTCAAGGATCTCAACCTACAGAGGCGTCTGCTGGCTAAGAAAGACCTCAACCTCGCGCAAGCGTGTAGAGGAGGCCCTAGCAGCCGAGCTAGCAACGAACTCAGCCACCGAAATTCAGGGCCCAAGCGCCAAGCTAGCAGCGTTCCCAGTCCATTCGAAGAGGTGGAAGCGGAGGAAGGCACAACGATGAGAACGATGTCCATCGCCTCACCAATGACAGACGGTTGCAGGTAGGGGCCAAACAAGAATACACCGGTCCACCCAAGCACATCACCCTGTGCCTAGCCTGTGGGGGATCACATCAAAGGGCCACCTGCAAGTTTAAAGGAGCCGCTTGCAACAACTGCCATAAGAGGGGGCACATTGCAGAGTCTGCCAAGCCCCCAAAGCGCTGCACAAAGACCCCCGTCCTCGCACTCGGGACCACAGAGGCAAGTATTAAACTGTCGCACGCACCGCCTTGCCAGGCGTACTTGCCACTCTGTCAGTAAAATTTCTCTCTCCGTTTCCCTAGAAGGTAAACCGTGCCACATGGAGGTTGACACAGGGTCAGCGCTCTCAATAATCTCGTGGAACACCCTCAAGAGACTCCACCCCAGCCTATCTACTACCCGGCTTCAGAGATGCCAGTTCGGTCTGAAGGACTACCAGGGAAGGCCATTCCCGTGATCGGCAGAGGCAAGTTCTTTGTCAGTTTTAGAGCTTTTAAAGGCCACCTACCTCTAGTGGTAGTTAACGGCAATCTACCCACCTTATTGGGGCTCGATTGGTTTCCCCACCTCGGCCTAGGGTTAACAGGAGTCCATGCTGTCTCAACCTCAGACACTGACTCCTTATTCGCTGACTACGCAGATGTGTTCAGCGAGGAGCTGGGGTGTTATAATGGAACCCCATCTCGTTCACCGTTGACCCCAGGCAGTCCCAATCAGATTAAAACCACGTAGAGTTCCATTTGCTATTCGACCAAAACTAGACGCTGAATTGGATAAACTACTAAAACAAGGGGTCATTGAGCCAACAGATTTCGCCAAGTGGGAGACGCCCATTGTCACACCCTCAAAAAGATGGTAGCCTGAGAATTTGCTCGGACTACAAGACAACAATCAATAAATATTTACAAGTTAGCGCCTACCCCGTGCCCGTCATTCAGCACTTATTGCACACATTCGAACCGGGCAGTATTTTTGCTAAATTGGACATGTCTCAAGCATATCAACAGTTCCCTGTTGATAACCAAACAGCGGAACTTCAGACCATCGTCACTCACAGGGGTGCCTTCCGATGCAAGCGTCCCAATTTGGCGTAAGTGTTGCCCCGGTATTTTTCAATCCCTCATGGAGCGGATTTTACAGGGCCTCCCTGGTGTAGTACCCTACTTCGACGACATCTTGGTCTCGGCCAGGGACAGACCCCAACTCTTCCAGAGAGTGCGAGCAGTGTTAGAGAGGTTCAGACAGCATGGCCTCAAGTTAAAAAAAGAAAAATGCGCCATTGCCACTAGACAGGTGGACTTTCTGGGTTATAAAATTGACGCCTCTGGCATTCACCCCTGGAGTCCAAGGTCAGGGCGATCCACAAAGCTCCCACACCGACCTCCAAAACTGAGCTACAAGCTTTCTTGGGACTCCTAAACTTTTATGCATCCTTTTTGCCCCATAAAGCCTCAGTAGCCGAACCCCTACACAGATTACTAGACAAAAAGTCACCGTGGCACTGGGGGCACAAAGAAAACCAGGCGTTTAACGCCGTCAAATCACTACTTACGTCAGAGGCAGTGCTCATCCAATTCGACCCCAACCTTCCTTTAGTACTGGCAGCAGACCCATCCCCTTTTGGAATTGGGGCGGTCCTTAGTCACCGACTCGCCAATGGCGCCGAGGCCCCCATCGCCTTTTCTCCAGGACGCTCTCGGCCACGGAGCGAAATTAGAGCCAAATAGACAAGGAAGCCCTAGCAGCTGTTGCAGCCATGAAAAAGTTTCACGAATTCCTTTTTGGCCACTTCTTGAACTGGTCACGACCATAAGCCCCTCCTGGGGCTACTGGCCAGCGACAAACAGACACCTCAAGTCCTCTCCCCTTGGATGACAAGGTGGACACTTTTCCTAGCGGCCTACTCATACAAACTTATCCACCGCCCGGGCAAAACTCTATCCCACGCTGGACGCGCTCAGTCGCTGCCCTTACCCGCTCCGGCTGAAGACCCAGCTCCTGTCAATGCCATTTTTGAAATCACCCAGTTGGACCTGCCCATCACCGCCCTTGACATCGCCGCCAAAACCAAGGCAGACCAAACGCTCGCCCAGGTGCTCGACTGGGTGAGGAGGGGGTGGCCAGGAGGCAATGTTGATAACAAATTCGCACCCTTTAAGACTCGCATGCAGGAGCTGTCCAGTTTGCAGGGTTGTCTACTGTGGGGCACTCGAGTGGTCATCCCGACCTCGCTGCGCACCCGAGTCCTGGAAGCGTTGCACGAGGGACACCCGGCATTGTGAGAATGAAGGCGTTGGCACGCAGCTACGTGTGGTGGCCGGGTCTAGACGAGGACATTGTCAATTGGGTAAGTTCCTGCAGCATTTGCCAGGAATCCCGTCCTGCTCCCCCATCGCCACCCCTACCAGATGGGAGAGCGCCAGCGCCCCTTGGTCTAGAATCCATATCGATCTGGCCGGCCCGTGCATGGAAAGATGTTCCTAGTGGTCGTGGGACGCTTATTCCAAGTGGATAGATGTGGCGCAGCTATCCACGACCACCACACTAGCAATCACCAACGTGTTAACGCGCCTGTTCGTTACACATGGACTACCCGACTCCTTGGTCTCCGATAATGGCCCACAGTTCGCATCAGTAGAATTCAGCCGTTTTGCAGCCAACCTAGGCATTCGCCACATCTTCACAGCCCCATTTCACCCTGCGAGTAATGGGTTGGCTGAAAGGCCGTCAGGACCACCAAAGAGGCCCTCGCTAGGTTTGGCAGAGATGACTGGCACCACAAACTCTCACGGTTCCTGATGAGCCAGCACTCAACCCCTGTGCAGTCACCAATAAGTCCCCAGCGGAACTTCTGATGGGCCGGCGCCTGAGGACTGTATTAGATAGACTGCACCCACAATACTGCCCTGACTCTCCCCTCGCTTCCACTTCGGGGTTAGACATTTTATGTTACAGGAGCCGATATTCGCAAGGAATTTCGCTGGGACCCACTTTGGATTCCGGGCGAGGTCATCGCCGTCACCGGGCCGAGATCGTATAGAGTCAGGCTGGAGGATGGTCGCGTCTGGAGGAGACACATAGACCAACTCAGAAGGCGCCTCAGCAACCTCGCAAACAAGAATCCAGAGTCTCCAGTCGAAGGGGAACCGTCCCATCCGCCACCCAGCCACACCGCACCCAGTGACCAGTCTGCGCCAGCGGTCGTTCCGGTCAGCCCAAACTCGGACAACAGCGCCCAGAGAGTTGACCAACCGGATCCAACCCACGAGAGTTTGACTCCAGAAACCAACCCGGTGGTTTCCGAGGATGCCCAGTCCAGAGAGAGTGTTGGCGACACTATGCCAGCTCAACCGTCACAGACTGATACCGAACAGTCAGACAATGTTCCCGAGTTGCGCCGCTCCGGCGCCAACACAAACCCCCATCTACCTCAAGGACTATGCGTGTTCGCATCTGGGGGAAGGGGTGTTATGTCCTGAGGACTCAAGGAGTTCTCACTCAGGTCCACTCACTTTGTGTGGGCGTTATTCCCCCATTCCCATTGGTCGGTTCTCCCCAGCAGCCAGCTATAAAAGCAGGCTGCGGGGTCCAACTGGCTGCTGATTGCTGCGAGCCAGTTCCAGGCTTGGCAAGCACGGTCAGCCCTTTATTTGTAAAATAAAGTACTGTTGCACTCATGCTCTGGTTCAGCCTCTCATTGCTCAAACTTAACAAAATCCATTTGGAAAATTGTCACTTGCAATCTGTTTTGCTTAAAGGCAAATTTTTGAGAGGAATTCCTTCATAAGGTTAGGTGTGGACCAAAATAGCAGTTGACAGACTCACAATTCATCCATTTCCTAAGAGAGCTGGCCATGTTCAGCCTAACAATAAGGTCATTGTTTGGACAAGAAAACATATTTTGTTTATTTAAAGGTTAGCGAGCCTTTAAAAGCTAGATAAGGCTTCTGTGCTTCGGCCTGCTCACTTTTTGAACCCTAGCAGGTAACGTGTTCGGACAATTTCAGGAGTTACTCAGTTGAAGGAAAATCCTGCCAAATACCACAAACACATCTCAGACAAGTGACAAGTCATCTGTATTTTATTTTTTTTTTAAAAAGCTATATCTTTATTTTGGCTGCAGTCAGGATGTTGACTTGTTTTGTATTGTTTTCCCAGTAAGAGCACATCTAAAAATACTTCAGAATAACTTCTGGTGCATGCTCAGATCTATTTTATCGATTCATCCATTTCTCCATGTTCAAGTCCTTCAGTAGAAGTGGATGTGCTGCAAAAATTATTCTGAAAAATGTTTATGACTTAACCAAAGTACAACACAGCACCTCTCTGCTAATCTTTAAAGCAACTCTTCTTTGTTTCACGTTTTCTTTTCAGCCTAGAAAAGAGGGGGGAGGAGAGAGAGAGGGAGAGGGGGAGAGAGAGGGGGAGGGGAGAGGGAATGAGAGGGGGAGAGATAAAGTACTACTTGAAAGAATCTATTCATAATTAATGCATCTCTTACATCATCCGCAGAATTTTTAACAGTATGGATAAGTGTGTAAAGCTCTTAGAGTAAATAGTGGTTTTCAGCCCAAGAAATTACGTGCATTCCTCTCATCACCCCTGCACATGCAGACGAACCTCTTTCTCTCTACTACACACATGCATACGCACAAGTTTTTTTACTGCATTTATTTCATACATTGTATTGCATCTACATTATATCTACTTGTAGTGATTCCAAAATTAAAAAGCAAGGGTATTTTTGAATCATTATAAGTGAGTGATACCACAAGCAATAACACTTAGGAATAAAGGTAAAAATTGTATTTCATTTCGCTTATGGTTGAAGGAGAGAAAGACAGAGAGAAAATTTTCTTTATTTACATTTTTGATATGTTATATAGTAGCAATAATATTGTAATTATATAAGTCATTATTCTTTTAAAAAATGATTTAAACCTAGGACATACAGAATCATATTCTCTGACCTTGCTTCTTGGCTCATTCAGAGACACATTAAAAACTGAGAGCTGACAAATTTGGTTGAGTCAATTTCTAGAATCTGTATAGGTTGATCCTTCAGAGAATACAGAATCAGTTGTAAATCTTCATGATTCAGCCCATTTTACATCTATAGGAAGATATTATTTTCTTATATCTATAGAACTAAGGGGTATTAAATTTTGCAGGCATTTTTGTACTCAGGGTTGAAATGTTTAGTCCCTGGTACTCTCTAAACTTAGTTGTTTGCATTCAGATGTTTTGTTATCAGATTATCTGTATCAGTGAGATGGGTGGCATAGAAAATTAATCAAAAAAATCAATCAATCAATCTTCAATGCTAGAAAGAACTGGTTTTCCTGCTGTTGTGTTGTGGGTGGTGGTGCATGAAGGGAGGCTCAGCCAATCTCATTGTACATATGCTGTACTCTGACAATAAAGGTAATAATAAGCATGAATTTTTTTTTTGTCTTCTCAATTTCCCTCCCCTTTTCCATCCACAGTGTGAACAATGTTCCAACGCAAGAAGAGGTGATGTCCAGTTGCTCCTGACTATGTCCACTGTTAGATCGGGTAGATCGGGTCCCATAGAGACGCGAGACCAAAGTGAACAGTCAGCTCTTTATTGAGTATACAGTTCTGTACAGGACCTGTGGTTCGCGGCGGCTCTTCATATAGAGCTAACGCGCGGCTCGGCGGCCAATAACAGTGCTTTGAATCTCCCGTGATCGGCTCGGCTGATCGCGGTAGATTCTTAGCGCACCAATCATGGCTGCTTAGTCGGCCAATCGGGTTGTGGTCCATGCGGACCAATCAGAATTTAGGATTTGGAGAATGTTAATATAGAACACCCCTCCCCTCTTTGTTTCATCCGATGGAGCGTGGTGACATAGTCGCGCAGGTAGGCGGGGCTTCGTACTTGCCTAGTTGACTTGCGTGTTTCAGTAGGTGTCTTGTCGTCGACCAGTTCGGACGGGCTCCACATCGCTCTCAAACCCTTCGATGGAACCGCCTGGAATGGTGAGCTGGGCCTATGGCTGCAACTCCCACCCGGTCTACCTGGGTCGGTTGAGTTGTCGGCTCCACCGTTCCCACCTGGTCTCTCCGGGCTGGTTGAGCTGGCTTGGCTGCTCCTTCCAGGTGAAGCTCCCATCTGCAACGGCTCGAGGTCTACTGGTGAGTATGGCTGGTTTATTGTTTGGGGTTGGCTTGCTCTGGTTGGGGGTGTTCTGCTTGCGTTTTAGGCCTTTCCTGTTCCCCTTGTTTGGTGTTTGGGGTTTCCCCCCCCTTCTGGTTTCTTCATTAATGGTTGTTTGCGGGGTGTCGGTGCTGTCAGCGGCTAGTCTTGACCGTAGCTGGTCAATGTGTCGCTTCCAGCTTCGTCCGTCAGTGGTTTGCAGTCGGTACGACCGGGGGCCCATTACCTGGGTTATCTATGCCGGTACCCAGAGTGTGTCTCCCATGAAATTTTTTGCGTAGACAGTGTCTCCAATGTTAAATGTTCAATGTTTACTGGACAAGCCTGGGGGTTTCTCTGGGTTGTACTTGGGGTGCAATCGGTCTAGTGGGGACCTTCGTTTCCTGCCCATAAGTAGTTCTGCTAGGCTTTTATTTGTGGTTGTGTTGGGTGTGATGTGTTGTATGAGCAGCTTTCTATTTATTTTTTCTTGTATGTCACCGGTTTCTATTTTTGTATGTTTTTTTTGTGTGTGTACTGAATCATTCGCTCCACCCGCCCATTCGCCGCCGGATGGGCGGGCGATGTTAAGGCTTGCCTTATGCCTCGTTCAGCCAGGTATTTTTCGAACACTAGTGCCATAAACTGTGGTCCGTTGTCTGACACTAGCACATCTGGCAACCCGTGTGTGGTGAAAAGTTTATTCAGTTTTTTTATGACGGCTTCTGTTGTTGTAGTTTTCATGGTGCTTTCTTCCAGCCAGTTGGGGTAAGCATCTACTGTGACCAGGAATGTGTGTCCCTTGGTGGGCCTGGCGGAATCTATGTGGATTCGCAACCAGGGGCCTCTACGGTTTTCCCATTCCAGGACTGGTACGGCGGGGGGAGTGGATCGCGTTTCCTGGCACCTTTTGCATGTGGCCACCCATGTCTCAATTTGTTTGTCCATTGTTGGCCACCAAGCGTAACTTCTGGCCAGGGATTTCATCTTGACGATGCTCGGGTGCCCCTCATGCAACATGGCTAGTACCCTATTTTGTAAGTTCTCTGGTATCACCTCATTAAATGAGGTCTCCCCAAAGTATACACCCCTTCTGCGAGAAAAGTTTGGTTTGCCGATTCCTGAAGGCTTTGAAGTGTTCGTTTCCGTCACTCTCTGGCCATCCTTTCTCTACCCAGCTCAAGTCTCATGCCAGCCGCTTGTCTTTATTTGTTTCTCGGGCAATGTCTGGCGCGGTCAGGAGTGGGCTGGGTAAAGTCTCTATCTGCAGTGTTGTTGCTGTGGGTGTTGGGTCGTCCTCCAGGTCTGGTAGGGGGGAGCGGCTCAGTGTGTCTGCGTGCGAGATGTCCTTGCCGGGCCGGTGTGTCAGCTGGTGACTGTAGGCAGCAAGGAACTCGGACCACCCTGTCATCCTGTGTGACAGGATGTTTGGGGTGGCTTTGTTCCCTGCCAGTATCCCTAGTAGTGGTTTGTGATTGGTAATGATTGAAAAGGTCCTACCATAGAGTATCCGTGGAACCTTTTCACTCCGGAGATGATAGCTAGGGCTTCCTTGTCCAGCTGGCTGTAGTTTCTTTCCAGCTTGGACAGCATTCTCAAAAAGAAGGCAATGGGTGCTTCTTTCCCATCCAGTAACGTGTGACTGAGGATCACCCTGATGCCAAAGGGCGATGCATTGCATGTTACCGTCAGCGGCAGGGTCTCGCTATATTGAATGAGGACTGCATCTGACGTTAGTAGGTTTTTGGTCTGTTGGAATGCGTTTTCCTCCCGCTTCCCCAAGTTCAGGTGGCTGTTATGTCCAACAGCCTATGCAAAGGTTCCGCCATGGTCGCCTTTTGGGGTAGGAAAACATTATAAAAGTTAATGAGTCCCCAAAACGCCTGCAGTTCTGCCTTGTTTTTTGGTCTAGGGGCTTCCTTGATGGCTCTGAGTTTTTTTTTCGGTGGGGTGGATTCCATGCTTATCTAGGAGATACCCCAGGAACTCGACCCTCTTGGTGCAGAGTTGACATTTCCCCTTTTTAACTTTAAGGCCAGAGTCTTTGAATTTTTGCAGTACCAACCTTAGGTAGGTTTCCAATTGTTTTTTGTTGGTGGCTGCCACCAGCACGTCATCAAAGTAAGGCACCACTCCCTTTATTCCCTGTAGCAGTCTTTCCATGAGGCTTTGGAAGACTCCTGGCATGACGCTGACTCCGAATTGGAGTTGGTTGCATCGGAATGACCCTCGGTGTGTTACAATTGTTTGCGTGTCGGCAGTTTCGGCATCAACTGGCAGTTGCTGGTAGGCTTGAGCCAGGTTGAGCTTCGGGAAGACCCGGCCTCACCTCAGTGAGTGCAGAAGGTGCTGTACCACTGGGTTGGGGTAGGCACTTTGCTGCAGGGCATGGTTGAGGGTGGCCTTATAGTCACCACAGATTCTTATGAAGCCATCCGGTTTGATGGGGGTGACTATGGGTGTTTCCCAATGGGCATGGTCAATTGGCTCTAAGACCCCTTGCACGATGAGCTTGTCTAATTGCTCATCAATTTTGGGCTTGAGCGCAAATGGCACTCACTGCGGCTTAAGGCAGATTGGGGCAACGTTTGGGCTAAGGTTGAAGGAGATTGGGGACCCCTTGTACTTGCCTAGGGTGTCATCGAAGACTTCCTGGAAGTCCCTTATGAGCCTCGTCGGTGTGGTGAATGCCCGTCACTTCGATTCCCAGCAGCATGAACCATTGCAGTCCAAGCAGGCTGGGACAGTCTTTGTCCACGACTGTGAGTGGCAATACCTCGGTGTGACCTTTGAAGGTTATTTTAAAATGTCCGATGCCGACTACAGGGATACGGTTTCCCTGATAGTCCTTCAGGGTCAGCTTTTGGTCATTCAGCTCGTGGCAGTGGATGGTAGGCACCAGACGTTTGATTGCGCACCAGGAAACCATGGAGAGGTAGGACCCGGAATCCACCTCCATTTCACATGGTTGGTCCTCGATGCCTACCTCCACACGTACCTTCTGGGTGTCGATGGTTGAGGAATGGCCGATGATGACCATCTGGTGGGTTTCCTCTCTCCGCTGTGCCTCACTGAGTCATCTGTTCTGGCTGTCTCATCGCATGGGGCTGCTGCCTCGACGCCGGGGACTGTGGTTCCATTTGTTCCAGCATACCTTGGCAATGTGCAATGCCGGCAAATGGCATCTAGAAAACGGCATTCAGAGCGGGGGTGATTGCCTATGCAGTCGGCACACAGGAACCCCAACTTATGTCCTCTCCGGTCCCGCCGATTGCGCTCCGCCTGGAGTCGGTGGATTTCTTCCTCCTCCTCGTCGGTGTCGGAGGGGGAATCGACGTTGCCATGGTGGGTGGTGGTGGTCACCTGGTGGCTGGTCTCCACATGTCTCTCCAGCGCTGGGCCTGTCTCAATGGCTGCCTGTTGGTCTGCCCCATTTGCTTGCCACATCCGGGCCGCCAACTTGCAGTTGCAGCCGTGGTTGCTTCTGCAACAGTGTCGGCGAGGGAGATGTCACCCTTGGCCATCAGCCTGCTCTGTAGGACGGGGTCTCTGAATCCAAGGACGACTTGGTCTCACAGAGCCTCGTCCAGATCAGTGAACCTGCACGGGCCTCCAAGATCCCTCAGCTCAGCCATGAAGTCGCTGATGCCCTCGCCCTCATGCTGGTCCCATCGGTAGATCTCATGCCTACGGATGAGGGTGGGCACGGCAGGAGCATAGTGGTTCTGTAGGATGGGCTCGAGGTCGGCCCAGTCCATCTCCTTTACGTCCGCAGGCTGGGCCAAGGCCTTGGCCATCTTGAACACTGCGGGCCTGCAGTGTGTCAGGAACATGGCCCGTTTTCTCTGCCCATTGGCATCCTTGAGGTTGCTGCGTTCCAGGAACATCTGGAACCTGTTGGTGTAGGATTCCCAGTCCTCAGTGGCCAGGTTGAAGGGTGCAGGTGGCGAGGTGCTGCTAGCCATCTTGGTGATCGTTTCACGCCGTTAGCTACGTGCTTGGTTGGTCTCTTGTCTCACGATCCCACCTTCATCGCCAGTGTTAGATCGGGTAGATCGGGTCCCATAGAGACGCGAGACCAAAGTGAACAATCAGCTCTTTATTGAGTATACAGTTCCGTACAGGACTTGCAATTCGCGGCGGCTCTTCATATAAAGCTAGCGCGCGGCTCAGCGGCCAATGACAGCGCTTTGAATCTCCCGCGATTGGCTCAGCCAATCGCAGTAGATTCTTAGGGCACCAATCACGACCGCTTAGTTAGCCAATCAGGTTGTGGTCCGTGCGGACCAATCAGAATTTAGGATTTGGAGAATATTAATATAGAACATCCACCTAGATGAGAAATGCACTGTCCACAAATGATGCTGCTTCCTTGCTTTAGGGCTTGCAAAGAGACTTGTGCCAACATGCTCCAATGAGAGTAAGGAAAAGAGAAATGCTAAAGCTGCCATTGTGACCTCATGTTGATACTGCCCAACAGAAAGGAGGGTGACCATTCCAGTCTCAGGTTCTATGTGCCTCTTTGAAAAGGAGGGACTGGTTGTTGTGACAACCGAAGGAAGCTGCCCACAGAAGGAGACAGGAAGACTGGCTGAGGTTTCTACATGCTGACAAGGCTCGCCAAAAGGAGATGAGCTGGTCTCTCTGTAATACCATATGTCCAATATACACATACACGCACGCACAGAAAGAGGTTGGGAGGAACAGCGAGAGAGTGTGTCATAAATGTGTATGGTAGGATTTTTTTTTTCACACTTAGAGGGACAGCCGTACTTCAAGAATCAGCTTCAGGAATTTTGTGGTAAAACTTACTGCATAAAAATATTTACATTATGCAAATATTTTATTTGATTGTATTTTATGTTACTTTTTTCCCCTCAAGTAATCAATGACATGATTCCATTTTATTCCCCACACCCGCTTACCAGAGGAAAAGGCTAATTACTACTGGGCTGATATCACGTCACTGATCACAATGGTAGAACTGGAAAAGGCAGAGTGAGACATCGCTGTTTGTCCAAGAGGAAATGGCAAGATCTTGGTGATGCAGATCTAAAGGCTTAGATGCAAGCCAGGAAGACTTGTGACTCAGTGGCACAATGTAGAGAGAACGAGTGGTAAAAGGGACATATTCATAGCAGGAAAAGAGAAACAGGTCAGATAAACAATGTTCTTCAATGGACTTCAGTCGATTTCTTCATGGACAGGACCATGGTGTTTTCTCTGGAAGTGATACAGAATTTGCTTCCCTCTGCCTTTTTCTGGGATGATTTATTTATTTCTCATTCTTGTCTGAAGCCCTGGCAATTTCCCATCCAAAGACTAACCAGATCCAACCCTGCTTAACCTTTTAAGTCAACTAAGCTTACTTATGTGCTGCCATCTGCTGGACCCTTTTTTTAAAGAGTCAAGCTCAACTCCTGGTGACCATATCTGGTTGTTTTCTGGACAACATTATGGAAATAACAAATCCTTCCAGGCTGCTTTCAACTTCCCAGTCTAATCCATAGGACTGGGATTCCCTGGTTGTCCCTAATCTAATGAATAATCACGTTCAGACTTGCTTCTTCAAGGTCTGTGAAAGTTTCCTATCTGCTGTGATATGTCACATAAAGGAAAGAAAATCGAATAGGGTTTATTCTTGGATTTTGGCAATTGCTTCATGAAGTTGGGGTGTATGGGCACAGTGGCTCAGTGGTTAAAGATGGCTGAGTTTGTCAGACAGTCCAGGTCCGAGACTTGAGTAAATGTGGGTCAACTTTAATTGTTCAGGTATTGAAAGAGTACTTCCCTGCTGAGGCCAATAGTTGCAAAGGATATAAAACCTGACAGGCTTCTTTCAGTAAATAGTACAGTTAATGTCAGGGGTAGGCATCAAAAATTTTAGCCATGGGTTCTCTGCCTGGTTGCTACTTGGGCATGGCCAAGTTGAGCGTGACCTTGTCAGCTTCCTTTACCATGGTGGGGGGGGAAGCATTTTTGCCCTCCTGGGGCTCCAGAGGCTTTCTCGAGCCTCCAGGAGGGTGGAATCAGCCTCCCCAGGGTCCAGAAGCTCTCTGGAAGCCTGAAACGGGGCCATTTCCGGCTTTCCTGAACTTCCAGGAGGCCTGTTTTCCACCCTTCCCAAGTCTCTGTGTGCATCCTGCACTTACCTGCATCCAAAATGGGCCACGTGGGGACTCCTGGGAGGAGAGGGGAGGAGTGGGGGGGGCAGCCAGGAGTGGGATTTGGGAGTTCTCCAAACTGCACAGAATCTTAGCTAGGGGCTCTCCCGAATCCCTGTGAACCCCCAGCAGGCCACCCTTGGTTAACGGTCCAGGGTGAGTGGATCCCTCCATCTGCTTATTGGCTATTTCCAGTTGAAATAGGCAGGCACTTTTTCTTCAGCACCTGGGTGACTTCCTTAGCCACCATTTTCTCTGCTCTCCCCCAAAGAGAGAAATTGACAGTTTGAATTGTAAAACATTTCAGAACCACGGGGTGCTTTTGATTTTTGTGATGTGGCAGGATCTTCATTCTTGCTTGGATACTGAGAAAGAGAGGTGCAGACAGAGCAGCAACAGATTTTGGGCTTCCATGGAATCTTCTGCAGCTTATGAAAGGCTGGTCATCAGTCAGTCGCTTTACATAATGCTCTGCAGTTCAATAGGATAAAGTAAAAGCAGCAAAAGAAGAGACAGAATGTGTTGGACCCTCAGGTTTATGTCTACTTGGGAAATGGACTCTGGCAACCTCCTAGCATCAGGATGTGTAACGAGCTGCTCTTGAGTTTCCACGTAGCTATCAACAACAATAGCTATTGGCATAACTACTGTTAACTACTAAATATACTCTGTGAAATTTAGCAGTGTCCACCTATCATCTTTTCCTGCATACCAAAGCTTCCAAGTTAGCTGACTCTTTTTCTCTCTTCACCCTGGATTCCATGGCACCTACAATCATGCTATTTTCCCACTCATTGAATTTTACTGAAAACTTGTATTATTATTTCACACTGAACGTTAAATTTCACAATAATACTAGAATCATAATGTGACATTTGGTATTTCCAAATAGAGAAATTTCAGAATACATTAGAAAATGAACAATAGTCATTGTTGTCATAGGTAAATAAAATAACTTGGGAGGGGATAGGCATGTGCATGGATTCAGTCATACCGGTTCTATTTAAATAATAACTGGATAACCAATTGATCTCTCTCTCTCTCTCTCTCTCTCTCTCTCTCTCTCTCTCTCTCTCTCTGTCTCTGTCTCTGTCTCTGTCTCTGTCTCTCTCTGTCTCTCTCTCCTCTCCTCTTCTCTCCTCCCTCCCTCTCTGAAATAAATGATGCCAACCAGAACCAGGTATGGATCTGCCTGTCCAAAGCAAGATCTCCAGTGGAACCTATGCAAAGGCTTGTGAGTCATTCCCTGAAACTTTTTATCCCTATATTCTGGAGAACCTTATTCATTCTGGAAAATAACTGTACCAGCACATGGCATGCAAATGTATTTAGGAAAAACATGTCTAAGCCCAATGAGTGTAATTAAATTCCAGCTTGAATTCAGCGAGAACATTGCTGTTGAATATGATAGGCTTTAATTTTTGTGGCTTTCCCCCACTGTTTCATTAATTGGTTGAAAAATTCTTACCATAGCAGCAAATTAACCTCCAGACAAGTAATTTTCATTTATTAATAGCAGCTGTTGAGCTAGTTTTATGTAAAAAATTTTACCCTTGGTGGCAGAGAAGGGTTCAAGAAATGGAGGAACATCATTACATAGTTCAAAGGAGACATACTGTGCCCTTTAGAAATATTGGCCTCTGGAGACATTTGGAACTCCAGTTCCAACTTTTCCTAATTTTCATAACAGCAGGTGAGAACCTATGGATATCATCCGTGTCTGCTTTTCATTCTCTCATATCAGCTTTTCTGTCTTCAATAGGAGCAGTTGCCCTTTATTGTTTCTTTTTTAAATTTTTTTATTGGTTTTTAAAAACAAACATAAACAAACAAAACATAAAAACATCAAGCTATCTTCCATAGGTGTACATACAGTGTGCCGGTTGGTTTACAAATTGTTTTGTGCTTCCATTTCATAGTCTTCAATTACAATTACATTACATATAATCTCATACTGTCAATCAAAAATTAAATACCTTAGTGTCTTTATTAATCAATCATTTGACTATACTTGTATTCATTCATGTTTTACAAGATAACCATAATTTACTTAATTTATTTTATAACAGTTCATATTATCATCCCAAATCTATCCTAAAATCATTTTGTAGTTATAATAAGAAAGAAATATATCTTTATATATTTATTATTTTCTAGAAATCTACATATTTCATTACTGTACTTTGTTATCTAACCATTGATAGAAAAGATCCCCAATTTTATAAAATTGTTTATTATCTTGTTCTCTAATTTCAAATGTCAACCTACTCATTTCAGCACATTCCAATATTTTCTTAATGATTTCCTCCTGTGATGGTATCTTCTCATTTTTCCAGTTTTTAGCAAATACAATCCTAGCTGCTGTTAATACATTTACAATCAGGTATTTCAAGTCTTTACTATATATTTCAGGTAAAATTCCCAATAAAAATATCTCTGGTTTCAAGTCTATATGTTTTTTCGTCATTTTTTCCAACCACATGTGGATTTTAGTCCAGTGTTTTTTAGCATCCACACAAGTCCACCACATATGGTAAAATGAGCCAGGTGTCTGATGACATTTCCAACATTTTTCGGATTTATTCTTGAACATTCTTGCTATTCTTGTCAGGGGAAAATGCCACCTGTAAAACATCTTATACAAATTTTCTTTATATGCTGTTGACATTGTCATTTTATAATTTTGAGACCACAATTTTTGCCATTTCTCTAAATCGATCCCATATCCAAAATTCTTTCCCCAAGCAATCATAGTTTCTTTAATTTGTTCTTCTTCTAGTTTAATTTCTAATAGATATCCATACAATTTTTTAATCACCTTTTCATCAGTACCTGTCAAAATCTTATCTAAGTCAGTTAATTTATCATAGAAACCTTCTGTTTTAGAATCTTTATCATACCTTGAATGTATTTGCGCATATGAAAACCAATTCATCTTTATACGTTGTTCCTCTAGTTTTTGAATAGATTTAAGTTCACCCTTTTCATTCAGTATTTCACCATATCTAACTGTTTGTTCCTTTTTGTATATTATAGGATACGAGAATGCTTCAATAGTCGATAACCAGACTGGAATTTTCAAATAACATTGTCTTTTAACCTTCTCCCAGTTTAACCACAAAGACTCCCATATATAATGTCTTCTAAAATACCCCTGTGTTTTAGTTCCTTTGTACCATAAAAAAGCATGCCACCCCAACAACAGATCATGTCCTTCTAACGTCAACAATCTAGGATTTCTAAGTGTTATCCATTCCTTAACCCACATCAGATTTGTAGCTTGGTAGTACAAATCCCAATTAGGGAAACCAAATCCTCCTCTAATTCGAGCATCTTGCAAAAGTTTTAACTTTATTCTCATTTTCTTACCTTGCCATATATTTTTCAACACAATTTTATTTAAATCTTCAAAATAATCTTTTCCAAGCCTAATTGGAATTGTTTGAAACAAATATAAAATTCTGGGTAATATATTCATCGTGATTGTTGAGATTTTCCCTATTAGTGAGAGTTGTAAGTTTTCCCATTTCTCCAGATCTAGTGCTATCTGCTGTTTAAGTTTGATATAATTATTCTCTTTTAATGTACTACATCTTGCTGTCAAATATATCCCCAAGTACATTATCTTATTCGTGACTTGAATTTTCAATTGGTCTGCCAGTTCTTCTTTTTGTCTTAATAGCATATTCTTTGTCAAAATCTTTGTCTTATCTTTATTTATTTTCAAACCAGACAGCTTTCCATATGTCTCTATCTTTTCTATCAATTTTGATCCTGTTTCTAAAGATAAAAAGTCTTCTAAGATGAAAACCAGAACATCTGCAAATGCTTGCAGCTTAAATTCTTCCTTTTTGATTTTCATTCCTTTTATATTCTTCTCATCTCTAATATTTCTGTTTAGCACTTCCAAAGTTAATGCAAACAACAAAGGTGATAGTGGGCACCCTTGTCTTGTTCCTTTTCTTATATTAATAGAGTCTGTCAGCTCTCCCTCTATCATTATCTTTGCCGTTTGCTTATAGTATATAGCTTCTATTGCTTGGATGAATTTTCTAGCAAAACCCATCTGTTCCAACAGTAATAACATGAATCGCCAATTCACATGTCAAATGCCTTCTGTGCTTCTAGAAATATCAGAGCCATTTGTTTTTCAGGATGTGCCTCATAGTATTCCAAGGTGTCCAAGATTACTCTCATATTGTCTTTAATTTGTCTCTTTGGCAGAAATCCATTTTGATCAGGATAGATAAAATTATTTAAATATTTTTTTAGTCTTTCTCCCAATATTGAAGCAAAGATTTTGTAATCTGCATTTAGTAAAGAAACGGGTCTATAGTTCTTAATTTGTAATGGGTTGGCCTCCTCTTTAGGAATAAGTGTAATATAGGCTTCTGACCATGATTTAGGTATCTTCTTCTTTAACATAACTTCATTCATAACTTCTAGCAATGGAAGATTCAACGATTCTTGTAATATTTTATAAAATTCTTCTGGAAGTCCATCTGGGCCTGGCGCCTTTCCATTATTTTGCTTCTTGAGTGCTTCAGTTAACTCCATCATCATTATGTTCCTTTCTAACATTTTTTCAATCTCTTTAGGTATCTGAGGTAAATTAGCATTCTGTAAGTACTGCTTATCTCTTTCTTCATCAATATTCTCTTGCATACATAATTTCCCATAGAAGTCTCAAATGATTTCCTTCTTCTGTTTGCTACCATGGCAAACTTGGCCTTGGTCATCTATTAATTGCAATATTTTCCTTGATTGTTTCTCCTTTCTCAATTTATATGCTAACCATCTACCTGGTTTGTTTGTGTCTTCAAAGTAGTTCTGTTTAGCATCTCTAATTTTCTGTGTTAATTCTTCTTTTTCTATTTGACCCATTTTGTGTTTAATTATATACATTTTTAACTTGTCCTTTTTCTGTGGCATTTTCTGTAGCTCTTTTTCAAGTCTTTTATGCTCATCCTCTAGGGCCTTAGAGGCTAGCCTTTTCATAGTATTCCTTTTCCTTGTATAGTCTAGTATCAAGCCTCTAGCATATGCCTTCATTGTACCCCATACATTCTGAAATGATGTATCTTCTTTTTTATTTTCTCTAAAGAAAAAGGCCAATTCTTTCTCCATCCACTGTGTGAAGTCTTTTTCCTTTAAAATAGTATTATTTAACGCCCATCCAGATCTTCTTTTTTGTCCTTTCCATTTAATTGTCATTGGATTGTGATCTGCCCAAGTACTTGTTTCAATATTTATTTCTTGAATGTTAGTTATTAATTCTTTTGACATCCTTATCATATCTATTCTGAACCATGATAAGTGTCTATTTGAATAGAAGATGTATTGTTTAGTTTTAGCATTTCTTTCTCTCCATGTATCTTTTAAGTTTATTTCATCTACCATTTAAAAAAAAGATTTAGAGAGAGTCTTTCTGTTTTGCTTTGTTGTTTTCTGTGCTGTATAATCCAATTTGTTGTCTTCAATTCCATTAAAATCTCCCATCATAACTATATTAGCATAGTCCAGTTCAATTATTTTCATATGTAGTTTTTTGTAGAATTCTTCTTGTTTGTCATTCGGAGCATATATTGCAATCAGGAGTGTTTTCATATTATTGTCCATTATTTCCACCATTAGTACTCTTCCATCATCATCAGTATAAATCAGTTTTGCTGGGGTGGTCTCCTTGATATATAAAACCACTCCTCTTTTCTTACATTGGGTCAAGGAAGTAAATATTTTCCCTAATTTTGGCTGTACCAACAATTGTTCATATTGTTTTTTAATATGTACTTCTTGTAGACAGATTATATCAAATTTTAATTTCTCCAATTTATGAAAGGTTTTCCTTCTTTTAACGGCTGAGTTGAGTCCATTTATATTAATTGTAATCATTTTTTTCTCTTCCATGGTTATATTTTATAATTAGGTTTAACAGCTCTCATAGATCTTAATTCACATTGTTCTTTGGCTTCCACCTTTCCACCTACTGTGCCTTCTTCTGTTTCAGTCGCCATTTGGCAGTCCTCTTGGAATTCAATTAATGAGATCTCTTTTTCTGCCTCTTCCTCTTTCCTTCCAAAAAATTATGTATAAAATAATTCCGCTTTCTCAATTGAGTCAATTCTATGTCTCTGTTCTTGCCATGTGAACATTAAACCTTCTGGAATCAGCCATTTATAATTCACCTCTTTTTTTAAGTAGATTTTAGTCAGGAATTGGCATTCTCTTCTCACCTCTCTCACTCTTCTGGGTATTTGTTTCAAGACCACAATCTCCTTCTCTTTGTATTTCAATGTTTTCTCTTTTGCCACTTGCAATATTTGCGTCTTAATGGCTTTCTTTGTAAATCTAATGTGAACTTCTCTTGGCAAGCTATTTCTCATCGCATATCTTGTGAAGACTCGATAAACCTCATCTATTCCATCCATCATCTTCTCTTGAGTTATTTCGAAAGCTTCAGCCAGTATTTCTATCATTATCTCAGCTAGGTTTTGTCCTTTTTCTTCCTCTACATTTTGGAATCTAAGATAGAATTCTGATCTCTCCATCTCCCATCTCAACATACCACTTTTATCTTGTTCAACCACCATTAATCTATTATCAATATCTCCAATCTTCTTGTCTCTTTGTTTATCTTCTTCAATTTTGGGGAATCTCTCGTCATACTTCAACATCATTTGTTGGATGTTCTCCACTTTTTCATCAGTTTTCCGTATTCTTTGTTCAATGCTCTCAGTTCTTTGTTCGATGTTGTCCGTTCTTTGTTCAATGTTCTCTATTCTCTTTTCAATATTCTCTAATCTTGCTTGAATATTTTGAATTCCTTGCATAATCATCTGCAGAGTCACTTTTTCTTCTTCTTTTTCTTGCTTTAATATTGTCTGTATTGAACGTTGTCCTCCAGATGGTGGAGAGGAAGAAGTAGAAGTTGAAGAGCCAGGAGCTGTAAATTTCCTACTCATTTTAGGCAATTCAAAATCTTCAGGTTCTTCTAAACCTTAATCCAATTGTGAAATAACCAATTGTAGTTCAAAATAAAAATAGTAAAAAAAAGAAGCCCAGTAATAATAATAAAAAAGGAAAAAGAAAAGAAAAAAAGAGAGGACAAAATTTCTTCAAGTTCTTGTATACCTTAATCAATGGTTTATGGTACTAGGGGAATGAGGTCTCTCAGTATCAGCCCTGCCAGGTAAGCCAGATAGGAAACAAGACCAGATGAGCTAATTCTACTTCCTGGTAAGGCTCAGTTAGCAGAATCTTACAAGTCTGAAAGTATAAATCTCTCACTGACACTTCTAACAGTTTGATCAATTAGGGAAGGTTCTTCCTAAGATTTTTTTTTCTTTGACTCTTAAGCAACTGTGGGCCCTGCCCTCTCATGTCTGGTTATTCCCTAGGAAGTATCTCTTCCCCTCATCCCTCAAGGTCATTCCCACATTCCTCTACACTTAGCCATGGCAAACATTTAATATCTAATGTAATCTACCTTAGTTGCATTAGATAAGAGAATGAATCTTTCTGTTTCATTTGTAATCCTGTCTTAGGCTGTGGCCTAGACAGTTTCACAAATAAGGGAGACTTTACTATATTTCTCTATTATATTCCATTAATTTCCAAGCCTACATGAAGAGGAAGAGTGATGCCCCAGCTAAGTCACATAAAAGGAAAACAAATAATTGGATTCCTTTGCATTTCAATAATATCAAGCTGATATTCAGAGGTTAGAACTGGCAGGAACAATTGGAGTTTAAGAAAGGAATTGAATGTAGGGAAGCGGATAAGAATCAAAGGTATCAGCCAGAGGTTGAATGGTAAATGGAGCTCTGTGATAGAAGAAATATACTTCTGTTCCCTGCATAGCTAATATGCTATCATTTTCAGAGAGAGAATGATGAGGAATAGAAGCAATCATAGCCACTATTGATGGCAGCTTGGATGTCTGATTGGAAGAAAATGCTTCATATTTTATTTCATACCATGGGTGATTTCTGCAAATAATATCTAGCTGCATCTGATGTCTCTTCATATCCTTTTTCATCCAGTGTGAGAGTTGAAATTAATATTATCTTGTATTGTTATTGTTAGGATCCAACACTAGTGAATTCAGAAAAACAGTACCAATTGTGTATACAGTTTGTGTGTGTATCTGCACACATTCTTATCTTTAATTCTTTTCCACATGATCCAGCTTACATATCTAGTTATATTTCAGTATCTGGAGTCTAAATAAATATTCATGTAGATTATTGAACGGTCCTAGACAATCTAGACTTGCAAACAATTACAGAACAAATGCCCATATTATCTTTTCATAATAATCCCAACAAATAGAATTTAAAATGGCACATTTGCATTCTGGTTCTTTTTATGAAAAAGGGGCTCCCACTTCAGCTCTAGAATGTTGAAGAAAAAGAAGGAACTTGAGTAGAAAAATGAATATAACCAAAGAAGAATTCAAAAATAATCTCTAGAAATGGTGTCAGAAGGGTTAAAACTGAAAAGGAGCCAAGGCTTGCAAAAGATATCAAAAGCAAAAAAGGGTTAATTGAGTGTGATGGAAACAAAAGGAAAGCCAAAGAAAGTTCAGTGCAACAAGAAAAAGGAAAATTAATAATCAGCAGAACTTCTGTTTTTCTCTCTTTTCCCAGAAAGGAAATGGAGCCCTGGTTGCCATTGTTTGGCATTGGGCAAATTAGGGAACTGTGGTTTAGGATGGATAAGAAGGGGATCAAGGAGAATTCAAATTAATTGAGGTTTCCAGGTCCAGGTGGATTAAATCCTACAATAATTAAAGAACGTACAAAAGTGAACTCAGAATCACTCTGAATAATAGTTGAAAATCTCAGAAAACTAGAGGAAATCTAAGGTGCCCCTATCTTCAGAAACTGGAAGAACAATGATCTGGTAAATAAACCCCAAGCCTATAGAAGCAGGTCTTCTATATAGAGAAAGATTATCAAACAGATTATTAAACAGGATGTTTGTGAGTACTTGGATGGAGCACAGCAGCCAGAATGAGTTTGTCATAAACAAACTGTATCAAACTAACCTTATCTTTTTTTGTGTAATGGTTTCTTTTTAGATTTTTCTTATTGCCTTTATTGTTTTTATAAATAACTCAAGGTGGCGAACATATTTAATATTCCACCCTGTTCCTATACTTATAGGTCAAGGGAATGCCATAGAGAATGGGGGCATTAGGAAAACCTTTGACAGGGTTTCTCATAATATTCTCCTTGTTAAAATGGTAAAATATGGACATATAATACCATTGTTAGGCAGACTCATCGTCATCAGCTGAAAGGCTACATTCAAAAGGTTCTCATTAATGGCTCTACTTCAGCTTGGAGGAAAATATTGAGGGAAGGGCCACAAGGATCTTTCTTGCGTTCTATGTTTTTATCAGTGACTTAGACTGAAATCATTAAGGAAATATGTATCCTAATTGCAAAATGTCACAAATCTAGGACAGGCAGCTAATGCTTTTGAAGACAGAGAAAGAGGATTTAAAAAGATCTAGATAGACCTGAACAATGGACTGAAATGAATAAGATGAGATATAACAAAGAAACATGTAAAATTCTACATCTCTGTTTAAAAAAAAAGGAAAGGCACAAATGAAGGACATAGGAGACTTGGCTTGCCAGCTGAACATGTGAAAAACATCCAGGTGGCCTTAGCAACCACATGAGTCAGCAGTGTGATACAACTGCTAAAAAGCAAGTGTTACCTTGGGTGCATTAACAACAGCAGAGTCTACGTCATAGGAAGTGATACAGTAGTTCCATTCTTTCAGCTGAGTGTCCAGTTCCACAGTTCAGAAAGAACAGCAATAAATTGGAGTGAGTTTGGAAAATGACCACCACAATGGTAAGGAGCCTGTAAATCAAGCCTTATGAGGAAGAATTAAAGATGCTGAGTATATTTAGCCTATAAAAGAGATGACTGAGAGAGAGATGATGTCACCTAGAGACCATGATTCTATGATGCCCCATAGGATAGAATTGAATTTATTTTCTATTTTCCCAGAGAGCAGTATTAGAACTAGCGGGTATAAACTACAAGAAAGAAAGTTTAGATTACACATCAGTAGAAATTTCATGGCCAAATGAGATGTCAGCCGCGGAAACAAGTTTCCATCTGATATGATGAGTTCTCATTCATGAGATGTCTTCAGTCAGATTCTGGATGGTCATTTGTGAGAAATAGTCTAGGTTTTTTACTGAGCAAGCAATTGGCCTAGATGACTTCTAAGATCTCTTCCTTAATTCTATGAAACACCATCACTCCTATCCATTCCTGATATCTTTTTAATATTAAGTTAATTACCTCAAGCTGTGTAACTTTTACATGTCATATTACTTCTATCCCTATTTGCCTCTTACAGTCAGACACATTTTTTTAAAAAAAATCTAATTTAGGCAACATGATCTCATTTTTTTAAAATTTATATGAGATCATCTGGCAGTGATTTGCAAAGTAGTAATCTATGCAAACTTACAGACAAATTAGTCCATTGCTCAAAGTATGATAGAATTCTGTTTTGTATTTAGAATTCTTTTAAGAGAAAGAATGAAAACATTAAGCTATATTTCCACAAATTAGAAACATATATCTTATTTGTGTCACAAACACGTTTGTTTTCTTGTGAAATTTTTATTGATCTGAAAACCACTAAGACTTTTACTTACCAAATCTACCCCCCCACACTCAAAAACAACAACAACCCCTCAACAAAGACATTTGCAAGAAAAAAAAGCAAACAATAGTTGATTAATTTAAAAACAAGGATGTTCCAAACAGAAGGATTTTAATTGTACTCAAATTCTGGCAGGCAACTTTTAAAACGGTTGTTAATCTTTGAAACCCTTTCATGTTTGTCATGAACAAGTCCTGTTGTTTGATAAATTATAAGACTATTCTGAAGGTGGGAAAGAAGAAAGATATTTCCATTTCCTTGATCTTTTAGATGCCTTTTTGTCTTCTTTCCCAGCATTGCTTATGTGAAAATGAGATAGAATTTAAGGAATGCTCTGCTGGATGATTAGGCCAAAGACTTTTTAATCTAGCATTCATCCTCAGATATCCATTTAGGTGTCTATGAGAAAGTAGCAACAGAGAGACTCAACAGAGATCTGATTGTGCCTACTCTTGGTTTTAGCTGGGGACTACACAAATCATGTCCTCTTGGATCATTGTTTCAGAGGTATTTCTTTATGAAATCCCTCAATACCTTCAACGACAGAGCTTCTAGTATACTATCTTCACTGGAAAAGTTGGGATAGATTTAGAGGAAGTGGAAGTGGGCTTGCTTCAGCCCAACCAGACACTGGCATTTCACAAAGACACCCAAAGATTACTCCTGCGGGAATATAATTACCAAATAGACACAAAAGGCAGAAATAGGTCATTTTAGAAATGAAACATTTGCATAAAATATGTATGTGTTGATCCATATGTATACAGCAGATTCCCCAACTTCTTGGACTCATTGGAAATCTTTAGGGTGTGGGCATTCCTAATTCCATGGTGGGCATAGCCAGTCACAAGGATCTCCCCCATATCACCTTCCTCTAATGGCTTCAGATAATCCCTACCAAAGGTCCAGCTTTGCTAGAAGTGCAGGTGGATATGGTAGACATGCTCACAACAAAAATTGTGCTGTAGGAAAATGCTATTTCTAACTTCTACAAACCTTAAATAGTGAAGGTACCATTTTGCTTTGCAGTTCACTAGTTCCCCTTCTTTAATTATTCTTGAGAAAAAAAAGTTGGCTGATGAAGAGAAATTTCCAAACACTAAGGATCACAAGGAAGAGGAATATATGCAGAGATGCATACTTAAGTTTAATTGTTCCAATGTAAGCTGCTCAGAGTAGTTTGATTGCAATGGCATAGAAGTATACAGTATTCATTCATTCAATCAACCAGTCCATTTTTTAAAAAAAAAATAGGCATACTGTTCTGTACAGTATTTCTAAACCATGTATAGTATAGTATGACCAGGTAATCTTTTGTAGGCCTCCTTTATCTGGAGTCCATTGGTGAAGTCTTGAATGGTAATCATTAAGCTCCAGATTGTTTTCATTTTCCTGGTTCCTGATGTTCACTTAATGGACTATTTATTTATTTTTTATTTATTTGGTTTGTCAATTGCTTACAAGATAATAGGTATAAGTAAAAACATAGTTATGAATACATGGATACATATAAGAAAAACAAAAAAATAAAAGAAACAATAGGACAGGGATGGTAGGCATGTTGGTGCGCTTATGCACGTCCCCTACAGACCTCTTAGGAAAGGGGTGAGGTCAACAGTAGACAGTCTAAGGTTAAAGTTTTGGGGGTTGGGGGAAGAAACAAGAGTCAGGTAGAATATTCTAGACATTGACCACTCTGTTGCTGAAGTCGTATTTCCTGCAATCAAGTTTTGAATTATCTTTTGAACTTTGAGGCTGCCTTCAAAAAATGGACTGCCCAAAGTCAAATAGGATATATGGCAATCCTACTTGTGTTAACTTAAATGGTAGAGTCCTCTTCTAGTTTTTCTTTTGTGTATCTTCACAAGCCTTGTAGATCTACTTTAATGATTCCTTCAATGCATTGCTAATGCTTACTGTACTTCCAGAAGCGGATAATGACATAGAAATGCAATAACAGAAATCTGCAGAAACTGGATTTACTGTCTGGAAAAGTCAATTTCAATTTGCCCCGATAAAATAGTGTATTGCATTGAATGTAATATTTTCTCTTTTAATATGTAAATTTCCACCATAATAGGGAGGACCCACTGAAATTTATCATGACTATTAATATCACTGCTAATGATCAAATGACACATTTTGCCCTTGTTGACACATCACATGAAATTGAATTCATCTCTTGGAAGGTGAAACCAGCTTATCAATTTACTGATTTTGTATGCAAACAGTAGTGTGTGTGTGAGTTGGGTTTCCTCCTTTTGATAAGGAAGAAGGTCCGCACCTATATTTAGTTCTCACACCTTTTTTCAGATACTTGCTTTCAAAGATATTTGTAAAAGAGATTCGCTGACCCTTCATCCAGTCCTGTTCAAAATAATAAATCAAAGGAAAGGAAAGAAAGCTATAAAGTAAATGCAGTCTTAGAAGCCTTTGACAGGAGCCTCATTAACACAGTTATATTCTTTTTGTTACCAGAAGTCCCAGGCTAGGGAATTTGTCTAACAAGTGATTTATTTTTTTTACTTATCAACAGGGATCAGATTCTCTCAAAGAAGTGGAACACTTTCATTTTGACCTGAGCAAGAAGTCAAGTCTTCAGAAATTTGAAACTGATAACAGATAATCAGAGTTGGAAGGGACCTTGTAGGTCATCAAGTCCAACCCCCTACCCAAGCAGGAGACCCTACACCATTTCTGACAAATGGCAGTCCAATCTCTTCTTGAAAGTCTCAAGTGATGGTGCTCCCACAAACTATCGGGATAATTAGATGATAGATAGATAGATAGATAGATGATAGATAGATAGAAAAAGATTAATTCTGATAACCATATCTGAGCAAATGCATATGGGTTTCATGAGCCAGGAATGGAGGTCAAGCTTATCTCCTCTGTTCAAGATTCAAGAAGTTGCTTTAAACAAGTATTTTCCCATGCCTATTTGGAGATTAGTGGCTTGTTGCCATCTTCTCATGTTTATATTTTAAAATTAATTGATTCATTGCGATTTTCTACCTTCCCTGTATAACTTTATTATTGATTTATTACATTTCCTGTAATTACTGGTTTATTTTCTGTGGGTGTTTTAAATGAATTATTGTTCATCTGCATAACTGAAAACTGCTGTGACTTTTTATAGTATACAAGTAGAATGGATGAACAAAAAAAGATCAATCAATCAATCAGTCAAGAGCCTCATCAATTATACCCAGAACTATTTTTTTGTTTCTTCTGGCAGCACTCCACAAAGTTTCAGATAAGGATTTTACCCATGCCTGTTTCCCACCTATGTAGTTATAAATGCAAAAAGAAAAAAAACACATTAAAATTGTGACTTTATGCTGGTGGAATTTAAGGCCGGCTGGAAATATGTTTCATTTAAACATATATAGGGCTGTACCGAAAAGTTCCAATTCAAGACAAATTCTCTCAGGATCTCAAAAGTTAGCATGGCCTTAAAAAAACAAAAAAAAACCCTATTCAAATATTTTCCATTATGGAAAATGAAGAACAAAAAGCTGCATGCACATAAAATCATATTCGAGGCATACATGATGCTTCATTGACTGAAATAATGGTCCTCTATTTCTATCGTTCAGTCTGTGGAATGCAATTATTTCTACAGTAAAGGTAAACTGGCAGTGAGAAGGAAGGAACAACCATTTTGAGAAATTCTCACAGGTTGCAAATGGAGGAGAAAAAAAGAATTACCGTGAGACAAATGAACTGCTGAGACATCAGTATAGTGATTGACTTTGTAGCAAGAGGAGAAAACAATGACTGGCACCTTTCATTAAGATCACTTCAAACTGCAACTTCTGTAGCTGAGACTAATCTTAGCAAACAGAGTGTTCATTATCAGAGAATGCTAAGGTAAGATTTCCTCTGTGCCTCCTACTTTGCCAATCCAGAGTTTCCATTGATCATTTTCTGTAAAGAAATTAATGTTACTAATTCTGTACCATGAGAAGAATGATAACCAGAGCAGCCAAAGGTGTTAATCAAGGCACGCCAAGATTGAGCACCCTGTTACAAGGGAAAGGGCACGGTAATCACACAACATAGCAATTTACTCAATCCCCCACAGCAAACACACCAACCACAACCTTATATGAAAGAGCTTGACAGAGGTAAGGCGGAAACCAATCTTGCATTTGCAGCATTCTTACGAATGAAAGTCAACTTTAATTTCTTTCTTTCTTTTTTACCGTGGGAAAATTCCTTGCTGTATTAATAGTTTTGCTTTTTATAGATCCCATATGCTGTACAGTCGGTTATTAATAGCCATTGCCATGGCAATGGAGGCATTTCTGGAATACAGCATAACTGATACTTCATGGCAAACAGAAGAGCCACGCAAACCTGCATCCAAAGGGACCTCAGAAAGTTTCTATCAAGGATTGCATTGGTCCATCTTTTTAATAAGGGATTCTTCCTAGGAGTTAGCTTGATTTTCTATAGATAGCCACCTTTGTGTCTCTTGCTATATACAGTATTAGTTTGGTATCTATCTGTAAGCCTACTGTTGATTTTTCATATGGAAGAGCTATGACAGCTTTTTCATAATGTATAAACAGCACTACTCTGGTAGAAGACTTTGGTAAGGATTCTTTTGTTGATTGTCATACAAAGGCAGTTTCTCAGGACACCCAAATTGAAAATAGAAATTCTCTAGATAGCTAGCCTGACACAAATCTCTGAAATGACTCGGTGGCCTTGTGCAAGTCCCAGTTCTCTATCTCAGTTCCTGAAGGCAAAGAAACCATATATTTTCAGAAGAAGAAGAAGAAGAAGAAGAAGAAGAAGAAGAAGAAGAAGAAGAGGAAGAGGAAGAGGAAGAGGAAGAGGAAGAAGAAGAAGAAGAAGAAGAAGAAGAAGAAGAAGAAGAAGAAGAAGAAGAAGAAGAAGAAGAAGAAGAGGAAGAGGAAGAAGAAGAAGAGGAAGGAGAAGAAGAAGAAGAAGAAGAAGAAGAAGAAGAAGAAGAAGAAGAAGAAGAAGAAGAAGAAGAAGAAGAAGAAGAAGAAGAAGAAGAAGAAGAAGAAGAAGAAGAAGAAGAAGAAGAAGAAGAAGAAGAAGAAGAAGAAGAAGAAGAAGAAGAAGAAGAAGAAGAAGAAGAAGAAGAAGCTGCTATGACTAGGAATGATGTAATAATTCTTGGACTCCTATCTGTTGGAAGGTTTTATACATTTTGGAGTGTCACAGATCTGGAAATTACTGGTTCAGAGACTTGACTTATCTATGGTATGCTTGTCATTCATTTGTCACTAGTCTACCCCAAGTAGCAATAGCACTTACTTATATACACGGTGCTTTACAGCCATCTCTAACCGATTTACAGAGTCAGCATATTTTCCCCCAACAATGTAGGTCCTTATTTTACTCACCTTGGAAGGATGGAAGGCTGAGTCAACCTTGAGCTTGGTGAGAACTGTCAAATTGCCGGCAGCCAGCAGTCGACAGAAGTAGCTTGCAGTACTTCATTCTAACCACTGCGCCACAACAGCTCTAAATAAAAATGAAATAGTGCTTTCGCTTAGTTACTTAACAATATCGACTTAACTATAGTAGATACTTAACAATATCTACTTTAAGTATTACTAAGTAATTATACTTAACAATACCTTTACTGGTGTGTGTAATAGCTCAAGTACCTTGACCATCGAATCCTTGGTAAGCTCTTTGTGTGTATTATAGCAGTGCCAAATTAATGGCCTCATAACCTAATTTCAACAGAATTTAGTAACTGGAAATGCTAAGAAATGTTGACTTGCTGGTCTTTATGTTGCCAAAGTAGGTGGAGGATTCACCTTCACTTTGAAGTACTTCTATAAAATGCTCTTGACAGTCTCTTCTCCTTTGAGGTTCTTCACAGCGGCTTGCTCTTTCAAGTTTTTCACCCTTCCCCGCTTTATTAAGGGGAAATATATAAAGGTAGTCTTTGGCTTACAACAATTCATTTAGTGACTGTTCAAAATTATAACAGCTTTGAAAAAAATGACTGATAACCATTTTTCACACTTATGACCATTGAAGGATCCCATTGCTCATGTGATTCAGGTTCTTCTCAACTTGACTCATATTTGTAATGATCGCAGTGTCCAGGGGTCATGTGATCCCCTTTTGTGACCTTCCGACAAGCAAAGTCAATGGAGAAGCCAGATTGACACTTAACAACTTAACAATGGCTGTGATGACCCAGGGGGTATATAAAAGCAACAAAGTCACAAAAACAGGTGGTCCCTAATTCCTTCAACTTGGCTTCAAAGGTCCAATTATCATTGACTGGAGAAAAAACTCCCCCACAAACAGTTGCGAGAAGGAAGAACTTCCGTTCAAACTCAAAATACATATACATTATAAATAAGGAAAAACAACCCAAACCACACTGAAGCAATTAATGAGACAAGGCAGGATAAGGGCTTGAAGACGTCCACAGATATCAAAATACACACACTGGGAAGGATGCCAAAACTCACATAAGAACTGACAAACTATAAATATTTTCACCCTTTGCTTCCAGCACTGGCCCATGCGCAGTTTGTCCTTTTAAACAGTCCTCACAGCTGCAGTCCATGAAGGGGATCAAGGCCCTTTCCTCGCCCTTAGACCATGCCATTCACGTTTCCCCCTTATCCTCTCCTCCCTGCATGCCCTAGGATGAAGAGGGGATGGGCCTAGGTCTTCCTCTGAATGCCCAGCCGGCCTGTGCCCTTCCCCAGTTTCCTCCACAACCTCTGGAGCCACACTCCCACTGCCTGCCAGCTGTTCCTCCTCTACCTCGGAGTGAGATTCTAACAGGGGCGTGACAATGGCAGTGATTCACTTAATGACTGTGACATGAAAGATCATGAAATGGGGCAAAACTCACTTAATAAATGTCTCACTTAGCAATAGTTGTGGTCATAAGTCAAGTATTGCCTGTATACCGCTGGGCAGTATGGACAGGCAAAATCAGTCTGTTGAAAAACAGTATCTTTACAACATGACATGCAAGTAGGGAGGCTAAGCTAATAGAACATTATTACTGTCTTTTCAGCTTGAAGAGGCTGCTCTAGAGGCTGACCAGGTCTAAGAGCTATTTTAGGTGAGCAAGAGTCCTGGAGTGGGGAAAATGGAAAGGAGTGAGAAACTAAGAAAGGCAGAGGGAAAAATCAGAATGGCTTTGCAAAGTAATGAACAGGTGGAGTGATATTTTCAAGAGTATCTTACACATTGAATAGGGAGAATAAATTGAGTAATTGGAGAATATGAATGTATACACATGAATAAATAGCAACAGTTAAATTAATTACTGGTTGTGCATATGCATATAGTCATATTCTCCAGTTACATGTGACCATATCAAAGTGAATTAATTAATTACTGTGTGTGCATGTGCACATATTCATATTCTCCAGTTTTACGTGATCTTAGCAAATTTAATTAATTAATTTAATTAGCATCCTGATTCTCTCCTCTCTTGGTAATATGAACCCTAGCTTACTACCTAGCTTCAGTGTGGCCTTCCCAGCTCTCCGATTTCTGCACTTGTTTTATATAATCAAGAAGAGGCCAACTCTCATTATTTTACCATGTGTCCAGCAAACAAGGCAAAGTCATCTCCAACAGTACTTTGCAATGTCAAAAGATACATAACTACCAGACTTCAAGTCTGTGATGGCAATACATTTTGATTCTTCAGGCACTTCACTTCCAGCAAAAGCTCACAGGCATGAAAGCGCTGAATAAGCTGATTTACTCAAGACAAGATATATTCACAGGGAAGATCTGTCCAATTTCTGCAAAAAAGAAAAAACAGAAATCAATCTATCTATCTGTATATCTCTCTGTTTCTCTCTCTATCAATCATCTATCTATCTATCTATCTATCTATCTATCTATCTATCTATCTATCTATCATCATTATCATCATCATCATTTATTTATCTATCATCTGTATCTATCTATCTATCTATCTATCTATCTATCTATCTATCTATCTATCTTTTATCATCTATAGATCTGAGAACTGATGCTTGTCTTCTATCAGCTTTAATCTACATAGTACACAACTATATCAGTAGCCCAAGGGCATATGTTGATGGAAATATGTAGGAACTCCCTTTATTTGTTTCCCCATATTTTAATATTTTCTTCTTTTTTGGTTGGTTGATAGATGAAGTAAAGTTGGTGTGTTATTTTGTTGTTCACATGCGTCTCACAGCTATAGGTAAATTAAAAGCAGTAAAAATTATGAATAAAGAAATTTAGTGTTCAAGCATTTGTATATGCATTCACATATATAAATAAATGTTGGTATATATGAATGTCTGTATATTTATATGTATAAATATGTATTTATAAACACACACATACACACACACACATAACCCAAACAAATGAATATGTTTCTGTGCCTCTGTGCAAGTGTATTCTTAGTGTGGTAAATAGTTTTCTTAGTGTAAAATTACCCTGAACAAAACTAAGTCACTTCACATGTCACACACACACATTTTACTAGCCACTAGTGGAATTCTAACAGAGTAAGTTTTACCTTTTTATTAATTTATTTCTTAGAACATGCTGTAAACCTAAATCTTTAATTTTGGCAGTGATGGTCCATATTCTCATAAAAATAAATTGTAGCTGACTATCTAATAAACATGGCTGAGAGATTCTTCATATGCAGATAATTGACTGCATACTTCATTGTAATGGGTCATGTCATACCTGAATTTGATGTTACACTGTGCTCTCTTTTTGTGTGTGTCTATGTTGCAATTCAAATTATGGTTTGTGAGTCTGAGATCCCTCTGTGACCTCCTGAATGAGCCATCCTCTTTAAGCCATTTCATTCAGAATATGTCTTCATACATGCCACCTTTGGAGCAGGGAGTTTCTTCCTGCATACAATGGAGGGAAGTTAGGGAGACAAATCTTTCTTGGGAATGCCTCAAACTCACTAGTAGGGTAGCGATGCAGTTGAAAACAAGACAATGAAAGCAGCACCTTGACATCTTTTCCATGGTATGACACCTCAGTTCTATGCCTTACTTTGTGTTGATAAAAATTACAATAAATTGAAATTATGTGCTTTATTATTAGTGATTCATTAAGAAAGGCTTATTCCATTTTCCTAACTGCAGAATAGGGGGTGGTGAAGGATCAGCTCAATCCTGATAAGGCTGAGTGTCTATGGGCTATAGGGTTCCCCATATCCAATCTTTTGCCATCCTTAACTCTGGTTGGGATGACATTCTTCCAATCAGACCTGGTACGTAATCTGGGGGTTTTCCTGAACTCATAGCCCCTGACTGAAGAGTGGGAGGCAAACATGACTAGGAAGCCCTGTGCAGAAATACATCTAGTTTGCCAGTGTGTGCCATTACCTAGTCTGAAGGCATTGCTCATGGTCACTCATGCCTCAGTCACTTCGAAACTGGACTAAAGTACTACAATACACTGTACAGGGGACTGCCCTAGAAGACCATTGAGAAACTGCAGATGGTTCAGAATTTTAGTTATTTAATTATCATTATTCCAATATACATGGGCACCAATCTCAAGCTCATAATTCTGGATAGCTAGCAGTTTTTTAAAAATAAAAACAAAAGTATGAAACAGACAAAACAGTACATATAAAATTTCATGCAGGGTAAAAACAGACCTATCAGTCACAATTAAGATAGCCAGAATTCCTTCTGATAGATGGATCAGAATCTATCTATCTATCTATCTATCTATCTATCTATCTATCTATCTATCTATCTATCTATCTATCTTTTATCATCTATAGATCTGAGAACTGATGCTTGTCTTCTATCAGCTTTAATCTACATAGTACACAACTATATCAGTAGCCCAAGGGCATATGTTGATGGAAATAATAATAAATGGTTAATAATAAATAAATACACCAAAACATAATCTTAGTAAGTCCTAGGACTGCAGTCTTCTGGGCAGGGAACTCTGCTGTCATTCCTGGGATCTATTGGAGTCACACTTCCAGCTGACAAGTCCAGTTATGAGAACTTTGATATGTATGTATGTATATATACATATATGCATTTTATGTGTGTGTGTGTGTGTGTGTGTGTGTGTGTGAGAGAGAGAGAGAGAGAGAGAGAGAGAATATACTGTATATATAGCAATAGCAATAGCACTTAGACTTATATACAGCTTCATAGTGCTTTACAGTCCTCTCTAAATGGTTTACAGATTCAGCATATTGCCCCCAACAATCTGGATCCTCATTTTACCAACCTCGGATGGAAAGCTGAGCTGGTCAGGACTGAACTGCTGGCAGTCAGCAGAATTGGCCTGCAATACTGCATTCTCATCATTGCGCCACCAGGGCTTATAGTGTGTGTATGTGAGGTGGCGGGGGTGAAGGGAGAGGGAGAGGGAGAGGGAGAGAGAATGGAATAATTTGTTAGTAACAGTTGTACCACCATAGAACAGATTTGAAATGATCTGAATTATCCCATTTTGAGTCATTCCCAAAATACACCCCACGGTAGTTCAGTTTCTCAGCTCCAACATTTGGCAGGAAGGAGAGGAGAGACAGTGATGAAGCAGTCTTCATAACAACAATAGCTCAGTCTTCAAATGGGAAATGACATGTAGATATCCTGCATTCTGGATTTTTTTTTTTTTTTTGCTTCATAGGGGATGAAAATGCAATATTAATGCCTGGTGCAAAGAAGCGGATTAATGAAAAGAAGGGAAGAAAAGCACAAAGTACTATCTTGTTGCCAATCAATAGATCTGAAGGGCTTGAGCTGATGCCAGAATAAAGGGCCCATGCAAACTTGGCTGGCAAAGCGTGCGTTTGAAATAAAGCCTCAGTGAAGAGTAGCAGAGACAGTCGCCATTCCCACTCTGAGTAATGTCTGCCTTCTATTCAGTAGCAACCCACGAGGAGAGTGGCAGACAAAGACATACCCACTGAAAAACATCACTCTGATAAAATCCTTGTACTCATGGCAAAAATCTTATAATTGCTGACTGATGAGGTTTGCCTCAAAAGTATGTGGGGAAGACACAGCATTTTTTCCCCCAAAGGCGGCAGAAATGTGTGAACTAGAAAACATAGAGGATAATGACCAACTGATGAGGATTTGCTTTGAAGGTTTTGTTCTAATCATCATCTTACTGCTGTGGTTTGGGTTCTGGAGACTTATTTGGTTTCCTCCCCACTCAGCTCTGCAGTATTTAATCTAGGATCAAGCCATGAACCTTTGGCACAGATCCTTCTCTGCCCCAGACTGAAGTCCTGCTGCCAATGTTCCTTGATGGGGAGTGAAATTTGTTCACACATTCGAGATGAGTAGGGCTGATGATGTCAGCATGAATCTTCTAGGGTGCTTTCAAAAAGACAGGCAGATTAAGTGAGTCAAATTATGGGGTTTCTCATGTTTACACCGACTTTTTTTGGAGTTGGAGGAAATATAATAAAATCTGCCACTTTGTACAAAAAGTGCTATGCAATATGTTGAGTGAGTCTCTCTTAAAGCTCACTGCTGGCCCAAAAAAAATCTTCAGTGTGTTTCAGACAATTGTTCTGCAAGCTCATTCATGTTTTTGTATCTGTAGGTTATTACTGTTCCCATTATCTGTTAACCTGTGTGAATATCTTAAATAGCTGATTCAACTTTTTTTTTCCCAGAGGAAGAGATTCTAAAGGAAGAGAAAGAGAAGAAGAGAAAAAGAGACAATAATAAATAATAAAAATAATAGTATGCATTAAATACACATTTCTGGTCTTTTAGGAGTTTCAATGGTGACTTTATGAATGAAGCAACAGATAAGGCCGAACTGAGGTCATGGCTCTAAACGAGGCACATTTCAATAATGTACAGAGCATGACTGAAGATTTCTATGCCAGGTAAAGTTTCACAGCCTTTAGCATTTTCTTGAAGAAGGGACAGATCTTCTCCTGGTCAAGAGGATAATGGGACTGCAGGCAATGGAGAGGTTGGGTAGATATATATTCAGATAGAATGGACAGGAAGTCCAGGGTCAGGGGATTCCATCTAGACCGGTGATGGCGAATCTATGGCAGAGCCATTTGTGCGAGCATGGGAGCCCCGGTCAAACTTACCTGCACTGCACATGTGCGTGCCTCCCAGCTGATTTTTGGCAGTTTGAGGTTGTTTTCTCCCTCCCAGAGGCTCAAGGGAAGCCTCTGCAGCCTTGGGAGGTGAAAAATGAGCCTTCCAGAAATACCAGAAGGGCCAAAACAGGCCCGTTTTCAGCCTCCCGAGGCTCCAGAGGCTTCCCTTGAGCCTCCAGGAGGGCAAAAATGGCCTCAAACGGTGCAAAAATCAGCTGGAAGGTGCACACATGCGCAGTGCAAGTAAAGGGGCAGAGATGTTGCATGCGCATGCAAAGGATGTGTGCATGGCATTGTGGGTATCGGCATGCACACGTGGGCATTATTGGCAGACCACAACAAATAGGTTCACCATCAGTGTTCTAGACATTTCTTTTCTTCAATTAAACACAATTAATAATACGAACCAGATTTTCCAAGAATTAGGATGCTCCAGTGTGGATTTGATATTCAAACCGTGTAATTGACTGACAGCAATATTAAGAAAGGATGCTAATGGTTGTGGACTTTCAAATTAATACAAAGGAACAGGATAATGTTCTCCGTACAGAATGCTTTGTGCTAGTTGAACAAATGGTCAGCTTCTTCATTTGTTTTAAGGAATATCTGCCGAAACTTCCTTTAATCTGGACCTGTATGTGAACCTGAAGTTATGCTCTAGCTTGAATTGAGAAAAGTGATTGATTGAGAAAATGGGGATATAACGCTATATATTTCTGGAAGGCAAGCAGAGAAGTATGAACTTCAGTGAAGTGACTCTTCAGGGCTTGCGTGTTAATGGTGCAAAAATCCAAAGTAATTAAGCTAAAATTAATTGTAACTATTAATATGCATATACGTAGTAAAAGTCAGTTTGATTAGTTTAAATCAGCTTAAAATAAATCATACATCATCCATTTCACCCCCCCAATTGACTAATCCTAAATCAATTAGAACTTCAGTTATATTAATACCAGCTCATGGGATCTAGCAGCAGAATGGAGTGGAAATCTGAAGAATAAATTATGTCAAAAACTATGTGTTGGGGGCTGGGAGGAAGAGGCATAACTGGCGTCCTGCTGGTCATCTGCATTGCAAAGATATCTGGCAAGAATAACTACCACAAAGCTCTTTTTGTGATGGTGCCACTATACAGCTATGACTCAAGCAGGTAAACTGATTTAAGGGCACCAGGGAAGCACTGCTGATGAAGGAGAGGATCTGGAATGAAGTGTGATTCTAATTCCATGTAAGGAGAACCTGCTCAGCACATACAATTTCCAGCAGAGGTGAGCTAAACCGGACTGGTCTTCCTTGCTGGCCATCTATTTTCCTTGTTAACCCTAATTTCTAGCGTAAATCCAATGTGAGTTATCAGTTTCTCTCTGTGTGTGGATGTGTCTGTCTTTCTGTCTCTCTCTCTCTCTCTCTCTCTCTCTCTGTGTCTCTCTCTCTCTCTCGCTCACACACACACACACGTATACACAGAGCATTTTTTCCTTTCTACTTTGAATATCTTATGTCTCTAACTCTGAGAACTTCCAGCCAGGATTTCTGACAACTATAGTCCCTATTCATGTGGTGGTGGACATCAGAGTAAGGATGCTACCCAGGACACACAGTGAATGCATCAGGTTTTGATTTTGCTGCTGCTCCAGTGTGAGAAGCCAATCCCAAAAACTGAACCTCTGGTGTATCTTGATTGTTGTCAGCCTTTGACATTAAGATTTAAGGATCTCCAGGCAGTGTACTTGTGTCTACAGTTTAGATGATCTTTCAGTTGTGCCTTGATCTGGCTGCCTCTCTCAACAGCTGCCCTGTTGTATCTGGCTTACTGCCAAGATGCCTTCTTCATTGCTCTACTAATTCCAGACCTTTCTGAGAGACTCATCGCAAGTCGGTCCTTTGTGTTTAGCTGGATTCTTCCCTGCCAACCTTCCTCCTCCTTGTCTGTCAGCTACTCATCTGCCTAGAATCTGCTTTTCAGAGGAGACATGAAGCTGCCTGCCTGGATGTCAGACACTGATCACTATGATCCTTGCAGATGCTGCCTGCCTTAACAGAAAAAAACTGGCCAATTTGTCTAATGTTATTATATACAATATATGTATATAAAATACATTGCATGCATGATATGCAATTTACAAACAGAGGGAAAGAAGAGAAAATACATTATAAAAGCAGAAGTAACATCACCCTCCACAGCAACGTTCAATGAAAAAAAGAGTTAGAATTTACAGTCCTCTTTCCTACAATGTCTCAAACTCTGTCAAGGACCTTGGAATACTCATCGCTAATGACCTAAGTGCTAGAGCCCACTGTAACTACATAGCCAAAAAGGCATTAAAAGTTGCTAACTTAATCCCACGTAGCTTTTTCTCTGGTAATATCACACTACTAACTAGGGAATACAAAATATTTGCCAGACTAATACTTGAATATAGATCAATGTTCATCAGTCTGGAACCCACATTACGTATCTGATATTAACACAGTTGAGAAAGTCCAGAAATATTTCACAAGAGTTCTCCACTCCTCTACTCATTGCAGAATATCTTATGCCACCAGACTCAAAATTCTAGACTTAGAAAACCTAGAACTACACCGCCTTCAGTTTAGTATATAAAATCATACATTGCAATGTCCTACCTGTCAATGAATACTTCAGCTTCAACCATAACAACACAAGAGCAAACAATAGATACAAACTCAAGGTAAACCACACCAAACTTGATTGCAGGAAATACGACTTCAGCAACAGAGTGGTCAATGTCTGGAATATTCTACCTGACTCTGTGGTTTCTTCCCCAAACCCCCAAAATTTTAACTTTAGACTTTCTACTATTGACCTCACCCCTTTCCTAAGATGTCTATACGGGGCATGCATAAGCGCACCAAAGTACCTACCGTCCCTGTCCTATTGTTTCTTTTATTTTTCTTATATGTACTGATTTCTTGTATTCATAACTATGGTTATCCTTATACCTATCATCTTGTAAGCAATTGACAAATCAAATAAATAAATAAATAAATAAATAATAAAAAAAAATTAAAATAAATCCCATTCTTCACAACCATGGTAAATGCCTAATTTAGTTCCATCGCTTAGTGAAATTACTAGATTTTTAGATATCCACATCTGGTTGGACAGTCTGAATGTATCAGATCTATATTCCTGGTTTTACTGCTCTTGGCTTCTTGAAATGTCAGTTGCAGAGAAGAAAGCCTAGTTAAGTTGATTTTGTGCTCAATAATATAAATACTGCTTTCCAAGAAATGGTGTTTTTTTTTGTCCCATTAGGCATACTTCCATGCAAGCTCAATATGTAAGATCCTTGGGAGTTTCAATGCCATAGCATCTTTCAATTCTTCTTCAAAGATGAAGGCCTTTTTCACACTTGAAGGAGACCTTGGAGAAGTCCTTTTGACAACGGAACATGATCCATCTTTCTAGTCTCCAAGATCCTGTATTGATTGATTTATTAAATTTATACAGCTGCTCATCTCACAGAAAATGACTCTGGGTGGTGTACAAGAATTAAATAAAACAATATAAAAACAATCACTGGTAAAATATAAAATAGTCATGTTAAAATACACAAACCACCAAGCACATGGAAGAATAAATTAGCCACAGTGATGAAGCCATCTTAGAATATCACTGGTCTGCTGGGACCCCCAGGTTTGATGTCAAAGGCAGGCCTTGAGGGGCTTCCAGAACATTTGACTTCAGAAAGAACTTTCAGTGACTATAGAACGGTCCAGGACTAGAGAGGACAACAAATGGTCAAAGATAAATCTGATGAAAATATTGATCAACCGAATTCAAGATCGTTTTTGTTCCACAAGATCGTTTGTTGCTTCTTTGTCAGCAACAAGAAGGAAGGATTTAATAAGGGACATAAAATACGGAGAACACAGTAGAATTTATCCCTCCTGCATGACCCAGAAGGATATAAAATAGTGATATTTTTCTCTTTTCTTCCTTCACAAAATTGGTCTACCAAAGCTTTAGATATATAGAAGGCAAACTCAGGTATCAATATATCTTGATCTCCCTTTTACATGGGAGACACATTCCCAATACATCATTTTATATGGCAGAAATAATAGATTATGATAATAAAACAGAGATAGAAAAGGAGAAAACTAGGCAAACATAAATGGGATGCCACAATTCATATTCCAGTTTTTACCTGGAATACAAATATGCAAGATTGCATCAAAAGCCATCTTCGGGGACAAGCAAATTTCAAGTTTCATTTTGTCATCCATTTGTTTAAGCACACCGAAAACGTAAGAAGAAGTTTGACCATTTGTTTAGCCATTTTTGACTTCAGGGAGAACTAATGGAACTTTATATCTGTATGTACGTATGTGTGTGTGTCAATATGCAGTTCATTTGTGAAGAAGTTAAAGTAAACCAAATTCATTTTGTCATCATGCTTTAGGATATCTTGGATGATGCCACCAACTGAGAGCAGATGGAAAAATTAAATGGAAGGTGAAGCATTTTAAAGAACTCACAGGAAGATGGAAGCCCTCCCTCCTTATGCTCCTTTTTTAAGAAAAGATTTTGGCCCCTGATAAAACAAGCCACATTTTTGTTATCCCTTGAGTCTGACTGTTAGCAATACAGCAAATCTGTTATGTCGGATTCCTTCTCCTTCACATAATAGGAGAGCTACGCTGAAATGCATCTGGTGCATTATCAGCCAGCACTAATCTACATTAAGGATTCTTCAGACAACTTTTCTTTACCCACTTTCTTTAGTGTTCAGATAGGAGTTTAATATTGTCCTAATAGGTGACTTGATTGTCCCAAAGGTACTTTTCAAAAGGCAACTGAACTGCCTTTGTTTTTCTTTGAAGATGTTTCACTTCTCATCCAGGAAGCTTCTCCTGAACTGAAGAAGCTTCTTGCATGAGAAGTGAAATGTCTTCAAGGAAAAACAAAGGAAGTTCAGTTGCCTTTTGAAAAAAAGCATCTTTGGGACAATCATGATCTGGATGACTGAGAATCTCCATAGACAGGTGGCTTGATTTTTATTCTCAAATGCAAGTCAATGCTTACTTAACAGTACCATTAAAACCAATCAGATTTTCATGAGGGCTTAACTGCAGTTATGCTGCACCACCTGGGAAGAATGTATTATGGAAAGAGAATGAAAAGTTCTCCTTTCCTCATTGCCTGTGACTAAATTCTTACTAAATGGTAAAAACAGTGCTTTGGATCAGTCACTGGTGCTTTGGAACTGAATGTGATCTCAAAAGGCAATGAAGAAAAACAATACAGTTCTTAAGGCTGGGAAATAAGGAATCCTCAACATTTTATTGAATTACAAATATTCTTTGCCAACTATTGTGCTGGGTAAGACAGCTGGTAGCTATCCTTCAGCAGTAAATGGTCTCCATTTCTATCACTCTATTTACTAGAACAGAGGCGTCAAACTCCATTTTATTGAGAGCCACGTCATGGTTGTGTTTGACTGGGGGGGAGGGGCAGGCTGGGCATAGCCATCACTCATTTTGGGGTGCATGTGGTGGCCCAAGCGCTCTGCCAGGTTTTTGGTCATGACGGCCTCCTTCAGTCCTCTGTCAGTGAAAATGGAGCTCAGAGGGTGCTGTGTGTGACCCTCCCAGGCTCTGTTATCACTAGCTGAGGACCGCAGAAGGCCATCCCAGCCAAAAATAGAACCTGTGAGGGCTGTGTGCGGCCCTCGAGGGACTCCATTTTTGCTGGCAGAAGCACCACGGGCTGGTCCTGCACTGTTTCCAAGGTGGCAGGCCTGCAGGCCAGATCTAAGCACCCTGTGGGATGAATCCAGGCCGCAGGCCTTGAGTGACACCCCTGTACTAGAGCATAGTAGATATTAACCACATTACAAATGAAAGCTAAAGAGAACACTGGACACAACAACAAATCAGTGGATTTTTTAAGTTAGTTTCATAATTTGTTGATGTAGCAGGTAGTCTTGACCTAAGATAATTTGTGGGTAGAAGATTTGTGAATGAGGTGTTCCTCTGTATAAAGCAATTATCTATTAAGGAAATTGCCAGGAAAATAGCTACTCTGCTCCGTAGTGTTCTCTGTGATAAGAACTGCTTGGTATGTAGATTAGATTAAGTCATATTAGCTTCCCTTCTACAGTTTTAAGATCAGACTCCTGTTAGCCACCTTAGTGAAAAGCCGGTGTCACTAGCATATTTGAGAAAAGTCAGAATATATACCGAGCAATCCCCCTGCTCAGTTTCCTTCCCTTTCTCTTCTAGACTTTACTTGACCTTGGAGGCTCTTCTAATACTGGGTTAGCTTTTTTCTTTTTTAACAGTTAACTTTTCTTAGGAAACCCCGTCTTTAAAAACATACAGATGTCAGTACACTTAAGAAAAAAATTATAATACTCTTGCTTGCCCTTCCTCAACCTTATTTTTTTGATAGATGTTTTTGAACCACCCCCCAAATAATCTCTGATCACTTGCTGCAATTGTTAAAGGTGACAAAGTTACTCTAATAAGCAAAGAAGGAAGGAAAAAGTTCAGGAAGGAAGAAGCCAGGAATCAGAGAATCAGGGAGGGAATTAGCTTCTACCTCAGTGAAAAATCACTCCTACTTTTTTGTTGAAGTGAATGGCCTTTGGGGAAAAAAGTAAATTTGCAGTTTGTAACAAGTAAAAACTATGTTTCTAGTTTAGCTGGTAAAGATATAATTTAACAGGATTTTACATGTTTAAGCCCTGAATCATATGTGCAACTAATTGTCTTTAAGAAACAATTTCAGTATATATTTTAGGTCATTTTCCCCCTTAGTTTTAGACACGTAGAAAGGCCTCTTATGGTGCCAAGGTGTCAAGAATCTTTTTTTTTGTTGCTATTTATTAGATATAAATTCCAAATTTATGTATAATGATTATGTGCTTCTTGCTCAATTCCCAGGGCATTGGCTCTACTGAACAAAGCCCATCTTCCAGTTTCAACTAAATTTGAGACCAAAGCCAGGTTTTTATAAAATATTGCAGCCTATCTAATGACTACGTTATATTTTCAGGCTGGTTTGGAGAGAAAAAGGCCAAGAAAACAGTGTGGGAAAAATCAGGCTAGAAAAGGGCAAGGGGGGTGGATTTTGATCGTTCCCATAGCTCAACCGAGCATGTTGCTTGGGTAATTCATAGGCCAGTGCCTCTGAGGGATCCAATCACTCTTTGGCAAAATTAGATTCTGATTCATGCTTTCTTAACTCATGCAAATGCCAACAAAGGATGAGAACATTCCATGGGAACTTTATAGTACAACCAGTCTCCTCCTTATCAGCTTTAAACCAGTGGCCAGACTCGAAGGTTGTTAGATAGAGAATTCAGTTCTCAACTGTGCACTTTAGTTTCTAAATCCCTCTTTTAACCATCCGTAGCCTAAGATTCAATCTGCATTTACCGTAGCCCAATACGCAGAAGTGTACATGCATGTGCAACTTCCTTGCTAAAGATTTACTCAGAGATTGTTGGCCTGACTGACTCCCCATTTTCATTTGCAAACCTGATTCCCTTGTTCATAAGCTTCACTCAGGCTGCTTCCAGGATCCACCTTCCACCAATAAAAGGACACTCCATTTCAATTCTAACCATCTCTCTTTATGAAATAAAGATGGTAAGGAAGAAAGATGGAAGGAAGCTGAGGAAGGCAAAGAGTTAATAAATGACAAATGGTGTTGTCTGGACTCCTCTCCTCTTTCTCACAGAATAAGGCAGGGCCGTTGCACAATAAACGCCTTATGTAGAAGCACCCCCAAGAGGACTGCAAAGATAAGATATGCCCCAACATTTTATGTCTGCTATCTTCGGGCAGGATTCTTGTCTAAAGATCCATTCAGGTTGCAATAAGGATCATGCAGTCCTACTCAGACTTTATAGTCTTGAGTAGGAGAATTTCAGAAGAAGGGGAAATCAAAATCTCCATTTTCCTAGTAGGCTATACTAGTTATTTATAGTCCTACTCTTAGGAAGAATAAGATAGCCATCACAGAAATTACAGTAGGTTTATAGGAATGAAAGCTAAAGTTTTGTAAACTAAAGAGAATGGAATATAATGGATAAATATGAGATGTTACGAATGCATGAATATAAAAGCCAGTTGTAAATATGTATATAATTATATATCAATGTAGATAAATGTAAATAGAAATAATATGTAGCTAGCACTATACTAATAACATAAGGGAAAAAGGAAATTAACGGTTATATTTATTTCTATACTTCAGCTTGTATGGCCAAAATGATGCCCAAGAAAGTCGCACTGTGTTCAGTTGTTTTAAATGCTTATTTGATAATTTTTTTTAAAAAAAAACTTACAGTAGGTTTGGGGTATTATGAAAAAAAAATAGTTGTTTTAATATTCTCTTATTTTACTACTACTGATATCGAGAGGTACTTTGGAGATTTTCTGCCTTTGAGGCCAAATAAGTTGGTGACTGTGGACAGGTGAGGGACCGAGCTCCCTCAGGCAGCAAAACGTCTTGGACTTCTCCTGGTGGCAAGTTATGGAAAGAACTTTAGTTTGCAGCTCTGGACTTCTGCTGCTTCGTATCACAGAAGACATGAGGAGCATCAATGAACGGATCATCCGACTTTATACAAGATAACTCACCAATCTTGAAAATTTGGACTTGGGGTGTCAGCCCTGAATATGAACCAAGGGGAAGGGATTTGCACTGTGAGAGACAAAAATTGTGCCATTTCCCCCACTTCCCTTTGAATCATTTCTATCACCGTCTCTTGGAAGCGTAATTTTCCTTCCCAAGCAATTTGCAATGTCAGAAGCCTGAACAAAACAATTCCCTGTTCTTCAGTTACCTCCTACCTCTGCTTCCCAATTGATGTTTCAGTGATTGTTCATTCTGGAAAATCTTGGCCCTTATTAGGTTTATTCTATGTTTTTTTAATGATTTATGACATTATAAGCTCATGAATATCTAAAGTTATCTTTAAAAGACCTCCTTACTTTTACACTGTTTTGTGTCTAAATCAACAGCTAATTCTACCCACAAAATGTGTGATTAAAAAAGAAAAATCATAAATAATTTTGTTGATGTGTTACAAATTTATGGCAGTGCCCAAAAAGCACCAGGAAAATTTTACGAAAAACATTTCATGTTTTTTCATCTTTTTCATCTAACAGCATGATTAGCTAATTTGATGCAGAAGGAAAAAAAAAGATTTTTAAGGACTTTTACAGACGTCTTGTGGATTATGCTGAAGATATTTCAGTACTTAATATGAAACGACTCCAATTTCAGTCTATGAACATATAGCAATTTAAAAAATAAAAATGATTTTATATTGATCCATATACTCTGTCACATTTTATCACTGAAGTCAGCAGAGGCTGTCAAAAATTTCATGCATCTTTGCTTTCTGAGCTGATTTTTACTAGAATTGCCATCTTATATTTGCATATAAAAGCATTAGAAGTAGACTGAATTATGGGAGGTAAAAATATGAAGAAAAGTAGTATCACAGAGCATATAAATAAAACTTTCACATTTTATCTTAATAGTTTATCTTAAAAAGTGTAAGCCTGTGTAAAATTGAAATTATTTTAATTTAAATTAAATTGGCCATAGAAACAGATTAATGTGGGGTGCACAGAAAGCAATTCCAGTTGAATCCCCTCAGCATCATCTAGTCAACCTTGGAAAAGTTTCAGTGCCGTTTTCATGAAGGACACAGTGATAATTTTGCCACGTAGGTTGAAATGATCAAGAATTATAATTACAAGAAACTTCCTGACTAATTCAATCCAGTTACCTTTTTATTATTTCCAACCCAACACAAATTTAGAAAGAAATTGTCTAAAGCAGTGGTCTCCAACCTTGACAACTTTAAGACTTGTGGACTTCAACTCCCAGCAAAGCTGGCTAAGGAACTCTGGGAGTTGAAGTCCACAAGTCTTAAAGTTGCCAAGGTTGGAGACCCTTGCTTTAGAGTGGTTCACAACTTGGATTGTCAATGAGATCTGTCGGTCAGCCAGATAACTTTCTGAAAACCATGGAACAAATCTGGTGGAAGAGGAGAAACTGGTCAAAGCTGGTCAAATGGAATGGAAATGGGTAAATCAGGTTTCTTCTAGGGCAGTGTCTCTCAGTTTCACCAACTTCAACTACCAGAATTCCCCAGTCAGCCAACAAGCAAGCAACCCATTCTAACCCCTCACCCCTTGGTTCTGGACAGAAGTTGTTTTCTGCTTTGACTTTTACATTTTTTGCAATATAAATTTCAGGAGAAAACAGAAGAAAAAAAAGAGAGAGAGAATTCTTAGAGGAATGGACGTGATCAACACACACACAGTATTGATTTAATTGCTATTTGTAGTTCTATCAGAAAATAAAGACAAATACTTAATTAATATGCAGATTGATTGCCCAAACCCGCCCCGCCCATCAAGCATGAAAATAATGTGAAAGAAAGTATATTGTCAACCAATGAACCCCACATCCCCAAATCTCCTATACCTACACTGTTTTCACTGCATTCTGCCACCTCCCTTTGGCTAAGTAAAAGCCTATGAGTTTAGAGTAAGAGAATCAAGAGGGAGAGGCTGGCACTTACATTCCTACAATCCACAAATGAGGTATGTGTGTCTATGAACAAGGCAGGGAAAAATCTTGTGTACATAGTCACTGCTACATACTGCATGTAGCCTGAGCATTTTGATAGACATTAACCCAATGCTTTGTCCAACTATCTATTTATGATGCCCAGGAAACTGATCATCTCAGGCAAAACAAGTAATATTTGCCCTGACCATTGTGCATAGTGCTAGTTATACAGAAGAAAATGCTTTGTTGAGGAAAGTAACACCAGGATCCTTATAAGTATCACACCTTGGATTTCACCTCACTTATTTTCATTTTGGTATCTACTTGCCTGCCAGCCAGGTTTATAGCTACAACAGGTGGCAGCACATAACTGAGCTTGACTGCTCTTAAGAAAGATAGGCGGTGTCAGATCAGGACAGTCCTTAAATAAGAAAGACCATCTGGTCTAGTGAGTAAGGAAGTAGACTAGAAACTGGGAGATTGTGAGTTCTGATCTCCCTGAGGCATGAAAGCTGGCTGGAAAGTTTGGGCCATTGCTCTCTCCCAGCCCACCTTACTCACAGAGCTATTGCAGGAAAAATAGGAGGTGGAAGTGGTGAGTAGAACATCTTGAAATGTACAAAATAAAGGTGGGATGGGTGCACTCCCAAAATAATCGGAGCACCATTTGAACACCATCAGCATTGACAAATTCAGCACAACTGCAAAAGGCAGCTTTACAAGGAGCAGCTTACATCCTGAAACGATATCTCTAATACCATTAAGCATCAATATTTGCTTATCCCATCAAGCATCAATATTTGCTTTTCCTTGGCAAGGACTTGACAGGTGAATTAAAATATCAAATCCAATCTGAATATCTGGCTGACTGTGTGACCAACAACAACAACAACAATAATAATAGTAATAATGATGATGATGATGATATCTAGGAAATCCCACACTGTACACTTAGCTAGAAAATCAAAAGACATGCCTGTAGAAGGCATACCTTTTTACTATTGAGCTTAGTGTACAGTGTGGGGTTTCCTAGGTATTAGAAGAAGGCTTGCAACACACCTCCCCTGCTGCCAAAGAAAATTCCATGGACTGCTAAGTGTTGCTCTAGCAGTTCAGCTCAGCTCAGTTCAGCTTTACCTTCATTTTGATAAAAAGTATATATAAAAAAATAAAAGTGCACATTCCCTAAATGAGATAGAAAGAACTTGAAATCATTATTAAAAATTGCATAGATGACAGCCAGTCCATTAGTCCATATGCACTCCAAGCCATTTATGGCTTTGAACTTGGCTTATAGGTTTACAAACTTTTTTCCCCCTGGGAGTCAGACAGGTACAATGTAGTCATTCTTATGCTCTATGACCGATCTGTAAGTGGTACAGATAGGTGAGATTAGCTGAGTAATGCTGGGAAACTCAGTCATGTTTCAATGTGCATCTAGATCTACTTATACAATTATTCCTATATTGTCTGTATAAAAGATGATAGTGCAGGTCTAAGGTGGGACTACGTAGTTTTTATTTTAATTTATGTGTTAATATAAGAGCCTTGATGGCACCGTGGTTAGAGTGCAGTACTGCAGGCTACTTCTGCTGCAGCCAGCTGCCTGTAATTTGGCAGATTGAATCTCATTGGGCTCATGGTTGACTCAACCTTCCATCCTTCCAAGTTGGGTAAAATGAGGACCCACACTGTTGGGGAGCAACGTGCTGACTCTGTAAACCACTTAGAGAGGGCTGTAAAGCACTATAAAGTGGTATATAAATCTAAGTGTTATTGCTATTGCTAATAATGCTGGGACCCTTTTTGGAGTTGTAAAAGTTGGCTTATAAATAACTAGATAAATAACAATAAATGTGATGCTTGCAACCTTCATTGACTTTAAACTTCTTTCAAACAAGATTATCTCTCAGTGGGTTATTAGCTTGGATGGCTAGATGAAAATACTGATTGATATGTTTTGTGTGTTTGAATAGAGATTGGAAGTCAAGGAGATTCAGTGGCATATAGACATAACAACAACTGTGCTGTCCAGACAGTATATAGTTAATTGGGAATTGGATAGTTAGTTAGGAATTGGGAACTGCCCCCTTAAGGGAATGCCTCATGGTAAATGTAGTTAATGCATCATGGGAAATGTAGTTCATGTCATGTGGTCACATTTGTAATCCTGATTGGTCACTGAACTGACCCTTCAGGTCAGTTGGGGGAGTTTCCTTTAGACTTGCTTGGATCCCAGCTCCGTGCTGGTGTTTCACCCTTGGCTCCTTCATTATGGGATGAAGATCACTGTCATTTTACACTATGAAGTCAGCTATGCAAAGAATTGGACATTAGATGAATCTCAACATAACCGTGAGTTATATTTGAGGATGCCTGGTGATCCAATAAAGAAACTGTGTATGGAAGCCTTTGTAAAGTTGCCTGTGAGTCCTTATATTCAGCCAGTAATTAAAAGACAGAACAGTAAAATTACAGTGATCTTCATCCCGTGCAACAACATGCCTAAAATCAAAGTTGGGAGAATAAACAGCAGAGAAAATGTCAATTTATAGAAGCATTTGTTGGAGACTGATGGAATGAGCGCTCTTCTTGATTGAACCTCTGTAATATAACACAGTTACATTAAAACTTTGCAATATTATTAGACCTTTGATGGTTATTAAAGAGGAAATTATTATTTTTTGGACAGAGAGACATAAAGAATTTCAATGTTTCCTGTTGTGTTTACCAAGTTCTTATTTTTTAAAAAAATATAAGTATATTCACCATAGGTTTTATGTTATAAAATAATACAATATACATATGAGCATTTCTACAATAGATTTCAAAGGAAAAAATATTGCTTCTACCAAAGTTAAATAATATTAAATGTAAAAATTGGAAAGAAATAATAGTGAATGAAATGATTCTTAATAAAGATTGAAGTTGAATGCACCCCCAAAAATCATGTCTATAATGAATTTTTAAAATTCCATTTATGAAGAAATGAATAACCCTTACTGCCCCTCTCCTACTCTGTTTTTTAATAGATTTTTAAGCTTGTCCATATTCCATATACCTGCATATCACAGCTGAAAGAGAAGTCATCTCCATTTATAGCAGTCAAGTACTTGTTTTTTTTATCCATTGTCTTTCTTTGGCCGAGAATCTAACATCAACAATAAAAGAAACAAAAGCAACAACAACAACAAAAATAACTTAATGATTAATTCAATTATGCAGGAGATAGTTTTATCAATATTTTGAAATGGTCAATAAACATCAAATTATAGAAGCACCCAAGGAAAAATGTGCATGCCGTAATGAAGGAAGATCTGTCAGACAGAAAGAGCATAGCTTTATCTACCAGAGACAAATGTGAAATATGCTTATGAATGTACAAACACACATTTTGTTTTAATAGGAATACTACAGAAGCCTTTGAGATAAGTGAACCTTATTTGTCGCCGCCCCAAGGATTATTTGAAACTTTGGTTTTGTTATGCATGGCGCTACAAAATTAATTTTCAAAATGCAAAATACATCACTCCTAAATTATGCATGTTTTGTTCTCCTGCATAAATACATTGCTACTAAAGCAAAGATGAGATGTTTCTAACTGAACTCACAGATTAACCAGCCTAATCACATTTCCTTGCCTGGAATAGAAAGTTATGTTGAAACAATGGAGTTGAAATTGATCATCAGAACAACTTGATAGCCTTTATTGAAATATAATGCAACTAATTTATTCTGGGTGTGGTGGATTTTTCTCCTACTGGTATGTTAAATATGCACAATAAATTTAGGATGATTATAATGGTGCCAATTACATCTATGATAAAGAGTCATTATTCATATGAGTCACAAATCTCTTGGAATGCTTTCGTTTCATAGTCTTTTAGAATTATTATTTTGGGGAAAGATCTCTTTGTCTGTATAACACAGTCTGTGATTTTTTTCACCTGATGAAACAGCATCAGACTGTGAAAACTTTTGTGACAATAAATCTTCAAAAACACATTCTCCCTTTAATTGTTATTGATTAATTGCTGCAGCAGACTAGTACATACCCCTCTGGTATGTGAGCACCACATCTTCAGGGTATTTTTTTTTTAAGCTATACCAGAATCAAAATTTGATGTACGATGAAATAAATGCAAACTCAGAAAAAATAGCACCTCAATGAAAAGGAATGGGGATTTTCCAGCAATGACACCATCAGTGGAAAATACTATTCAGGACCAACTTAAGCAAACATGGCATCGCCAAGACACACAGAACCTTTGAGCCCTGTCAAATGTCATGACATAGATTCATGGGAAAATGCCTTCTAACTCCTGGGAAGTCTAGAAAAGGCAAATCTTTTGACCATACCAAGTCCATGGACTGCTAGCATCGGTACTCGTTGAAGGAATTCATCAGGCATAAAATATCCATCAAAATCTAGGGGATATCTGAGGAGCCATATTTAGTCAAGTTTATTTTCGACATAAAAATGTTGGATAACGTTATTGCATGCATTTTGGAAATCAAAAGAGAGTGGTTTGCTTTTATGTACTACTTCACTTCTAATTAAAATTCCTGAGAAAGAAGAAGTGTAAAATCCCATTGCAAGGCCAAGGTTTTGAAGGACATCATTCTGAGGAAAACCTACTAGATCAGCATTAAACCAGTATCAGTCCAGTAGAGTAAGATAAGGAAGAACAGCCAAGCATCATTACTTGAATATCCCTTTAAATGAACTACAGTGAACTGAACAAAAGCTTCCATTTTCCTAGAAGCCCATCATAATCGGGATCAGATTTGCCACAACAGCAAGAAACATTTCTAAATATTGCAGATGATGAGGAGAGGAGGCAGAAATCCACAATGAAATTTGATTATCGTTATAGTTGGGGTGAACTCAACATCAGTTAATTAATGGCTCTATCCAGAGACTTTTGAATAGGTGGGACAGAGTCAAGCAATATGCTGGGATTGGGAGAAAGAAACTAAACCGAGCAAATGGAAAGGGAAATATCACTATGAGCAAAGGAAAGAAGAAGCTTTATGTTGTTGATTTATATATATATATATATATATTTCATATGGTTATATTATGTGAAATTGTGATGTTAAATGAAAAGAGATAAGAACAAGTTGGGCTATTTGGATATGGCCTTCATGTGAATTTCAGTCTCCAAAACATCTGCAAGTCTAATCTGTGGGACTCTGCCTCAAATTATCAATATGACCAATCATTTAAATAATTATGTGTCTAAAATGGAGAGTCAACTTTCTGGCTGGAATCGAGGGTTGTCTGGCACTGCTTGAGAATTCTGTGACCTCTCAAAGTCTGTTTACTCCCCAGGACCTACATTTTGACATAGACTCTTTCCATCCCCATCTGTCTCTCTTTCTGTATCTAAGCATGTGGGCACGTAAACATACAATATGTACACGTTCACAAGCACGTTTACTGCAGCTGATATTGTGTTTCTCACAAAATAAGGTTGGGCCTTTTTCTCTTTTTTTTGAGCCCCCCCAAAATGGCTAGGATGTCTTTTCAGGGGTGAATTAATTTGTTAACACCCCCCCCCACGTGCACCAGCGCCATCTCCAACAACAGCGTCTGAGTCACTCCCACTTTCCCCCCATCCCCGTAACAACAGGGGGGAAAAAGATTTTGAGGTACCTGGAAGTGCCACGCGCTGCGTTTTGGTTTAATCCCGAGTGTCTGGGTGGGCGTGAGAAGAGCCGAGCAAGTGTCTCTGCTGCTGCTACCCTTGGTGCTCCAGCCTCGGGCTCTGCAAGTTTGCAAAAGTCCTGGTGTGCAACCCGTTCCTGCATTACAAGCGCCCAGGCTGAGCTGCAGCTGTCCCCCTCTCTCCAGCGCCATCTCCAATAATAGCGGCAGCAGCGGCGGGAATCGTGGAAGTTACGGAGGCAACTCCCCCACCTGAGAAGCAGCTGAAATGCTTCCATGGTTTCCGCCGCTGCTGCCGCTGTTGTTGGAGACGGCGCTGGCGAGAGAGGGACAACTGCAGCTCGGCCTGGGTGCTTGGAATGCAGGAACAGGCTGCGCACTGGGACTTTTGCAAACTTGCAGAGCCTGAGGCTGGAGCACCAAGGGTAGCAGCAGCAGAGACGCTCGCTCGGCTCTTCTCATGCCCACCCAGCCTCTCGGGATTAAACCAAAATGCAGCGAACGGCGCTCCCAGGTACCTCAAAATCTTTTTTTTTTCTTGTTGTTACAGGGACCGGGGGAAAAGCAGGAGCGACTCAGACATTGTTGTTGGAGACGGCACTGATGAGAGAGGCACCAGTACCGGTGGGAACCATGGAAGCTATGGAGGCCTGAGAAGCGGCTGAAACGCTGCTGGACATCCACACCGACGCCGCCCACCTGCTGACCCGGGTAAGGAAGGGGTAAGGGAGACCTCTGTGCTCCACCATGATTGGCTGTTAGGAGCGGCTGGTGGTGAGGCATAGCTGCCCGCGGGGCACTCCTAATGGCAAGTTCTCCCCCACCTTCCCCCCCCAATTTCGCATGTTTTAAACTAGGCCTAAATTTGTTCATTTTATGCCTAGAAAACATGCTGGGTCTTCCTATTGCGGGGGCGTATTGTTGGTGAAACACGGTAGTTAACATAGGTCCACAAATTTTGGCCTTTTACAGACCAAATACAATTTTAAAGTCTACAGAATAAATACGAGGCAGCAATAGAATGGAATGGAATGGAATGGAATAGAATTCTTTATTGGCCAAGTGTGATTGGATACACAAGGATTTGTCTCCAGTGCATAAACTCTCAGTGTATACACAAAGCAACATAATAATGATAATCCTCATCTTCATCCTCAACCTCATTCTCATACCAACAAGAGAAGGTAGTAAAGAAGATAAAAATAATGATAATAATAATACCCCAAGTGCAGACTCTGCAAAGAAGCGGACAAAACCATCCATCACATACTGAGCTGTTGCAAGACAATCACTCATACTGATTACAATGTCACAACACAGTCACTCAGATGGTCCACTGGAACTTGTGTCACAACTACTATCTGCCTGTAGCAAAGAACTGGTAGGATCATAAGCCTGAAAAAGTGGTTGAAAATGAGCATGCAAAACTACCGTGAGACTTCCGAATACAGACTGACAAAGTTTTGGAACACAATACCCCAGATATCACGATTGTGGAGAAGAAAAAGTGTGGATCGTGACATTGCCATACCTGGTGACAGCAGAATCAATGAGAAACAACTTGAAAAAATCACCAGATATCAGGACTTGAGAATTGAAATGCAGAGACTCTGGCATAAACCAGTGCAGTTGGTTCCAGTGGTACTCGGCACACTGGATGCTGTGCCTAAAGACCTAGGCAAGCACTTAAAAACAATTGGCGCTGACAAAATCACCATTGGTCAACTACAGAAGGCCACCTTAGTGGGATCTGCTCGCATAATCCGCCGATACATCACGCAGTCCTAAATGCTTGGGAAATGTTCGACTAGTGATTTGTGATATGAAACCCAGCATAGTTATCTTGTTTGCTGTGTACATAGTCATTTTTTGTGTATAATAACAATAATACATAGACACAGGGGTGGGATCCGACAGGGTTAACTATCGGTTTGATAATTTACGAGGTTCAGTTATTTATGATGTGCTTCCCTGCACGCAGCGCTGGTGTGCCTGTAAATCATCATCAGCACGCTGCGTGCAGAGAAGCAGCCTTTGAAAAAGCCCCCTTTTCCTGCTTTTTAAACTGCAGCTGTGAAATAAAGATCAGGTAAGAGCCCAGGTGGGTGGATGAGCAAAAACATCCACAGACATAGAACCGGTTCTATGTCTGCTGCTCTTTGGAGCTACCAGTTCTACAGAGGTGGACAGAACTGGTAGAAAACCACCCCTACATAGACATTAGACATGTATATGTGAGGATTAGGTGTTTAGCAGAACATGGCACAAAGAAAAAACCTGTCCCTGTGTCTAGTCGTTTTGGCATTCAATGCCCTATAGTGGCGGTCTGAAGAGAGGAGTTGAAATTGTTCATGTTCAAGATATGAGAGGTCTGCAGATTTTCTCAGCCCTCCTTCTGACCTGCACAATATACAGGTCTTCTATAGAATTATTTATGGAATTATTATAGAATTATTATGACATACTCTATGGCAATGATGGTGAACCTTTTTGGCACTGAGTCATGAAAAAGGTCATGAAGAAACATGGTGCACACATGCTCATTGGGGCCACACTCCAGAAAAGCCAAAATTCTGGGTTCTAGTGTGCATGTGCGCCCAACGATCAGCTGGCCAGCATGCATGCACAGGCCAGTTTTCAGCACTGCTGCACATGAAGGGATTGTGCTCCAGAAAAGCCAAACTTCTGGGTTGTGGCACGCATGCGCACCTGACAATTAGCTGGCCAGTGCGCATGTGCATCCGGCCGTTTTCAGTACCGCTGCATGCACGAAAGACAACTGATTGTCATGCACATATGCACACCAGAAACCCAAAAGACAACAGGCAAGGCCGTGTGTGCCAGGCAACATGGCTTCCCATGCCACTTTGGGCACAAGTGCCATAGGTTTGCCATCACGGCTCTATGGAATATGAGATTCATCATAGATTTATCACTGTAAAAGCTCACAATCCTATTTCACAATCCACTTTGTATATTCAATGTGCTTTACTATAAAAGAAGTGGGGTCTGGTTTATTTAATGGCTTCAGTAGCCTTTCTGGGTCATTGACACTATTAGGCTTTTTCTGATTTTTTCTGCTCTGAAAAAAAATGTATAGTGAAAAGTTCTAGATGCCACTATCTGAAGAACACTTGGCAGTGAATTTAAGAATAGGAGTCCTCCGGGTAGCAATCAGGTTACCAAAGAGTGAAATGCTTTATGTATGCCTTCATTTATCAAGAATTGGGGAGTTTTCTTTGCTGTTTGACAAGGGCCTAGACCACACTAGCTGCCTGACCAATCCTGCACTTAGAGGCAGAAGCATCACATTGAGCATGCTCACTGCTCGGATTAAAAAGAAGTTCCTCCATCAAGTCAGACTTGACTCCTGGTGATGCCATAAGTATGGTTGTGTGAGATTTTTTTTTTGTTGTTGTTCATTGATAAAATATGGAGATGGTTTGCCATTGATTGCTTCCAGGTTAATGAACATTAGAACGATGATCCAGATCAGTGGTGGGATTCAATTTTTTTGCTACTGGTTCTGTAGGCATGGCTTGGTGGAGGTGGCAGGGGAAGGATACTGTAAAATCTCCAGTCAGAGGTGGTATTGGCTGGTTCTCTGAACTACTCAAAATTTCTGCTACCGGTTCCCCAGAACTGATCAGAACCTACTGAATGCCACCTCTGATCCAGATGATAATGATGTCTTTGTCTGAAAGTTGCTGGTTTTTGTATAATTAATTGCAATACAGAACTGTAGTCTTCCAGTTTTTAAAAAAAACTTTTAATGAAGACTTTGCCTCAAATCAGATTTTTTTTTTATCCTGGTCACCAATTAAGCTCAGCATACGTAAAGTCATACCCAGTATTATTTCTTTATTTTTGGAATGAGCAATTTTTGTAAGGTGTGCAGAAGAAATCCAAATAAATAAAGGTATTAAAAGAAAAGGAAACTTCTATGAAAGCATATAGAAATTAGAGATGGCTGCATGCTATGCTCCAGTGAATAATGAAGTAATAATGAACCAGCAGTGCATTTGGTGGAAAAATTGGGCAACCTGAAAATTGAATTTCGGGTGGGGGGGGAGGGGAGATTCCCTCAGGCAACAAAATGCAGCAAAATGAGATATTCACAGGCAAGAGGTGAGTTTTTCACCAGCTATTTCCCAAAGGGAGTGTTCACAGTGAGTAGTGAGTATGTCACACTGAATCTCCACCCTGTGCACAGCAGCTAAAACTTATCAAACAATAGTCTCTTGTTTATGCTTTCTTGGACTAGCTCTCTTTCTGTAAAGACCAGCTCTCTGGTTCTAGTTCTTCATTAAATCCTCTGCCTAGGACTAAGGGGCTGCATTTTTACCAGTGGATGTAGGCACGGGATCTTGTGAACTTGATCTGTCCCAAAGGAGTCACAGGCCCCACTAATGCTGAAACACTCTTTCAACAGTATAGTAGCCATTGGGTCCTTCTGAGTTTACTTCATCTCCCTCTTCTTCATCTGAAAATGCATCCCTGAGCAGTGCTGTAACAAGTTCTGACAAGACATTGTTCCACATCTCCTGATATCTTGCTGCCAACATTGAGAAACACTGCTGTAGAGTATAGATATAATAAAGAAAAAAAGCAATGACTCAGCTTTTCAACAATACATTAACCAAAAAAGATTGATCAATTTTTTCTTCTTCACTGATATAAGGACTATTCATGGGTAGAAAAGATATACATCATCGGCCCAACTGGGTGTAGCAGAGTCTTTCCAATGAAGTAAAACAATCTTTTTCGTTATAGTCCATGCTCAGTAAATCTGGAGTTCTTCACACTGTATACACATAAGTTCCATATTTCTGGTTTATAGTTCAACTTTCTTTAATATATTAAAGTATTCCTCATTTGTCTTCCCAGCCCCATACTTAATAAATTTAAGAATATAAAACCCAAGTGGGACAAGCATGGGACAAGCTCACAGCATGTGTGCTAAATGTCTCCTTCACTATTTTACATTTTTAACATATTCAACATGATATCCAGCCAATATTCACTTGAAATATCTAGTAGCTTGAGATAAACTCTTTTGTAGAACTCAACGCTTCTTAAGATCAAAAGGTACATATTTCATATTTTTAAAAACTCTAGTCCAATGACTTATTAAAACCTGCTTTCCAACTCCTCATAGAATAGAATAGAATAGAATAGAATAGAATAGAATAGAATAGAATAGAATAGAATAGAATAGAATAGAATTCTTTATTGGCCAAGTGTGATTAGACACACAAGGAATTTGTCTTGGTGCAAATGCTCTCAGTATACATAAAAGAAAAGATACATTCATCAAGAATCATAAGGTACAACACTTAGTGATAGTCATAGGGTACAATAAGCAATCAAATCAAACAATAAGCAATCAGATCATCCCTTTTTCTTGCAACATCACCAGTATCAATCTTCATAATGTTTTTCAATTATCTATAAAAATAAACCATGGGTTTTGAACCTTCTAAAATTCTTTCCAATGATAATAATAATTTAGGTGTTTCGGATGCTCACTAACATCTCTAATCCAAACTGTGTAATTTGCACATGTTTTTACTGAATATTTTGCCAGTCAGCACTTTTATATACTCCAAGTTCTTTCTGCAATGCCACAAATGTTTTAAAAAGACTGAGTATAAGCTGATCTAAGGTATTGATACCCCTTTTCTCTCTTTAGGGGGTAGAGAACATAGGTTTCATTCTCTCTACATAATCAAATTACTTCAAAACCACCACCACCACCACCCATATTCCAGGTTTACAGAGATTCTCAGTCATCCAGGTCATGGTTGTCCCAAAAGTGCTTTTTTCAAAAGAAAAAACAACTGGATTTTGTTTTTCCTTGAAGATGTTTTGATTCTCATCCAGGAAGCTCCTTGGACGATAGGCGAAATGTCTTCAAGGAAAAACAAAGTCCAGTTGCCTTTTGAAAAAGCACTTCTGGGACATGTTCCAGGTTAATAACACGTTTTTGTTTTCAGTTTAATTCAGTCAGCATTCATCTATCTTTGTTCACTGTCATGCTCTTTCATTCATAATTCTGCCAATCGCTTGTTTAGACATACTTAACAGTCCAATGCCCTTGTAGTCTGTGCATTTGCTCTTACTACGTTCTTTGCACAGATCTCCCAGGCATCAGGCACAGGTGCAATCTTCACACCCACACAACCATTCTATATGCAAACCACATCCATACTTTGGCATTTCTCCAATTATAATATCTATACCATCACTTTACTTATATTCGGCAATCTTGCAGCATTTTTATCACTTTTTCACTGAACAGCAACATTTATAACATTAGCTTCAATTTCACTGTATGGCATACAATATTACTATAATTCCCACATAAAACTCTAAAAAACCCCTTGCAGCGTTCTCTCAGTTCAGTTTTCACCCTCTCAAACCATTTCATAGCTATTATTTTCAAGTTTATTCATTCCACTGGAGGCTCTCTGTTTAGCTCTTTTCATTCACTTCCTAATCATTTGTCCATCCAAAGGGCATTTTTTCTGAACTTCTCAATCTTAACTATTCCTTGCTCTTTAACTATATTCCTTGCAACAATCTATCTACACACGTTATACAATATCTTTCTCTGTTCCTCATTTTTGCAGAAACCATTCACTTGCATGCATTATCTATTTTCTCATTCACATCCGATTCCATCAAACATCATTTTTCATATTTACGATTTTATAACTTCTCTCTTCTAATACCTTTTCCTAGAGGATTTTCTTCCTATAGTTACTCAGTTTTACTTGTGTCTTTCACTTCCATGTCAGTTTTCCCCCAAAATCCTTCACTAAAATGGTCCTTAACTAAAAATGGCCTGATCAGCCACATTCACAACTTCTCATTACCCTTTATCCTTCATTAATTCCTTCAATTTTTCTTCATAAACACAACAAATCAGTACTTCTATGTGCATTTATTCTTTCAGTTTCATAAGATGCCAACATACCTGTGATTCTTTAATACCTTTCATTAGTTCATTCATGCCTTTTATTACATACTCCTCTTATTGATTGATGGATACTATTTATTTATCAAATTTAGAGACTGCCAAACTCACTCTCAGAGTGACTCTAGGCAGTGTACAATTAAAAACCTAAAAAAATATATAAAAGAATTATATCTCAATACAGGAACCAGGTGAAACGATGATAGAACAACTTTAAAAAAAAAGCTGGGGAAGAGCCTTCAAGATGGTAACCAGCCCCAAAGGTGCATATTCCTTTATAAGCCCTATGCAAGTTGGCAGAGCCAGGTCTTCAAACTCTTTTAAATGGCCAGGAGATTGAAGGCTTGCCTCACCTTGGGGAAAAGATATTCCATAGAACTTTCCTGGACCCTGCCAGTCAAGATTCTTTAGGTGATAGGGTCCATAACATATCGAATTGTTAACTAGAGTATACAAAACTTTTGCCAGACCAGTACTCGAATACAGCTCATCAGTCTGGAATCCGCACTGCATATCAGACAATCGAGCAAGTCCAGAAGTATTTCATGAGAAGAGTACTGCACTCCTCTGCTCGCAACAGAATACCCTACATCACCAGGCTTGAGATTTGGGGCTTGGACAACCTTGAACTGAGCCACCTATGGCTAGACTTAAGCATAGCACACAAAATTATCTTCTACAATGTCCTACCAGTCAATGACTACTTCAGCTTCAACCACAACAATACAAGAGCATACAAAAGATACAAACTCAATGTAAACCGCTTCACACTTGATTGCAGAAAGTACGACTTCAGCAACAGAGTGCTCAATGCCTGGAATGCACTACCTGACTCTGTTGTTACATCCTCGAACCCCCACTCCTTTAACCTCAAACTGTCCACTATTGACCTCACCCCATTCCTAAGAGGTCTGTAAGGGGCGTGCATAAGTGCACCATCGTGCCTCCCATCCCTGTCCTATTGTCCCCATTTATTTGTACCTATTTCTCCTAAAATATTATGCCATTTGCTTTGTTGCACATGCCTTGATTATTTTAACTGGATAATAGTGGCATGTCTTCACTATTTTTTAATATGGTGGTCGTAGCAGTCTAATTAGGGGCGGGGGCTGAATACTACATTTCTTCTAGACTTTGAAAAAGAAAACCCCGGCGAAGTAAGTTATAACCAGGAAAGAGGGACAGAACTTAACTAGGTAGGATCGGCCAGGAAGAAGTTTGGAGACTTTGTAGTTTGTCAAAGAGGGCAAGGAGCTCTTTCTAAGGCAAAGGCCTTTGTGTAGCATGTTGGGGGCTGCTTTCCCAAACCTAGATAGGAGTAATAAAAAAAAATTCAGTAGAGCCAGAAAAAATGATTTCATTTATATTTCATTAAACATAATTAAAATGAAGATGAGAACCAGTCTGGTGTAGTCATTAAGGCTAGAAACTGGGAGAGTTCTAGTCTCGCCTTGGGCCTTGGTCCAGTCACTCCCTCTCAACCCTAGGAAGAAGACAAGGGCAAACCACTTCTGAAAAACCTTGCCTAGAAAACTGCAAAAGACTTGTCCAGGAAGTCTCTGATAATCAGACACATTTAAATGGAAGCGGGGGAAGAAAGACTTATGAGATTTTCTTTGTGCTAAACTTGCCTCGTAGTGACTTTATGAACACCATGATTCCATTTCCCTGGCAACAGTAGAGAAATGGGATTTACCAATCCCTTCATCCAGAACAGTGTTTCTCAAACTTGGAAACTTTAAGGATTTCAACTCCCAGAATGTCCCGACCAGCATGCTGCCTTCAGACAGTTAATGGTTCTTCGATCTCTGATCTAAGCCACTTCACAATTTGTGGTAATTCCCCAACCCATCCATCTGAAGCCTTGCTAGGCAAGGTCTGGCTAGGGTTTAAGGAAAGGGCTTAGGTTAGGAAAGACAAGATTTATTTGGATGTTTTAGAGACCTAAGAAGGTTTGCAAAGAGTCTTAGAAAAAGGCGTAAGCTTTTTGTTTTTCTTTCTGGAAAGGAAAGACATTGTAGATACATTTCTCAAAGGAATATTTTCCTTTTATAAGTCAAAAATCCTTTAGTTTCCACATCAGAAAGCAGGGAGAGAAGAGGGCAGGCTGATGCTAAGCTTAAGAGTGAAGAGTTATTTGGAAAATTTCAGCCATCCCAAACTGACTAAATCACAAAGACCGCAAAAAAGAAGATGGACATGACATTCTTGCTTGAGCGTGTTTCTATTCATATTTGAATTACCCAAAATAAAACAGCCCATGAGACTTTTAAAATATATGTATATATTAGGGCACATCAAAAAGGAAATGAAGCATTTGGCACATGGGAATTGCTACATCCTTCTCTCTAACTGACAAACAGCCCCACCACATGTACTGGGCAAAGAAACAGGAACAAATTGGAACGCACAACTTGAACTTCTTGTCTTCAGTGAGTCAGGAACGTTGTCCGCGATGGTGATGGAAATCCTCCTCTCTTCCTGCAGTGCAGGAAGTACCTGTAAACATCTTGGGGGAAATTCATCTCTGCGGACATTAAACAAGACGATGTCATCTCCCATAAATGATGCCTTGTAAGGCTAAAGCATCAAAGTAACCTTGAACTCAACTTGGGGGAAGAGATGGCGGAGGAACTGACTCATAACCAGAAAATCAGGGACAGGATTTAACAAAAAACCAACTAAGATCGGACAGGAAGAATGAAAGAATGAAGACCGCAAGAACGTCAGAACTGGAAATCAATCTGATTCAGGATAGCAATAAATTACTGAGCCAATATCCGGTCAGGGATGGTAGTCAGCCCAGATATAAATAGGGAAGAGTAATCTTGCCTGTTTTCCCAGCTTTTGGGGGGTGGGCGGAGTTATTTGGTAGTTTCAAGACAATCCTGTCTTGGTTTACTGATAATTGAAGCCAATGTTACTATCTGCTAAATATGGGGACTAAACAATGAAGGACAACCACTGGGGTAAGAAGGAGGAATGGGAACATATAAGAGGAAAATTACTCTTATTGATGATCACTCGCTGCTTAGTGGATAATTTCATTTCCCTCAGCACTCCTTTTGCACCACAATTATTAATACATTATACTAGGGAAGTACAATAAAAGACATCGCTCTTAAGCTACTGTAAGATTCTGCCACTTCTGTCTTTCAGCTGAAATATTGCCCCAAAAATTGCAGGGACACATCCAGGCAGTCACCAGGAGTCAACACTGATATAAAGACACCCCCTCCCCCAAAAAAGGTTCAACACTACTTAGCATCAAATATAAATTATCATATTTTTTTAAAAATGATTTCATGAAAAGGCTCTGCAGCCATGGAACTCAGGGGAAACGTTTTAAGAATTTGGTACTTTCTAGGGATCGGTGGAATGCAATCTGCCTTCTGTTTATACCTGCCATCAGCTAGAGATGCTCTGAGGCAGCTGATTCAAGAAGAGGAGGCTTAATACTGCATGTTTTGATGGCAGCAAGAATTGTATTTGCACAGTATTGGAAAAATGAGGAAATACCAGGAGAAGAATATGTTATTAAAAAAAATTAGATTGCACAGAAATGGATAGACTGACATGAAAGATAAAAGAGAAGGAATATACAGAATATTTTCAAATATGGGATTTGTTTTATAGATGATTGGATAATAGAAGTAGAAATTAGGAGATGGGAAAATATTATTATGTAAGCAATTGACCCAGACAATACACTGTTCACAAAGCATGTATGTAAGATAATTTCAAAATGTATAAACTATATCAAAAAAATAAAAAAAATTAGAGGAGGGTTCAGTGCCTAGAAAAGAATACAGTATGCTCTTATTTACGTATAATAAGAGTTTTTCCACTAATCTACAAAAAGGCTGTGGTCTGCTCTTAAGGCACTTCACAATAATGGTGCTATCACTATTTTATTTCCACTTTATGCATTTGAGTTTCTTTTTATCAAAAAGGAAAAAAAACCTGTCTACATACAAATTACTCCTTTCTTGGTACTTTGCAGGGCACACACTGAGGAATATGCTCAGCATCTGTCACAAAGTCACTTAGTTTTGCTGAGTTAGATTCAAGCTTTCAGGCAGGTCTTAGGCAGGTAATTGAGCTCAGTCTAGCTTGCTTTATCCGGAAAGAGCTTGACTCTGTTACTTCAAACCAAGTGGGCAGGATTATCAGGACTTGCATATTGGAGCCATTTTCCTCCTGGTTGGCCAAATCTTCTTGGGAGGTGACCTGCTGAAAAGTTGTCAGCCAGTTACCAACCTTCTCTTTTCAGGGAAGGTTGATGAGAAGGTGGTGTGCAGCAGTTCCAAAAAATATCTGGACTCCTTCCAATCTGGTTTCAGACCTGACTGTGAGACTGAAATAACATTAAGCACACTTATCACTGACCTTTGGTGGGAGCAGGATGAGAGTGGTTCATCCATCCTGGCTTTCCTTGAGCTCTCAGCAGCTTTTCATACTAATTGATCATGGCAGAAAAGTCTAATTACACATGCAAACATGGTCCACCCAGACCCCATGAATAATTTAAAGGCAATACAGCAAAAGTGAAGGCATCATTCAGAGAATTTTAAATATCAAATTTGAAATGAAAATACCATCCTTCTTATTAACCATAATTTGAGAACACATCGATAAAAATATAATAATTTCTTAAGATCCATGTTCATGACTACGAGGGCAAAGTTGTACAACTTTGGAAGAAAGGCATAGTATCAATGATACCTCATTGGAAACTCAAATTTGGGGGATATGCAGCAATGAGAAAACTAACAGTGCATATACATCATAGATGTTTAACTAAATTAAGCAAGAATGTCTTCCATGTATACTACATATCATGCAGCAAGACAAATACAATAAGAGTATGGTTTCTAAAGTTTATGTTAAAAAATAATATAAATCAATTGGAGTACAAATGAAAGTCAGCACTTTATTGATATATTTAGAAACCTGAGACTGGATTTCTTGGTGAGTTTTAGAAGAAATTGCATAACAGATATAAATCTTGGGCTGATATAATTTTCTACAGATTGGAGAACATTATGAATAAAAATCTTCAACAGCTATGGATTTACCAGTGTCACCAATTTTTATAGAAGACTTTGAGAAGAAAGCTTTAGAAGTCATTGTTGTCTTAAATATATTGATTATGTTTTCATTAATAAGTAGCTTGGAAAAGAGTTGAGGAGTTTCCTAGATCATTGAAAAATGACAACATCCACCATGCCAGGACTATGGGGGTTGGCTCTTCTCAAATGTTCTCTGGAGGTGAGGTAATGATAGATATCTAAGTCATGAAGTGTTTAAAAATATTACACATATAGATGTCAATGCTACATCATATCTCCACCGTCAACAAACAAGGTCAATTATTATGAATAAAGCTGGAAAAAATAAGTGATGGAGCTGGCTAACCAAATGAAATTTGACATCTACATATGAGCTTCTAAGGGATATAATTATAGTGATGAAAATAGCAGAATTACAAAAGAGGAAAAGTAAACAAACCTTCCTTATATCTCAAATGTGACAGATAAGATGAGAAACATATTGGAGGAAAAAAGAATATGGAAGTAAGTTTTGAAATGTGGACAAGATACAATTGTTAGTAGATGTAAACTAATAAATTATGAACTGAAGGAATGTGTGAAATTGAATGAATCGGTCAAAATGTTGCATAGAATGCAAAATCAAAGATTATGAAAGGAAAATGAGGATGAAAAACATGGCCCATTCAACATTGGCCGAACACTGATCATAAGGCCAAATCACAAAACAGACCTGGAGAATGTCAATATCCCACCATATGTAACAGAATTTATGAAACAGGCAATAAAAATTTATAAACTTTCAAATCATTTAAAGAGAGAGGAAAGTAGTCAACTATTGCCTACCTGGCAGTTAAAATTTCACTGCAGGCATTTTGGTCCACTGAACCAAGGTAGAAATAAGGTAGATGGAAGATCTGCTGCTGAGCAAAATTTCAGATATGCTCTGATGAAGCCAGTGATGATGATGTTACTCACCTGCATTGTCTCACACACAGCATTACCTGGAAGTCATTTCACCAATTCAAGAGTTGCTTATGATCATGTTTTGGTGTGTTTAGAAAAAATGACTTAATGTAGATGTTGAACAGAAATGAATTCTTACTGAATCCTGACACTGATTGTATAGAATAAAATATGTTAACTCTGTCTGCTGTAAGGTAACTAAGATGTCTTCTTGTAGCATATTTAGGACTGGTTGGACTCTGTGATTTTCTTTAAGGTGACAATTTATTGTCCATAGAGGTTAGTCTGAAGAAAAATTTCCACTATAATAAGCTATGGTTTTAAGCAATTGCTCTGCCAGATTTTAGGTATTGGTATCTTCCACTGAAGCGCATCTCATCAAGTTTCATATTTCTGCTGTCTTTGCTTCCTCCACCAAAACAACAACAAATTCTGCCAAAGAGAAAAAAATTGAATGTCTTACCATTGATCTAAGATTTGAAATTAAACAGACCTGATGACTGAGCTTCTCCCAGTCCCCTTCCACTCTCTCATCTTATGGTCCTTGAACAAGATAGAACTTCAAAAGTGAAAATCTCTGTGAAGTGGCACAAATGACAAAAACAGTTAAGAGACATTTATTGAAAATGAAATTGTGTTTATTTACTGTCAGTGACCAGCAAAGACATTTATCGTCTCTTGATCCTTTTTAAAAAAATCTGTAAAATTGTACAGAATGTATCTTTTACTTCTCAATGGCTCAGCAAAATAATAATAATAATAATAATTCAGCAGAAAAGTTATTATCTATCCTGCCAAATATTGTTAAGAAATGTATGAAAGATGTGTGGCTATGGAAATCTTCCTACATCATGCTATAACTAAAAATGATTGAATCTACTTTTGAAGAGAGATTCCAGGATCCCAAGACCAGAGGTGGTATTCAGCAGGTTCTAACCAGTTCTGGAGAACTGGTAGCGGAAATTTTGAGTAATTCAGAGAACCGGCAAATCCCACCTCTGACTGGCACTGCCCCCCATCTATTCTCTGCCTCCTGAGACCCAGGTGATCTTCTTTTGTTGCCCTACACAGGAGAATGGAGTTGGAAAGCAGGTTAGTGGGGTAGGGACGGAATGGAGATTTTACAGTATCCTTCCCCTGCCACTCCCACCAAGCCATGCCCACAGAACAGGTAGTAATTTTGAATCCCACCATTGCCTGAGGTGCGGATTTTGTAGATAAACAACAAGGGTATGAGATACTGAAAATAAAAATTCACTCCTTTTATTTGTCCCCCTTGGAATAACATGATTTGATCCTCAACATTCTTCCTCTTTCTTTTTGGTCAAAACCACAGGCTTGTTATACATGCTTGTGGCTTGCTTTAGGAAGACGATGAAGCCTGTAACAGTTTTCAAACAGGTGAATGAATAATCAGACTAATGAATTCATATGCTATTATAGTTAGAAGCTTGTTATATCAGGCCATGATTGTATTCGGGACCCACATTCCTTTCATATTTGTACTTACAGTTAGACTGCAGATAATGACTTAATTGCCCCTTTCCTCCTTTTCTCTTCCGTGTCCCAATGTTCCTCAGGCATAGTAGAAACGGCCCACGCAATTCTCAACAGTGTGGGTCTCTATAATAACTCCACCCATTCTCCATTCATCTGTCTTTGTTGAGAAGCCCTATAAAGATTTCTGTCACTTTCAAATTAATCAGATCCTTTGCTCAAGCGTAACACCCTAACCTTTAACAGGACAACAGGACTGGAATCTGTGGTCAGAAAGAAAATTTCACATCTGATAAATCAGTCGCTATAATGCAAACACACACACACACACACACACACACAGAGAGAGAGAGAGAGAGAGAGAGAGAGAGAGAGTGAGTGAGTATGGATTATTTGTCTCCTGAAATTACTTCTATCAGGTGGGTGGGTTTGCCTGGTGAAATAGCAGGAACAGGGCTGTTCCATTTTTTTTTTTCTATACCTTCTAATAACTTATCTGGAAAATGGGCTAGATGAGGAAGGAAACAAGAATATCCTAATATATGAATGGATATCTGCTTATATACTGTTGCATTTCTAAATGAGAGATTTAATTAATAATTAACTGCAATATTTCTGGTATCGTCACGATTTGGTGTACATACTGCTATGAAGATGAAAACGATAATGGATGAAGTCCCAGGAAACCAAAAGCTTTGCTCTCCATCACACCACGGTGCATGTCTACACTATCTCATCTGAGGAACCTCCAGATGAATGGAATTTACTGCTTCAGTAGCAAGGGAATTCTGGCAATTAGTTCACATACCTGGAAGAATTTCAGATTGAAGGAGGCTGTTCCAAAGCATCCAAAGTCATTTTAATCCCAATCTCAATCCAGAAGTCAGATTCAGAATGATGTGACTATACAGATTTTTCCGATGTTAAAAATTAAGTAACCAGTTAAGTGTTTTGCCTACAAAAGTTGCCTAAAGGCTCAGCAGTCATTTTGCAAAGTTACAGATCTTAGCTCTTAACTGCCTTAATAGTAACTTTATTATTATTTTCTTTCAAAGTTGAGGGACGGTCTTGTTTTGTGCATATTTCACACATTCCTAAAGATAGCAGAGTCCTGAATCATTTAAAAGCTAGGATGGATAACAATCCAAAAAACCATGATTGATCTAATATCCTTCATGTTTCTATATTTTAAAAACTGAAATAAATCAGAAGATGCTTCTCCTACAGAATCATTGTCAGAACCATAGTATTTTAGTCAGATCCAGCAGTTTTATCTGGAAAGCAGAATGTATACATCGGTTATGCACAGTACCCTCGTGTTGCTTCATTCTGTTGTAAAAACTTCAAATCCAAAGAGGTTTCTGCCTTGAAACAGGTATAATTTAAAGCATTAAACTATATTTTACCATAGTGGTCAGGGAATCCATGACAGGAAACAACACTGGGATGGGAGGATTCAGATTAGGTTGTGATGTTGCACGATAAAAAGCCCAGTGAATGTTACCATTTTTCCAAGAACCATCTCTACTAGCCAAGCAGAAACATTAGGTTGGGTTAATACTCAGGGATAATTCAACTTGTGTCTCCAGTCATGAAGGCTGGGGCCAGACACTCAGATTTGTCTGCCCATTTTTTCGTCTGACCGGACAATGGAATCCTAATTAATCACAGCTACTCCTCTTTCCCAGCTTTCAAGGAGTGATTGGTGACAATTTATACCCTAGGGATATAACTAAGAGAGGTTCATGCCTTCATCCTGCCAAGTCTCTGTTATGTGTAACAACTTAGCCAGCCCTTCTTGGACTAGATCATTAATAGTTTCTCTTCTTTAAGTGGACTTTAATTCTCATTCCGTCCCCCTGCTCCTCCTCCTCTTCCTCCTGCTCCTCCTCTGTAATGCAGAGGGCACTTGTTCAAAGATATATTTGACTTTCTGAAATAATTATCATGGTATGGATAATAATTATTAGGATAGATATGGATAAGGATATGGTTAGTGATATAGAAATGGATATGCATGTATAGTCAACCCTACACTGAATTCTGTTTGGTATACGGTAAAAGAGGGCTGTTGTTTGGAGAATAAAGTCACCAGTCTTTATTGTGTTCTGACTTGACATACTTCATGGTGAATACAGGAAGTGGTACAGACTGAAATATTCCCTTATGTTATTTGTAAAAACTTGGCACTGATCCAAACCTGCAGTATTTAATCATACAACACTCTCATTGACTAAGGGCTTGGCCCCTAATGTTTCACCTAAATTCCATGGATATTTCATGTAAATTTTGGCAGAGGAATAAGGTGTGATTACAATGTGGGTGTTTCTAGGATGGATGGATGGGGTAGACGATGGATTGATTGATTGATTGATTGATTAGTGATAGAGAGAATAAATGGTTGATTGATGAGTTAGAGATATATAAATGTGAAATGATTGGTTGATAGGATGAGACAGAAGATGATAGATAGATAGATAGATAGATAGATAGATAGATTAGGATAGGATAGGATAGGATAGGATAGGATAGGATAGGATAGGATAAGATAAGATAAGATAAGATAAGATAAGATAAGATAAGATAAGATAAGATAAGATAAGATAAGATAGCAAACACATTTGATTGTGTGTGTTTTTGTGATGAGAGATCTATTTCTCTGTTGATGGAGATTGTTTCTCTTAATCAAAGACCACAGTACTTGGTAAAAGTCACACCGTATACCTGCAGATGAAAGCATGTAACTGGCCTTGTGTGGACTTGGAAACTAAAGAAAGTAAGGCTGATAGATTGCTTGGATGGGAAAATACCATATTCCAAATACCAAGGCTGTGAAATAAAAAACAAATCCTGAAAGAGGCTAATGCCAAACAATTTCCATATTGCTGCTAAGAAAACAACATTAAGGTCAACCTTGACTCAAAAGATTCATTTTAAATTAAAATCACAAAACCTGCAAAATCCTAATAGACACAAAGGCTACCTAAAATATAAGGATGAGGACGATTACAAGAATTCTGTAAAGAATTACTTGGGTTCTATTTCACAAAACCGAATGACTGAAATATTAAACAAACAAAAAAATGTTGGCAGGGTGCCTAGAACAATTATTAGATAGATGCCAGGCAGGTATACCCGAGAAGAGAATTTTACAAACTCTAAGTCGTTCCATTTGCTTAAACTCAGGGAACCGACACACACACACACACACACAACACAACAGGCTGGTGCAGGAGGAGGCAATCTCTCAGAAAGAAACACTTAATATGCATTGTACTTATGAGAATATTGCATAAAAGATTCCCAAAAAGGGAGGAGCTGTAGAGCCATAGATATTCAATTGTGCTTTATGGATTTAAACAATGGAGCAAACATAATGCAGGCATTAAAGGTAGCATAAAGGCAAATTCGTACATCTATAAGATGAATATACTTAGGGCTATTATTATAACTCTATAAGCTTACTAGACAAAAGCTCAATTGCATGCTTAAGATCTGAAGCTTTAGAATTATATATTTAACTGAGAAATACATATGATTATAGTAAATGTGATTGTACCCTTAAGCATATGCATTTACATACGTTTACAGAGATAATGATTTTGGAGATAGGAACCCAGGTTGTAGAGGCATAAAATCTCAGTAAAATGACCTCAGGTAAAGGATCCATCGATGAGAGGTATTGTATCCACTGTTATAGAAGAACAACTGTTCTTATGCTACAGTATTGTTCTGTACTTAGCAAGTCTTTCATACTCTGCTGCAGTATTAAAACAGACCAGCATCTTAATAGCTACAGCATGTAGACTTATATGCTGCTTCACAGTGCTTTATAGCCTTCTCTAAGTGGTTTACAGAGTCAGCATATCGCCCCCACAATCTGGGTCTTCATTTTACTGACCTCGGAAGGATGGAAAGTTGAATCACTCTTGAGCCATTCAGAATCGAACTCCTGGCAGTGGGCAGATTCAGCCTGCAATATTGTATTCTAACCGCTGCACCGCAACGGCTTTTATTTCTTAATCTGTCTCCTATATGAGTGAAAATAGAAGATTCCCTCCCCTTGCTTTGGAATCAATCATACATTCATGAGCTTTCTTGGGGAACATTTGTAGGAAAAAATAAACTTATTTTCTCCCCAGCTAGTAATGGAAAAAACACTATCTGAAATAAAATCACTGCTCAACTGTCTGTATGTATAGTCAAGATATTGCAATGGAACTTGGACTGAACAAATGTGCCATGCTCACCAACAAATGGGGAACAATCATTAAAACTGAAGGAATCAAGATGGAAATAACACCAAGGGTTTGGATGCAAGCCGTAACTGTGCAATTTATAGGGCATGTCAAATTTTTCAGCCTTCAATTTCCAAACATCAGGGATGCTCGAAGGTTGTGACATGCCTTGGGGATTGTAAAGATAGTTTGGTTATTTTAATATAATTTAGATGTGCTTGGTAAATAACTATATAAATATCATAACTTTTTAACATGTTGTTTATTTCATTTGCAGATCCCTCAAGCTGACAATATCAAACACATTGAAATCAACACTTGGGCAATTCCAGTCATTAGATACACAGCTGGAAGAATGGACTGGATGGAAGCAGAACTACAAGTCCTGGATAGGAAAACAAGATTAAATGACAAACATGATGAAGTGCAGGTCTCCCACTTCCTCACCAAAAGCCTGAGTGAAGAACACGATCTTTCTCACTTATTATCAGGAAATTTGAAGATTACTTTTGATGTTTTTGATTTTGTTGGAGGTAGTAAGGGATGACTATTAAAATGTTTTATTTCTGATATACATTTTTCCATCACTCTGAAATCTCCCTAGCCACCCACACTTCACAAGCTTAAAAACACCACAGGAGGTAGACCTTTCTCCTGAAATTCAACTGAAGCATGGTAAGCATAACAAATGACATACACTCCTTGGCCAACTTGTAACTAAGTAAGTTCAAGAATATGGCATTCCACCACATTTGCAACTTCCTTCTAATTCTTCTTCTTTGAAAGAATTTCAAAAACAACTTCACTTTCATCAAATTGAATGAGAACTTTGAATGGTTTAAATTTGAGAATTTGAATGGTATAAAAATGCAGAATCTCTGCAAGGCACTGGTTCTATCACAATGAAAACTTTATACAAGTTTTATATAACAACAATTGAGGATTCAACACTAGCAGGCTAAACCTACTGGCTTGTGATTCAAATTTCACCCCTTAGGAAGATTTGCATGGGTTGGTTCTTCAATGAGATTCTTGTAGCCTCATTGCCTGGATGACATTTTTAACATTTGGAGCACAGGAGCTTACTGAGCTTCTTAGGGTCAGAATTTAAGCATAGATGACATTCGTGAATAACACATTCATCATCAGTTATCATTGGATCAAAACCACAAAAATTGGCTCCAATGAAAGACATTGCTCATGGCCAAACTTTCAAATAAATCGGTTTGTTTTTTCAGGCGCTGTACTGCAATTCAGGTAGGGGATTTCCATGCTGTCAAGCCCTCTTCTCCTTGGCAACCTACAGTGTTACTCATGCTAGGTATTTTTCCTCTGTCCTCTCTCCAGTGTCCATCTTGCTTTTCCTGCAGGACTGTGAGTCACATCATCTTCCTTTGTCAGGAAAAATGGACGTTCCTTTTCAGGTGTCGCCAGGAAATACAAAATAAAAATAATGCTAGGAAAACCACAAGTACAAGGGGTTTTTTCTCCACTTCTATGAGGTTTTTGAACAACCTCCTGGAGTTTTGTTTTGTTTTTGTTTTTAAAAAGAGGTTGCATAATAATTCTTAGCACTGTCTGCACTGCCTGCAGGATTTTAGAAAGTGTTAAGTTCGGAAAGGAGGGAGGCCACACCAGAGCTTCAGTCATAACACGCTTTATTCGTGGGGAATAAAGGGGGCTGTCGCGTCTGCAGCTAACAGCAGACCTACCAGCGAACAGCAGCTGGCTCAACCTAGCAGCCGGCTTTTATAGCCGACTGTCGAAGGGAGCCAGCCAATGGGGACTAAGAACGCCCCCGCAGGAATTGCGGACCTGATGGGGAACTGGTGTCAGCCCCAAGGACATAACACCCCTTCCCCCCAGATACGAACATGAGTAGTCTTTAAGGTATGAAGGCGGTTTGTGTTGCCGCTCTGATCGTCTTAGTTCGGGTGCAGGAGCGGGTGGCACAGAGTTCGGGACAGCGGGGATTTGGTCCCTTGGTAACTGTCCAGCCACCCGACCTTGCTCGCCGGTCGCTGGCCGGGTCGTCGAGTCGCTTCGGTCTCCCGGTGCGGTAGAGGAACTGCTGGGGCTGGTTACTGGTTCTGTAGGATGGTCACGGTCAGCCGTCTGCTCCCTCGGTTCGGTGGGTGGAGGCAGGTTACTCTGAGTGTCCCAGCTAGGTGCCGGATGCGGTGCCTGGAACATTGCTGTGGTCTCTGGGTCGGTAGTGGCGTGCTCGTTCTGCCGGCTCCTCAACTGGTCCAGGTGTCTCCACCAAATGCGCCCGTCTTCTAACTGGACGTGGTACGACCTGGGCCCCGTGATGGCCACGATCCTGCCAGGTACCCACAATGGGTCTCCTGCGTAATTTCTGGTGAAGACTTGATCCTGTAAGACAAAACTCCTGACCCTACTGTTAGACCCAATGGGTGTGTCTGGGCAATAGTGAGGGTGCAGCCTGTCTAGTATTGTCCTTAAGCGTCTGCCCATCAGTAGCTCTGCCGGCGACTTGTTTGTGACCGTGCACGGGGTCGAGTGTTGGCTCATAAGGAATCTAGAGAGTCTGGAATGCCAGTCATCTTGGGTGAACCTGGCGAGGGCCTCTTTGGTTGTTCTGACTGCTCTTTCAGCCAACCCATTGCTCGAGGGGTGAAAGGGAGCCGTTAGGATGTGCCGGATGCCCAGGTTGGCGACATACCGGCTGAAGTCTGTGGACGTAAATTGAGGACCGTTATCCGACACAATAGTGTCCGGGAGACCGTGTGTGGTGAACAAACGAGTCAGTGCTTGGGCGATTGCTCGTGTGGTGGTTGAGAGTAGGAGTGCCACATCGATCCATTTAGAAAATGAATCTACTACTATTAGGAATGTCTTGCCATGGAATGGGCCGGCCAGGTCAATATGTAGACGAGACCATGGTGCGTTGGCGCTTTCCCATTTGGTGGGAGGGGTGACTGGGGGCGCTGGCCAGGATTCTTGACAGGGATGGCAGGAGCTTACCCATTTCGTAATTTCATCGTCCATGCCCGGCCACCATACATAGCTCCGTGCCAACGCCTTCATTCGTACAATGCCGGGGTGCCCTTCGTGTAATGCCTTCAGGACGTGTCTGCGTAGTGATTCTGGAATGACAACTCTGGTCCCCCATAGCAGACAACCCTGTAAACTGGAAAGTTCCTGTTGGCGGACTTTAAAGGGTGAAAAATCGTTAGAAGGGATACTACCCGGCCACCCCCTCCGTACCCAGTCCAGGACCTGGGTGATCAGTCTGTCCTTCCTGGATTGGAAGGCAATGTCTCTCGCAGTAACTGGAATTCTGAACTCACTGGTGTCAAAGATGGTGTGGACTGGGGCCGGATCCTCCACGGGCGTTGGTAGCGGGCACCGGCTGAGGGCGTCTGCATGGCTGAGATTTTTTCCTGGATGGTGAACTAACTTGTATGAATACGCTGCCAGGAATAAGGTCCATCTTGTCATTCGGGGAGACAAGACTTGTGGTGTTTGCTTCTCTTTGGAGAGAAGTCCCAACAACGGTTTGTGATCTGTAACCAGTTCGAAGTTGTGCCCAAACAGAAATTCATGAAATTTCTTAACAGCGGCTACGGCAGCTAGGGCCTCTTTGTCGATTTGGCTATAGTTGCGTTCTGTCGTTGAAAATGTTCTAGAGAAGAACACAATGGGAGCTTCGGACCCATTGGGTAGTCTATGACTTAATACGGCCCCAATCCCTAAAGGTGAGGCATCTGCTGCCAAGACTAGCAGTAGGTTCTGGTTGAATTGGATCAGTACAGCGTCTGAAGTGAGGAGTGACTTGACTGCCCTGAAAGCGTGTTCCTCTTTGGGTCCCCAGTGCCACGGAACATTTTTATCTAAGAGTCTATGCAGTGGTTCTGCCACTGATGCCTTGTGCGGCAGAAATGACGCATAGAAATTCAGCAGGCCTAGGAAGGCTTGTAGTTCTGGTTTGGACGCCGGTGTGGGTGCCTCGTGAATGGCTTTAACCTTTGATTCTACTGGGTGGATGCCAGAGGCGTCTATTCGGTACCCGAGAAAGTCCACCTGCTTAGTGGCTATGGTGCATTTTTCTTTTTTTAGTTTGAGGCCATGCTGTCTGAATCTGTCTAACACCCCTCTAACTCTGAGGAAAAGCTGTGTTCTGTCCCGGGCAGAAACCAAGATGTCATCAAAGTACAGAACCATGCCAGGAAGGCCCTGTAGGATCCGTTCCATTAACGACTGGAATATGCCCGGGGCGACACTCACACCAAATTGGAGGCACTTGCATTGGAAGGCCCCTCTGTGGGTAACAATGGTTTGCAATTCGGCCGTTTGGTTGTCCACAGGAAACTGTTGGTAAGCCTGTGACATATCCAATTTGGCGAATATCGTTCCGGGTTCGAATGTGTGCAGAAAATGCTGGATTACTGGCACTGGGTATGCGCTAGTCTGTAAATAGCGATTTATTGTGGTCTTGTAGTCTGAGCACATCCTTATACTACCATCTTTTTTGAGGGGTGTGACAATAGGTGTCTCCCACTTAGCAAAATCCGTGGGTTCGATTACCCCTTGTTTTAACAATTTGTCTAGTTCCGCATCCAGCTTAGAACGCAGAGCGAATGGCACTCTCTGCGGTTTCAAGCGGATGGGAACTGCCTGGGGATCCACTGAGAAGGAAATAGGTGTGCCCTTGTAGCACCCTAATTCATTGCTGAAAACGTCAGCGTAATCAGAGAACAGTGAGTCGGTGTCAGAGGACGAGACAGCATGAACCTCCGTTAAGCTAAGGCCAAGAGAGGGGAACCAATCCAACCCCAAAAGACTAGGAAGGGCACCATCAACTACCACTAGTGGCAGGTGGCCTTTAAAGGTTCTGAATTTGACTAGGAACTTGCCTGTTCCGATTACTGGAATGTTCTTCCCTTGGTAGTCTCGTAAGGATAGGCGACTCTTCTGCAGCTGTTTCCTGGACAGGCTGGGATGTATTTTCTTGAGCGTGCTCCATGAAATAATCGAGAGCGCTGACCCGGTATCGACCTCCATTAGGCAGGGTCTACCTTCTAAATGAATGGAGAGTTTAATTTTATTGGGTGTTAAGAAGGTATGGTTAGCTTGATAGCATGTAAAACAATTTTCTACTTGCCTGGATGGCCCCGAGGGGGCGTAAGATGGTGGCTTTTGTGGAGCCACGTGCGCTGCCTGGCACACCCTAGCGATGTGTCCTCTTCTGCTGCAGTTGTTGCAGGTGGCACTTTTGAACCTGCACGTTGCTCTGGCATGGGGACCCCCACAGGAGAGGCACAGCGGGGTGTGCCTAGGTACGTTGCCTTCTCTCGGTCTCATTCCTACCTGTGGCTGCTTGAATGGTTTGAGGCGGTGTACCTCAGATTGCTCGATGGGCTCTTCTTCGTTCACTGCCTCCTCGGAATGCACAGTGACTGGATTACCTTTGGGGGTGTTTCCCTGTATTTCAGCCGCTGACTGTATTGCCAATTCTGCAGCCAGGGCTTCCTCGATGGCTTGTGCGAGGTTGAGGTCCTTCCTTGCCAACAACCACCTCTGTAGTCTTGTATCCTTGACTCCGCAGACAAGTTGGTCCAGGAGCATGTCATCAAGGTAGCCTTTAAATTCACAGTGCAGGGCTGCGGTTCTGAGGGCTGCCATATATTGGTTTATGGTTTCTCCCTCCGCTTAATACCTCATGCAAAAGGTGAAGCGTCTCGCGATCTGTGACGGTTTCGGCGAATAATGATTGGAGAGGGTCTCCAGTAGCTCAGACCATGGGACATTCTTGAGTTCTCTTGGGGCAAACAGTGCTGTTGCTGTGTCAAATACGGTGGCCCCACAGTAGCTCAGGAAGAAGGACTTCTTTTTGTTGTCTGTAGCGTCAGCCAGACCCACAGCATCAATATAATGGTTAAACCGGTTTTTATAAGAGTCCCATTTATCTTCGTCTGGTTTAAATGGCTGGAACGACGGATTCGCATTCATGGTTGGTTCAGCTTGTGGCAGGTAAAACAAGTCTCACTGGGAATACAGGCCCTGGAAAAGGTAGCAGCTACAGTTTGTAGTGCTGTTAAACAAGTGTTCAGCTTCTGAGTTCTCTCTGGGTTGTACAGGTAGCAGCTGCGCTCGCAGTGCAATTCTGGTCTGGTGATTCAGCTCGTGGAATCTCTCTGGGTTTCTCGCTCTCTGCAGCCCTTGGCGGCTGGGAACAGACGCTATAACTGACGTCTGTTTGAAATTCGCGCCCTTATAAGGGCGAGGCGGCGAATGCTGCAGCTGCGCGCTGACAGCGATTTGAATTTTGCGCCTAGATCAGCGGTCGTGAGCGTCGCGCTGGAGCTTCGCTACACGCAATTCTGGCAAGTTTGCTGTTGGGCGGCTGAGGATCTCAGCGCCCACTCTCTTGTAGCTAGTTTGTGTTCTTGAGCGGCTACACGCTCTGCTTCGCTTCCTTCTCAATGGCTGACCGAGCTCTCAACGTCGCAGCTACGGTCCAGCGCTTCAGATTCGTGATATTCAGCTCTTGTATAGCTGCTGGTTGGCCAGATCCCATCCTCGTCGCCAATGTTAAGTTCGGAAAGGAGGGAGGCTACACCAGAGCTTCAGTCATAACATGCTTTATTCGTGGGGAATAAAGGGGGCTGTCGCGTCTGCAGCTAACAGCAGACCTACCAGCGAACAGCAGCTGGCTCAACCTAGCAGCCGGCTTTTATAGCCGACTGTCGAAGGGAGCCAGCCAATGGGGACTAAGAACGCCCCCGCAGGAATTGCGGACCTGATGGGGAACTGGTGTCAGCCCCAAGGACATAACAGAAAGCCCAAGGAAAGATAGTTCGTTTGATTTCTCTACAGTGCAATCTATTTAGAAATAAGCCTTATTAAGTTCAGTAGGGGCTAATTCTCGGATAAAGGATTGCAGCTTTCATCTGCTGTCAAATACCAGCCCTCTCCAAACTTCTAAGAATATATGTATCAAGTGAAATATTGACAACCTCTGTCTCAAGACATTTGTTTTATACTCAGTAAAAATGCAGAGAGACAGCTGCTTGAAATACAAAGATAGGATCTTATACTGAACGGCAAATAATTTGTTTTATTTTATATTCAAATGGGGAAATTCTTGTCAATTAGTTCTGTGAATTATATCCTAAACAGATGTAAAACTATGAAACATATACAATGTCCTTTTGGTGATACATTTATGGTTGTAGGTGAATATGAAGATAGCCTTGAAGAAAGTATCTAGCAGCTATTAGGATAACATCAGTCCATAAACACAGGAGGAGGTGAGATAGAAAATCAAGTTTGCCCCACCTTGACTCTCTTTGGTGTAAGAGGGAGGAAAAGAGAACCTTTGCCAGGCTTTCAAGATTCTGTTATTATATCCTGTAACAAGAAATGTAGTTCTTACTTCATCTGAATATTAAATTCAAACAGCTGACAACAGCTGACAGTCAGCAAGCTAAATGTCTATGGAGATAGTCAGATATTCAGGTCATGGTTGTCCCCAAAGTGTTGGGTTTCTTTCCCAAGAGGCACATAGACTTTCTTTGTTTTTCCTTGAAGACATTTTGCTTCTCATCCAAGAAGTTTCTGTTCTGGCAGTCAGAACTCAAGAAGCCTCTTGGATGAGAAGTGAAACATCTTCGAGGAAAAAGTTCAGCTGCCTTTTGAAAAAAAGCAAACTAAACAGGATGCTTTGCAAATTCAGACAGACCATTGCTATTCTCCTTTATTACCATCTGGTCTCTTTTTTTCCTAATCTGACCTTCACTCCCCACCCAACCACTCAGGGCATGTCCTAAAGTTAAACCTGGAATTTTGGAGGTTCTATCATTATCTATTAGATTTTCCTCTCTCACAGTACCTATTTCTGGCAGTCTCTACAAAAAGTCCTTTTGTTGCCCTGGTCCTGTCTATCACATTACCTGTATCCTTGTACTATTACCACACTGCTGCTGTTCATCTCAGTAAGAGAAAAATCTCTCTATTCCAGGGCAAGAGAGTTTCTTCTTTGTGCCAATTGCTGATACTTCATGCCTCACTAACGCAGACAAGCCAATGTGCAGCAGACTGAGCAATATGTAGCTGCTATTGTGATTTCATCCTGAAGTTGTCCAGTTAAGAAAGACTGGCCATTGTGAACTCATACCTATTCCTTGCCTGAAAGAGAAACAGGCCATTGTGATGTCAAGCAATGCAGAGAAATCATCCTTTTAAATCTCAGATCAATGTTATATCTAAGGAAAGAAGAACTAGCTGTTGTACCATCTGTCAGCTGATGTTCAACTGAAGAAAAACGCCAAGATTCTCCTGGGTCGGCAGCCATTTTCATATCAAAGGTCTATTTTGAACTCAGTTTCCTCCCATCCTCTCAAATGTTAATTGTTGTCCTCAGATACTGTAAGATAGGAAGGCCAGTCCCACTATCTATCTTTTTTTTTTAACATTTATCCTTGATAGCAACCAGAAAAGGTGTTACCAGACTCCTTTTAATCTGATAATAAATATTTCAGGATGTGACATCTTACATAAATTATCAGAATAATATCATACAGAAACAGTATAGAAATTCAAGATTTTTAGTGGTGCTGAAAAACAAGAAAGTGGCAGATAACACAAGTGACCCCAAGAACAAAACCTTTCCCTCAGGTACTTGGAAAAGAACATCTTGCAAATTTTCAAAAGTAAAATATGTCTGACCAAAACTTTTTAAGATACATCTTGGAAATAAACCTTGGAGATAGGGAAAAGACCTGTGCTAGCCCAGAAACTGGTGTTATATATTCTTTCCTGCTGATATCAATTGAAAAATGTAAATAATAACAAAATATTAATATTTAACCTCTTCCATTTCCTGTGCCACTAGCATAAGCTAAAACTTAGGACAAGGTTGTTCCTCTCACTTGCTTTTTCTTTCTTTCTTCACCCGTCCCATAATGAAAAAATAAGAATAAAAGAATTTTTTAAAAAAAGTTTTTTAAAAGGGTATCTGACAGTCTTAGTAAAACTATTCAAATATCTTTATCATGGAACACTTGTTTACATGGAAAATATTCCTTAGTAATTCTTCAATAAGAGAGATTCCAAGGCAGTTACAATTTCTGGAGCAAAATTAATCATGTCACTGTAAATAAAGTACATTAATACATCAATAAGACAGCAAAGAAGGAGCTGATGAAATTGCTTAAACCTCGGTAGTTCAAAGTAATCTCTTAGGAAAAGGTGGGGGAGGGGGAGAGGGAGAGGAGGAGGAGGAGGAGGAGGAGAGAGGGGAGGAAGATCTCTGCTGCCATGAAATGATTGTAATGTTATTTGTGCTTTTTGTGAAGAATGAATGTCCTAAAGTTCAAAGATCAGCCGCCAAAAGATATTTTTCTTTGTTAAAAAAAAAAAAGTCTAATGGCACTTTTTCCAATTATCAAGTTGTATTAAAATCATTTGCAGCAGATTACATTTATTAGTCAGAAAAGGTACTACTGTTTTGTTTTGTTTTTCTGTCATAGACTAACGCAGCTCTTGTTTCCTTTGTAAAAACTTAACGTAATACAAGACAAATCATTGTGCAAGTTGACCTGAATTCCTGAAGATTTCACAAATAAATCCAGGTAGTTTGGAGCAACAGAACATCAGTTTTGTCAAGCATATTTTCTGAATGCTTCTGTCTAGCCTCCATAGTGGTCTTTCACAAGGGACTGACATCCAGATATTAACCAAATCTGATGTTGCATAGCTTTTCAAGATCCTTCTTAGTGGTCTGGGTGCCATTGTCTAACAGATTCTTCCCTAGAAAAACACTTAAAGGTACCTTGCTTTCTCCCTGAATGATATCTCAAAGCACACTGCAAGTTGGCATAATTTATTTATTTATTTATTTGATTTGTCAATTGTTTACAAGATAATAAGTATAAGTGTATACGTAGTTATGAATACATGAAATGGGTACATATAAGAAAAATAAAAGAAACAATAGGACAGGGATGGTAGGCACGTTGGTGCGCTTATGTACACCCTGTACAAACCTCTTAGGAAAGGGGTGAGGTCTATAGTAGATAATATAAGGTTAAAGTTTTAGGGGTTTGGGGAAGAAACTACAGAGTCAGGTAGAGTATTCCAGACATTGACCACTCTGTTGCTAAAGTCGTATTTCCTGCAATCAAGTTTGGTGTGGTTAACCTTGAGTTTGTATCTATTGTTTGCTCTTGTGTTGTTATGGTTGAAGCTGAAGTATTCATTGACAGGTAGGACATTGCAATGTATGATTTTATATGCCATATTTAAATCAGACCGAAGATATGATATGAATGCATTTAATAGCATCCAAATTCTGGTAGCTGAGTTTGCACTAATTGCAGTTGCATCCAAGGATAGCTCCATGTATTATACATTACAGCAGTTCAGATGAAAATTTATCAGAGCATGGTTAATGTAAAAGAGCAATTTAGGAGAGAATAATTAATTTCATCTGTTTCCTAAATTCCTTTCCTTTCAATAATGATGGCTTCAGATACCCAACCAACCAAATCAATAGAATAATTTAAAGCCCTCAAAGCTAACTGGACTTTCAGTGACATCGTTGCATGAAACCACTATTTCTTATATCAAACCCACCCTTTAAAAGCCATTTAATCCAGAAATAGTTGAATATTTATTGCATAGATATGGAAACCAGCTACCTGCGGGATCTTACAGAATCATGGAACTGTTAGTAGACTCTGAAGTTAAATGCCAACCACTTTATAGGTCAGTGCTGAAAATAGAGATGAACAATGTATTTCTCAGGTCTCTGTCTTAAGCCATCCTATATAATATGACATTATTTGTGAATCACAATACAGGTAGCCTTTGATTTCCGACCACAATTGAGCCCCAAATTTCTGTTGTTAAGTGAGACATTTGTTCAGTGAGTTTTGCCCCATTTTACGACCTTTCTTGTTGTTAAGTGAATCACTGCAGTTGACAATTTAGTAACCTGGTTGTTAAGTGAACCTGGCTTCCCCATTGATTTCGCTTAGCAGAAGGTCGCAAAGGGGGAATCACATGATCTTGGGACAAAACAACAATCATAAGTATGAACCAGTTGCCAAGCATCTGAATTTTGATCAGCTGACCATGGGGATGCTGCAACGGTCGTAAGTGTGAAACGCGGTCATAAGTCACTTTTTTCAGCGCTGCTCTAGCTTTGAATGGTCACTTAATGAACTGTTGTAAGGTGAGGACTACCTGTACCATTATGTTTTTCTAAAAATGCCCAAATGAAGAGAAGAGTTATTTCCAAAGAATAACTCATATCCAAGAGAAGAAGTGGAACGCAGAGCCATTTCAGTTGATTGTTGGGTATCTGGCGTGCATGTGTGGTGTGCGGGGGTGGGGAGTTGCATGCACATGCACAGGGAGAGTGGGGGAGGGCCCTGTGCATTGCCTTCTGGGTGCTGGCACGTGAGTGCTCACACATGAGCACGCATGCCATTTTCAGCCCTAAAAGGTTAGCCACCACTGGTATAAGGAAAAGCCAGAACAAATAGAAATACAAACAACCCAAAGCTTGCACTGTGTAGGAAGAGGTAAAATGGCAACTCTCACATGACTACTCGAGAGTACAGATGGATAATCAACACATCACCGCTTTTATCAGCTTCGACAACCACCTAACAGTGGCTGGTGAATAAGGTGAATAAGGTCATTGGGGGCTTGCTGTCATTTGCACTGATTGTGTGAACTCAGCCTCACCCTAAGACAAGATATCTGTGACATTTTGTGAGCGAGCCTGTCTCTGTCAGAAGAAGTATGGGAGAAATAAAAAGCTTCTTGATAGGGGATCTATACCTCTGTGTATCATCAAATCTTCTTTTTACATTTGACAAGATAATTCAAATATAAAGTCGGTTGTCTTAATTTTTCCAATTCCTACCGCCAGCTTTACAGCAATTTTGCCTAAACTTTGTGCCTATTACAGTTAGGACTGACTCTTCTTGGGATTTGTAGAACTAGATTTCTTTGAGGACCTAGGTTGTTGGGGGCAATATGCTAACATTGTCAACAGTTTAGAGAGGGCTGTAAAACTCTATGAAATGGTATCTAAGTCTAAGAGTTATTGCTAATATTTCTGAATTAGGTTACTGTGTATGATGAATAGGAGATCAGAATCAGGACCAACTGAAATAGTGTCTTTAGTGCAAGAATCAGAATTTGTTACATTAATACTCATGCATAAAGTACCAAACTTCTAAACAGTTGCAAATACTCACAAGAATATTTTAAGTACAGGGTTTTTTTTAATGCTTTACAGTTAGAGGCTCCTTTGCAATGTATGTGGCTGATACATGACACTTGTTATATCTGAGTGCCTCTGTTATTCATTTATGTAGTTTGGACTGCAGAACTTTATTTATTTATTTATTTATTCATTTATCTATCTATCCCATTTAAATGACTACCCATTTCACTGAAGAGATTCTGGGTGGCAAATACCAATCAGTAAAAACAACGAATATATTAAACCAATCGTTATAAAACTATAAAGTAATTACTAAAACTGCAAAGACACTATAAAAAATTTAAAATATGCAAAGCACATGGAGAGAGTAAAAGATCCCCCACAATGGAGCCATCGAAGAATGTCCCCATTTCCTGAGACCCCCCAGATCTGGTGACATAAGAACTTCCTATAAGAAAGTTATCAAATGTGTATAGATAGATATGTCATGCCAAGGAAGACAGCAGCCTTGTGTAATCATCAGATGTTCCCCATATGTCCTGCTACATAGCTATTTTTATCGGAGTTTACAAGACTTGGGCTTAAAAAGTTATCAAGGCCCTCACTTTTCCTATACTGTCATGAGGCAATCTGACAGAAGTCCCAAACGCTACCCTTCTCCATCACTCTAAGCCATCAACTAATGGCGGTAGGGAGGGCATCTCGCATGTTGTCTAAACACAATCATCATGCTTTGTAAAGTGTAGTGCAGAAAATATCATGTTATGTGTACACAGTTTTAGTTTATTCCAGCAATCATGGCTGGACAAAGTTAGATTCTCTCTCTCTCTCTCACTCTCCCTCCCTCCCTCCGTCTCTCTTGCATACAGAAAAAAATAATAATCCTAAAGCCAACTTGCTTCCTTTTTTCTGTAACCAAAGGCTGCCGGATCATGTTTTCCTGAGATCAAAACTGTTAGAACTTTGGAGAGATACACATTTGATTCTATTGCTCTCACTTTAAAAAAAAAAAAGTGAGTTGGTGAGTTAATTCCAATGAGACAATTGCTTCTAGGCGCATTATCTAACAGTACCTTTTCCTACTGTGGAGCCAACAGCACAAATTTATGTCTCTGATTCAAGCATAATTCTCATGGGAGAAAATAAATGAGATTTACTTCCAGAATCCATAGATTATGGCCTGGATATGCATTCCTCTTTAATTGTTATTCATTTTTCTTACCCTGTCAGGCACAGGTTTGTAAGGCACAGATAAATGATTTTCAGTGCATCCAAGCTGTGACTATGTTATGATCAGAGTTCAAAGGATCCAGCTGAAAGAGGAAGGGAAGGCACAGAGTTTTCCAGTGTTGTTGTTGATCTTTTTCCACTTAAAAACCAGTAAGAAGCCATTCAGCCAATCTTTATCAGAAAAATTAAGCACTTTCTAATTGTTTTATACTCTTTGGTGAGCAGTACAGGTAAGATGTAGCAAAAACACCCAATGAACAAACATTTTCTCTGAACTGTTCATTCTAATCCATTTTAAACATGTAGCAAATTATAACATGAAGTCAAGACGTGAAAAGATATACAGCTATCTATGTTACTAAACACAAAGAATCTTCTCTAGTCAGAGTGTTTAAAAAAGCCCATAGAACTTATTAACATGTGATCATCTTTTGCAATATTCCAACAAGCAAAGTCATTGGGGAAACCAGATTCACTTAGCAACCTTGTCACTAATTTAATTTAACAACTGCAGTGATTCACTTAACAAACGTGGCAAGAAAAGTCGGGAAATGGGACAAAGCTCACTTAACAAATTTCTCACTTAGCAACATAAATTTTGATCTCAACTGCAGTCCTAAATTGAGGACTACCTGTACTTGTTTAATTCCTTTTATAATGGCAGCATTGCATCTGATACTAATATGAATGGGCCTTCTTTGTCCTGTGAGAGCTTTCCTAGGAAAATCAAAGTTAACCTTTGCTCTCAAATCCTTATCAGCAAAGGTGTCTGCATGAATGGGATTATATGGCCAGGAGCAGGCCATTCACAGAGGACTTTTTGAAGACTGTTTCTGAAACAACGGTGGGATTCAAAAACTTTTACTACTGGTTCTGTGGGCATGGCTAGGGGGCGTGGCTAGGGGACGTGGCCATGTAACTAGGTGGGCATGGCTTTTTTTGGTTTTTGCAGCATTCCCCCCTCCCCTTTTTTGCCTTCCTGGGCGGAACAAAAAGTAAGCGAGGGTAATCCTGTCACAGCTGATCATAGGAACAGCTGATAGTTGGGAGGGGAAAAAAAGAAACACCTTAAGGAGTGACTGGGCAGGTTAGCATCAGGCAGGCAGGTTGAACAAGCATCAGACAGGAGGGGCAAGCGAGCGAGCAGCAACCGGGTGACTGGGTGAGGGGCATGGCCAGCCAGAAATTAGTACCAGTTTGGTGACCTATGCCAAATCCTTGCTACCGGTTCGCTTGAACTGGTGCGAACCAGCTGAATACCAGCACTGTTCTGAAGGCACACTCATACATAGTATCTGTGCTACTCATGGACTGGTTTCAAATCCACACACTGATTTTTCTTTTTTACAGAATTTTTTCTCTTTGATGTTCATGCCTCCATCAATGGAAATTAAATGGGAAAATCAAAACTTGGACATAAGTTTGGGATTATATTTTATGTCTCCATTGATATTTTAGGTCAGACATTAGAAGCATCTATCCAACTGACATTTCAAATATTCAAATATTTTTCAAAATATGTTCCATAGAATAAATAACCCTGCTCTAGGAGGGCAACTTAGGCAATTTACCTCCAATAAGTAAAAAGAAAAAAAGAGTCCTGGGAACATCAGCCGGAGGTGCTAAGTAAATCTTTTAAATGAATACAGGAATATCACTTCCCTTCTAACCAATCCCAGCTTTCTTCCCTTTGAAGAGCGAGTGGAAAACCAGACTTGTTCCTCTTAATCACAAGTGACTTATGAAATGACAGCATTTAGTTAATTTCGTTTAGCCTCTAAAGCCTTCCCACAAGAGAATAATTACTTACTGCCCTTCTACCTTCCAGAACTGCCTTTCATATCCATTCTGAATTCATTAAAGCCTTGTGATCTGAAGGGGACCTTTCGTGGTCCTTAATTTCATCAAGGTTGACTCCATATCCTGGCCTGATAGAATAACAAATGTATCTCGGTACATCTGCTGGAAATGGAGTGGCCTTAGGTACACAAGCTCTCCTGCTGCCAAGGGAAATTCTAGGATGAGACCCTGAGCTCTCTGCTTTGAGTTTACCAAAAACCCTTCCTTTGTTTCAAATGTGAGACTAAGAAAGCCCTTCCCCAGGGAACGTATTTTACATGTGTTCCCTCAGTTTGAAGCAAGTTCCCATAAAATATTTTTCCATGAACAAACCGCTTCACTTCCCACATTAACATTCCTCTACCTGTGGGTAAATGAGGCTCCCTTTAACTCTCTCCTTTTTTTAAAAGAAAAAAGGTTAAACCATGTGACAATTAGGAAAGGTTGCGGAGGGCCCTCGTAAAGTATTATAGCAAAGACAAACTGGAGAGAGGAATTTTGCCAGCATATTACGGCTTTTCACTCAACCTGAAGCAGTTTTGGGGCTAAAATATGTAACGAAAGTGGCAACGTATTTTAAAATGAAAATTGTAAACCGGGAAATAACAAGTGAACTTGTGTGGTTGCATGTGCACACACTCCACACACAATGTAACAAAACAATTCTCCCTACCTTGGAACTGATACCTGCATTGCACTGGGTGGGGACAAAATTAGATTATTTGATTGTGCTAATCAAATAATACCGTTTCTTATTCTGATACACACATTCTTTCATCCAATTATGTCTGATTCTCACAGAATGCCTGGACAAGGAACGGCAAGGAAGTGGTTTGCCGTTGTCTTTCTAGGGCTATGAGAAAGTGACTAAAGTGACAAGCCCAGGTTCAGCCAGTTAGTTTTATGCCTAAAACAGGACTAAAACTCGTGGTCTTCAGTTTTTAGTCTGATACCCTTAACCACTCTATATTATATTTATAGTACTACATTTATTTAGATTTAAAACTATCCCCAAAGAATAGGAAAATTAGAAAAAAAATATTTATAACGATCATCCATATTTATCATACATTCTGCTAATCTAAGTTACTTTCCCTAAAAAAATGCTTTTCAAAGGAAAACTTCCTTGGTCCAAACTGATATTTATTATTAGTAGAACCTGATAAGGAGGTTGATAAAGCAACAAGAGGATGTTATAAAAACCTAAATTTGAAGGTGTCAAGGGCAGATGGCCAAAGCCAGAACCTCACTATATTGCACCAGTAGTGGTATTCAAAAATTTTTACTACCAGTTCTGTGGGCGTGCCTTGGTGGGCGTGGTGTGGCTTGATGGGTGTGTTGTGTCTTGGTGGGCATGGCAGGGGAAAGATACTGTAAAATCCTCATTCCCACCCTACTCCAGGGGAAGGATACTGTAAAAATCCCCATTCCGTCCCCACCCCACTGACCGGCTTTCCAGCTCCATTTTCCTGTGCAGGGCAACAAAAGAAGACCCAGCCGATCAGCTGGGACTCGGGAGGCAGCAAATAGATGGGGGTGGGGTAGTATTTACCAATTCTCAAACTACTCAAAATTTCCGCTACCGGTTCTCCAGAACTAGTCAGAACCTGCTGAATACCACCTCTGTATTGCGCCATTCAAATTCAATGGAAAATTACTGCACAGACATGATTTCCAAACAGCTTTATTGCAGTGGGGTGGGAAAGAAGCAAAACTCTCTGACTAATGGGTAAGTGCACTATTAATGAACAGCAAAATAAAATAAATCATCAAATCAAATCCATTATCATCACCTGAGGCCGACTTTTCACGTCATGCTTATGAACTACAGAAGAAAAACTTATATTAATAACCTCTTCAAATTGCTGGCTTTCAGGTGGCAACAGACAGCCTTTTACCAAAAGTGCAATACTCCAGGCCATTCAAGAGTAAAATTCACTCCAGAAGAGCCCTTGACTAGGGCATATACACCTTTCTTTCTTTTTGGTTAGACCATCTAGAATGGGTTGCTCACATGTTGCTCAGTCTAGAACAACCTTCCCCAATCTGGTGCTTTCTGGATGCATAAGATGGCAAACCTTCAGGCATCCAGCTAGTGTGGTCAAAATCCAGGAGCTGAAGTAAATGTATCTGAAGAACATCAGGTTGAGGGAAAGTTATCGGAAGACAAAAAGTAAACATCGTCCACATTCTGGAAAAACCGGAACTACAATTTCTAACAATCTCCTCCAGAAACTTCATACATGTGTTTAGGAAAGCCTTGGGAGTCAACAGAGTTTTGCAGAACTGGTTGAAATACTAATGTCATGGAATTGGATCTGAAGCCTTCGTCTGCTACTGTTAGAGCTAGTAAGAATTAATATTGTTGCAAAATGAGATGTCGGAAAGAAGGAATTGAGTGCTGTAATCAAAGATAAATGCATATATCACTACTGTTGCCCTGTAAGTTGTTAGAACTTAGAAAAATTAAGCAGGGGGGAAAAATTATCAAAGATTCATTCCAAGAGAAAAGAAACACTAATTTTATTACAGCTTTCAACTTGCAAAAGACTCTTTGCAGGGAAAAAGGCAACAAAACTAAATATAGCATTTCCTTTTACAAATACTTCTTACATCCATAAAGGTACATTCAATAGTATCTCTTCTTAGAGAAGACCTTCATTTCCTATCTCAAGCCTTTAGTGTCTAAGTTTTGTATAGCACATTCCCAGCTCAAGTCCAACTGACTTTCTCGTGTAATTTCCATTCATTTCACTTTCTCTCCCAACTCCAGTGGGAATCATCACCCTTCAGTCTTCAGAACCCACCTTTGTCTTTTCTGAACCCCTGTCTATTCTGACACCTGTCTAAGCTCTGCTGCCCATGGTAATAAAAGAGTGGCGATGTCAATTCTTTTATAGTGCTTGATACCACTTGAAAAGAAACTTCCTAGCAATCCAGAGATACTTGGAAGTTTCTCATGTTAGACATAATCTGCTTTTGTTGTTAAGCAAATATGGTGTGCATACTGCCAACTCCTCTTTGTATTTCTTTTTCTTCAGGCCCCATCAGAGTCTATATGACTGCCAGCCTCTAAACTTTTGAATCCATGTGTCTGTTCCCCTCCATGCTGGGGGCGGTAGGGAGATCATTCTTCTGCTGTGGGATGGTTGAGTCCCTTCCCCACCTCCCTGACCCTGTTTTCCTAGCTGAGACTTTGAAGCCTGTCAGACTCTAAACCCAAAAGGTCTGCTTGATCTCAAGCCAAGACTTTTTCCTGATAAGGAAGATTGGTGAAACCTGTCTATGAGTGTAAGTGTCTTAGAGGAATTTAGCAACAGTTCTTTACGATAATGGAGTTTGATCTGAAGTCCAGAGACCTATTAAGGTCTGGAATCTGCAAAACTGACAAGTTTATGAGAACCAAGCTTACACACGCATACAAACACAGACACACACACACTTTAAAAGTCCACTGTTAAATTCTTGTAAACATCCCCTGCATGCTAATGTTCCAATCCTGACAAAAATTCTGTAAGGATCAAAGTATGTGTGAATAAAATAATTCATAGATTCAAATGCAGTAAAACATATTTGGATTATTTTTATCCCTATGGCAGTCAAGGTTCAAGGCGTGTATATTAGTTGATGTGATGCACAGATGGCCCAAGTAGAGTAGAACCCTCCATAATAATAAAAAGAACGTGAGGTAAATTCAAGCAGAAAAAGAGTCACGTATGTGAACCTCAGTATGAATGCATTATGGATATTATAGAACTGGAAAGGCAACATAAAATAATTTCTAGCAAGCAGCAGTTTCTCCCTTCATTTTAGTAGATGGTTCTTCATTATTAATTGATTTGAGGCATGTATTTTGATAATTACTGACCTTTGCTAATTTCACAAAATCTAAACAAGGCCAGATTGAGTTAAAGCCTAATGGAAGAGCACCAGGAAGCCTTAGGGTTGTCAGTCATGCTAGGAACCCAAAGCAATATTCTGAAAGAAAACAATGACAAAAGACTTCTTTATGATAATCAAAGCATCTTTATAGACATGCCCATGGAATCTCCAGGAAATTCAACTTAATGGAGACTTTAATAATTACGCATTTTATCCATAGAATTTAATTATATGGAGTATCATCAGGGTCACCACACAATCAAATTCCTTCCACTTTTTAACATACACACTCATAGCACTTGCATATAAAAAGTGAAGTGTCTCTTAGATGTCATTTAGATGCATGCATACACCCTGCAGGTACCTTCTGTGTATTGCTTCATACCATGAATTACAAAACAGGGTATTTATTATTTAGGTAAATATTATTATTTATTATTATAAAGGTAACATTGCAGTAGCTTTTGATTTTATATAACTTATTCTAGTTTGAAAAAACTTTGAAATTGGCAAAGTCTTCATAAAGTTTGGATTTATGATTCATTTTAAAGAAGCTCTTCACGTGCTCCTTAGGTGGCCAAAAATATAAGAATATTTTGGATTAATCTAGATTTTATGGTTTAGCAGTACACAAGTGCGGTGCCCCAAAAAGTTTGAAAGCAACTTTGTAAGATCCTCCAGAAATTATTGTTAAATTTTTACTTTCAAAGGGATACAAGGAGAAAAATAACACATGGGAATGGGGAGTAATCATGATAAGCTAATTATTAGCTAATTTATTAAGCTAATTAATTAATTATTAGCTTAATTAAACTAAATTAATTTTTTATTTTGACCTGAGCCCCACCCATTTTTTTTTAGAATGAAGCCACTAACATATTAGTCAAAACTTGTGTGGCTTTGCCCCTTTCCAGTGTTAATTACTTCAACATAGATTAGGAGGGTCACATTACCATATTTTTTGCTCCTAGTCTTTTACATTGGCATTATATTTGGACTTGTTTTATTTTAACAGAATAACAGAATAGAATATATAGAATAACAGACTTGGAAGGAACCTTGGAGGTCCAACCCCCTGCTTAGGCAGGAAATCTTATACCATTTCAGATAAATGATTGTCAATCTCTTCTTAAAAACTTCCAGGGTTGGAGCATTCACAATTTCTGGAGGCAAGTTGTTCCACTGATTAATTGTTCTAACTGTCATGAAAATTCTCCTTAGTGCTAGATGGCTTCTCTCCTTGATTAGTTTCCACCCGTTGCTTCTTGTCCTGCCGTCAGGTGCTTTGGAGAATAGCTTGACTCCCTCTTCTTTGTGGCAGCCCCTGAGATATTGGAACACTGCCATCATGTCACCCCTAGTCCTTTTTTTCATTAAACTAGACATACCAAAATTTCAGTAACCATTCTTTATATGTTTTAGCTTCTAATCCCCTAATCATCTTTGTGTCTCTTCTCTGCACTCTTTCTAGAGTCTCAACATCTTTTTTTACATTGTGGTGACCAACACTGGATTCAGTATCGGAAAGTGTGGTCTTACCAAGGCATTATAAAGTGGTATTAACACTTCACGTGATCAAGATTTTAATTATTTAAATATCCCAAGGTACCATATCCCAAGGTACATTGCCCCATTGTGAATATTCTTTCTACCAGATTCTTATACTGAAATGTTCTGTAACCTGAATGATGGGAGGGGGGGATAATCTTTTTAAAATATTTCATATTCTCAACCAGCCCCTTAATTAGAAATCAGTTTGTCTTTCAATGATGCTAACAATATTGATAAGATTGCATTTTTGTTTCTTCAATGTTTTAGGCATAAACTGATTTCCCATCAAGATAAGACCAGAATGTCCACCGTTCTGCCTCCTGTTTCTAATATATATTCAATAACAGTCATCCCAAGAAGGGATACAACAAATTCTACCTGTCTCTTTTTTATTCTGTTCACACATTATTGAACTGAGACATAATAAATCTGATTTGTTTGTGACTATTTTTCTGGGAGAATTGGAGACTGTTTTTCAATAGCTAAATAAAATAGAGCATGGTTATATTTCAGCAGTGGGTGGTTCTGTTTACGCATATGAACAAGAAGAAATTGGAAATGAATAATGTTTTTATTGACACACAGAACCTTGCCAAGTGATTGAAACATTCAGTGGATTAACTGTGCGGTCTTAACAAGTGACCACATGATTAACCAGTACAAAAAAAATAACACTGTCCAAAGAAAAGTAAATATGTTTGTTGCTTAAGTGAGCTCCAATCTTCCTTCTTAACAGATTTGCTGCCTCTAGCAGTCGTTAGGACTTGGATAATGGACAAAGTGGACGTATGCGTCTCCTTACTTAACAGCAAGTGATTTTCCTTGGCACAATGACACAGAATAAAACTTACTCCGTTACACTAATTGAGGTTTATAAAGTCCAGTTACTAGGCAGAACTAGACTAAGATTCCAGCAATCTCTGCTTCTGGTCTATTGTAGTTCAAGAAAGGCAGTTAAATGGTGATCTAATTCCCTGAATTGCACGTCCATAGTTTGTAAACGTTAAGATGAAGTCCTGAGGCCTCCCACTTTTAAAAATGTCCCTCTTCCCAAAAGGACCTTTAAGATCACATCCTTCTCTCTTTCAAATGTTGTCACCATGTCACTGGAATGTTTTCCATGACTTTCTGGCTGCCTGAGGAGCTAGTGAGGGCCTCTGACCCAGAGAAAATTACCCATTTCTGTCCTAAAGCAAAAACTGGTAACCCACAGGTCACATCAGTCCTGAGACTTTTTTGTAACTCTCCCAATTCCTGAAGAAACACTTAACAGTCCGTTTAATTATTCCAAATAAAGAACAACACCAATCTGGAAAAAGTACAATTGCAAACACACACACACACACACACACACAGAGAGAGAGAGAGAGAGAGAGAGAGAGAGAGAGAGAGAGAGAGATGCACAATATTCCGGTCTTAGAATAATAAGTGGGATATAAACATAAAAATAAGTAAGAACAAAGCCTGTGGCATTATTGCCAAAAATGAAACATCTTACGAAAAGGGTTGGTCCAAATGGCACCAAGGACATTCATTGGTGAGACCAGCAGAATTTTAGTCAGCTGAAAATGTTCTCATCTGGAAGAGGATGGAAATTTTTTTTAGTTCGCTCAGCTGGAAAACTGAATAAAAACAATGGGAACCCCCTGAAAGCCAGATGCCGCTTCTGAGCCCAGTTTTTTGTAGGTAAATAAACTACTCAGAGTGCACCACAGCCTGTTTTCTAAAGGGCAAAGAATACCACAAGGTCATGCATTTAATTTGAAGATTAATCTTTCCAAGTCACACTTCTTCCCACCCTTTACCCTCCACCATTCCTGGTATCAGCAGATTTAATCAATAAGTCGACCAACTCTGCTTTCTTCCAGATATTTATAAAGGCCTCTCCTGCTGTGATTACTGAATATGCTTCCTTCAACACAGCAGGCTCCTGAGGTGAACCCGGCCATGAGTCATTACATTTTCCCAGGCTTTTCCACAAGAGAGAGAGAGAGAGAGAGAAAGAGAGGGAGGGAGAGAGAGAGAGAGAATGTGAAGAAAAATTATCTTTTTTTCTCCTAATGGTAGCTGGTATGTTCAAACAAGGCAAAAGTCAAAATGGTAGAGGGACTGTTTAATGTTCTCAGTCTTACTTAAAACATTATCTAACAGAATCTGAAAGTCCCACACACAAACTTGGATGCAATTTTAGGCTGACATAGTACTGAAATAATGCCTATGAGGAAGAGATTAGGATTCAAGAGCCATCCGGGTCAGTGTTGCAAACTTTGCTTCCAAAGATGCTGATCTTAAAACAGCCTTGGACAAAGAACCTTAGGATTTTTTATAGTCTTCTTTGTTGGACATGCAGAGTTTGGTATGTAGCTTTTCCATACTTTTTTCTTAAGGTAATTACATTACTTACGGTCAGGGGTGGGATTCTACCGGTTTGCACCTATTCACTAGAACCGGTTGTTAACATTCTAAACAGTTCAGAGAACGGTTGTTAGAAGAAATTACTGGCCTAATCCTGTAAGGAAGGCAGGAAGGAAACATTCTGGTGTTGCTTACAGAAACTGCCTCTCCGTTAACCCTTATTACATTCTTGGCAGGACTAGACTTCCTGTCTCAGGAACCTCTCTGGAGTTTTTTTCCCCTCCAGCTCAACGTCATTCATGTTGGGGGCACCTGTGGTGGCCAAATGCTAATGCAGGACTTCCCTGAGACCCCCCCTCCCTCTCATTACAATCTTCTTCCTTCCTTCCTTCCTTCCTTCCTTCCTTCCTTCCTTCCTTCCTTCCTTCCTTCCTTCTCTTCTTTTTCCTTCCCTCTTCATTCTCCTTTCTTCTTCCTTCCCCTCTTTCCTTATTTTTCCTTCCTTGCTTTCTTCCCATCTTCCCTTCTTTTTCTTTGTCTTTCCTCTTTCCCTTTCTCCTTTCCTGTCCCTTCTTGCATGCTCAAATGCAAAAGGGAAAACATTTCTCCTTTTGTCTTTAGTTTGTTTTGCTAGCCTTCAGTCAGTGAAAACTGGGTGCGGGGAGGCCACCACAACCCCCTGCAGCCCCCTGCCAGTGCAGACAGCTCCTTGGCTTTTTCCCATGGGCTGGATCCAAGTACCATACAGACCGAATCTGGCCCCCAGACCTTGAGTTTGACACCCCTGGCGTACAGGAACATCTACAGAAGGTGGGCTAGATCCTCTAAGTGTAGATGGGAAACCCCAGAAAAGGTTACGGTTAATAAGAAAGCTAAGATCTTATAGGACTTCCAGATCCAAATAGACAGGCAGTTACAGGCCATTCAACATGACATCATGGCAATAGACAAGGACCAGAAGACAGCAGTAGTGATAGATATACTGCCTCAAGAAGAAGGAGTATGAGAAACTGGGTGGCCTGAAGGAGGAACTGCAGAGGATATGAAAAGAAAAGGCTAAAGTGGTCCCACTGGTGATAAAAGTGCTTGGGGCTGTGACTCCTATGCTGGGAGAGTGGCTTCAATAGAACCCAGGAACAGCCTCAAAGCTCTCTGCCCAGAAGCACTGCAGTAAAGCAAAGATCCTGTGCCGAACCCTCAAACTCCCAGGCCTCAGTGGTGGGATTCAAAAAAAAAATACTGCCTGTTCTGTGGCGTGGTGTGGTGGGCATGGCAGGGGAAGGATACTGTAAAATCTCCATTCCCTCCCCACTCCCTGGGGAAGGTTACTGCAAAATCCCATTCCCTCTCCACCCCACTAACCTGCTTTCCAGCTCCGTTCTCCTGTGCAGGGCAATAAAAGAAGAACCAGCCAATCAGCTGGGACTCGGGAGGCAGAGAATAGATGGGGGCTGGGCCAATCAGAGGTGATATTAGCCAGTTCTCTGAACTACTCAAAATTCCCACTACCAGTTCTCCAGAACTGGTCAGAGCCTGCTGAATACCACCTCTGCTCTGCTAGAAGACCTGAAATTGTAGAAGACACATACCACAATGTGAGAAGGGAATTTTTAATATATACACACATGCATGAGTACACATAGATGAATTTGACTGACTGAAAAATGGCAAAAAAAAAGTCTTCCTTCTCAATTCAAAACAGACATTATGCCTTCTTTTCACAACAGTTGTACATCAGTTCTCCCATTTAAACCTATTAGATTTTTTTCAACACGTGACGTCAGTTTAGAGTTTCCTGCCCTACTATATTATCATAGGCCCATGATAATTTCTCTGACAGCTTGTCCTCTGACAATGTGTGAAAGTCCCTTTAAATATTAAGAAAAGCATATGTTAGCTGTGGATTTGAGGTAATAAAGAAAGCTAATATTTCTTATTAGAATGCGTGGAAGCATCTGCTATTTAGCTTTGAGCAATAAACATCTTTGCCTGTTTAAGCAAAACAGTTTTAATGGGACAATATAGAGCATTACATTGGGTATTACATTGGTGCCCAGAGAAACACTGAAGCACTTCCATTTAACGTACTCCGCGTGATCTTGCTACTCAGTGAACTGCTATGTGTATTTTTCAAAATTATTTGTTCTCATCATCCATTGTTAATCTAGCTACGTGTAGTAGAATAACCTTCAAGTCAAATTTAACTCCTGTTCACCACATGATCACATCCTTGTTTTTTTTCTTCTTTTTCTTGGCAACAGTACAATAGGGTTGCTACTGCTTTCTTCCACTCTACAGTTCTGGGACTTTCCAGTGCTTTCCCATCAAAGTATTCATCTAGCTGGATTTTCATAAATTGTTTTTGAAAGCAGCCATGAAAGTGAAGTACTGCCCTTTACTAAGAGCATGTTAAAATTCCAGAAATATAATTTGCCTAAGAAAGTGAGTTTACAAATTTGCATCACTCAAATTATTATTTACATCCCCTCAAGGAAAGGAAGGGATGGGAAGGCAGAGAGGAAGAGGGGAAAGGGAGGAGAAGGAGAGAGAGAGAGAGAAATTGCTTAGTAAGGCTTTCATATAGTTCACTAAGGACTAAGCATCATGAGAGGTGAATTGATTGATTGGCTATAATTGTAGGCAGCTCAATAACTGCAGGCCTCCGAAGATATATATATCTGAAAACATTACAAAAAGTATAAAACATTTTTAAAAATGTATTTCAGAAATAGTGCAATTTATAAAATATTCTTCCCAGTTGGGGAGATTTTTATTTGTGTTTTTTTTTCTTAACATAACCCTTTTTAATTCAGTTCAGAATATATTAGTTTCTCCTTCTTTTGCCTTGTAGAATAGAAAGTAAAGATTGATCACTTCAGATCCAACCTTTGATCATTGTACAGACATATCAATGCAGCTTTTGCAGCAACCGTTTTACAAACCCCTTTCTCTTTTCCCAGGATTTGTTTGTTTTCCAGCAGCTTTGTGCCTCAGGTGGAGCTAGGACTCAGGGTTTCCTAGTTTCTAATCTGATGGTTTAACCATTACACCACACTGGTTTTCTACAGTTGGAAGAAAGGATGGGAATTTGTGGGAAGACATGGGTAAAAGGTTGGACTGTGTCCAGAAATCATACTGGCGTATCAGATATACTTCTTCTGGGTTGAGAGACAGAATGAGAATTTTTTCTGAGTCAACCCAGTAGGTTTTTTTATATATACATAAGCGGTGTTTCTCTCCAATTTAACAAGATCGTTTAATGGGATTGTAGCAAATTGGAGACTGATTCTAAAGTACATGTACGCTGCTATCCAATTTTGTTTGGGGTGTTGTTACATTGCTACTTAGGATTTTTCCTCTAGCTTTGATATTTCAGTTGAATTAATAGGGGTATTTTGCTGTAAAAATATGTATATGTTGATTAAATCAATCAAAAAATGAGTGGTCTTATTATTCCCAGGAACCTTCATCAAAAAGTCTTCAGTTAAACATAACTTCTTGTCTCATCCAAAAGTTTATTACTTGAATGATTGCATTTTTATAGCACCTAATCATAGGAAGTCTCTGGATGGCGTACAATATGTTAAATCCTGATTTGAAGTTGGTTTTATTTCCTGGCTTAATCTACATTTTTTAATTTCAGTTTCTTCATTCAGATGATAAGTTCCCAGTCTGGATGATGACTTTGGTTGTCAGCTGATATAAAAGGAATGTAAAGGGAATGTGTAAATGAATGAGTGATAGAGAAGAACATTAAGAATTTTAAGTTCATGTTGCATAAAGAACAGGATAGTGTGTTAAAACAAAGTTATAAGCATATTATATTGCTTAAGTATCAATAAGGTACAAAAATAGTTGGTTTTGCACTGTGGCCTTGAAAGGTTTGAGGTATACCACTCAATTAACCTTGGGCAGACTAAGAAAGATGGATTCCTTACATCATCTGTCATGACTTGTTTCTCACATTTATTGGTTAAACTCCAGTGAAACTTTCATACAGGTCAAAGAGATCACACAACATATTGACAATGACATAAAATGGTTCAGTTCTTAGGTTGCAAAACTGTAAGCATGCTCAACTTTGGAGTGAAAACATTCACGGCTGACTCTTTTTCTAAGCATATAGTGTGACTTTCAAAAAATTGGTTCTACTTTATTGCTCAATATCTTGAAGCAATATGATACAATATGCTGGGGAAAAAAGCAAGCTATAGGCCTAACCAGAGTCACATATTAAACAACTTATAACATCTGAATACATGATAACAGTTGTGTGGGAATTGTTTATGCCAGGAGCTATTTGCAATCTCTTTAATTGCACAGAAAAGGGAACGCAAAAATAGTTTGCTTGCCTTCCATCATCCTATAAAACCACATATTTTAATATTGTATTTGTCCTAAGTTATTAAGTCAGGTTCTGAAAATCATTAAGGAAGAACACACAAAATATAGCAATCCTAAACACTGCAATACATGGCTTTACACACAGAGAAAGAGGGAAAGAGAGAGAGAGAGATACCATAGGTTTTCAGAATTCAGTCCTTTTGAGTTGTTGTATGGGAGAATACAGGGGCTGCTGTAAATGTAATAAAATTCCAGAACCAAAACCTTGGGTAACTGTGTTCTCATGCAAGGGAAAACATTGCAAAAATTCAGTGACATCTACAGGAATATTTAAAGCTAGTATAAGAATACAAAACTGTTAAGATAATATTAAGGATAGAAGATATCTGTAGAATGGCAGGAAATATGTTGCTTCTGTTCCCAGCTCAGGAATTGAAACTGCAAGTTCAGTGGCAAGACTCATGATGATGCTACAGAAGGTGTATTCTGTCAACTACAATACAACTACAACTTGGGGATTAGAGAAATCAAAGCATGTCATGTAAATCTTTTGAGGAACTAGGAAGAAAGAAAGATTCGCTAGATGGTCTTTTTCTAGATGTTCATCCAAACATTTAGAGAGCAAGTATCTAGAGTACATATAACTCCCATTAGGATAGAAACAGTGGTGGGATTCAAAAATTTTTACTACCGGTTCTGTTGGCATGGCTTGGTGGGCGTGGCAGGGGAAGGATACTGTAAAATCTCCAGTCAGAGGTGGGATTTACCGGTTCTCCAAACTACTCAAAATTTCCGCTACTGGTTCTCCAGAACTGATCAGAACGTGATGAATACCACCTCTGGATAGAAAGATGTTCCTCAGATGTTGGCTGAGCCATGTCTGCTTGAAAACTAATCAGCATTTCAATATTCCTCATGTTGGCAGGAGCAAAACATTTCTCCTTCTGCTTCACGGCTGATAAAAGCCATAGAAAACCAAGAGCACTTGCACTGAGATATCAGTCATCAAACCCTATAGGTTGCCATCATTTTCAGAACATAGAAGCTTGGAGGTTCTAAGAATTTGATATAAAAGCAGTCCAAGTCATCACTTTAGGTTTTAATAATCATTGTATTAAGAACCATGACAAGGTAGGCCAGACCATGAAATCATCTGTATTGAAATTTATATAATAGAATCTTGCAAGCCTGATTGTGATGCACCCTTCCCAGTGTCCTTCCCACTCCTTATACCCCATTGAAGTAAGAAGGCATGTGCCTGAGCAGCTTCTGAATATTAACTTGTTCCTGGTTTTGTTTTGTTTTTTTTAATTGCATTTCCCCTTTCTCTAGGTAAGAGTTCTTACATATTTCCATCCAGGTCATCTTCCTTATTCTCTAACTAGGATTGTTCATTTTTTGTGATTTCAATATTTTGATTTCAATATTTTGTTCTTTGAAATCTCACATCATCCTTCAACTTCTTGGTATGTTGCCCAACATTTGCCTGAATTCATTAATTAATATTTACCTTACAATAGCTTAAGATACATAACTGACATCTCTCAACATTTTCTTCTCCACGTAATTTAAATTTTAACAAGATGTGTTCCCTTTCCCACAAGATTCCGGATAGACCTTGAACCCATTGACCAATTCCCCTCTGTGGGTCAGGATTAAATCCCAAATTATGACCTCCTTGTTTCTTCTTTTGCATTCTGAAAAATGAAATTGTAATGAAGAGGAATTAGAAATGTGCTAAATTTCCCACTCCTATCCGAGTTAGTTTTCTAGCAAATCAAGGTAATTTGATTATTATCACATAATAATGTGTGATAGTAATACTATCACACTATAGTCTATCTTCTTAAGAATTTGTTGTGTTTGGTATAAAAAGGCATTGTTAATCTTCCTCCTAAGTAGATACCCTATAGTAAATTCCAGAATTGTATTTCTTTGGTGCTTAATTCTTTTAATTGTACCAAAATAGTTCCAACAAGATTTCCATATTCAAGGCAATGAATGTTGTCAGTGTTATACAACTTATTTGCATATAAATCACTCCCCTCCCCCCCCTTTTTTTTGTTTTGACCAAAATATCCTCTAGTTCCATGTTTCCACCATGACTCTCATCCAGCCAAGTTTCTGTGATACATTTAAGATCATATCAACTTTTCTTTGTAATTATTGTTAGCTCTATTTGGTTGTTCCCTATGCATCAGTGTTGCAAATATTTGAGTATCTTTCCTGCTTCTGACTTTATTATCATGTGCAGCCAGATTCCTAACGCCCATCAATTCTTTCTCTAAGCCTGTGCCTCTGTTTCTTCCTTCTTTCAAAGTAATTTAAAGCCCACCTAATATTGTTAGGGCTAAGTTTATGGAGTCCTTCCTTTACATGTGTGTCAGTAAAGATATATTGATATGAATGCTGCCTAACTATTTCCTTTGGTAATCACTCTTGAAAATCATTACCTTTGTTAATGCTTGTTCATCTAACAAATTCCATCAGGCAATTTTTCAAATATTCTGAAAAAGGAAACGCTCATGAGTCAGAATTTCCTGGAGCAACAACACAATGAAAATTGTCTGGAGGAGGGGAATAAAGAAAACATGTAATAAAAGCTTGACGGTGCCAATTTTTTAAAAAAGAAATCGCTTCAAGTAAAGGGAGTCTCCTGAAGATGCCTCCAAAAACAGCAAGTGCTTGTTAACAAGCCATTCCCTACCACCACACATCTGTTCTTACAGGCCATTATCCTTCCACACATTGGAGAAATGGGCCAGATTCCTTGACATGTTGATAAACCCACCTGTGTAAAAACACATGGAAAATAAAATTGTTCTTTGAATGCTAAAGACATAACAAGTTGATCACAGTGAACATTAGGTCCTTCTACTTGCCTTGGCACATAAAACACAGTGTCTTCTTTTAATTAAAAGTGCCACCTTTGAATCTATATAATTAAGGAAAGAGATGGTCAAATAATTGCTATCATGTGCCTTTCCTCTTCCTCTGAATGTATTTGAGGGTTGGTAGCAATTACATATCTAAACCTGCCAGGGTTCTTTTATTTTAATCTTCAAAAGAGATAAATAATGAAACTGGTGGCATAGTGTCATGACAACACATGGAATAAAGCTAGGCCCGAGCCAAATGTTCCACAGTGAACAGTTTGAAAGTTGAAGGGGCCGATAAGCTTGATGAAACATGCTTTCCTTACTAATTTTATTTATCCTTTGCCATCTGTACTCTCTAGTCAGGGTAGTAATTAAGGCACATGGTCAGCAAAAGCAACTAAAAGTATGACTTTGTTCAGTTTGAGCTTTGAGATACCATCATGTAGCCATGTTTGATTGGCTACCAGAGTGAGGCATAAAATGGAAAGTGTGTTTTGCTTCGAATTTAGAAGCAAATAAAACAACCCCCCACTGAAAACACTGCGTTAGAAGTGTTGGTAGTGTTCCCACGGAACAAAACTCAAGATGGCTTAAATTTTATACTACAATACAGCACTGTAACAACATTTTTTCCTTATATTTTGTCATTTTTGTTGAGTAACTACTAGGCAATGATTGTGATGCATTTGCTAAATAATCAATTAACGAGAGATTTCTTTAGCCCAGAGTCTAAAACTGACATAGTTCTGCTTTCATAAATACAGCTAATCCTCAGTTTATGACCGCAACTGAGCCCAAAATTGATGTTGTTAAGTGAGAAATTTTCTAAGTGAGTTTTGTCCCATTTTACGACTTTTCTTGCCATGTTTGTTGAGTGAACCGCCATCATTGTTAAATTAGTAACAAGGTTGCCAAGTGACTTTGCTTGTCAGAAGTTCGCAAAAAGGGACCCCATGACTTTGGGACACTGCAACCACCATAAATGTAAGCCAATTGTCAAACATCTGTATGGAAATCACATGACCCTGGGGATGCTACAACGGTCATAAGTGTGAAAAATCATCATAAGTCACTTTTTTCAGTGCCATTGTAACTTCAAACGTTCACTGAACGAACTGTTGTCAGTCAAGGACTATCTATAAGTTCAACGTTTTCCTAGTCATCTAAGATACAGGGTTTCATTCCTAGATCCAAGATCCAAGTAGTCTTTGACTTATAACAGTTCATTTGCTCAAAGTTACAACCACACTGAAGCAAGTGACTTACGGCTGTTTTTCACACTCATGACTGTTGCAGCATTCCCAAAGTCACGCAATCAAAATTCAGATGCTTGGCAACTGGCATGTATTTATGAGGGTTGCTGTATCCAAGGGTCATGTGATCACATTTTGCGGTCTTCTGAGAAGAAAGTTAAAAGAGAAACCAAATGCACTTAACAACCACGGTTCTAACTTAACAATTGCAATGATTCACTTAACAACTATGGCAAGAAAGCCAGTGGTGGTATGCTACAGGTTTGGACCAGAACTGGTATTAAAAAAAAGCCTCTGACAATCACCTGAGAGGAAAAAGAAGAGAAAAGCGCAGGATCGGCCCTCCCATTAGCCCCTGCTCTTTTCTTTAACTTCTCAGCTGATTGGTGCTGCAGGCCTCAGCTGGTGTGAGGAAAGCTGCGCATGTGTGCTAGGTGCACGCACATTAGGTGCATATGCACGTGCGTGCGATCACCAAACCATAGTGGAACAGGTAGGATCCCACTGCTGAAGAATGCACTGTAACAACCATATCTACCAAGTTGGGTTCTAGTCTATAGCACGCACGTTTTGTATAGAAAACTTCAATCTAAAGCATCTTTAAAGCTGAAGTCCAGAGAGAGTATGTGCCAGTCAATATAAAAAGGAGCATACATCTTTCTTTCCAACTGAGAATCACACTCAACCAAGGGCATCCTTAGAGGGATCTAAAAATCAAGATGGCAGCCATGACTATGATTGAAGTATTTTTTTTTTATAGGTGTCATAATACCTATTAAAAGGTGCAAGTCTTTGATTGGGTGATGACAGATGCATCCATTTTTTTAACTCCCACTCCATGGATGACCTGCACTCAGTCTTCAAAGTGGCTTGAACAGGGTGACACAAAACATGAATGAGCCAAGAAAAATCCTAAATTAACTAAGTACATTTATTCCCCACGTACTTTTTAACGTTCTCTTTCCATTGTTAAAAAAAAAACACATTCCACAAGAGGGCCATGCATATTTTTGGAGGGGATCTAGGGCCATGTGAAGCTTTTAGTTGTATGCAGACTCAGCACTGCATGGTTAGCATCTATTATTCAACAATCTGTGGTAGCTGGACCAGCCACAGTACAATCTCAGATTGAAGAATGTGGGGAGAGGACAGGAGATTGCTTAAACAGTAACAAAGAAGAGCGGGAGCACTGACATGTAGTACCAGGTCATACAGAGGCAAAAAGAGACTGAAAGTTGTTTCAGGAACATTTTGCTATTCTGATAGTTATAAGTTTCAGTCTTATAAGCAGGGGTGGGATTCTACCAGTTTGGACTGGTTTTTTTTTTAGCACAGCTGATTCTGCCATGCCTCCACTGTTTTAGTCCCAGGGGTTGCAATAGAAGGTAAGTAACTGAGCTGAAAATTGCTTTTTTAAAATGTAGAGCATGCACGCGAAGTGAACTGGTTGTTACACCGGCTAAAATCACACCACTGCTTATAAGCCACCCCCACTGTATTCAAATATCCAGTCTGAGGCTCACTAATATGCATATGTCGATAGAAATCGGTGTTCGGGGGTGGAGACCTATCTTGTGTGGTCTCTGCTGTGCAGCATGTGGCTGCGACTGACATTTTGAAAAATGCGCTTTCTCTATTGACAATGGTGGAGACGAATATTTCGAACAACAACCCTAGGATAGGCATTTTGCCATGACTGTTGCAGCACTTCCAAGAGAAAGACGATTTGCTTCTCTCTGCCTTTCGACCATCCTTGGAGCTAGTTATTTCCTCAACACAACACACCTCTTCCGATTTTCATCTGTCAACTGTTAGAGGGGAAACACGTGTTGGCTTTGCTCTGCCTTGACTAGCAAAGTAGGTTCTCAGGGGAAAGTGGGAATCTTCTGACTTAACAGTGGCCAAGCATTTCTTCTTTAATCCTGCCCTGCATAGAGATAGGAAAGGAACTCACAACAAGACCCAGGATTTTCTTCTGTTCTTCCCCGCCTACGCAGGCTGCAGATACATGACACATTAACACTATCCCTGTCAAAGTTCACCCCTGATAACTATTCCAAGAAGAGGAGAGGGAAAAGGGACACAACCATTAAGAGGAGGGGGGAGATTAGCCCTGCCTTGATAGCTCATCTCTTAGCAGGAGCCTCACACACTTGAAATGTGGCATTGCTTAACACAGAAGAGTTAAGTTCTTGTCAATCTACTGCTCAACTTTCAACTGCCATTATAAGATCAAATGTAATAAGTATTCATTTCTATATACTAGTCCCAAAAAGCTTGGGATGATTCCAATCATTTCTTCCAAAACATTCTGCAGCAACGGTAGATGAGTTGCGGATGAATGAAGAGATAGCTAGCAAGGAAAGGCTTTTCTGAAGAAACATTATGTGGGTATCCTCTGAGTTTAATGAAATAGGCTGCATGATGAACATCCAAGTCAGAAGTTTGCATCAGGCCATGAACCACAGTTAGTGTATCCATGTCTTCAGTCTGAATCCCAAGATTCAATTCAGGAACTGTAATGTCTAATGTTTAGGTTAACACTTTGTAGTAGATCGATTGACAATCCAGTAACTGAAATGGAAAAACTGTGGTCCTTGCTAACCATGATTTAGTATGACATCTGAATTGACAATGTATAGAATGTTCTGCACAGCATCAAGATGATGAATTGATCATAGTTTTCATAACTCTATTCTAATGTATTAATTGATTGATTGATTGATTGATTGATTGACCAAACACAATGGGTGGGTTCTCACAGCTCAGCAAACTATAGAACAAGGTTCAGAAGCCACTCTGGCTGGCTTCAGAAGACACACTAATCCACAAACAGGCTCATATTTTGGACTTAGCAAGTGGTGTTAGACCAGCTATAGTTTCACCATGGTTACATGGTAAAAATCACAGAATGTGAGATTAGAATATCAATAACAGATAAAATTTTAAGGTTCTACAGCATTTTTACATTTGGATGCATCCAACTACTTTGAGCGAGGTATGGAGAAGAAGCAGAAGTGAAGCCATCCAACAGAAGAGATCAGAGCAGCCTTTTACTGATAATTGCATTTCTTTCCACATCCTATGCAAATGCGTCCGTTAAAAAAAAAGTTGCTATTCTGAAATCTGACCTCTGCAAATGCATGTTATTCTTTCTACTGATGGGCTTGTAATCACATCACCTGCCCATGGAACACTGATTCGTGATATATCCTGAAAAATACTCAAAATTATTCCGAAGTAAGCTTTCTTGGGTTCAACAAAATGTACCCCATGGTAAGTGATAGAAAGGGAGCAAAAATGTCATTCTTTCCATTAGGTATGTTTTGGCAGGGAAGGCTAAACGTTTTCTGCACATCTTCCGATTGTTTCTAATAATTGCTTAAAGCTCCGCATGCTTTTTATTTTTCAGAGTCTTGACATCTGGAGATAGAAAAATTTGCATTTATGTTGAATATACTTGCTTAGTGAAATCACAACAACATATTGTGCTTTTAAGATTCCCACAAAGATGTCCATTACAAATCACATGTGTATACATGCACATCGTTTCTAAAGCATCATTCTGTGCTGTTCTCTGACATTGCGGTTAGAGGGTTTAAAACGCCTATGTCTCACTGAAACCAGTGGCCTTATTTCTTAAAAGGTCAAATCAACTCAAATCTTTATTGCTGTCAAAGACCAGCATAAGGAGGGTGGGGTACAACTTAAAAGGCCAGAAACACTAATAAATTTCAGAGGCTTTCCTGGATGGTTAAAAAAAAAAAATCAAAGTAATAAAGCCACACCCAGAAACTTTATATAATGTCCCTTCTTTTTCTTTCCCAGCTTCATATTTTTTAAATCACGTGTTAACTTAAGACATCTTTCTCACACACATGAAAAGAAAATTTGAATAAATAGATGGGTTAATACATGAATTGACATTGGATGTAGAAACATACATGCGTATATTCATGTACGTTATTTTGTTAAATGAAGAACTCTAAAGATTATGACATAGTAAAAATAATGATTTAAAAAAGCTTCCATATTGCTGTAAGGGAAAGTGACAAGATGTGTCCATGAAGTCACCAAGAATCAAGTTTAACCTTTGAGACCGGAGTTCTTTTTACTGGGAATCGTACCAGATGTATACAGTAAGGACTTGAAATATCTGATTGTAAATGTATTAACTGCGGCTAGGATTGTATTTGCTAAAAATCGGAAAAATGAGAAAATTCCATTGCAGGAAGAAATTATTAAGAAAATATTGGAATGTGCTGAGATGAGTAGATTGACATTTGAAATTAGAGAGCAAGAAGATAAACAATTTTATAAAATTTGGGACCTTTTCTATCAATGGTTGGACGATAAAATACAATAATAGAATATTTAGAATGTTAGATAATAAGGAATATCTTTGTTTTTTCTTTTTCTTTTGCTATTTGACATCACATCTATAAAGTGTTTTTTTAGGATAGAATTGGTATAATTATATGATTTGTTATGGAATAAATTACCTAAATTATGGTTATCTCATAAAGTATGAATGAATAAAAGTATAGTCAAATGATTTTTTTTAATAATGATATGAGGATATATAAGTTTGGATTGATAATGAGAGTTATTATGTAACATAACTATAGAGACTACAAAATGAATGCACAAAACTGATGAACCAACCGACACACTGTTTGTATATAAATACGGAAGAGAGCTGATGCTTTTATGTTTTGTTTGTTTTGTTTGTTTGTAAAAAAACCCAATAAAATTGTTTTCAAAAAAAAATATTTTTTTTTTTAAAGAATCAAGTTTAACCTTGTGCCTTTAAGTCTACAGACCCTTTCCCTGAGCTCCATATTTCACAGACTGTATTTGTGGGAGGGAAATTCCTGGAAATGACATCTCTTTGCATCTATGATCTGATCAGACCACTTGAGCAAATGGTTAAAGACTGGGTGAGAAAGGATCCTCAAAGACACTCATCTCTCCATGCCCGTTTCTCAACTATTGCAAGCCTCCTTTCTATCAAAATGTAATTTAGATGGAAGTAAAGTAGATTTCTGTCTTCGTGTATTAATAAATCTAGCTTTTGCTCCAAATACAGTGCATTGAAAGTCCATCTGCATTCATTGTACAGTAGCTGAGCCAAGCCAACCATTTTATTATGAACATTTTTTAACATAATGTTTTCTCATTTATTCAGCATTCTTCAGCACAAGGGCTTATGGTGAAAAATAGGCAAGTGGGTGCCTATTGAGAGTATTAGTCAAGAGGATTGAATGTCAAAAGTAATACAGGTGTTTATGCCTCAAAAAGATTAGTACATCTTATGAAAGAAATGATTTGCTGTTAGAGAAAGTCACTATTTGGGGAGGGAGATGAAGGAGAAAAAGAAAGGAAATGGTCTATGATCTATTTTTTTTTCCCTGTAGGAAGCAGGCTGAAAAGGTAAGCCTAAGAAAAAAGCATCAGATTATTTTTTTTATTTTTTGGGGGGTGGGGGCATTGGTAAGGAGGTGTAAAGCATACATAAAACAGAAGGAACAAGGCAGAAGTCCATCACGTGTCCATCACTCTACTACTGACTTCCATACAATCAGTAGAATAATAATGGTAAAAGTGGATATTTCTGGAGATTTTTCTACAGTAACAGATGCAATGTAGGCCACTGGGTTTATTTGTTCACATAATCCTATCCCAACTTCCTTACCTTAGTCAGAGGCAAGCAGACAGGCTATAGGCAAGTATTAACATACGATAAAGCATCTTAGAGCCCAGGTGATGATCATCATGTTATCCATTCAGTCACATTTGGCAATTCTATGGCTCAGGTCTCTCCACATCTTCTGATCTTGCACTGTTTCTTTGCATTTTTCTATGGCTGCTTTCAGCTTTAATGGTGTCCAGCCACCAACCTTTTGTATGGCCTGCTTTCCTTTTACCACTAACTCTTCCAAACACAATCACTTTCTCCTTAAAGCCAAGAAAAATCAGGCAAATAATATATCATTCAGGTGAACTTTTGCTAGGTTGGGTGATTTCAGAATGAGATCAAGATCCCAGGTTGAGCTTCCAGCTCAGCATTCTGTATGAAGGACCCTACAGTACTTTGATACTCCTTGCTACACCGATCCATCTAGTTCAATACAAAACTGCTTATCCAAAATCAAATAATATATTCATCTAGTTCTCATCTGTTTCCTTCAGTCTTCTCTCTTCCGATGCCCAATAAATTTGGAGGCTGCCAGGTTGGAGAACCCTGGTTTATTCTCACATCTTCAGGACTTGAGGGAGACAGAGGAGGTTTCCCCATATTTTGTACATGGACATGTTATTGGAAATCTCACAAAATGAATGAGAAGCTACCTGGGTGCAAAGCAGCACCAAGGCGATGATTTCCCTAAGCCTTGTGATCAATGGCTCAATCCTGAATCCAGCCATTCTGGAATGAGAATTCTATATGTGTATAAATATGTGTTCTACCACAATTTAAATAAAAAGGCACCTCAGCATGAATGTGGCTCGATAGTTGTCAGATTTCATTTGGCCATGTGCTCGCGTGTCTTTCAAAAGAAAAGCTGTATGGCTCTTTTAGATTAGGTATAGGGAAAGCTGGTCACATTTGTTTTTGCTGATTCTCATTGTACCAACTCAGTTTGGTTTGGCTCCATTCACTCAGCAGGAAAAAAATATCTGCATGCTATTGTGTGTGTGTGTGTGTGTGTGTGTGTGAATATGCATGTTTCTCTTCACACATGCTTACGCACACTTCTGCTGTTTCGCATACTGCTTGTTAGCACATTTTTTCTTAACCCCAAATTGTTCTCTATTTACTTTTTTAGCACATGTTCCCTTCATCTGCGCATTTTGGATCATCTGTCCGAACTTGGGACCACATCACAACCTCTTGACATTTTCCATGTTTGTATACCTTCCAATTCGCCATTGGACCAAGGCGGGGGTGGGGTGGGGGGAGGAATAATAAATTGTTAACAAAATTCAGCTTGAATTTTCACCCATGCCTTTTTTAGGATAACTTACAATCCAGTCTCAAAAGAGTATGGAACTGTTACTCGAACTTGTAAACATTAAGTATCTGAGAAAGGAAAACGTGTGTTGAATGGAGGTAAAGCTGGAAATAGCACACTGGAAATCTCTTATAGTGCCCTGTAGTCTCAGCAAAGCATACACACTTTTGAAATGGTGAGTTGTAAGGACAGCATTTAGTAAGCCAAATTGGAATGGCTGAGTAGGAAAGTAGTTTTTTTAATCTAGAAGACTTTGCTAGCACCCAGGAATACTGGTTTCAACGCATCAGCTTCAGGTACTTTCATTTCTTTCCATTCCTTGCCAAATCTCATTCTTTCTTTTAGTGCTCCTTTCCTTTCCCTTCTTAGCGTCTCTTCGTCAGATTGTGTTTTCTCGCTGTATATTTGTTTGTATCTTTGCTGCTAGAGGCATGCAGTGGGAGGGGGAGGGATTAGGACTGAAGCATTTTGGCATATTAAACTTGCCATTTGTTATTAATATAATTTGCAGAACGGTTACTAGAAGTCTAAAGCCATTCACGAGAGTGTTTTTTTTTTTTTAATTCCACTAGAAACCACAAGATAATAAGAGGAGGCTCCAAGAGAGGTGTGGATTGCCCACAAGAGGTCTGAACGGCAACATGTATTTTTACTGGAAGTCTGCTTACTAGCCAAAATCTTTGGAAAGTCATGACACTAATTTGGCAAGGCACTATCTCCGTCTGCTTCACTGAAAACATCTTAGACAGCCTAATAAATAAAATGCACTTCGTTTTCAGGGTTTTCAACTAGTCTTTCTCTTGGCCTGCAGACTGTCAGCAGGCAGAGATTAGAGAATTGACTGGAGCTTAGCAAATTTGGTTCGAGAGAAATCAGAGAGGTAGCAAAGGATAGGAGTGTATCTCCTTCCAGCCACCCCAGTGTTGAAATATTGCCAGCAAATGCATTAAACACAAACCAAACAAAACCTCATCACCCCACTGTACACAAAGTTTTCGAGTTTCTGCTCTGGGAAGTCTGCTGTAAAATATCAAGAATTATTTCAAAGGACCAAGCTTACAGCTTAAAAAAAAATACCCCAAATTTGATGCAGGAACTATTTCTCGTAAAACAGGCTTTTTTAATAGCTAGATTTGCAATGGAGGAGTGCCAAATTCTCTTGGCACTATTGAAACATAGGTTAGTACAGGATTTCTTGATGTTTCAAGTGGTTACTCAGATCAGAAGCTTTCCCTGAATTTATTCTTCTTCTGGTACCACTTTTTCTCTTGGTGGAATAGTTTTAATTCCCACAAGTGCAGACATTCAGGAGCTCTGACACTGGTAAAATATTCTCTTGTTTGCTTTCTGTTGCAGGCAATGTTGTTCTCTTTTTTTCACCTTGCCTCACTCGGCATTCACTTTGTCATTTAATCATGAAACTAATGGAACAAGTTGCATTTTCTGAAGGTCTATGAGAATCTACAACCTTATGGTCTACAAGAGATGATTATAACAGGAGGCACAAGGGTATAAAGAGGTGTGTGAGGAATGAGGAAAAGAAGTGTGATGAGGTAAGCTGGTGAGAGGAAGAATCCATGTTTCAAAGAATGGCTCTGTAGGATATAAAGCCTCATTTTTTATAGACCTGAACCTACTAGCCACCTTGTGTCTCAGTATATTAGACTTCATGATAACTACCTCCCATGTGGTCTCCAGCCTCTGTGTTGTAGCTTCAGTTGTGAGTTCTGGAGAAGGGGGAAGTGGAGAAAGAAAGATCTCTTGTCTACTTTCCTGTCAGTGATTGAGAGGCTAGCCAATGGAAGAGGAAACCATTTTGGCAGATGAGATTGAAGGGAATGGCTTTGGGAAAGGGAAATTCTTCTCCAACCTGGAGGTTGGTTCTAAAGGGACAACCTTTCAGAGATGTTAAAAATTAGCTCTTCATTGCAACCAAGCATGTACATCCTTCCCACTCCCCTTCCCAAGTTCATATTGAAGACTGCGTTGTAAACTCTTTGTCAGAAAATTGACAGTTTCCATGAGAAAGCTAATTTCTTCTATAGATACAAAGAATATGGTAAACCCATCTCCATCAAAAGAGTATCTATTTTTTTAAAAAAGTATCTCTGTAACCTGAAACATAAAATCTGTTTCTCACTTGCAAAAGGTTTAGAAATAATCTTAACACTGCTTTGCTATCTGATCAAATTGGGATTGTCAGGAGATAGAAAACAGCTGGAGACAAAGCTGTAAGGATGAAAACACAGAAAACTACTATTCCTATCTGTGTGATTATTTGGCTCAGTTTGAAACACATTTATTGGTTGTATTAGCTTAGCTCCTAGAAGAAACAGGAGTGCATGCGTAAAAGTGATACTTTGACACTGCAAAAAATAGGGATGGATCATACAATTGTGAATATAAGATACCCTGTGATAATATTCTTACATGGATAATATTCTTACATGGATAATATTCTCCATTTCCGAAAGGCGAGCCATTCCTGAAAAAAAACCATTTCTGAGTTTAGTCATTTGCTATGGATCTAAGTACACTAAAAAGGGAAGGTTCCCCTCATACATATGTGCTAGTTGTTTCTGGCTCTAGAGGGCAGTGGTCATCTCCGTCACAAAACCAAAGAGCCAGAGCTGTCCCAAGATGTCTCCGTGGTCATGTGGCCAGCATGACTAAATGCCAAAGGTGATTGGAACACTGTTACCTTCCCACCAAAGTGGTTCCTATTTTTCTACTTGCATTTTTACATGCGTTCGAACTCCTAGGTTGGCAGAAGTTGGGACAAGTTACAGGAGCTCACTCTGTTACACAGTGCTAGGGATTCGAACCACCAAACTGCCAACCTTTCTGATAACAAGCTCAGCATCTTAGCCATGAGCCACCATGTCCCCTTTAAGTACACTACAGAGTGATCAATTAAATCTTTTTAAATGGAGTGTTATACAAACAACCAAAAGCAGAACTCAACCTTTTTTTAAAAAAAATCACATTTGTTCCTCTCCCCACACCTAATTCTTGATTAATGGAACTAAAAGGATAGATTTACAATCAGAAAGGGAAAGTTCTGTTTTAGGAAGTTAGAAGAAGGGGAAGATTCCATCACTATAACTAGCTATGCTTTGCAGATAAGGATTGTGCCAACTTAAACCTTTTTCTGCTGATTCCATGAAAATACTCAGACTCTTTCAGATTCTTCCAAGCTGAACCACATCTCACTTCTAACCTCAAACTCACAAACACTGTTGATGTCAACAGTTGATTAGAACATATCTGGAGTGATTTTCTGCAGCAGGAACTATGGTCTATGGACCAGAACCTTAGGAAGTCAAGATGAGAAGCTAGCTCAGCACTGGACTTACCATAAGCAAGAATCTTCATATAAACTTCTGCCCACACCTGAAGAACAGAAGAAAGTTGGAAAATAAAACATTTTTTTTCAAACTGGGAAGCAAGGTAGACAAATAATGCAAAGTAAAGCAGCATCTCAATATTTTCAGCCTCCGCTGGCAATTTGGGAGTTTTTCTGCCTTCCAAAGGCCAGAGAGACATCAGTGTCACATAAATATATATATAAATATAAACAGAAATCAGTAGGGGGAAGAGTTATATTGCTCCGTCCCGGTGCTGAGACATTAGCAGGTATTTATTATTATTTAATTTTTATTAATTTTTATTATTTTATATGCAATGATATCCTCAGGCCCCAACAGTTTTGGGGGGATGGTAAGGAAACATTCTGAAACAGTTGTTGTTGTTGTTGTTGTTGTTGTTGTTGTTGTTCGAGGGGGTTACTATCAAATAATTTGGTAATATGCAAATCTTCAATGACAATAATTTTATGAAGACACCCATTCCTTCTTCGCAAAGCTCCAGGTATACCTCCATGCATTTGTTATTAATATAATACTTTGGTTCTGCATTAGTTTTTCACAAATATTAATACTGCCTCAGCTAATAAACCTGTTATTCAGGAAATATCCATAATCACTGAGAACGTTTTTATCCAAGTCTGATCAATCATTCACAGACAGTAATCCAGCCAAGCTCAGAACCATATTACGTCTTCTGGGTAGTTCCTTAAGTACCACAAACATAGCTTCCGGAAACAACAGACTGCTTGGCTGTGCCCACACCTGCTCATGTGACTTGATGCTCCTCCAGCTGGTTCTGTCTGCACTAAATTATAGGTCATAATAGCTTTGGTTTCACATCACTGCAAGACCAAGCCAAGATTTCATGCAGTTGGACAGAACCCAAAAGCCTGGCAGTGCTTTTCTGCAGCTATCGTGCAAGCAAGGAAAAATCTTTCAGTTGTTTTGCGCAGATCAACCCATGAAGTCCAAGTGAACTCCGACCAGATGCAACTTCCCCTGCAAAGCATGTGGAAAGGCCAACTCTGACCTTCAAAGGTGGCATCAGGTTCTCTCTAGTGTACTTGATTATCATGTTTGACTAAGAGTTATTGGTGGATGGATAGATGGATAGATGGATAGATGGATGGATGGATGGATGGATGGATGGATAGACAGACAGACAGACAGACAGACAGACAGACAGACAGACAGACAGACAATTTTAAGACACAACCCTAGATATTAGCAAATGATTAATAAGGCTAAAGATGCTCACAGAGCTACTGAAAAGGACCCCAAAATAGTTAAGTTAACGGACATTTCAGATGACTGCATGACACCATGCTACTTCCTTCCCTATTTAAGTGGGAATGGACTTTTTTCTGGATCACATACAAATAGGTAATGAAATCAGGGTTGCTTTTGCTTTTAGTTTGTAAAGCACAGGAGGAGGTCTCAAGAGACATGACTTATGCAGAGGGCGTTTTATTGAAGAATTCCCTGATTATGAAAAGCCACCAAACCATCTCATGTCTTCAGCCCGTCAAGCTGCAGTACTTATGATATTGTGGACATAAAATCTTTATTCTTTCTCTGGGCAGAAAATTAATCTTTGATGGTTTAATTCCATATTTTTATTATCACTGTGATAGATTTTTAAAGGGATGATTTCCTCTTAGTATATTTTATTAAGTATTCAACTGAGGGATAGAACAGAATGAAGGAAAATGGGCTGAATGTAATTAGAAAATGTACAACTGGATAAGGGAGAGAGAGAGGTGAAAAGAGGGAGATAGAGATCCAAATCATCTGTATGTGAGGGAACAAGTGAGAGGGAACAAGTCTAGGCAAGAAAAGCATATTAAGCTTCTTTTTCTGCTTAAACTGAAAAACAAAATGGCAGCTTATTCTACCTCTGCTCCATTACTGAAGCCAAAAGGATCATCACTGGATTTTAGTTCATCAGTGACAAGAGAGCTGAAGTCTCTATTTGTTACTCCAATATTAGCATGCCATCTTTTCTGTACGACTCAGGGTAGCTTACAAACAGCTTACAATTAGGCATGAAAGCACAAGGTTACCTCGAGACAGGCCGCATGGCCCCCACACTGCCATCTTTCGACCCCTTCCCACCTTTTCCTGCCCCACCCCATGCAATGTCTGAGATAACTACCTGACGCTGCCGAATGGTTGGACTGACTTAAGAGAGAGAGAAAGACAGAAAAAATGAATCATAACAGTGTTCATCAATCTGTATTTTCTGGGTGCTTTCCTGATCCAAGTGCATCAGGAAACCATGTTTTATTTATTTATTTTTTCTTTTTAAAAGTGAATCATCTGTGGGTAGAAAAAAAATTATGGGTTTAAATTATAAGGATGGTGGGAAAGTCTGTGAATTCAAAATAACTTCACATACTTAATTAGCAGTTTGGGACATATTGAAAAACCTTGAAACCCACCAAGTGCACTCATCCCAACTATTGAACCTGGCCCCACTTAATATATTTAAGACCAGATGGGATGTTGTTGACTGAGGGGACTTTCAGAGGCGAGGCAATGACGAGGTCTTTATTCCCATCCTTTCCCAGTCCAAACCCTTGGTTACTATCAGAAAATAGCAGCCATGGAGGGAAGGCAGCAGCATGAGTCACAGTCACCATTCCTTTTCCCACTATACAGCACTGAGTGGAAGACAACTTTGGAGGGCCTGTAGACAGCAGGACTTGGGCCTGGCCTGGGAATGCAGAAGAAATGATACCTTCTTTGAGGCAAGCTCTTTCATAGTTTATCTCTACTTGGCGAGTTTCTCAACATCCAGTGTTTCTAATCAGCCTCCTCCTTCCCCCTGCTGCACACACACCTCCCATATAAACCTCCTAAGTTGGATCTGGAATTTGTCACTTCTTGTTTTTCCTCTCTGAAGGAACTGTGAGTGTATGTGAAAGGCCCATCTTGCTTTGCGTTTTGGGAAATTAAAACCGATTCCCTCCATGTTTCACACAAATGAATGTGAAAAAACTAAGGAGGGTTTGGAAGAAAAGAAACCGAACCGTAGAAGATAAGATTGATTTTGGCTCACAGGAGATAGTATCAAAGGCTCCAACACAACAAGGAGACGAAGCATCGAAAAATAATGAAAAAAGGTGGTTAAAATTATATGGAAGTGTACAGTGCATTTTTGTGTCTTATTTTTCCATGTTTTGCAGCCTCAGCAAATGTTTCCCTGTTCTTTGCTCTTATTAACATGGGTAAGAGGCAGCTTCAGCAAGGAACATTTTACAAAATACATCTGTACGCTTTCTAGAAGTATTGATTTGCTATTAAACTTCACTTTTAAAAAGGGCTGTAATCAAACCAAGTATTATAATGCCAGGAGCCCTATTCCTCTCAGCACTGCAGAGTTGGCTGAAGGCCACAACTTTTGCATGTTGGGTATTGGGAAACATTTATGACTAGTCAAAACTCCCGAGGCATAATGGTTGCAAGTTGGTTAATACTGGGGCTGAAATTAATTATTTGAATTTTATGTACAAAATGTTAACATGCCCTCTTTCAAAATAAACTATTGCTCATTTTGAGCGGCTTACCAACATGTTTTATTGAACGTCTCTGTCTTTGTCAGGGATAGGAGTTCAGAAAAAAAAATTAATGTAAAATAACCATCTAAAAAGTATAAATTAAAATCGGCAGCCAAAGTAAATCAGAAATTGAATTAATTAAATAAAAGGTCTTGGTGCTGCATAACATTTGTTAATGTGGAATTCTGAAGCCTTCTTTCCACAACTGATGCTCTAGACAGTAAAGCAAAACAAATGCCTTCCTTTTATGAGTCTTTCCACCACAGCTACAACTATAAATGTTCCATCTGTACTTGTTTTGTCTGGATCAATGGTTGCTGGGCTTTGTCTCTGCTGAACAATACAGAGATCATACCCAAAGGTAAAGAAACTCATCATCATAAAATGATAATGCAAAGAAAGCTTATGAAGTCTTTAAAGTATGAATTAAGTCTTGTCTGAGTCAGCTTTTTACTCCTGGTGATTTCATCGATACATCTGTGTAGGTTTCTTGGCAATTCTATGGAAGTAATTTGCCATTGTCCACCTTTTGCAATGTTCTGCAACTTTTCAGTCTAATTTATAACCTTGGGATTTCCTCATACTTTCCCAGTATTAATTGGATTTAATCCTGTTTAGGGAGAATCATCTTGGTATAGGCATTGGGTTGGAAACCAACTGTGGGTTCTCCTTAGGCATGAAGTTAGTGACATTGGACCAGTACCTCTCTTTGAGCCCTAGAAAGATGGCAGTGGCAAAGTACATATGAAAATGTTGCCAAGAAAACTCTCAGAACTTGCCCAGACAGTTGCCAGAAGTCAAGACTGACTTAAAGTCATGTGTATGTCTACGTGTGTGTATATGTGTATGTGTATATGTATATATGTCTGCTTAGATTTTTGAGATAAATCAATGAGTGAACAATTGCAGGCTATGTATACTATATATCAGGTGTCTCCAACCTTGGCAACTTTAAGACCTGTGGACTTCAGCTCCCAGAATTCCCCAGCCAGCTAATAATAACCCAGGACTTCTGGTTGGGCACTGTGTCAGTGAGTTGCTGAGGAGCGGATGGCCACTCTGAAAGACTCTGATTTTTGCTAGTTGGTGGCTTTTGGGAGCGTGTCAGACCCCGGAGAGGTAGGCAAAAGAAAGGGGAAGACACGGAGGTCTTGGGGAGGTGCCGTGATCCCAGAGACTGGAAGAAGAACCCCCTGAAAACCAACAGCAGAAGAGGGAGATCATGACAATCATGATGATCGGAACCAGAGATGCAGCAGCCCAGCCAATTAAAAGAAGCAAAAAGAGGGAAACAGAAGGCTGAGCACTGGAAAGGTGTATTTAAAGAAGATTTTCAGAATATTGGTGTATTTGTAAAGGAAACTCCAAATGGAGTGGTGTGGTGAAGGGGTGGAGCTATTGATAGGAGCGCTGACTGAAACAATGGAAGAGATTTATGCTGACTAATGGAATCATGAAACCTGAGGAGACGAAGGGCGAGATAATAACATTTGCTTTGCGAGTGGAGGAATGAACTATAGAACCTTATTGTCTGTTTACTTGAGAAGTGGGGAAAGAAAGAAAAAGAAGTGAAAGTGATTAAGTGGTATAGGAAAACGAAAGGACAATTAAGAGTGTAAATCTTGGAAAAGAACTTTTGATGCATTGACAGATTGGAAGAAAGGATTGAGGAAAAGAAACTTTAATTTGATAAATATTAATAGACAACTCTGACAACAAAATAAAAAAGATCTATTTAAGGTTTATAAGTGGAACTGTGACTGTGTGGGAGGACATTTTGAATTAAGAGTTGTTGTAAGACAATTAACAAAAAAAACCTCTGGATCTGATTTAATAGATATTGGTAAGATACAAACCTATTTAAGTGACGTTAGTAGAAAACTAATTTGATAGAGGTAAATATATTAGAAATTTGTATATAGAATATTGCTTAATACTGATTGAATTTTTGGATTAATTGAATAATTGTTGGAAAGTGATTCTATAAGCATATAATTAGATGGTCAAAGAATAATTATATAATATTATTATTTTTATCTTTTCATTCTACTGATAAATTATAACAATCATTTTTTGTTTAAAAATATTATATAAGAAATCTAGGAGGGGGAAAAGAAATTAGACTTACTTACTTTGATTAAATATATAATCTTAAGGAAATAGATAAATTCATATATTCATATATATTAATGAGCTGGGTGCTTTAACTATTTACATTAAATATGTGGTTATATAGGTCTGGCATTTTCTGGTTAAGTATACTGGTATCTAATTGTATTTATAGTGGATTAACTATATATATATATTGGATTAATATTTAACTCTCTAAACCTTAGAATATTTGACCATTTAAGAAATAGAAATAAGATCTCTCTGGGACTATCTATAATAGAAAACTCTTATTTAACAATATATGTATCAATACGTATACTGTATTTAAAGGAGAAGACAATATAACTTTACTAGGGATAGTTGATGGTGGATTGGAGAGAGCTTCTACAAATAGTTAAAATGGCAACAACAACTACAAATGTAAAATCAGGGAAGAAACCTACAACAGTGACATCTTCACCTCTGGGACAGAGATTGATTGAGGCAATGTTACTGGCAGAAAAGACAAGTTCTGCCCAAAGTTTGCAGGCAGTACAGTCAACACTTGCTATGATGCAAGAAATGATGGTAAAAACCCATGAACTGATAGCGAGGAATCATGAAGATATGAAATTAGAAATGAGAATGGAAATAGGAGGGGTGAAGAACAAGATACAAAATTTGGATAGTAAAATTGGAAAGATGCAGAAGACAATGACAAAAAATGAACAAAAATTAAACACAGTAGAGGCAAGTACTGTGGTGGTGGAAAAGAGATTAGAGGAATCAGAACAAAATTGGAAAGTCTTATATTGTGAACTTTGGGATTCCGTGGTGCATATAGAACTAGAAAAAGCATCATTTTATTTGAGATTCCAGAATGTTGTTGAAGATAAAAAGGAAGATCTATGTGAAATAATGGCGAATTTGATAGCAACAGCCCTACAGAAAGACAAACAGGAAATTGAGAATGACATTGATGAGGTCTACAGAGTATATACCCATTACACCCAAGGACACAGACTACCCCAAGAAATCCACATCAGATTCACGAGAAAGACGATATGAGACATGTTTTATGGCAAGACCAGAGACGAGCCACTGATATATAAAGATCATGAAGTGGTAACATTGAAGCAAATACCTAGGAGAGTTAGGGAGAAAAGAAGGGGCTATCAGTTTTTGTCATCTCAATTAAGAATGGTATATCATTCAGATGCCTTACCCCGGAAGGGCTCTTAGTAACATGGCAGGATAAAAAATATAAAATTGATACAATAGAGAAAGCGCATCAATTTTGCGAACAATATTTGGGACCTGAGGAAGAACGTGAAAGTGGAGAAGATTTAAATACAAGAAGTCAGGAAGAACAACTCTCCGAAGAGAAAGAACTTGCACCACAGTCAGAATCTCAGAAACTTAGAGAAGATGAGGACAACAGACCAAGTACAAGAGACCCCAGAACAAGGAAACAAACAAAAAATGCTCTTCACAGACAGTAACACGAACAGAGAAATCACCCTATTTTCAGTTAATATCAATGGTTTAAACTCAACATTAAAAAGAAAACAGTCATTTGAAAAACTTAAAAAACAAAATGCAGACATAACTTGTATACAAGAAGTACACATCATAGATAAACAGGCATTTATCTCCTAAATGGTACCAATTTGGAAAAAATGTATTGGGCTCTTTCAAATAAAAGAAAAAGGGGTATCGTAATATATAAAAAGGATTGGCTGCAACACAAACAAGTAAGTATACAAGGATGATGAAGGGAGAATGTTATTTACAGAAATAATATTAAACCAGAAAAAGATTTTGTCAGTTACAGTACATGCCTCGAATGTAAATCAAAAAGAATTCTATAAGAAACTCCATCACAAGATAGTACAAACTGAATATACAAGTGTATGTATTGTAGGAGATTTAAATGCTGTTTCAGATAAGGATAAAGACTATAAAAGCTCCCAAAAAAATAAAAATAAAAGGAGACTATTCCCATCTTCTTTTAATAACATGGTGAGGGAATTAAATTTGAAGGATGTGTGGGGAGAACTATATCCAACTAAAAAGCAATATACTTTCTTTTCCAATCCCCATCACTCTTGGTCTAGAATAGATCAGATATGGATGGACCCAGACTTAATGGAAAACACTGAAAATATAGAGATCTTGCCAAATGTATGGGCTGATCATAACCCTATTTAAATTAAGTGGAAAAGAAAGAAAATGATTGGAAGATGGGCATTTAATAATAGTAGACTAAAAGATAACAAATATATTGAAATGGTGAGAAAAGAATTGAAAATATTTCTTGAGATAAATAAGAGAGAACATACATCCCTTCAAAACCTCTGGGATACAACAAAAGCTTACATGAGAGGTTTAACTATTGGCTATAGTATTAAAAAGAATAAAGAAAAAGGGCAACAACAAAACGTGTGGAGAGAAACTTAAAGATTTAGAAGTAAGTCGACAAATTGATCCAAATGATCAAAATATTAATAAAGAAATAGATTTGGTAAAACATAAGATAAATTTAAGTATGCGGGAAGACCTGGCCCGAAAAGTTAAATTAGTAAAACAAAATTATTTTGAAAATGCAAATAAGCCAGGGAGATGGTTAGCCCATAAAATAAAAAAAGAACAAGGAAAAACAATGATTGTAGCTCTCCAAGACCAAGAAGGGAAAGTATGTACTCAGGCTAAGGAAAAGAAAGATATTGCCAAGGACTTTTTTACAAATTATACAATCAAGAAGAAATACCAGAAGAACATATTAATCAATATCTGAAGGAAAAAAAATTATCGGAAATTATGGATGAAGAGAAATGCATTTTAAATAATAAAATAACCACAGAAGAAATTAGAAAGGCAATTGGAGCCCAAAAACTAAATAAAACCTCAGACCCAGATGGAATTCCGTCTGAATTCTATAAGAAGTTTCAAGAATTATTGAAGGAGTTAATGACAGACTTATAATGAAGCCTTGGATAGTGCTAATATACCAAAGTCATGGACCGAAGCATATATAACCCTTATTCACAAAAAGCAATCAGACGCACAAAAAATTCAAAATTACAGGCCAATATCACTTTAAAATGTAGATTACAAGATTTTGGCCACAATATTGGCAGAAAGATTAAAGAAAATATTAAGTAGGATTATTCATACTGACCAGAATGGGTTTCTGCCATATAGACAAATGAAGACAAATACAAGAATAATTATGGATGTTTTAGAATTCTACGAAGTACACACAACTAAAACAATGGCACTGATGTTTTTAGACGCTCAGAAGGCTTTTGACAATTTGAATTGGAATTTTCTTATTAAACAATTGACAGGCATAAAATTTGCCGAATTTTTTTTAGGATTCATTAAAACAATATATAATACCCAAACTGCAAAAATATTAATAGATGGGGAAAATACAGATAATATAAGGATAAATAAGGGTGTAAGACAAGGATGCCCCTTGGATCCCCTACTTTATATATTATCAGAAGAGACACTACTGGTACAAATCCGACAAAATCAAGAGATCAGGGGGTTAAAAGTTAAAAAAAGAGGAGTACAAACTTCAAGCATGTGCTGACAATATGGCATTTATAATGGAAGATCCCCTGGAAATGACACCCATTTTGATGAAAGAAATAGAACAATATGAAAGGTGGCAGGATTAAAAATTAATAAAGAAAAAACAAAAGTGATAAAAAAACTGTACAAATGAACAAAAGGAAGAACTAACAAAGAGATTAGGAATACAGGGGGTAAATAAAGTAAAATATTTGGGGACATGGCTGACAGCTAGGTGCTCGTCAATTAAAAAAGATAATTACGAAAAATTAACAATTCAAATATTTAAAGATTTAGATAATTGGGCTAAATTACAAATATCTCTATTAGGTTGTATTGCAATAGTAAAAATGAATATTTTGCCAAAATTGTTGTTCTTATTTCAGATGGTACCAGTCAAGTTGGAAAAAAGCTTTTTTGAAGAACTAAATAAACATATATCCAAATTTATATGGCAGAGGAAAAAACCCAGAATAAACTATAAATTATTACAGGACAATAGAAAGAAAGGAGGCTTTGGTCTTCCAGATTTTGAAATATACTACTATGCTGCGATAGCAACCTGGCTCAAAGACTGGGTTAATTTGATAAATAAAAGGATCTTAACATTAGAGGGCTTTGATCTCCAACTTGGATGGCATGCATTTATGTGGGATGGAAAGAGTAAACACCACTTGTACTTTCAAAGGCATTATATAAGGAGTATATTATTAACTATTTGGGAAAAGATTAAAAAATACATTACTGTAAGGTCCCATTGTGATTATCTACAATGGAGGCAGTTACACATCCAAACATTTTAGATTTTGATAATATTGTAAGATATAAAGATCTATTACATCAAACCAGAGAGTTAAATGGTAGGAATCAAATACAAATTCAAGGAAAAGAGATAGCATAGTGGCCCTATGCGCAGATACAAACACATTACAAAAAAGATAAAGAACAATTTGGTTTTATCATGACCTACCAAGTATTAAATAAAATTTGGCATGGAGAGGAAAGGAAATTGATCTGTAAAATATATAAATATCTATTGGATTATAAATTAAAAGAAGAAACCATCAAGTAGTGTATGATAATTTGGGCAAAAAATGTGGGCCACAGTATTGAATTAGACAAGTGGGAACATATTTGGGAAATAAATTACAAACTAACTATACCAGCCTCGTACAAAGAGAATCTCTATAAAATGGTGTATCATTGGCACTTGCCACCCGCGAGACTGGCTAAGATGTTCTCGAAACCTCCCCCCAAACTGTTGGAAGTGAAACTGCACCCAGGGAACATACTTTCATATGTGGTGGACCTGTCCATATGCTCAGAAGTTTTGGAAAAATATCAAAAATTAGATTCTAAATATAACTAAACAAGAAATAAAACTTGAACCCGAAACCTTTTTGCCTGATATGATAGACTCAAAAATAGAAAAAAAATCAATATTTAATCTTGCACATTATAACGGCAGCCATAATAAGTTATGCTCAAAATTGGAAACTGTCTATTGTCCCTTCAGAGGAGATGGTCATTTAAAAAATTCACGAGTGTGCAGAGATGGACAGCCTAACCAAATTACTAAAAAACAACAAAGATAATGAATACTACAAAGTTTGGAACTGTTGGTACAAATGGTTATGAATAAGTTATGGATGTGCGTTTAATCATACAGTATTCTTTAAAATTAAAACATTAAAAGAACGAGGAAGGTATTGTAACAAGGTAGATCACATCAATGTTATGGGGTAAAAGAAAAAAAGAAAAATGTAACCAATGCTTAGTACCTGCTGTAAAATGTATATATGTAACATATGTTTATATGTTTGTTTGTTTCTTCTTAAATGTTTTAAATATATGAAACTTAAATAAACTTTATTTAAGAAAAAGGTTAAATAATAATAATAACCCAGAGCAACTAGGTACATTTATGCTCTTTAGTAAAGTATTTTCTAGTAAAGTATTTACAAAAGTATTTACTAGTAAAGTATTTACTAAAGATGGGGAAATGAATGAAGACATTCTAAAATACGCAAGTGCTAGTAGAAAGGTAGCGAATAAGTGCTGTGAGGAATGAAGATTTGTCTGAAGAAGCAAAAGCAAATGTTGTAAATCACTTAATTATATGGAAGAGAAAGTTGGCTATGGGAGGACAAATATTGAATGGAGAATTAATTAATAATGAATAATAGGTCAATGAAGTTGGATTCCCCCCTGCCAAATGTGAATGATCAGTGCAAATGAGATACATTGAGGTGATTTGCTCATATAGAAAGGATAATTGCAAATCAATATGTGAAGGAAGAGAAAATGGGCTAAGAAGAAAGAGATAACTAAGAAAATCACAGCTGAGTGAAGTTGATCAGGTTCTGGGGGGAAAAACAGGCAAATTTAAAGAACAAAAGTCAATGCATGTGATAGTATTTGAACATGGTAAAAGTGGGCTGGTTTGCAGGGATAGGAAGATATCACAAAATTTACTGAATGGTTGATGCAAAATAAATTTAGTTGGATTTTCTTTTCTTCTGCCTCTAGTTTAATTTTATTAAATTTTATTTTGTTCATACTTCTTCCTCTTTCTTAGCCTTTATATTGAATAATTTCCCCTGATGCAGTCATATAGTTTCCCCGATGCATTTTATTTCATAGATTTAAATAATGATTGACTCCAACAAACTCTGTATGGAAGTTGTATCTTTCATATATGAAAATTGTATTGAGGCATAGGAGGTGGCATACACTTAATATCAAAACTCACATTATACACTCAGTAATGACTTTAATCTTCCTTAAAAATAGGGACAGAAAACTCTCCATCAAAGCTGGAATCCTCCTGGAAATAACCAGCCTGACTGCAGCTTTCAAAAACTCTGTTGTGGTGGAAAGGAAAAAACAACAACCCAAATCACACCCACCAAGGAAAGATTGTGTTCATTCATCCCATCCCATCCAACAATTGTTTGGCTTTCCACCAGCATCTACAACCTTACAGATTTATCTTGATTACAATAATCTTCACTTCTTAAAACATTTATTTCTCCATTTTTACTGGCATCAGGAAAGCCACATTCAGTTCTTTTTCACTTGGCTGATATACCAGTAGTTGGGCAATAGATAAAAATGGGTAGAATTTGCCAGAACTCTATGGACTGGCTTGAAAGTGGTTGAGAGCTACATATGGTTAATGAATCAGTGGATGCCAATATGTGTCATGAAAAAAGAGCACAGTCCGAAGTGTGTGAGCCAGAATGGAGCATTATCCTAATAATTTGACTGCTCTCCTTTAAGAAAGCAATCCTTTCCCTCAGTTTCCATTTTGTACAGAATTTCTCAGGAGATAGAACAGAATTGTTTGCAAAGTCCTCCATCATTTATCCATCTAAATACTGGTTTTTTTTTCTCCCATACTCCTGAAAAAATGTTTATCAGTTTTTGAACACCTACCAGTATAAAACCAAATCTTTTTATGATTTCAGAGGAAAAAAAGAGTCAGATTTGCTTTTAAATAAGTGGAAACTGGCTTGGTTGAATATTGAATATAAATCTAAAGACACTTTCACTGTATAATGGTATAGAAGCTATAAGAAGATCCTTATTAAGCCAGGTATCATCTAATCCTGATGAGAGCATATGGTCTGAACAATGATGCATCTAGGGTTGGGCCTTTGTAATGGGTTAATCTGGATTTACCAACTACATTTTTGCTCAGTTGTGCTTTAAACTACCAGGTATATAGGGACAGCTGTAAATGTGGGATGACAATAAGGTGAGGTAAAAAGCAAGCAAATTCTGGAGTTTGCAACCGAAATAATATACAAAATGATTAAAGAGGATGTGTCCTTGGTAAAAGAAGAGTGTAAAGGCCTGATAATACCCAGTCACCCACTCATAGTTCTCCTGAACTTTCCTACCCCCTTCTCTAACAGTCTTTTTGTACAAAAACACTTTTTTTCTCCATTCCACGCCTCTCCTTCTTTTCATAGTTCATATTCCCAGGACCTTAGAAAAAGCTATTATACAGCTCTCCCTCCCACTAATGATACATGTCTTCATGAGGACCACACATTACTAAATCCCCAGATGAAACACAGATCTCATTCTCATGAACAATTATTCCCCACCTCACCCTAATATACTCCTGGTTCAATTATGTGGGCAAGAACACCTTTGCTGGACCTCTCAGAGTAGGGGAGACAACAAAACCCTAAGAGTTGTTAACTGCAAAGCAGAATTATTGTTGTTAGACCACTAATCTTCACTTGCATAGTTCTATAGTTATATCTGTTGTTGTTGGCTTCAATGATATGAGGGATATTCAGTCATGGCTGGGCCTTGCTTTATCTGACTACTGATATGCCATTTCTTCACTTGTCCTATCCAGGGCTTTCTCCACAATACATCACTAAAACTAGGGCTGTTCAGTACTTTGGACTGGAAGGCAATGTAGCATCTTTCTGCACCTACAACCTTTCTCATATACTTAATTGCACAAGAGGATTTTCCATACTGTCACTAATCATTTCTAATAATGATACTATTGCCAATAATTCATAACAATTAATAAAATAAAATGCTATATATAGATTGAGGAACAAAGGCCAAAATAGCCTCTGAATCTAATTCTGGGAACATTCAGGATATTGGACTGATCTGATGGATATCCAATTGACACATTAAAAAATTAAATGGGAAAAGGATTGGATCCAAGGAAAGGTTCTCTTACCCTAACCAAGTGTCAATGACATTATGTGTCAGATCCTAAGATCCTAGAATTGTAAGTATGATATTTCTTGAAATCATTTCTCTCTCTCTTACACACACTCACACACATACACACTCACTCACACATCACACATCACACAACTGATCAGGCCAGAGAATTGTCAGAGTCATCACATTATGATTTAATTCCTAAGATACTAGGAATTAAGGGAAACAGAGTTCCTTTTGTTCTGCATATTTAAATATTTTAGTCTTACAATAACTGAACTGAGAGATAGTCATCTAATCTGCTAGTCAAACGATAAAGTTTCCTTCAAGCCAAGATCAATGATGATGACTTCATGGGCAAGACCATGCAGGTTTTCTTCAAAAACATACAGAGGTATGTCATCTTCTGGAAAATGTTTTGACATCTCCTTGATATTTATTTCACAGCCCTGGCATTCCCTGGAGATCTCCTATCTAAGTACTAATCAAGCCCAACCTTCCTTAGCTTCTCAGAAGAGATGGTATCAGTCAGATGTCGATGCCCACTGAGGATCCTTATATGCTTTGGTTTCTTTGTCATGGACACTGGCTTGTAAATCCCAACCACAACCACAAATCCATATAACACACTGGTTTTATAAATGCATAGATCCACTCTGAGTTAGTTCAGAATATGTTATTTTCCCTGTGATAAAGAAGGATAAATAAAAACTGATAAATAAGGCTCAGTGGAGGGAATGTCCCTGGGCATCCATTCGACATTTTCCAAGAGTCTATAGTTCATGGGGAAAAGCATTCTTATCAAGGATAGATTACTTTAAAACATTCTTAAATTAGCACAGAACAAGCTGAACAGGCAAAGAGTTTCATGGTTAAAGCTTTTTTTTTTTTTTTCCTCATTCCTGAAAATAGCACTTCTCATTTTCTGGGAAATACAACGTGATCACCTTTAATCAGAAGCAACAACAAAATAAGAAATGGGAGAATTCTACTTGGATGAAGGAGAGTTTTATTTTGGTTTTAGATAATATCCTATAGAAATCTATGGATTTTGTAAACAAGTCAGAAATTGAGATTTTTTTAAAAAAAAATTAAATGTGGGTAAAGATGAATCTGGTCCGTCCATCCTTATATAACCTGCTGTCTAAGCCATCCCATTCATATTAATTAAATAAGGACATTCCAGCACTGAATAAGAAGATTGTCTAGATTTAAGGTTGGGATCTGTACCCTTGCTGTGGACCCCCTCTTCAAGGGCTCCTCAACTTCCATGATTTCTCCTCCTTATTATTGGAACCTGGTTGCTTGGCACCATCTTGGTAGGCAGGCAAAAGCATTTTCTCCTTATTCGTACAGCAACTCTCCTGACTGCTACCTCATCTGTGGCACCAGTAAAGCAGAAGAGGCAAAGCAATTAGCAAGAGCAATGGGGTAGGTGCACATTAAGTGGAGAAACCTGAAAGAGTTTTCCTTGCTTCATGGAGCCCCGAAACTTGCAGCTGTCACGACTTCTCTGAAAAATTGAACCTTGTTCACACAGCAGTAAGGCACAGAGCCTCGTAAATGAGTCCTCCACATAGACGAAGGCAGACCGTATGATTAAACAGGCATGTGAGCATCGGTGTCTGCGTGATGATTCTGCAATTTGCATCAGTTGCGCTGCGACATCCTGATCTGAATGAGGTACATTATGTCATTTGCATAATGACTTAGGATGTGCAAGGGTTCCCCTTTCTCCTTTGCCACAGACATGCATGCATAAGATGTAGAAGTAATGATAAATAATGGAACGGATCATTTCACTGCTGTAAAATAATATACCATTAGGGGAAAAAAAAATACTCTTTTGGTTCCTAGAAATTATTTAGTTGGAACACAACTTCTGTTCTCTCCCATATGTCCCAATTAATTCTGATAAAAGATAGGCCTATCAGTAATGGTGTTACAGGACCTAATAATTTAGTCAAGGGGAATCCTTTCCAACCTGTGATACCATTTATCTTAGGCTGTGCAAAGTGCGGGCTTTCACTTCAGCACTATAAGCAAAAAAATGGGATAAATATACACAGATTTTCTATATTGCCCTGTTGAGAGGAGTATATCCATCTCAGAAGATCTCCCCCGTCTCTCTTAAATTGGTATGCTTTCCATAATCATAAAAAGAGAAAAGGAGCTATGTTAGATTGGGCCAAAGGTTATCTAACTAGTCAGACATTAGGCTCTTAGCATTCAGGGTGATGCCAGTGGGGAGGGAGCCATTAGTAGAACAGTATAGTATCTTCTCTGGCCCACATTCCTCAGCAGTTGGTATTCGGAAGCATATTGCCTCTGTCCCCAACCAAGGTAATAAATGTCATCATGACTAAAAGCCATTGATAACCTGACCTTCCAGAGAATAACTAACAGGGCTTTGCACATGTCAGAAATGATTGAGGAGATTTGGTTTAGGCCTTGCACAAGCATGGCATTTTTATGCCAAATTTTACAGCAAGTGGCCTTGCAACCAAGCCAAACAAACAAAACAAACAAAGCATGATGAGTGTATTAAGCACTTCATTGCTTAAGAGAGAAAGAGAAAGGAAGGAAGGAAGGAAGGAAGGAAGGAAGGAAGGAAGGAAGGAAGGAAGGAAGGAAGGAAGGAAGGAAGGAAGGAAGGAAGGAAAAGAAATGATTTGGAGATAGAATACAAGAATCTACAACTACAGAAACAGTCTTCCAATTACACATTGCACAGAATTTACACAAGCTGCTATAAATTCTGGAAGCAAAAATATATATTTTATCTACTGGAATAAATGCCTTTGAAAATACAGTTTATTTTTATTTCTATTTGACATTCTTCATGGAGATGTCTGTATAACAGTAGGGGCTGTAGCGTGTGCCAGGACAAGATTGAAGCATGCATTTAAAAATCTTAACCTATCCAAAAGATAGGTTAAGATAGGTTACAAGGCCTTTTGACTTTTGTTTTACTTTGAAAAATACTTAGTCTTTAGTCTTTGCTCTAGAGGCAAACTGAAACTTTACGAAGCCTAGTAGAATCTAATTCAATCTTCTTTAGTTTGATGTTCTTCAAATTTACAAAATATGACATTTTCTAGCTAGCAGGTCAATTTCATGCTGGCTGGGGTTGTAATCATCACTGTGGTCCATGTTACTTAGAAGGATTAAGTATGAACATAATCCATTTAAGCTTGAGTATCTTGCTCTGTTGCACCTCAAGACTCTGATCATGCTGGCTTTATTACTTCAAACTTAAGTCTCCCTTTCTTCATCTCCCTTTCCTTCCACACAATTTGTTTTTTGGAACACTTTGCCCAATGATGAGATGTCAGGATGTGAAAACTTGCCCACAATTTTGTACACTTTTGATTAATTCTGAAACTAGATATGTTTTTTAAAAAATGGACTAGGATAGTTCATTATATTTTATGCAACTCAGATTATTGTAAATATATATGTTTCAGATTTTAGGTAAAACTGGACTATCAGCCCTGCCTTTCCCTAATTCTATTTTCATCAACATCATCTTTACTGTTGAAATACCAACAGGCAGGTATGTTACAACAGCTTCTATTTAGTATAGCAGAGGTCAGTGCTTTATGTGACTCGCCTTAACAAGAAAGGAAAGATCAAAATACCATAGTGTTAGTCTATTCTAGGACTGTGACAGCTTTAAGAGACAATAGAGGACAACGTGCTGCACCAAATTTAGGATGGGAAGAAAAAAGACCAAGAATCAGCTCCTTCCAGTAGTGGGATTTAAAAAAATTACTACTGGTTCTGTGGGCGTGGCTTGGTGGGCATGGCATGGTTTGGTGGGTATGGCTTGGTAGGCATGGCAGGGGAAGGATACTGTAAAATCTTCATTCCCACTCCACTCCTGGGGGAAGATTACAGCAAAATGCCATTCCTTCCTCACCCCACTAACCTGCTTTCCAGATCTGTTCTTCTGTGCAGGGCAACAAAAGAAGACACAGCCAACCCGCTGGGACTTGGGAAGCAGAGAACAGATGGGGACAAGGCCAGTCAGAGGTGGTATTTTCCAGTTCTACTGCTCAAAATTTCCACTACTGGCTCTCCAGAACTGGTCAGAACCTACTGAATACTACCTCTGGCTCCTTCCCTGTTCTGATTCCACCAGATATTATGATGGCCCAAGATATTCTGTTATATTTTGATAACTGAAGAATAAGATAATTTGTGATGGTTCAAGATATTCTGATTAAAAAAAATCCCCACCAATGAACCACAAGACTCCTGCACATGCTTTATATGCTCTGTAACTCTAAAGATTAATGAAATTCCATCAAATGTTCTCTTTGTGAAAAATATGCTCATCATGACTGCCTGGAATTACCCAAGCAAATGACTCAATTCCTAGAAACATCCAATTATGCATTTCAATTTTTCTGCCCACCATGAAAACCCAAACTGGACAAACATATAGCCCTGTTTGAAAGAGTTGACTCTATAGTAACACAAATATCATCCCTTGACACCATAGTAGCATCCCTGGACACTTTAAATGAAAGATTAACTAACTTTGAAAAAAAAAAGAAGACACAACACAAAAACCCGAACATCCAATAGCTACAAACCAGCAACTGAAACCTGTTCCAATAGCTACAAACCAACAATTGCAACCTAATCCACAAAAAATCATAAATCCAACAAATAATGATATCCCAATCCTTGTCAGAGAAGCTGTCGAGTGCGAACGAAAGCGTCCTAACGCCATCTTATTTGATCTAGAGGACATCAATAACAATGATATCACAATTGTCCACAACATCATCAGTGACTATCAAGCATCAACCATCTCCCCTGATGAAATGACTTGACATTTCTCACATTGGCCGAGAGCTCAAAAACAGAGGTGGCTCTGTGGCCCCACGCTTCTGCAAAGTCATTTGAAAAATGAATTAAGCAAATATAAACTCATTTATACTATAAATTCACTCACCAAAAACAACACCAACCATAAAAACCTCCAATCTTGTCCTGACCTAACCTTACAGCAACGTGCCCGCTCCTGTATACTACGCCACAGAATTCAAAAATTGTCTAGATAATGGAGAGAAGGACCTGTATATTGATTACTGTGCAGACTGTATCAAAAGAAAGTCACACAATCCACAACTCAGCATCCAAACCTTCTTAAACCAATCCACCATCACCCAAGACTAGGCACGCATGCCCCCAACTACTTCAATTCAAACTACAACTGGCCTTAAATGCAAGCTACTCAGTGCAAGAAGCCTTGTAAATAAAATACCTGAATTTCTCGTCTTACTAAATATGGCTAAATTTGACATCATATTTGTCTGTGAAACATGGCTCAACGCATCTCTCCCTGACTCCCTTACCTCAGTTGGAGACTATCAGGTTTACTGATCTGATCGTGAAAGCCATAGAGGAGTTGGTGTTGCTATCTTCTATAAAAACTCCGTACATCTAAAAAACACCCAAGTTACCTAAGACCATTATCCTGAGACCATTATCTGTGAACTGACCTTAAATATCACATTTCGGTTCTTACTATGTTACAGAGCCCCTGATTTTGACATCGAACATGTAAACAAGCTAAATACACTACTAACATGGGCAACATCCTGCCCACATACTTTTATCTTTCTTGGTGACTTCAATCTACCTCATATTAACTGGACCCTAAACAAATGTACAATTGAACCCATACATGCAACCTTCTACAATGCTGTAACAAATCTGGGACTGGAACAACTAGTAACCAACAATACTAGGCTTAACAACTGCCTCGATCTCATCTTCTGCAATAGTTTGAATTCAATTTACGGAATACAAATTAAAGAACCCTTTTCCAATAGTGACCACAACATGATTGAGTTTTGTCTCAACATACGTCCACACAAAAATCATCACAATGACAAAATCCCCAATTATAACTTCAAAAAAGGCAACTATGATCTTATAATCAACTATCTCTCTTCCCTTGATTGGCAATTTCTATTCTCTGGATGCAATACTGTTGAAGACCATTACAACATATTCTTACTAGAAATCAAAAGAGCCATCAAACTATATGTACCAATAACAACTCCCAAAACAACAACAACAAAAAACAGATTACCCATAACAATAAGGAAACTTCAATCCAAAAAGAGATCACTTTGGCAAAAAAACCCAAATCTGGTCATGTTGCCAACTTCAAAAGCTGTTGCAAAAATCTATGCCACCAGATTAAAACAGAATGCACTAATTATCACGTCAAACAAGAGGAAAACCTTCTATGCACAAATTCCAACCGTGCTTTTACAATTTTGTAAACAACAAACTAAAAGACTCAAGGTCCAGCCCACCTCTGAAAGGACCTAATGGCAAAGACTGCAATGGCGACACCATCAAAGCAAACCTCTTTAACACATTCTTTGGCTCAGTATTTGTAAACAGCAATGGATCATGCCCAGTATTTCCAAGTCGAACCACAGAACTACAATGATCTAATACATATCGATTTTACAGAAGATAATGTTGAAAAAGCACTGTGCAATCTAAAACCATCCCTATCTATTGGACCGGATGGAATATGTGACTACTTCTTAAAAAGTAGTAGAACCATACCATAGCAGAACCTCTAAGCATAATCTTTGAAAAATCTTTCAGGACTAGCTCCTTGCCAAATCTATGGTCACAAGCCACAGTCATCCCCATCTTCAAAAAGGGAAACCCCAGCCTAGTTGAAAATTACAGACCAATCTCTTTATCCTGTGTCACCTGTAAAGTCATGGAATCAGTTATTAACCAACCCATTACCCTCCACTTAGAGACAAACAACATACTCTCTAAAAAACAATTTGGTTTCAGAAAAAAAACTATCCTGTAATCTGCAACTCTTACACTGCAAAAACATGGACTACACAACTCAATCAGAGCAAAGCAATCGACGCAATCTACATAGACTTCTGTAAAGACTTTGATTCAGTGGTAAATGACAAACTACTCCTAAAACTAAAATCTTATGGTATCTCTGGACACCTACATAACTGGATAGAAGCATTCCTGTCAAACAGACAACAAATGGTCAAAATTGGGAGCGTCCTATCAAATTCTGTAGCTGTCAACAGTGGTGTCCCCCAAGGCAGTGTTTTAGGACCAACTCTCTTCATACTCTACATAAATGACCTCTGTGATCATATTAAGAGCAACTGCGTTCTCTTCGCTGATGATGTAATGCTATTCAACACCACAGACAATACTACTACCCTCCCAAAAGACCTTGACTATGTATCAGAATGGTCAATCAAATGGCAACCTCAAATCTCAACAAATAAATGCTCTGTCTTACATACTGGCAAAAAAAATCAGAAAATAAAATACAAGCTAAATAGTCAAGACCTTGTTGAGGATCCAAACTTTGTCATGGACCTTGGAGTACTCATCTCAAATGATCTAAGTGCTAGAGCCCATGTAACTATATAGCCAAAAAGGCATTAAGAGTTGTTAATCTAATCCTACATAGCTTCTTCTCTGGTAATATCACACTACTAACTAGAGTATACAAAACATTTGCTAGACCTATACTTGAATACAGTTCATCAGTCTGGAACCCATATCATGTATCTGATATTAACACAATTGAAAAAGTCCAGAAATATTTCACAAGAAAAGTTCTCCGCTCCTCTACTCATTGCAGAACACCTTATGCCACCAGATTTGAAACTCTAGACCTAGAAAACCTAGAACTACAACGCCTCTGGTCCAATCTAAAGATAGTATATAAAATCATACATTGCAATGTCCTACCTGCAAATGAATACTTCAGCTTCAATCATAACAAAACAAGAGCACAGAATAAATACAAACTCAAGGTTAATGCACCAAACTTGACTGCAGAAAATACAACTTCAGCAACAGAGTGGTCAATGTCTGCAATACTCTACCTGACTCTGTGGTTTCTTCCCCAAACCCCAAAAACTTTAACCTTAGACTGTCTACTATTGACCTCACCCCTTTCCGAAGAGGTCTGTAGAGGGCATGCATAAGTGCACCAACGTGCCTACCGTCCCTGTCCCGTTGTTTCTTTTATTTTTCTTATATGTACCCATTTCATGTATTCATAACTATGTATATACTTATACCTATTATCTTGTAAATGATTGACAAATCAAATAAATAATTAAATAAAAATAAATAAAGAGTCCTGATCCTAATAGAAACCCAATCAGATAGCAGTCTGTAGAGATTCTCAGTCATCCAGGAGATGGTTGTCCCAAAGTTGTTTTTTCAGGAGGCAAGTGGACTTTCTTATTTTTTCTTTTGAAGACGTTTTGTTTCTCATCCAAGAAGCTTCTTCAGCTCTGTCAGGACAGTGGGGAATGGAAGGATTTATATTTCTTGCAGACAGCTTTAGATTTATATTTCTTGCATCGTTTTAGATCGCTGAAGCATGTGGAGATTATCTGTGTCCTTAGAGTCACCTGAGTAGTGCTCCTGGTTCCTGTAGTCTGCATTTTTTTTCCTTCTGGAAATCCATTCCTGCTCCCACACCATTCAAAGGGTGTTCATCCCAAACTGTCTAGCTAAAAGTTGTATCATATGACTGCGTATCCAGAGGACCTTGCTGGAAAAAGCACATTAGTTTTTTTCTATAACGTACCAAAAGTTGCCCCATAGTTGACAGTATGTTTTACCCAGACTTCTAGAACAAGGGTCTTCAAACTTGACAGCTTTAAGACTTGTGGACTTCAACTCCCAGAATTCCTCCTCCAATCATGTTAGCTCAGGAATTCTGGGAGTTGAAGTCCACAAGTCTTAAAGCTGTCAAGTTTGAAGACCTTTGTTCTAGAGCCTGTCAAACACTTTTTATTAAAAGTAGGTTTCCTTGTGTTTACTGGAGTTTATTCTCAAATGGATAGTCATAGCATTACGAGGTTTGTGTTGATTCTATAGTGCCCAAGTTACTCAGAACAGTAATTTCCTCCAATATTTTGCTTTGGATAGACGGAAAGCATTTCAATATTAAATATGTATTCAGTAAATCAAATCCAAAATTAATTTAACCTGCTATCTCACCCAAGTCCTTTCAGCTGTTTTCAAATTCAACTTCATTAAAAATTTAAATATATTAAGGTAGCATCACTATTTATTTTACATTAAAAAAATATAAGAGCAGGTTTTACAAATATTCAGAAATATGCCGCTTTGTTTTACTCACATTTAAAAAGCAATACTAAGCCATGCTCTAAAGAATATGTTAAATGTGCATTAAACACATAACATAAGCAAGTTAAATCCAAATATTGACTTCTGTAACTGAGATCTGAGATAAAGACATGATATAAAGTATCATATTTATCTCCATGTTCAAAACCAGAATATTATTACTTAAGAAACACTAATTATAGAAAACTACTTTTTATCTTTCATTTTTCTTCTCCACCCAAATTAAATTGTTGTAAGGGAATAATCTTTGAGCTGTATTTATTGGAATAATGAAGTGTAATTATAACAATAATATTGACAGTATTGAGTGCACTGACTTTGCTTATAACTGGCAGGAACAGCCAATACCCCAGAAGATAAGCTCAGGGTCCAAAAAGACCTTGACAGACTTGAACAATGGGCCCTATCCAACAAAATGAAATTTAATGTAGAGAAAAGCAAAGTTTTACACCTGGGCAAGAAAAACCAAGTACGAATTAGGTGAAACCTGGCTCCAAAATAGTAATTGTGAGAAGGACCTTGGAGTCTTAGCGGACAATCACTTAAACATGAGTCAGTAGTATGCGGCAGCAACCAAAAAAGCTAATATAATCCTTGGTTGCATAAACAGAGGCATAGAATAAAAATCACATGAGATGATTAGTACCGTTTTATAAAGCCTTAGTAAGGCCACACCTGGAAGACTGCATCCAGTTTTGGTCACAACATCACAAAAAAGATGTTGAGGCTTTGGAAAAAGTACAAAGAAGAGCAACTAAGATGATTAAAGGCCTGGAGACTAAAACATATGAAGAACAGTAGGAAGAGTTGGGTTTGGCTAGTCTAGAGAAAAGAAGAACTGGGCGGACATGATCGCAGTATTCCAGTATTTGAGAGGCTGCCACAAAGAAGAGGAAGTCAAGTTATTTTACAAAGGACCAGAGGGCAGGACAAGAAGCAATGGGTGGGAACTAATCAAGGAGATTAATTTCTGGTGTTGAGGAGAAACTTTCCAACAGTGAGGACAGTTAACCAGTGGAACAGCTTGCCTTCGGACTTTGTGGGTGCTTCTTCACTGGAGTTTTTTAAGAAGAGACTGGACAGTCAGTCTTGTCTGAAAGGGTATAGGATCTCCTGTTTAAGCAGAGGGGTGGACTAGAAGACCTCCAAGGTCCCTTCCAGCTCTATTCTGATTCTGATTCTGGAGGAGCCACATACAGCTCTTTATTTCTGAATCTGAATGACGGGGTTCACATGTAAAATTCTATAATCCATTGCAGAATCTCAACAAAAAGCTAGTAGTATTTAAAAACTAACAAACTTGTTGTCATATTATTTTGCTTTTAAAAATTTATTCTAATGTTACTGAACATTAAAGCAATCTAACCCATTTTGAGGGGGGAAATTTTTGATATATAAGTTCTAAATGCAGTGTTATATATACCATCATTTTAAACTATTATTGTTGGTTTGTAGAGGTTGCCCGGAAACTATTCTGTTTATATCTACATCTTACTGGAGAAACGCAGTAGAGAATGGAACAAAGTTTATATGTGTGGTCCTTTGGCCTGAAAATGTGCTGATTTCATGCTATTGTATCGGATCTGTTATGTGAAGTTGTTTTTATTGCTCATCTGGTAACTCTGATTCACATCTGATGCTTTATGTGAAACAACCTGGTGGCCAAGCCCCTTCAGGGAAGGAATTCATGTCAGAAACTCCACTCTTGCAAATTCGGCAATCTGTTTCCTTCCTTTCCCTAGTTTTCTACAGAAGGAAACAAAGTCACCACAACATCAGTCATCCTCAAGATTTGACCAGTTCTTTCCAAAGAGAGCACTTATCCTTCTGCACCAGCTGTGCATTCACAAAATCAGCACCATTTTCCCCCCCTCTTGACACATCTAATTGCTATCTTCATGGAACCATGAGTATAACTAAACTCTTTGCAGAGTTCTGCTGATCAACCTGCTGTTTCGGCCATCCTAGCATGATTTTTATATGTACAAAGGGGTACTTTCCTTCTGCCTCAGATATCTCTAAGCTGTACAGATCCAATCAGAATCTTCAGCTTTTTTTCTGTCCTGCATTGCCTCTGTATTATAAGCTTGCTTCATTCTCTTTTTTGGGGAGGCCATCTTCTAATTTTCCTGACCAACTTAAATGTGTGGTGGATGGTAACGGATGCTGCAACATGTTAGCAATATTGATGAATTATTGTTTAATTTATGTTTTGACCAGTAAATAAACAGATGCAAAAAAAAATGCTTTAAAAATAGGCAAAATGTATACATCTTGACCACTTGGTGCTTATAGTTCCCTAGTAAAGTCTGGAAGCTACCGTGTTTCTCCAACAATACGGTCTCCACCAATAGGAAGGCCCAGCATGATTTCTAGGCATGAGGTGAAATTAAGCCCCACCCCCAAAATTTAGGCCTATTTAAACCATGCGTTTCCCCGCCATTTCTCACATCGTTCGTTAGAACTACACGAGGTGAAGAGAAATGGGGGGGAAGGGGAGGGAGAAAACTTGCCTTTAGGAGTGCCCTGCAGGTAGACTAAGCTAGAATACCCTGATCTACCAATAGAACATCAGCTGATAGAAGCTCCCCGAAGGCAGAGTCCCTAGCCGCTTCAGAGCGTGGCATGGCTGCCCATGTCCCCTTGCCATTAGGCAGTGTCTTTCGGGCAATGGAAGCTCCCTAAGTGCAGTCACCAGCCACTTCGATCGGCCAGTAGAAGCGGCCTCGCGGTGAGGGGAGTGTGTGTGTGTTCTTGCCCCGAGGCCGCTTCTACCGGCCAATTGAAGTGGCTGGTGACTGCACTTGGGGAGCTTCCATCGCCTGAAAGAGATTGCCTAAAGGCGAGGGGACACAGGCAGCCATACCACGCCCTGAAGCAGCTGGGGATTCTGCCTTCGGGGAGCTTTCATCGGCCGATAGAAGTGGCCTCATAGCAAAGTATGTGCGTATGGGCCGCTCTAGTTGGGGGAGGAAATTAAGTCACTCCCGAAAAGACGGCCTAGCAGTTTTTTCAGGGGTCAAAAAAAATAAGGCCTGGCCTTATTTTGTGAGAAACACGGTATAAAGGAAAAAATATAAATATTTTAATAAATTATGTAAAATAAGTATAATAGTAATGGGTTGTGGGTATGGCAGTACCTGGAGACAGCAGAAGAGAAGAGAAAGAACTAGAGAAAATGACAAAATACAAAGATCTGCAAATAGAAATAGAATTATTATGATAAATAAAAGGTAGTATCAACAGTAATAATATCTTTGGGTGCAATCCCAAAACCAAGGAAGCACCATTTGAATACCATTGGCATTGACAAATTCACCCACAGTCAATTGCAAAAGGCAGCTTTACTTCAAACAGCTTATATCCGGCCATGATGCCTTTATTATTGTCAAACATCAATATCTGGAGTCAGATATTCTAACAGTGGTTAGAATGCATCACTACAGGCTAATTCTGCCTGCAGGAGTTCGATTCTCACTGGTTCAAAGTTGGCTTGGCCTTCTATCCTTTCAAAGTTGGTAAAATGAGGACAAAGATTGTTGGAGGCAATGTGCTGATGCTTAGAGACAGCTGTAAAGCACTGTGAAGTGGTATATAAGTCTAAGTCAGAGGTGGCATTCAGAAGGTACTGACCAGTTCTGGAGAACTGCGAGTGGAAATTTTGAGTATTTCAGAGAACTGGCAAATACCACCTCTGACTGGAGATTTTACAGTCTCCTTTTCCTGCCACCCCCACCAAGCCATGTCCACAGAACCAGTAGTAAAAAAATTTGAATCCCACCACTGGTCTAAGTGCTATTGCTATTGCTATCTGCTGATCCAATGTCCTTAGGAATTGCTCCATCGAGGGATAAAAATGCCAAATCCAGTCTGAACATTTGGCTGACTGTGTAACCAGCCATAATAATAATTTGTAAGAGACAGGAAGAGAGAGAGAGATGACTTATACTTTACATAGGCTAAAAAATCCAATGTTTATTGGAATGTGTGTGCATGTGTGAGAGTGCATGTGTGTTTGTGTCTGATGCTAAATTCATTGGATCAGGGCTGTCTAATTGTTTATGACCCGTTGAAACTGTAAAAAAAAAAAAGTCACAGTTCTTTCTCTCACTTCTGCAAACCTCAGAATTTCCTAAGACTACTGGTATCTCTCCCAGAATGCTTTTGTTTTATAGACCAGCAAGCAGAGAACTGAGTTCACAGCCCAAGTAGAGGAATAATGATTTCACTCAAAAGCTCATTCAATGAAGGAAGCACTTGTCACGAAGTTTGATTTTCCTTCCCTGACAGAAGAGAATGTTGTCTTTTGTTATACTGTGTAACACCATCCCATCTGACTGCTCCAATTAGTTAGTCAGGGCAATTAAATCCATGATTCACTGCTACCAGCGGACTTAGATTTGTGTTATAGAAAAAGCAATTGATTTTTTTTATTCCCCCTGCTGTACCTGTCTCCATTTAGTTGTTGAACAACGTAAAATGGCTGGGAAGGAGAGATGTGCATGAGATGATGTGGCCACTGCTTCTCCTGCAGCATCTCACCCAAGGAAGACAGTAAAGATGATTCTTCCAATACCAGCATTCCACGTCATAATTCAACATAGGGTCCCACTGAAATATTTCACCTGGACATCAACTGAAGCAGTCTGACTTGTGCTCCGGAAGCCATCGAGAAGAATCAAGTGAGACAGCGGTCTAAATCTCGACAGCTCTTATGCTGAAATTCATAAATTTGAATATTTCCATTCCTGTTTTCCTTGGGCACGAGGCTTGAATGTGAAATCAAATTGATACTTTTTGGAGCTGTCTTTCTATATCTTGATTTGCCTTATTACTTCATGGTTTCTTTCTTCTAATCTTCTATATCAGGGGCAGGCATGGGCTGCTGGGCAGGGGTAGGATTCAAAATTTTAACAACTGGTTCTGTGGGCATGGCTTAGGTGGTGGACGTGGCTTGGTGGTCATGTGATTGGGTGGACGTGGCTTGGTGGTCATGTTATTGGCTGCACGTGACCAACTCAATATCACTCACGTCAAGGCACGCATCTCCTCGCCTGGCCTCTCATGACTGTGGGGATGCTGCAACAGTCGTAAGTGTGAAAAATAGTCATAAGTCACTTTTTTCAGTGCCATTGTAACTTTGAATGGTCACACCACCCAAGCAAAGTACCAGCAAAGGAGGGAAAAATAACTCCAGAGATGTTCCTGAGACAGGAAGTCTAGTCCTGCCAAGAATGTAATAAGGGTTAACGGAGAGGCAGTTTCTATAAGCAACACCAGAATGTTTCCTTCCTGTCTTCCTTACAGGATTAGGCCAGTAATTTCTTTTAACAACCGGTTCTCTGAACTGCTTAGAATGTTAACAACTGGTTCTAGCGAATAGGTACAAACTGGTAGAATCCCACCACTGCTGGTGGGGGTTCTCAGGGATTCTGGAGAGCCCCTAGCTAAGATTCTGTGCACTTCAGAGAACCCCCAAATCCCACTCCTGGCTGGCCCCACCCACCCTGCCCCTCCCAGGCATCCCCATGTGGCCCATTTTGGATGCAGGTAAATGTAGGGTGCTTATAGAGACTAGGGGAGGGTGAAAAACGTGTCTCCCAGAAGTTCTGGAAGGCTGGAAATGGGCCTGTTTCCGGCTTCCAGACAGCCTTCGAAGCCTGGGGAGGCTGTTTTCACCCTCCCAGAGTCTCAAGGAAAGCCTCCGGAGCCCAGGGAGGGCAAAAATGCTCCCTTCCCCGCTGTTGTGCAGGAAGCTGACTAGTCCATGCCCACCATGGCCATGGCCACTCAGCAATTGGACAGAGAACCCTTTGCTAAAAAAATTTGAAGCCCACTTCAAAATCAGGGAAATGATGTAAATATTGTTGCAGCAGGCAGGCCTCAAGGATAATGAAGTTTTCTCCATTGCCCTGATTATCTCAAAGGCTATTGAGAATAAAGGAGAATACTTGTACCTCAATCAAGAAACTGCCAAAGAGCCATCAGTAAACAGCCCAACCAAAGAATCCCTAAGACCACCCCAACTCACACAGACAGGCAAGACACCAGAATATTAACTGACAGCAAACAACACTCCTTCCTACCACTGATGATGTTATGGTATCTAGTTAGGGTAACGAAATGTCTGCAAGCTCAGAGAGCACCAAGGACCCTTCATATATTGTAACGCTTTTTAAAAAGCTATTGCATACATTGTCCTGAAGGTTCAAATGTGAGGGAAAGGTATGATAAATTAAATTAATTTATTAATGTATTGTTTTCTTAATAAAAGCTTAAGATGTAGACATCCGTTAGTTGAAGCCAAACTGTGTTCATGACAAAATTGGGTCTGAATTCAAACAGGAAAAACTCATACTAAGATATTAAATGTGACAGCTCCTGGAGCTGAAATGCCATCACCTTCTCTCTACCATATGAACAGTCACATGAAATGGGAACAGTTGTTAAAATTGAGTGGGTCCCAAAATGGCCTCCTCATCAAGGGCAAGGAATTCTCCCTGCAGAAGATCACAGTGATAATTGGCAGGTCATCGTCCTCAGGAGTTTCTTATGCATTTCTGCCATGTAGGAATCTAACACACAGTCATGGAGGAAACAGGTCTAAGAACCTTATCTACTTCTTCAGGAGACAAGCAACAAAAACTGTTGTGGTATTATGCAGTGTGATATCACGTCCAGCACAGATCCAAGTGTCATACCCAAAATGGAGATCAGACAATATCAAGGTATTGGCTGGAATCCCTAGAGATGGGGCCCTCTTTCTAATAGCCTGAAGGACTCCATGGGGATGGTCTTTGTGGCATATGAGGAAACCCATCACTTTTCTTCCCTAATTGCTGAGGTATGACGATGCCTTCATCACATCCAGTCAATAGGTATATAAGTACATTCAGCGGTTCTTTACATTTCCCTCATAAAATCAATTGGTCCTGAAGTGCTTCAGTTTTGCTGGAGGATACAAAGTGCATTGAAGTTTGTTAAGGGTTTTATTTGCAACCACTAGGATAATAGCAATGACACCAGCAATTGTTTTTCATACGCATACACACACACACACACACACACACACACACACACACACACACATGCCCCTACCGCATGTTTGGCTATTTACAACATGCATATTTAGGGACAAAAAAAACCCCTCCCCCTTCTCAGTATTTTAAAAATCAATATTTTAAATAGTCATGGTTTAGATAAAATACAGTAATAAAAGTAAGTGGAAAAGGCAATGAAACCCATTTTTGATGTGAAATTGCATCATCAGAAATAACTGATTCTGCCTAGCAGACATAATAAAAAGTCATTTAGAAGGGTTCCATCAGCTGTACAATTGAAGTAGGGCCAGGGATCATAGTCTGCGCTTGCATACAAGAAGCATTTCTAAAATTATTCCTCTTTTGCTCATTGGGAGAACAGTATTTTTGTTGTTGAGGAAATCCAGTGAAGACGGACAGATCCCAAGACTTCCTTGTCTGTCTCAGCTACGCGTCCAGACGGGTGGGGATTAGCAATTGTGGGAGGGGGGGTGGAGGATGCCATTGAGTTTTGGTACAGAGAGAAACATCCATATAATTTCACATCTCCTTATCCCTTCCAAATCCAAAGCCTTGACCTTTTTTCGCTGAGACATTTTTAGGGTCAGACCACAGACAAAAGGGCTGGTGTCGTGGCTGCCAATTTCTGACTCAATAGGAGGCTACAGCTCACTGTGGAGAATCTTTCCCACGAACAAAATGTATTTTGCCCTATGAAGCACCGGGTCAGGAAGGAGCATTCTCACTGAGTAAAAGAACTGTTTTAATAGTATCTGCATTTTCTGGACTTTTCTACTATCCTCACATACTTATTTATTTATTAGAATAATAAATCTTGCTTTTATTGCTTTATAAGTAACTCAAAGTGGCAAGTGTGCTTTACTGCTCCTTCCTCCTCCTATTTCCCCTACATCAGTAACCCTGGGGCTAAGAGAGAGCAACTGGTTCAAAGTCACCCACTTGGCTTCCATGCTTAGGACAGGACTAGAACTCACAGCCTCCGAGTTTCTAGGTCAGCACCTTAACCTCTCCACTGCTTTATGTGCTGGTCCCACCCACCTGTCCATTTAAAAAAAAATAGTACAGTTCTTATTCATTACAGTTTTACAGCAAATGCGTGTCTTGGCCAAATAAATTGCAGCTTTAATTCAGTAGAAGTCCTCTGCTTTGATGTTTATAACCCAACATTTATAACTGAGACCCACTGCCAGCCTCCCCCACGACTCCCTATAGAATGTGTTCCTCCAGCAGAGCAGAGCAAAACAAAACAGAATTTGTTAGCTAACTATTACAGATGTTGCCATGAAATCTGAAAGAAGGAGGAAGGGCCAGTTCACACATGTGCTGTTCCATAAATATGTACTGTGAACTAGGATATCCTTTAGACTAGCCATGACATCATGGAGGCATATTTCCCAGCTGTGCTAATAATGGGACTCATCTTTCAGAATGACATATCCATGGACATACAAGCTAATGGGAGATACTGCAAAATTCAACTTGGCAAGCTTTGTCCAGAAATCATGATTGACTATGGTCTCTGTCATGTGTTTAGTCCACACAAAGGAGGAGTGTGACCCTGCCAATTGCTTTGCTTCCAGCACTGTCAACTTAACAGGATAATCTGATATATCCATATGTTTTATTTCTTTCCAAATGTTTAGATTGTAACGTTCATAGTCCTTTGCTATTGGCCTTCCTGGTTGAGGTTGATGGGATTTGGTGTCTAAATACCTGGCATGTACTAGCTTGCCTGACTCTGGTCTGTGTAAGTGTGAAGGGTTCTGCCAGCACACAAATGGAGTAAATGGCTAAGAAACAGCCATCTCCATATGCCCTGATAATGAAAAAGTCAAAGCAAAATGGTGCATTAGAAAGCTGTGCAATTATTTATTTATCCGTTATGTGACCAGTGGTCAAAGAGGAAAGTTTTATGACTTTAAAACATGAAAAGGCACAAATGGTGTACAATGGAAGAGGCTAACTATGAATTTCCAGGATGCTTTTTTTTTAAAAAAAAAGCAAGTTTTCATTTTTAACATTTATGTCGTATTCTTTAACCTCTCTTTACCCCTGTAACTATCTTGCCCTCTTATCTCCAAAAAAGCATTTCAAGCATAAGTAGAAGAAAACTTTTCAGAATAAAGCTTTTCTACTTTTAAGTAGAAGAAATGCACTATCCTCTACAACAATGTTTTCAAGTATAGGTTTATGGCATTCAAAATACATTCCTTTGCGGAGATTACAAAAAGAAAAAAACACCAAGGCTTCCTGTTCAAGACAGCAACAACCATTAGAAGTGAATGAAGGTTATTTTGATTATTGTATTATGCAATATCCTATTCTAATATTATTTCTTGGTTTGCCAGTCCTATTTTTGATCAGGAGAATCAGTCAACCCTGCTTCCACACCACACCACCCCATCTGCCCACTCTACATATTTGTCAACATTTCTTTATTATGTAGTAAAGCTACACCAAATAAAATTGAAATGGATGGAAACTAATCCTAAGAGAGAATCAACTTAGAACTAAGAAGAAATTTCTTAGACAGTTAGAACAATTCATCGGTGGAACGATTTGACTTCAGAAGTTGGGAATGCTACAACACTGGAAGTTTCCAAGAAGAGTTTGGACAGCCATTTGTGTGAAATGGTATAGGGTTTCCTGCCTGTGGATGGGGGTTAGACTAGATGGCCTCCAAGGCCCCTTCCAACTCTGTTACTCTGTTCTATTATTCTGTTAAATTTCAAGTTAAACTCTCATCCAGCCAGAGGTCTGGAGTAATGAAGAACACAGCCTTCTTCAACTGACACCATTTTTCATCTTTTTCTTTTTTTTTTTTGTCCTGACAACGCTTCAGGTGATTGGCATTTGCATCAACCTTGGAAGATTTGTGGTCAATTTTAAAGCTCAGATCGCATGGAATGTTTGCATTTCAAGACAATGTGAAATGCAGAAAGGAAGCCAGCATCTTTCTTCCCTCCTCCTTCCTCCTCCTCCTCCTCCACCCCCAATGTGACAGAATTCCACAGAGCAGCTAAAACGCTCACGACTGGGTGCAGCAGGATGGAGCCTAGCTGTTCCACTTATACTAGACAAACTCTGTTGAGCTGGCTCCCCGCCAGGAAAAATAACCCATTACAATCCAAACTCAGCTAAGTCAAACAGTCCATGCTTAATTAAGCCCGCTCTAAGGGTTCTCTGTCCCCACCAACCATCGGAAAGTTGATATTCTCAGCAGGTGAGATTGAAACTGTCCAGGTCTAGCTATCCAATTCAAACTCTCAATTTAGACATGTGGGAAGGAGCTCAATTGGAATGCATTGCCAATAAATGCTAACTCGTAGGGAGATAGGTGCCTTGGGATCCCACTTCATGGAACACACACCGATACCTCGTCAGGCTTTTTCTGGAAAATGGTACCCGTCAGAGGTGGCTATTCAGCAGGTTCTGACCAGTTCTGGAGAACCGGCAGTGGAAATTTTGAGTAGTTTGGAGAACCGGCAAACCCCACCTCTGACTGGCCCCGCCCCCATCTATTCTCTGCCTCCCGAGTCCCAGCCAATCAGCTGGGTCTTCTTTAGTTGCCCTGCAACAGGAGAACGGAGCTGGAAAGCAGATTAGTGAGGTGGAGAGGGAATGGGATTTTGCAGTATCCTTCCCCTGCCACACCCACCAACCCACCCCATGCCCACCAAGCCACATCCACAGAACCGGTAGTAAAAAAAAAAGAAATGAATCCCACCCCTGCTACCCATCCCATGATTTTGCTTCCCTGAGCCCCACTACCTGAGACATTTGAATAATCAGTTGTTGATTTTATCTGTGCCGTTATAACTTCTTTTCCTCTTTTTCTGCTGATACGGGTTCAACTTCTCCCAAGAAGCTGGAGTAGGCCAAACATTATTGTCTTTAGAGAGCCAAATTGGAACATTACTGAATGGCTTTTTTAAAATTCAGTTTATGGAGAAAATGTTAATATTGCTCTATGTTAATATTGCTCTAAATAATTGTTTTTAATTTTGTAATTGTATTGTTATACTGTGGTTGTTATATTCTGTAATTATTTTTGATAGGAGGCTTTTGTTTTTGCTGGTGAGAGAGACAAGGGGAGAAGAAAAAAGATAAGAAAAGAGGGGAGGGAGAAAGGAAGGAAGGAAGGAAGGAAGGAAGGAAGGAAGGAAGGAAGGAAGGAAGGAAGGAAGGAAGGAAGGAAGGAAAACTATTCTAGTGCTTGCAAGGCCCTAGACACACACAAAAAACCTAGAGTGAAATTGGAGTTCCATTTCCTCTTTTCGGCCAAGTGACAGATTTCAGCTGCCAAGCAACTACATGTCTGCAACCTGTCATTCAGGCAACTTGAAAGATGGCTAAAACTCTCCATCTCCGGTAACTGCCTAGCCTTACCTACCCCACCCCCTTCGCCTTGGATTAAGGAAAGCGATTGGAAGCATTATTTTTTTTAATGCTGGCAGATTACATTTGGTGGGACAGGAAATGAAGGAAGTGGAATCCACCTTCTGCTTTCCTTAAACAGGTCCTATATTAAAATGGTCTGGACATCAGCCTTGTCACTGAGGTCGAAGAAGCTTTGGCAGTCAGAAGCCAACGATTTATGTCGATGTACTTTTTTTTTGTCAAATCAAGGATTGGAGGAAAGTATACTAATGCAGCATGAAAAAGAGCTCCTTGTCACATTACAAATTTTAATTGAGCATTTCTCTGCATTATGTTGAATCAGGTCTTAACTTTGCACTGCATCTTCAAAAAAAATTACCTAAAGAAAATGGGCAGTTTGCATAATCGGAAACAAAACAAAATAAGCATTTTTTTAGGCTAATAGCAATAGCAATGGCACTTAGACTTATATACTGCTTTACAGTGCTTTATAGCCCTCTCTAAGCAGTGTACACAGTCAACATATCGCCCCCAACAATCTGGGTCCTCATTTTACCCAACTCGGAAGGATGGAAGGCTGAGTCAACCTTCAGCCTGGTGAGATTCAATCTGCCAAATTGCAGGCAGTCAGCAGAAGTAGCCTGCAGTACTGCATTTAACCACTGCGCCACCATGGTTTATATATCTGTTCTCAGCTGGAATTCCATCAGCTAACACAGGGGTCTCAGATGCAGGAGGTTAGATGGAAAATATCCAATCTGCTATGTCGAATACAGCATTTCTTCTACCCTGGGAATTAGAATGATGGCACTGGCATCTCAGGGAGTGATTTAGCCCAGAGGCGAAAGAGCAGCAGGTGTAACATTGAGTGGGCTGTATTCAGTATGACCAAAGTGGTAGGTCCGTTCTGTGGGATGTGGACAACTGAACACTGGGAGAGATGCTTAAAGAAATGCTCTGCTAACCACGATTTGCTTGTCCCTTATTTAGAAGCCACAGTGATTTTTATTTCTTTTTTCTTCAGATTCCTATGGATTGTTTTATATTGCTTTCCTAGGCAGGAGCATTTTTATTACAGCATTTTTAATCAGTTTAATAATATCTCTGATTTCTCTGTGCTGTGTTGGGAATTGGTGGAAGGAGGAGAAAAATAGATTTAATAAATGAATCGTCAACAACCACCAGCACATTTGGCAAAGGACTCTCATTTTGGGAGAAGTTCTTCCCATCCACCCACCCACCCACCTCTTATCATTCTGCCTGCAGTTGTCAAAGGAAGGACATTGGGTTTAAAAATTAGATTTCCTCTTAGGAATTATATCTGTTTCTATTCTGGAGCAATCCCAACCACTGTCACATAAACGGGCATATACTCATGACTTAATTCTTTCAAGTCATAACCTGGACATTGCAAGGGCTTTGTCCTAATTTTCCTTTAACCTTAATTGTTACTGTTTCTACACTCAGGTGGCTCTCTCAATTACATTTAACGCTTCATGTGAGAATACTCTCTTTTCAAATGCTGTGCCTTAATTTGCACTGGTTGTCCAACTGAGACCCAAATGCAGGAAAATCAGTTTGCTATTTTTTTTGGGGGGGGGGAGAATAGGGCAGGGGAGAGTCTAAGGTTTCTAGGGCCCAGAATGACCTCCATCTCTGTGGAATATTCCCCCTGCATCTCGCTCGACCACTTTTTAAATTATTTCAAATATCCTCCTTGCACAAACCGTTCTCTCACTTTCAGCTACTGTGGCCAGGGTCTTCTCGGCCTTGTTACCGCCCAGCTGGCGATGGCTGCATTTTGTACGTATGTTTTATTTGGTTTTCCTTCCCTAAGGGCATGTTAGAGGTCAGACACATTCAACCCAAAGAGAAGACAGACAGGAAAACATCTGCAGCATGTGTGCCGAAGTTTCTCAGGGCTGCTTGTCTGCACTGAGTGATCCAGGCAAATAAACAGTGGGAGTGTTCAAAAGAGACTTCCTCACTTTCAGACGCAGAGGTGTTGCAGGCCAAGATGTGGCTGGATAGAGTCAAGTGTGGCTCATTGTGGCGAGGCTTTTGTGTTGTTGTTTTTTAATTACTCAGAAGCCTCGGTCCCAATTCCTGCCGACAAAGACAGCTGAGGGTGAAACACGATTCCTGCCTCTGTTAAGAGGCGAATGGAATGAAAAGCCCAAACTGAGTCTGCCGGACAAACGAAGAAAACCGATCCCGCTTCCCAAAATGGTTTATTGCTTTAGTCTGCACTATTCGGTCCTACTGGCAACCACAGTTTCGTGAAGCTGACAAAATTAGAAATGTGTAGCATTGTCCACGTTGGATACAGCTGTGCCTTTTTTTTTCCTTTTCTTTTTTTAAATAAAATTCACTGCTGGAAGTTAGGAATACATACATACATGTGCGATGTTTGCCAAGGACTCCTTTAGCCTTTGCCAATAGAAATGGTTTGCATGATTTGATGAGCCTTAACAGCCCAAATATCATCCTTGCAGAAAGTATATCATTGAATGCCTTCATCCTAGGGCCATAAATGTGCCTATGAATTGTTTTGTGTTACATTTGCCACATTCATCTGTGCTATCATAACAATAGCCGAGAGGCAAAATGCCATGTGTTTCTGAGAACCTTCACCCCTATATTAACCTCTCCAAATGCCATCTCACATTGAAAATAAGTATTATGAAAAGACCTTTATTAAATTTCCCAACAGGACATCCCATTCATAAAATGAGGTCAGGGATAGGAGGCGACTATGCTGTAGCTGTGACATTCAACACAATGAAACAGGATGGAAAAAAATTGTCTTTGGCCTAAAAGGCTGGAAAATGTTGTTATTTCTAATCCAGACAGACATATATAGAATTTATGTCAGCTGAACGCTATACTGCATTCTTATGGTCTCTCCAGCAAATCAGCGTGTTGTTCAAAAGTTATCCTTCATCAGGATTACTTTAAAAATGGGGAAAGCTGAAAAGAACAGATTATTCAGATGCCCCATACCCTAGTGATATTCTCAGGCCAATTAGCATCGATCTTCATTCTCAGACAATTCACAGAAGTTTTCCAAAGTATGATGAGACACATGATTGGCCATCTTTTTCAGATTAAAACTCATTGATCAGAATTGTTGCTGACTTGGGAATGTCATAAGGAGACAAAGGTAGTCTCTCTATATATAGTCTCTATATAGTCTCTCAGCCATTTATGAAAAGCTGCTAAGGGCTTTTAGGCAACTAATCATCTCAAAGGAGTTTCATATGCAGTATACTATATCAGAGGTAATGCAGTCTGTCTCTGTCTCTCTCTCACACACACACACACACACAATCTCTCTCTCTCACACACACACAATCTCTTTCTCTCTCTCTCTCTCTCTCACACACACACACACACACACATACAGAGAGAGAGAGAGAGAGAGAGATGTATCCTCCAAAAGAAAGAGAATCTTCAAAGCAGAAGTCAAAATCAATGCAAACTTTTAGATGAATCTGAGTTGCATTTGAAACTACAGGTAGTTCTCATTTAGCATCTGCCTCAATAATGACATAGACCCATATTGCTGGCTGACACACTTAATCGGCTATACAAAAAAATTTTTTACAAAAAAGGATTGTGGTTTTGTAATTGAATACGACATGAGAGAATATAATAGTTTTGGAACGCGTTTCCATCTTTAAAGCAGTATATAAATGAGGTTTTTTTTAAAAAAAAAAACCTACGAAAGATTTGGGCGAGAGCCAATTAGTGAATAGAGGCTTCGCAAGCTGCCAGCTGAGTTTTTGTCTTCTCTGGTTCAGTGGTGCAGTTAGATGATTTTAGGCTCAAATGAGATTGCAAAGTGCTCTTTTTAGAGGGGCCATGTGGATATTATTTCCTTACCCATTTCACAATACAATGAGCTCGACCTGTTTGCATTTAAGGGCCCTTATGTTTATTCTGTCAATTGGGACCCTGGACTTCCCTCTGGCAGGTCTTGCCATGACCGCCTCATGGTTCTACTTATTGTAGAAGAGGACTAGTTACATAGGTAGCCCTCCACTTACAACCACAATTGAGCCCAAAATTTATGTTGCTAAGTGAGACAGTTGTTAATGTGAATTTTGCTCCGTTTTGCAACCTTTCTTGGAACAGCTGTTAAGTGAACCGCCACAGTTGTTAAGTTAGTAACACAGTTGTTAAGTGAATCTGACTTCCCCATTGACTTTGCTTGCCAGAAAGTGTTGTGGTTATCTGGCAGCAGGTGCGGACGGCTGAGGAGAGCAAGGACTCAGATGAGGGGCCAGGACCATTAGGGAGTGGATTGCTGCCTTCAGAGATTGTGGGGGCTGGCAGCAGTGATGAGGAGGTTCCTGAGGAGCCTGTGCCAACTGCACATGCATGAAGGATTGCTCGGAGGAAAGAACAGTTACAACAGCACGGGTGACTCAGGAGTAAGGCTGCAAGGTAATGGCCCCTCCCTCAAGAAGATAAAAGTCAGCTGTGAAGAGAACATTCTTTGTAGGAAGCAAAGACGTTTTGGAACTCCTGCCTCGTGGACATTGCAGTATCTTAGTTGGTATTTGAAGACTCTTGTGTTGTAAAATATTTCTTATCTGTTATTCTTGGCAGTCTCGCACGGTTTTGGTGAGGTTTGTGCTTATCGAAGTTAATTAGTTTGCAGCAGCCTTTTGACCAGGGATTCATAAGAATCATTAAGAGGTTTCTGTTCCCTTTGGTTCGTGTTTGTTTTATTGGAAAAGGGTTTGGGTCAGAACAGAAAGTCACTGCAACCATCATAAATATGAGCCTGTCACCACGTGCCCAGATTTTGATCACATGACCCTGGGGATGCTGCGACGGTGAAAAGGGGCCATAAGCCACCTTTTTCAGTGCCATTTTAACTTTGAACAGTCACTAAATGAATTGTTATAAGCCAAGAACTACCTGTACATAGCTTTGTACTATACTAGATGTTTTGCCTACAGAGATTCCCAAACATTTCAAGAACCAGACCATGAAGAGCCACCAACAGTTACGGGGAAAACTTAATAAATTCAATCAGGCACGTGCAACATGAGGGCTCCATGAGCGCCCGATTAGAATTTTCTCCTCTCTCCTTGCTAAGATCATTAATTTCCTGCTGCCACATGAGTGGCAAAAAAACAAGCAAATTTCTTGTTGATCCTCAGAGCTCCCCAAAGTATAACCAAAGACTACATGGGATATTTACTCTATATTACAGATATCCTATTGTAAATTAGATTTGATTCAATATAAGGCAACCATATACCTGATGGTGTTCAACGGTATCATTGCTTACAAGTGGTACCTTATTCTAGGAAGATGGAACTTTGAAGGTTGCTGAATTATAACCACCCATGGTTGCCAGACAGCATGGAAAAGCAAGGAGTTGTTAGGCAACTACATCCTCAGGTCCATAGGTTCGATTTTCTACTCCACTCAGGCACCCATATTGTGCTGTTCCACCAGTTGCATCCGACAAAACTTCAGCAAAACAACCTTCAAAGCCTATGAAGAAGCCTCCTTCTTGTCTTTGCAAATGTCTGGTTGACACTGTGAGGAAGTTCTAACATGGAACACTTTCCAGGGGCCAGCCCTGTTGCCTCTTCAGCTTCTACAGATGAATCCAAGTCCAATCTCATAGGCCTGCAATCCATGCCCTCAATGAGAATAAAGCCTTCTTCCCCGTGCACACACCACCAATTGTAAAATTCAAGATCTGAATTCTGTATAATAACTGAACCCAGACTCATTAAGACATTTAAACCTTAAGTGTAGGGTGGTTTGTTTCTTTATCTTTTGTGGAAATTCTTTCCCCAACATGGAAACATCGGCCTTTGAAGTGGCCCAGATATTTCTTGTTCTCTGAGAACTATCGCTTGTTTCTGTTTTGCATGACAGAGTGTAGGTTGTCAAGTAAGTGGTTACAAGTCCCTCACTGGTTAGGTTCCCACCGAGGAGGGTCCCCAACTCATTGCAACAATCTGTGAGTCAGTGTGAAAATGACTTTGAGAAATTCTAAGATGGAAACCATATGCTGGCAATCTCCTCTATGAAATTATGTGACCCAGTGTGTGTGTGCAGACCACCAACCAACACTCCCAATAGCGTGCTGGTTGTCTTTATGCTCCCTGATCCCTAACAAGTGCCTGCACAATTTTCTCAGCCTCTGAACAGTTTCTGCGCAGGCTGAACAAGCAGGGCTCCCGCACTGTGGTAAATGTGTTGGAGGAGACGCCTGACAAGACCAAGTGGCTAACCCCTTGCATGCTCGCCCTAGTTTTATCACTTCTGATAATGAGGCAAAGATGCAGCCTGTTGCTGAGAACGGGGAATTTGCTCATAGTTTGAGTGACACATATTGCCTTGATTAAATTGTGGCCTATTTAAACAAAGAACAAACATAGATCTTTTCAGAGACAGAGGCACATGAAACAATCTCTGGTCCTCGAGTGGGAGAGAGAAAAGACACACTCCCCTTCCACCCCACCCCACCATCCCCGAGCAACAATTGGAATAGGATCTGAGGATGATCCTATTCCTGCAGAGCAGAACTACTGTAATTTATCTTCTCTGCATATGTGCAGATCAGCCTGCCTTCCAGATGCGATGTGGGCTGTGTGTAATGGGATTTGTAGTCCATTACATCTGGAGAACATCAGATGGGGGAAGGTTTTTATAGATGATAAATTGGAAAAAACACAAGGGAAAAATACTATCAGAGCAGGCCATTTAAATTCCATTACCCACATCCTCCATAGAAAGGTCCAAAAAACTGAAGTTTGTATAGGGCTTTGGAATCAGAGTCGAAACAATATCCAAAAAGTAGGTATTTAAATAGCTCCAATTAGCTCAAAGATTTTTATTTCCTGGGGACAAAACAAAAAGCATCTTTAAGATACTACATCTTTTATCTTTAAGAGGCTACATTTACAATTCTACTTGTTCCAAACTGTTATGTCCTGAGGACTCTAGGAGTTCTCACTCAGGTCTATTCACTTTGCGGGGGCGTTCTTCCCCTTCATTCATTGGTTGGTTCTCCCCAGCAGCCAGCTATAAAAGCAGGCTGCGGGGTCCAACCAGTTGCTGATCGCTGCGAGCCAGTTCCCGGCTTGGCAAGCACGGTCAGCCCTTTATTGTTATAATAAAGTATTGTTGCACTCATGCTCTGGTTCAGCCTCTCTTTTCCCAAACTTAACACTGGCGATGAGGATGGGATGGCTACCAGAAGCACCATGCAACCGCTGAGTCACTAGCCGCCGATCCGCAGCCAGAGAGAGCGATCGGCCGGCGATAAGAGCAACGCTGATCCGCAGCCAGAGAGAGCGGTCAGCAAGCAAAAAGAGCAAACAAAAAGAGCAAACGCTGGTCCGCTGACAGAGGAAGCGGCCAGCAAGCAATAGAAGCGAACACTGATCCGCAGCCAGAGAGAGCGGTCAGAACGAAAAGTTAGAAGCGTCTGTAGCCGCTTGTTAGCCCAGCTACAGGGAAAGTGAAGTGCTGTGAGCCGCAGCCGCTCATTGTTTAGGCGCGAAATTCAAACGGCTGTCATTTGAATTTCAAACCTAAAAGGCACAGCACGGTGCTGTAGTCAAGTCACTGACGCCCACACAGGCGCAAATTTAAACGCCGCCAACGGCTGACGGCCAAACGTGGCTAACCCAGAGAGAGAGAGAGGATTGCGAAAAGCCTCTCCAGAGCTGAAATCACTTGCCTGCCACAGGCACTAGAACATTTTTCTGCTGCCCCAGAGATATTTTTTTCCACAGGTTGTTCTACCGGCCCCATCACCATGAACTCCAATCCAGTCTTCCCAGCGTTCAAACCGGATGAGGAGAAGTGGGAATCATACAAGAACCGTTTTAACCATTATATCGATGCAATTGGGCTTGCTGATGCTGGAGAGCATCGGAAAAAATCGTATTTCCTGATCTACTGTGGAGCCATCGTCTTCGATACTGCCACAGCCCTCGTGGCTCCATGTGAGTTGAAAAACGTTCCTTGGTCAGAGCTACTTGAAATCCTCACTAACCACTATTCTCCCAGGCCCTCACAGATTGCCAGGAGATTCACCTTCCGTATGAGGAAGCAAGCGGACAAGGAAACCATTAATCAGTATATGGCCGCTCTCAGAACAGCAGCATTGCATTGTGGGTTTGGAACCTACCTGGAGGACATGCTCCTCGAGCAACTAGTCTGCGGGGTCAAGGACCTACACCTTCAAAGGCGCCTCCTCGCGAAAAAAGACCTCAATCTCGCACAAGCAGTCGAGGAGGCCTTGGCAGCAGAACTGGCAGCGCACTCAGCCACCGAAATCCATGGCCCGACTGCCAAGCTGACATCAATTCCAGTCCACTCCGAGGAGGTGGTAGCAGAGGAATCCCTGAGTGATGAAAACGACGTCCACCGCCTCTCCAACGACAGACGGCCGCAGGTAGGAGCCAAACAAGAAAACATCGGTCCACCCAAGCACATCACCCTGTGCCTAGCCTGTGGTGGATCTCATCTGAGGGCCACCTGCAAGTTTAAAGGAGCCACCTGCAATAATTGCCATAAAAGGGGGCACATCGTGAGAGTCTGCCAAGCCCTTCAAAGCTCAACACAAAGGCACCCCCCCGTCTCACACTCGGGGCCGCAGAGGCAAGTATTGAACTGTCGCACACATCACCGTGCCAAGCACACTTGCCACACTGTTAGTAAAATCTCTCTCTCCGTTTACTTAGAAGGTAAACCGTGCCGCATGGAGGTTGACACAGGGTCAGCGCTCTCAATTATCTCGTGGAACACCCTCAAGAGGCTCCAGCCCAGCCTATCAACTAGCCGGCTCCAGAAGTGCCAGTTTAGCCTGAAGGACTACCAGGGGAGGACCATTCCTGTAATCGGCAGAGGCAAGTTCCTTGTCAGTTTTAAAGCTTTTAAAGGTCACCTACCTCTAGTGGTAGTTAACGGCAATCTCCCTACCTTATTGGGGCTCGATTGGTTTCCCCATCTCGGCCTAGGGCTAACAGGAGTCCATGCTGTCTCAACCACAGACACTGACTCCTTATTCGCTGATTACTCAGATGTATTCAGCGATGAGCTGGGGTCTTATAACGGTACCCCAATATCGTTCTTAGTCGACCCCCAGGCAGTCCCAATCAGGCTAAAACTGCGTAGGGTCCCATTCGCTATTCGGCCAAAACTAGATGCTGAATTGGATAAACTATTAAAACAAGGGGTCATTGAGCCAACAGATTTCGCCAAATGGGAGACGCCCATTGTCACACCCCTCAAAAAAAGACGGTAGCCTGAGAATTTGCTCGGACTACAAGACCACAATCAATAAGTTTCTACAAGTTAGCGCTTACCCAGTGCCCGTCATTCAGCATTTATTACACACTTTTGAACCTGGCAGCATTTTTGCCAAATTGGACATGTCTCAAGCATATCAACAGTTCCCTGTTGACAACCAAACAGCGGAACTCCAGACCATCGTCACTCACAGGGGTGCTTTCCGATGCAAGCGTCTCCAATTTGGCGTAAGTGTTGCCCCAGGTATCTTTCAATCCCTCATGGAGCGGATTTTACAGGGCCTCCCTGGAGTAGTACCCTACTTCGACGACATCTTAGTCTCAGCCAGGGACAGACCCCAACTCTTCCAGAGAGTTCGAGCAGTGTTAGAGAGGTTCAGACAGCATGGCCTCAAATTGAAAAAAGAAAAATGCGCCATTGCCACTAGACAGGTGGACTTTCTGGGTTATAAAATTGACGCCTCAGGCATTCACCCCCTGGAGCCCAAGGTTAAGGCAATTCACGAGGCACCCACTCCAACCTCCAAAACTGAACTACAGGCCTTCTTGGGGCTATTAAACTTTTACGCGTCTTTCTTGCCCCATAAAGCATCAGTAGCTGAACCCCTACACAGATTACTGGATAAAAAGTCACCTTGGCACTGGGGGCACAAAGAAGACCATGCTTTTCACGCCGTGAAATCACTACTCACGTCAGAGGCGGTACTTATTCAATTCGACCCCAACCTTCCTTTAGTGCTGGCAGCAGACGCATCCCCCTTTGGAATTGGGGCAGTATTAAGCCACAGGCTTCCCAATGGCGCCGAGGCTCCCATTGCCTTTTTCTCTAGGACGCTCTCCGCAACAGAGCGTAATTACAGCCAGATCGATAAGGAAGCTCTAGCAGCTGTTGCAGCAGTGAAAAAATTTCACGAATTTCTCTTTGGCCATTTTTTCGAGCTGGTCACAGACCACAAGCCCCTCCTGGGTCTACTAGCCGGAGACAAACAGACCCCTCAAGTCCTTTCCCCTAGGATGACGAGATGGACCCTCTTCCTAGCAGCCTACTCCTACAGACTCTTACACCGGCCAGGTAAAACATTGTCCCACGCTGACGCTCTCAGCCGCTGTCCCTTGCCGGCTCCGGCTGAAGACCCTGCTCCTGTCCACGCTATTTTCGAGGTAACCCAATTGGACCTCCCCATCACTGCCCTTGATATTGCTGCTAAAACCAAGGCAGACCAAACGCTCGCCCAGGTGCTCGACTGGGTGAGGAGGGGGTGGCCGGGTGGCAATGTTGAAAACAAATTCTCACCTTTCAAGACCCGCATGCAGGAACTGTCCAGTTTGCAGGGCTGTCTACTGTGGGGCACTCGAGTGGTCATCCCGACCTTACTACGTACCCGAGTCCTGGAGGCGTTGCACGAGGGACACCCTGGCATCGTGAGAATGAAGGCATTAGCACGCAGCTACGTATGGTGGCCAGGCCTCGACGAGGACGTTGTCAGATGGGTAAGTTCCTGCAACATTTGCCAGGAATCCCGTCCTGCTCCTCCTATTGCCACCCCTACTAAATGGGAGAGCGCCAGCGCTCCGTGGTCCAGAATTCACATCGACCTGGCTGGCCCCTTGCATGGGAAAATGTTCCTAGTGGTCGTGGACGCCTATTCTAAATGGATTGACATTGCACAGCTATCCACGACCACCACACAAGCAATCACCAACGTATTAACACGCCTGTTTGTTACACACGGGCTACCCGACTCCATTGTCTCCGACAATGGCCCACAGTTCGCATCAGCCGAGTTCAGCCGTTTCACTGCCAACCTGGGTATCCGCCACATTTTCACAGCCCCATTTCATCCTGCCAGTAACGGATTGGCTGAGAGGGCCGTCAGGACCACTAAAGAAGCCCTGGCTAGGTTCAGTAAGGATGACTGGCACCACAAACTCTCGCGTTTCCTGATGAGCCAGCATTCAACTCCATGTTCAGTCACCAACAAGTCCCCAGCTGAGCTCCTGATGGGCAGGCATCTGAGGACTGTATTGGACAGACTTCACCCACAATACTGCCCTGACTCTCCCTCGCTTCCACATCGGGGTTAGACATTTTATCTTACAGGAGCCAGTATTCGCGAGGAACTTCGCTGGAGACCCCTGTGGATCCCGGGCGAGATCGTGGCCATCACCGGACCAAGGTCGTATCGGGTCAGACTGGAGGACGGCCGGGTCTGGAGAAGGCACCTGGACCAGCTGCGTAGGCGCCTCAGCACCCACACTAGCAGGGACCCAGAATCACCAAGCGACGGGAGGTCTCAGCATCAACCCCACATCCACATCCTTCCCGGCGACCAGTACACACCAACAGTCAGTCCAGAAAGCCCGAGCATGGACAGCGGCGCCCAGACGGTGGACCAGCCCGATCCAGTCTACAGGAGCACGTCCCCAGTGACCAACCCTACGAGTCCCGGGCCTGCCCGAACCGAGGGGCACGTTGGTGACACTTACCCGGCTCTGCCTTCCCAGACAGACTCTGAGCGGACAGACAGCGTTCCAGAGCTGCGCCGTTCCGGGCGCCAACATAAACCTCCTGCCTACCTCAAAGACTATGCGTGTTCGCATCTGGGGGGAAGGGGTGTTATGTCCTGAGGACTCTAGGAGTTCTCACTCAGGTCCATTCACTTTGCGGGGGCGTTCTCCCCTTTACCCATTGGTTGGTTCTCCCCAGCAGCCAGCTATAAAAGCAGGCTGCGGGGTCCAACCAGTTGCTGATCGCTGCGAGCCAGTTCCTGGCTTGGCAAGCACGGTCAGCCCTTTATTGTTATAATAAAGTATTGTTGCACTCATGCTCTGGTTCAGCCTCTTTTTTCCCAAACTTAACACAAACCATCAGTTCTGAAAAGCTACAAAACCCCACCAGGTATCACCTCTATTGGTTGATTCTTTATCCTATTAATAAGGAAGTTGTCTACATGGCCCAGTTATGATGTGTCCAAATCAGGAAGATCAAAGGGCTGTGTACTAAAAATCTTACTAAACAAGGGACAGAAGGTATGAGATACAAGCATGGAAAGGTATGAAAATTCCATGCACTCTCCTGGTTCCGTTTGTCTGAACCTGGCCTCCAACCTATTGGAGATGCTTTGCTGCTTGAGCTCAATCATAAGTGCAGCAGTGAGAAGCATTACAAATTCCTACCCCTGAGGGTAGGACAGGAGCTTCTTCTGGTATCTGCTCCCTGAGGTGGTATTTGGGAAAGACCTTGGGAAATGGGATAAAAGATTCAGAAGATACGCTTCCAGAGGTCTCGGACTGTAAAGGTGATGGTAGAAGAAGTGTACATGCAGACTTGCCAAGGCTCTGTTCATATAGCCTTACAATAAAGTAGAATTAGTTTATCTGGTCATTTTTCCTGTCTGGTCTACCTGGTAAGGCTGACATATGGCCAACTTGTATTGCCTAACGGCCAATCCCATTCAAGGCATTTCAAGGTGTTGTACCACTATGGGTCTTGGGAGTTCAGAAAAAAAGTGTTCCATGCTAAAATCTCTTCTGAACAATTGCACTGGGTGAGCTGGTGAAGTGGCTGCAATCTCTGCTCAGTTTCAACGCAAGCCAGAGCTACGGGGTGCTCTGAGTTTTGGGGTGGGTGCCGTCGTCTGAGCCGCACATATGAAAGAAGGCCCATCTGAAATATAGTTCTGTACTTGAACATTATAAGATGGTTTGATCTTTTTAATCAAACCATTTGATTAAATGGTTTCATTTAATCATTTGAAATCCAAGTCCAAGTGCTACTTCAAACCCTGGGTTTTCTCACAGACTTCTGCTTACTGGGCCACTAGCCATAATGAACCAAAACAGTGGACAAAAAAAGCAATGGCATTGGCACAGATTAGGGTAGAAGCTGGCAACATGAGGATGAGGGCAGTGGTAGGATCATTCAAATAATTTAACAACCGGTTCTCTACCCTAATGATTTCTTCCAACAACCAGTTCACCAAACTACTCAGAAAGTTAACAACCGGTTCTCCCGAAGTGGTGTGAACTGGCTAGATCCCACCACTGGATGAGGGTCACACCAACTTTCTGCAGCTTGTCAGAAGCCGCACTCAAAAATGAGGCCAAGATTTCAGGGCTGGGAATTGGGAAGTATTTTATTTGTATGATAATTAGGTCACATCTTTTCATACAAGAGTCCAGGATGGTATATACAATATTCCCTCCCCTAATTTACCCCCAAACAACAACCATATGAGGAAGGTTGGGCTGGAAGAGAGACATTGGCTCAAAGTCACTTAATGAGTTTCCACAGCTAAAGTTGGACTATAACCTGGGACTCCCTATTCCTAGCCCAACCCTTTCACTACTGCAGCATGCTGGATTTCTGCAAAGCTGAAGGTACACCTTTCCCCAAATCCACAAGAATGCCAAAGGGAGGAGCAAATGTTGCCTGCTCCCACTGGGGTCACAGAACAGATGGTATCTGGTCTTGGGTTTTGCATTCATGGATTAAGAACTGATGGATCAAGGAGATCCACAGTATTTTTAGTTTTTGCTAATATGAGATCTTTTGTAATCTTATCCATATTTGACCTGGTTTTCTTCTCAAAAACGTCACTGGAGATTCACCCGAAGATTCACCTTTTCCTTTCTTACTAAACCCGGTGCCTTCAGATTAGCATCAGGTTGTTTAAGGAGTGTGCTTTCTGTATGTGTTTATCACGCAATCGCTTTGGGAAAAGAAGAAAAAAAGTGGTTATTTAAAGAACTTATAAGCACACCAGATTTTTTTTAATGATGTGGGGGGGGAGGAAACACTTCTGTGTCACCTCTGCTTCTAATATAAGCCTCCCACATGCAGCATGGATTTTTTATTATTATTATTATTATCTGCCAACAAAGGGGAGGACTGACCATTACTGGGCTTCATTCTGACTAGCATCCATCCCTGTCTAAAATCCTGTGGGAGCAAAATGCCACATTTCATTCCCACCAGGACTCCAGGTGGACATAAATTTTAACCTTAATATAGGATGCACTTGGAAGATAAGGGGAACATGCTCTGAACATTCTGCCGCCGGACTTCGCAGCATCTTTCCAAGGGCTTGGATTTGCTTGATAACCATTTCACAACACTAAATCACCACTATCTGACCTAAAGATGTAACAATACAGATCTGCCTCAGCAGATCTTATTTGAACTGGTGTTGGTAGCTTTGTCAAGAGAAGGCAAACAAGGTGGTCCAAATGGAATGCATTGCAGCCAAGTTGGCTTCCTCTTAAGCCAAGACTGTTTTTGCCAGTGGTGGGATTAAAATATTTTTACTACAGGTTCTGTGGGTGTGGCTTGGTGGGCGTGGCAGGGGAAGGATACTATAAAATCTGCAGTCAGAGGTGGAATTTGCCGGTTCTCCAAACTACTCAAAAGTTCCACTACCGGTTCTCCAGAACTGATCAGAACCTGCTGAATGCCACCTCTGGTCCCTTTGCTTATTAGAATTGTGGGTGGGAAAGGAAACTTTTAAAATCTTAAATTAAGTACTGGTAGTCCTCAATTTATGGCCACAATTGAGCCCAAAATTTCTGTTGGGAAGAGAAATAATTGTGAAGTGGATTTTGTCCCATCTTGAAACCTTTCTTGCCACAGTTGTTGAATTAGTAACAGGGTTGTTACTACAAGTGAATCTGGCTTCTCTGTTGACTTTGCTTATAAGAAGGTCGCAAAAGTGGATCACATGACTCCGGGACAAATATGACTCAGTTGACAAGAGTTTGTATTTTGATCATGTGACCCTGGGGATGCTGAAATAAACGTAAGTGTGAAAAATGGTCGCAAGTCAGTTTTTTCAGTGCCGTTGTAACTTCAAACGGACACTAAATGAACTGTTGTAAGACGAATACTTAGATCAAGGTATCCAGCAGTCAAGGTACATTATTCTGATTCCTGTATACATTAGAAACATTTGTAGGCTTTATTTCAAGTGCTGGAAAACACGCTTGTTTAATGAAGTTGATTATTTTATTTGTTTAATTGTTGGATGCATAACAGGTACAGCCTGCAAATTCATTCTTCTTAAGAATGTCAAAGCAGGGACCGGCAGCATCAGCTCAGGCAAGGGTCAAAAGTGCTGAGATGTTGTTGCAACCACATAGTTGAACCTTTCGTCCTTTGTTAGGTGGCATTGCCCAAAGAAACAGAGCATGGTTTCAATCATGTGGCCACCATCCCCTATGAGGAGCTGACTGGCAGGGACACAGTTGAATCAAAATTTCAAAATAATTAAACACAGCTATTAGAAAAAGGAAATAGCATAAACCCAACCCACTTAAAAAATTGATGAACAAAAGGCCACAAAGCTATCCTCACAGAAATGGGCAGTAATGATTTCTCCCTAACTGTTAGATTGAAGTCTCTGGCTTTTTCCTTCCATTCATTCTGTTGCTTCCCGTTTTTATTTATTTATTTACTGAAAGATTTATATCCTGCTTTATATATCATACAATATCTAAAATCAATTTGTAATCATATTTAAGATTGGTCATAAGACAACATATCATGAGTTCATTTAAAATATGTAAATAAAAATGAATAGGAGAAAGAACAACACAAAACCCAGTCTTGTGTTTTTATCTTTTCCATTCACATTTTATTTCAGATTTGTTTGTTTTTTAAAAATAAAAGCTGAAATAAAAGCAAATTCAGTTTCAGCTATCCAAAGAGAAATTCCCTTTTTAATGGGCTAATTATACGCTCATAAGAAGATGTAAACAATTATTGTTTGTAGTTAATAAAAGGGAAAAATGAAAATAATAACTGTTGAGAGTAATTACTCTACTATTTGGAAACCTTGACCCAACTGTGGAACAGTTTTTACAATAACTAAACATATCTAAAGATTAAAAACTCATTATATAATAACTGCGTTCTAGATATAAGAGGATTGAACTTGGAAATGAAAGAAATGTTGACTGTTTTTCTTAAAAGAGGAAAAGAAGAAGAGATAGGAAAAGAAGTTGTGGTTAAGGGAATATATTCATTCTGTTAACAAAGATCAATTAACTAGGGTTGGAGACAGGCTGAAAAATTGAATAAAAGCTTGGCTCTCTCCCAACTTTGCAATTTGTACAAAAGATAGACATACCAGTGAATCACACACAGATTCAGCCATTAGCTATGTGCCACCCACAAGCTTCACTCAGGCTGCCTGCCTTTAAAAAAAATTTCCATGTGCATTTGCACATTTCTTTGCTTACATATTTGTCTTTCCCTATACTGTCTATTAATTTTTTTTTGTTTTTTGACTGATCCATGGATTGAAATCAGTATTCTAGTAACATCTTCGGCTTTAGCCAATTGGCACTTTCCACCACAGCTTCTGCTGTGTTTCTACTTGTTTGTTTGTTTTCCAAAGCCTAGTATGGAGTGGAAAAGGTGTATTTGGAACAGACACCGTGAAGTTCAAACATTACATCTTTCTTGACCCTATATGGCATTCTTGTAATCGTCAGATTATAAATAATCTCTCAACTTAGAATGTATCTCTTGGCCTCCCTTTGAGAGAGCCAAATCAAAAATTAGAGACACTCCCACGTGTGGTAGCTGCAAAAGAGTTCTTGCATGACCATGTTTTCTGGTGCTTTTTCAGATCAGTTAGTTGGATACTTTCCATAAGACTGGCTGTAAGATGCTCCTACTGTGCACAATGTTCTATCCAGGCTCATCGCTGTAGGGATGTCCAAGAGATGGCTTAGCAATGGCATATATTCCATTCACAGGTCTCCTCTGGGGTGGCATTTTTCAGTGGTCCCCACTATGGTACTTAGGTGCAAAGGCCAACATGCCTTTTATCTATTTTATCTTTAGGTGAGCTACTCCATCAATCTGGCCTTACCAGGCTGCAGACTGCATGGGCCATTTCCCCTGCTATTTTAGTGTTGCCCCCAAATGTCTCCTCTTTATTTTCAGAGGAAACTCAGTGGTCAAGCACCTCCTTTGTTTTTTCTACCATCTCTTCATAAACCCACCTTCCCTTCACTTTCCCTGTGGCTTTTTCCCTTCCCTTTACCTTCCAGGGTTTGGGAAAATGAACTAACGGTTTTAGGGAAAAAAACAACACCTTCACTAATAGAGAATTCTCACTTGTTTTCAATACTGGCATGGTAGATTTTTATGAACACAATCTTTTTTAAAAATATTGTTTTATTAACACTTTAAAATTTTATGTAGATAAAAGCTAATGCAGACAAATAGATTGTAGGCAAGGAAAAAGATAAATAAGGAAATAAAATAGAAACAAAAAAGAAAAAGTGTAAGAAAAGAAAAAGAGGTGAGAAAAATAGAAAACGAAGAAAGAAATGCAAGTGTCTTCTGATATTTTGGATTGAAGCTTCCTTATTGTTATGGGTAATCTGTTTTTCCTGGTTTGGGGAGTTGTTATTGGTACTTATAGATTGATGGCTTTTTTGACTTCTAGTAAAAATATGTTGTAATGGTCTTCAACAGTATTGCATCCAGTGAATAGAAATTGCCAATCAAGGGAAGAGAGGTCGTTGATTATAAGATAATAGTTGCTTTTTTTGAAGTTATAATTGGGGATTTTGTCATTGTGATGATTTTTGTGTGGACATACGTTGAGACAAAAGTCAATCATGTGGTCACTATTAGAAAAGGGTTCTTTAATTTGTATTCTGTAAATTGAATTCAAACTATTGCAGAAGATGAGATTCTTCACAAGCAGTTATTAATACAAATATACTTTAATCTCTCAATAAAATTACATTATACTATTCTTTCTATAATCTCTGTCTAACTGTCAAAACCATAAGTTTACTTTTTTCATTTTTATACAAAAAAGACCATAAGAGGCCTTCAGTCAGCAATAAATGTAAAGTGTTTTCTCTAATCAAATTTACCCATTTTCACAAAATCTGCCAACTTCACTAGTCTTTCCTCCATAGAGGATAATGTTGAATCCACCTCTGTGCCTACAGTAATTTTGCTGCTATAATCATATATTGATATAATTTTCCATGGCTTTTTTCTAACTGCTTGTCAATTAATCCCAAAAAAAGAGAAGTTCTGCCTTCAATTTAATCTTAATTTTTAAATTATCTGCATGTAAATATATATTTTAATGCAAAATATTTTGGCTTTTTTACATGTCCATGAAGTGTGATAAAATATCCCTTTATGTTGTTCACATTTCCAATATACATTTGACGTATCTTTATATATTCTAGATAATTTCTCTGGTGCCACGTACCATTGATACATCATTTTATAAAAATTATTTTTGAGATGATAACACAAGGTAAAATGTCAACGCTTTTGACCACATAATTTTCCATTGATCCATCTGTATATTATAATCAAAATCCTTCAGAATCTTAGGGTGTAATCCCTCTGATCCTGGTGATTTGAACTCATTTAAAGTGGATAAGTGTTCTCTTACTATTTTCTTGCTTGTTTTGACTTGCATTTTTTATTTGCATTTTTAAATATTTGGGGGGGAGAATAGGCTGAACTATTTTTTCCTTTTTTGTAAAGACAGATGCAAAAAAAAAATGAGTTAAGCAGTTCTGTTATCTCCCAGCTGTTCGTCACCTTCTTGGCATTTTCTCCATGAATGGACCAATCCTGTCCTTGACAGCCTACAATGTGGATATACCACATTGTAAGCTGGAAAGGGCAAGAGGAGAGAAAAAGGCAACACAAATCAGCCTTGCCCTACTTGTAGTTTTTGTTCTCTTCCCAGTTTAACAACTATTTGACTTTAAAATCCATCTCTTTATTGGTTTGGCTACTGGAAGTGACAGAGGAAATATTTGGAGCAGCACAAAGCACCTTGACAAGGTATATTATGTCCTCATTGCACCCCAAAGAGGAAAACCCTATTGCCTCCATGTCACAAAGCATCTCACAAGGCTAAGACAAAGATTGCCATGACTTAAGATGGGCTCTTAATCAGATAGGTTTGCAGAAGAAATGTGAGAATACAATACTAGAGATTCTGCTAGGCCAGCGCACAATATATCTCACCATTCATGTTTAGATGGTAATTAGTGTCAGTGACTACTACTATTTGCCAATCTCAGCAATCTATTCCCTGAGATTGAATTTTACTTTGTGGTTAACTTTTCTGTCAGTCAGGAGGTTAGCAAGGCACTCTTGTTAACTTTTTCTATGTTTATTGCCTTATGGGAAGATTCTTAGTCCATTTGTAGCCTTTTTATTAAGTAGTTAACACATACTAATGACCACACAGATACTAGCATGTTTAAGATAACCAATAAAAGAAAAATGCTGTCCAAATTCAGCTTCCCACACCAAGCAAACTGTTGTGATAGTATCTGCAAGGGAAATAGCAAATTCAATAGTGTGAATGGAGGCAGCCTTGATTCATGACTAAAGGCCAGTTGTCTTCTAAAAGAACTGAGCCAGAGAGTCATATGCAGATGTGATCACAACAGAAAGACTTCTTTAGAGCTAACTGTACCTCAACCAGCATCTCCACATCACTGATTTCTTTCAAAGACTTTTCAGGATTCTGAAAAGCCCAGAGGCAAAGCACTCCTTTAAGTGCCCCCTCCTCACTTTCTTCTCTCATGACATCTTCTAGCAATTTAATTTTAAAGTCTCTTTTGTTTTTTAGCCACTGAAGCCAGTAACCCTACATGAGGGAGTTGGAAAGGAAGTCTCTAACAACTTGAAATCATTTTTGGAACTATGATTTTTTTTTTAACCAAATGAAAAGCATTAATGCAGTTGATCCTTACAACTACTGTAAGAGTCCTGCAGCCCTTCCTGACATAAAATGCTAATATTTTAGGCTACATCAATAGGCTTTGCATGGAATCCATTTTCTTTTCATGTGTTCCAATTCTTGTCATAGATTCCAAGTCTTTAAATGTTGATACTTAATAACAAGTTTGGCCATGTCGGAATTTGTAAGTTTCAGTTTTGATTGCAATGATGTCTCTTCGGTTCCAGATTTGAATATAGGTAGTTGTCCTTTAATGACCACAACTGGGACTGGCAGCATGATTATTAAGTGAAGCAGACACTAAAATAAATTGTGGTTGGGCTTATGATCTTATTTTAGCTTTCCTTTTCTTTACAGCTCTGCAAAGTTTCATGAATGTAAAGATTGGTCATAAAGTTAGTTTTCATCACTGTCATAAATGCAAATGGTCACTAAATGAGGCAGTCACTAAATAGGGACTACCTGTATTTATTTAGTCTATCAGTGATGTACCCTACCACTTCAGGATCCTATCACAATCCATTATTCTGCTTCTAGTGGCCAGCTTGCTGTATTTCACCTAAAACCAATTAATTCAGCCCTGGAATTAGTATTTATTTATTTATTTATTATTTTATTTATTTATTTATTATTTTATTTATTTTTATTTGTCAATTGCTTACAAGATAATAGGTATAAATAAAAACATAGTTATGAATACATGGATGCATATAAGAAAAATAAAAAATATATAAAAGAAACAATAGGACAGGGACGGTAGACACGTTGGTGTACTTACACAGACCTACAGACCTCTTAGGAAAGGGGTGAGGTCATTAGTAGACAGTCTAAGGTTAAAGTTTTGGGGGTTTGGGGAAAAAAACACAGAGTTAGGTAGAGTATTCCAGACACTGACCACTCTGTTGCTGAAGTCCTATTTCCTGCAATCAAGCTTGGTGCGATTAACCTTGAGTTTGTATCTATTGTTTGCTCTTGTGTTGTTATGGTTGAAGCTGAAGTATTCATTGACAGGTAGGACATTGCAATGTATGATTTTATATACTATTCTTAGATCGGATCGAGTAGGGGAGTGGAGAACTCTTCTTGTGAAATATTTCTGGACTTTCTCAACTGTGTTAATATCAGATACCTAATGTGGGTTTCAGACTGATGAGCTGTATTCGAGTATTGGTCTAGCAAATGTTTTGTATACTCTAGTTATTAATGTAATATTACCAGAGAAAAAGCTATGTAAGATTAGATTAACAACTCTTAACGCCTTTTTGGCTATGTAGTTACAGTGGGCTCTAGGAGCTGGTCCTGAAAGATTTTTCAAAGATTATGCTTAGAGGTTTGGCTATGGCAGTGGATAGCTTTTTTAAGAAGTAGGCACATATTCCATCCAGTCCAATAGATAGAGATGGTTTTAGATTGTGTAGTACTTTTTCAACATTGTCTTCTGTAAAATCGATATGTATTAGATCATTGTAGTTGTCTGTGGTTCGACTAGGAAATACTGGGCATGATCCATTGCTGTTTACAAATACTGAGCCAAAGAATGTGTTAAAGATGTTAATGGTGTCATCGTTGCAGTCTTTACCATTAGGTCCTTTCAGGGGTGGGATGGTCCTTGAGTCTTTTAGTTTGTTGTTTATAAAATTGTAGAAAGTGCGGGTGGAATTGGTGCGTAGAAGGTTTACTTCTTGTTTAATGTGATAATTGGTGCATTCAGTTTTTATCTGGTGGCATAAATTTTTGTAACGGGTTTTGAAGCTGGCAACGTGACCAGATTTGTTTTTCTGCCAAAGTGATTTCTTTTTGGATTGTAGCTTCCTTATCATTTTGGATAATTTGTTTTTTTCTGGTTTTGGGAGTTGTTAATGGTACATATAGTTTGATGACTCTTTTGACTTCAAATAAAAATATGTTGTTATGGTCTTCTACAGTTTTGCATCCAGAGAATAGAAATTGCCAATCAAGGGATGAGAGATCATTGTTTCTAAGATCATAGTTGCCTTTTTTGATCCCAAATTTACGTCCACTAAAATAATATTTTTTAAACAGCAAAATTAATTTAAGCACATGAAGAACCTCATATGGCAGCATTTGCTTTCCCTCTTTACTGAATATGGTCTCTTTGTGCAGAATAGAGGCCAGATACAAAAACAAAGCACAAAAGTTAAAAACAGTAACAGTTCTTTCCCCATTCTTTCTAACAATTTTTTGAAAAGAACATTTTACTCCCTTGCCAAATTTTTGGATTAATCTGAAATACATTTCTTTCCACAACTGCAATCTATTATCTTTGGCATAGAAAAAAAATATCCTGGTGCTCTACAGGCAGCAACAGAATATATGTGTTCACTCCATTCCCTACTGAGATAGTCATGGACAGATCATCATTAGATAAATACAGGTTTTTAGTAGCTCCAGGCAGGTGTTGGCTGGCACACAGAAATCACAATTGGGCAGGAAGCAGAGGTGTGTACACAAATCTTGCTTCTACTATTCAATTCAAGAATGAAGTTTGGACCCTATTCAGATAACCATGATCACACCTTGTCGCAATGGTCAGTTGATAGGTTAATAAGAATTCCAGAGACAATTTGATAAACAACCATCTGCAACTTCCCTTATTATCAGTAAAATGAGCTGCCTCTTTGCCCATTCACCAGAAAGCTGTTAAAAGAATTACTTTCAACTGAGTCAAGATGCCAAGAGAGTCCAACACTTATTAGTGTTCATGAATGTGTGCAAATTTCTAATTACATCCAGTTGAATGCAAGTTGAAGCCCTCAACTGAACTTCTTGATGAATGCAAAAAGGTCTTCAAAGCCTGAGGCAAATGGGGCCAGGACTTGATTGCATCTCCTTCCTCCTATGTAATTTTAACCCATATAAGTCTTCTTCAATCTGGACATCCTCCAGATGGATAGATGTCAATGCTCAGAGTTCCCTAACCAACAAGCCATTGCTGTGAATGTTGTTAGTTGAAATTGACAGCTCTGAAATACTTTGCACACCTTTATAGACCTTTTGAAGGGTATGTGCCAAGATCCACACTCATAAAATGATAGCTCAATTTCACTCTAATTAGGTAGCCTTAAGCATAAGTCACAACCTTTGTTCTGCAACAGAGGGGAAACATACATCTGAAACCTGAAATTGTGCTTTAAGAGCCATATTGTTTTAGGAATAGGATTAGGCAGTGGTAGGGTCATACTCAAAGTGTGAACCATGATTTCAAGCTCTGGATTTCCCTAATGCATGCAAGCATTCCCCAACTAAGGTATATAGTCAGAATAACATCATGCTTTTATCTAGCTATCATTTTAGATAACAGGTTTTTTTTTTCTAACATGGAATCCTGTGCAAATACAACTCCCATCAACTCCAGTCAGCATCGCTGTGATGATGGGAGCTGTAGTTCAATGCAACCAGAGGGCACATAATTGGGAGATAACTGGCGTCCAATTTCTCAGTGATAAAATTTCCAAGGAAGTCCAAAGACCTAGGTATTACTTATGTCAAAGAAGAAAGAAAGAAAGAAAGAAAGAAAGAAAGAAAGAAAGAAAGAAAGAAAGAAAGAAAGAAAGAAAGAAAGAAAGAAAGAAAGAAAGCTGAGAAGTTTGCCTGCCAGCCCTCATGTTATCAGAACAATTTAACAGTGACTTTATCCTCACAGAGCTCATAAATCTTGACTAACAGCTTAACATGTGAGGCATTTGAAGTGTCTGGGAACCTGCCGTATGAAAGAAATTAGCTGTAAAAAAAGGAGCAAAATGCTTATTCCCATGGGAATACACAGCTCAGCTTCTAATAGATCATTTCTTCATTTGGAAGATGACTAGTTTCTCTCAGTCAAAAAAAAAAAAAGAAAGAAGCAAATTGCTTTAAATGGGGGAGAGGGGGGAGAAAGAAAGAGCTTTCTACCACTTTCACAGGAAATATGGTACTAAGGGCCAATAGACAGAGCAAATCATCATATTAATTACACGGTCAGTAAACATTTGTTCTCCCATGCTTCCTAAAGGGCGGGCTGCTTCCTGCATGGCTCTCAGCAATGGAACCAGCTCCAGTGGGTTGTAACTAGCCTGGAAGATAGATTACGGCTGAAGACTTTCTCAACAGAAGTCTGTTGGGAGAGGTGGTGGGGCAGGTGGGGCAGGCTGAGGGAGAGGAATTCAGAAAGTTTAGGCCAGTCCTCTCCAAAGGTTAGGCAACAATGAGAACTGAACCAGAGGCCAAAGGATTGGGGATTTCCTCACATCTCAATTCCTTTCTTTCCTCCTCATGGGTAAAAAAAACAACAACAGGAGCTTCCCATTCCTTCCCTCTGTAGATTCAGGCATAGCCATCTCTTTCATTTGGCAAAGTGGAGGCAAGTTCCCTCAGAGAAATTCATTTGTGCTGATAGCTGGAGTACAATGCAGACTGATGCTCCTTAGCCCATCAGTCCAATTCAGTGGGCTATTTCAAGGATAATGCCATCTTGATCTGCACTACCATCTTATGCTCCTTCCCTTGCTGCTGGCTTTCCAAAGGGAATGTGACAACCTACAAATCTGCGGGCCCGACTGTCCCTGAGTTGCAGTTCAATGGATCATTTCACAACAAAAATGGCCTCTTTGTGAGACCTCGGGGAGAAACTGAGGGAAAGAGTCCTTTTGTAGCCTTTAAGGTTCACCACTGAGGAACTATGCTCAATAGATCAAGTTTCTGACATTTGAAATATGTCACTTTGCCTGATACAAATGAATATATATTTGAAATAAGAGTGTGAATAGCTGCATTTCACTAGGAATGCTACTTTATATTATTTATTTTGGCTGTGTAAATTGCCTCCCCCACCATGCCAACTTTCCTTCTGGCAGAAACTGTCTTTCTTTCTTTCTTTCTTTCTTTCTTTCTTTCTTTCTTTCTTTCTTTCTTTCTTTCTTTCTTTCTTTCTTTCTTTCTTTCATATATATGCCACCCATCTCCCCAATAAGGCAACTCTTTTAATAATGTAACATTTATATCCCAAATGTTCAGGTAGTTGTGGTGCTTATCACAACTGTAAGGAAGTCATTGTTATTTGTCCCCATTTTGAAGGTGACGGGATGGGCGTTGAGGCTGGCAGAGGTGAGATTTGAACTGATGATCTCTTGATATATAGCTTTCTTTAGGGATTAAGAGAAGAAACTAGAAGATTGATACATTTATTTCCTTTATTTATGGTGTAGTACAAATATCCTCCCCTTATCCCACAGAATTCTGGGTGGCATGGAAAATATTGGTTGCAATTTGATGTAGTTTTTATTATATATGACATTTGATGCTTAGTGGTATGTGCATTCCTAAACCTTCAATTCTTGACATTGACATAACTAATATTTCTTGTTCTTGTCTCTTATTTAGATGTTTTCCTTTCATCTCCATTAATATATGAAGAGCTTCCATGAGGCAGCCTAGACAATCTTCTATTTCTCCCACAACATTTCAAGAATAACATCCAATGGCAGCAGATTTATAAACACAAGGAAAACATCAGTGCTTCTTCCATTATTCTGTCATCAAAGATATCAGCCTTAGGCTGTGCTCTGAGCATTAGTCCATGTAGCCCTGATATGCGATCATGAACCAGGAATTCAAAACACTAACCAGCTGTGGGAACCAGGCAAGGAGCCTGTCACATTAAATGGTATCCAGATTAGAAGCTGTGAGAATTTGGGAAAGCCCATCTCACAAACAAGCTCACTCAGACCAAGAGCTGGGAGCGGGGTGGAGGGGAGAAAGAGAGAGGGGGGAGCAAAGTGAAGGGAGAGGGCTGTAAGAGAAAGAAGAGGAAATTTTTAAAAAAGCATTCCTGAGTCATTACAGTCCTCCTTCGATTAAAAATGCTAAGTTCTAAATTAGTTCTGTAACTGACTGGTCAGCTGGCCATTGTCCAAAAACAAAGAGGAAAGTTATCACTGGGAAGAGAGGAAAAATGATACACATTTACTTAAAACTGTAGATACTTAGGTATACGCTTAAAAGTAATTGCTGTAACCTGGATGGAAAATGCTAGAGAACTCCCCAGGATGGGGCTGTGACAAGCGGTGCTTCTGTGGTACAGCTTGCTTTTTTTTTCTTCGTTTTGCTACCATTACCCTGCCTCAACCTGGAATGTTATGAGAATCTAAGTGACAAAGTATTCCATATCTAATCCTTCCTGTGTTTTCCCACCACCAATTCTCCCATACTTTTTTAAAAAAAAATACAGAAAGCCTATTAAAGAAGGAAGGAGTAACTGTTTAATGTCTTTGGACTGAGCTGTCTATCTTGTGGCCACCTGGATGATATGTATGCCTACTAATGTGTAATTCTGAAGGCCCTGCTCTCCCTTCTTATGGCTCTTCAGATTTAAAGAAGACGTGGGCTGGAACAACCTTTCAAATAACATTTTCAAATAGACTATCACCCAACAACCATTCACAAGATGAACTGCTTACACACACACACACACACACACAGAGAGAGAGAGAGAGAGAGAGAGAGAGAGAGAGAGAGAGAGAGAGAGGGTTCAACTGATGACTTTATCAACCTGATTTTAATTTATTACATATTAAGTTATCATATTTAAGTGACATGCCAGAGGCTAAACTTACAGACTCCAAAATAGATTTTAAGCCAGGTCAATGAAAAGCTTGCTAGTGGGGCAAATATCAGATCAGATTTCATCCCTCCCAGGCAACTAATAAATCCTGTCCCGTGTGTGCTACCAGAAAAATATTTCAAGGATTATTCAATATCTTGAGAAATTGGGCTGTAGTAACATAAATTCCCACAACAACTGAAAGTATCTATCACTTCAAACAATCTTCAGCACAAATACACATTGTTTTGAGCCGGAACATGAAGAACTGGACAAAAATGCAAATAAATAACTGTATGCATACATTCATTATTTTAAACACCAAAAGAGATGCACTAGTGTTGTTTAATTCTGTTCCAATCACCCTTGCCACTAAATGAGAATCATGCCCTTCATCTTCTTCTCTTATTTAATCATAATTTTACGAGTTTCTAAACTAGAAAGGTAAACTTAACAATAATTAATTATTAAAATAGGAAGAAGAAAAAAGTTTTTAAAATGGAGTGAAAAGTCATATTTCTGTCCTTTGTCTCAGCTGATGACTGCCCAGATATTTATGATCTGCTTTTCACTGATGTTCTGGGCCAGGGGTGTCAAACTCGATTTCATTGAGGGCCACATCAGGGTTGTGTTTGACCTTGGGGGGCTGGGGTGGACGTAATCATGGTGGGCCTGGCCAACTCAACTTCACTTGTGTTGCGGGGCGCCTGTGGTGGCCCGAGTGCTCTGCCAATGAAAATGGGCTCCCGACCTCTGTTTTCGGCTGCAACAGTCTCTTGCAACCCTCTGCCAGTGAAAACGGAGCTTGAGAGGGCCACACGCAGCCCTCCTGAGATCCATTTTCTCTGACACAGGCACCGCAGGCCAGTCCTTCACTGTTTCCATGGCAGCCCCATGGGCCAGATCTAAATATCCCACAGGCCGTATTCAGCCCACAGGCCTTCAGTTTGACCATCCCTGTTCTGACCTGATTCCTTGACTTCAAACATCCTTAGAAAGAAATATAAAATGGCTTGGTGGACTCATGGATGGGTGGATGGCAAGTCTTTGGAAATATCAAAAAGTACGCATGTTTCTTCACTTGAAGCTGAGATGCAGGACTAGAGTTAATGGTCAACTTCAACAGCTCTCATATACAACCCACATGTTTGTAAAGTACTTATTTCTGATTCTCTCCAAAAGGAAAGGAAAGAAAAGGAAAAAGGAAAGGAAGGTATCTGTTACTAATTTAAAAATAAGCTCCATTTCAGAGTAGCTTGAGGACAAACTATTTCTCATAGCACTCTGCTTGCCTTCTGAATATTTTAATCCTACCTATTGATCATGAAAAGACAAATTTCTACTGATTCCTCAGTGCTCCTAGAGAAATTTGCCTACCTCTAGACCAAAGAAAGAAATCACCAAGTAAACTGAGGGAAAACAAACTTAATAGAAGTATAATATTTAAGAGAAGAAAAGTAATTCAGTTAGCATGTTCATCTGTCATGAATGTTAGTTGACAGCATGTATTTGTGTTATGCATGTGTGGAGGAACAACAGGAAGAAAGAATGGAGAAATGACTATCAGAAGACAGCATGGCAGATCACCTGCAGGATTTTCTTTCTTTTGTAATTAGGTAAAAGGTATAGCTGAGCTGCCATCAAAGCTAGGTGAAGAGCCGCAGGTATGTTCTCCTTGAGGATGCAGCTACTTATTTTGAAAGAGAAATGTTCAAAGGCTAAATGTTTCCGGAAATGATCTCTTCCTGGAGATTTGTTCATTGACCCTGAACATAGCAGCTCTCCCACCCAGCAAAACGAGAACAAGATGGAGTCCCCTGTGAGAACTCAAGAGCATGGTTGGCACTTTGATGAATGTTACACCTTCTCAGAGCTGTGGAAGTAGAGAGCAGCAGGCATCTAATGAAATCTTCATTTGGGATTTCCCCTCTCAACAGAGATGAACCTGTTTACACCGTAAACTTTGCTGAAGATTCAGGGAGGAAGACGTGGCAAATTGTTTTCTTTTGTCAAGACTCTAATTGGCTTGATGATGAAACAGACGATAGACCCCTCATCAGAGAGGATGAAATCTAGATTCAGTTTTATTTTACTCCCCGACGGTGCCTTAGGTTTCTTTTCTTTTTCCAACCTGGAAAAAAAAAAACGTATAAGGTCAAAGAAGCAAATATATATGGGCCTTATTTTCCTCTTATATTTCCCCCTCCCCTACCTTTCATTTAAGATTTGAGCTGGAGAGGAGAAAGTGAGAGAATGTTAATAAAATTTAATTCAAGTACACTCAGTTATCCATGCTGCAATGTTATGCTTACAACAGAGTGTGAAGTGTAGGGCTGCCTTCTGTTTTTGTTGTTGTTGTTTTTAAAATGGACTGTGGACTATGCTCCACTTCAGACTTAGTGAGAAGAATTCAAGATTGTGGGTGTCTTCCCAGACATGAGCTGAACATGTATCATCACCCATCAATATTCAAAATTCTGCCCGGGCAAAACCTTTGCAAAGAGGGAGCTCTGTTTATTCATTCCAGTTGGCCAGCTGCCCATCAAAGTTTGCCACCCTGCCAGTTTCATGTTGCTCTATAAATACATCAGACTACACGGAACAAGCTTGCCAAGAATACACAATTAGTCCTTTGCCTTAACTTAAGACATTCACGGACACTTAGGATCAAACTAGATGTGATGTGGCAGATACATAAAGTGCCTCCCAATTTTTGAAAATGTCCTTTAATCTCAGGGAGAGCTGAATTTGAACAGAACAGTGTGTGGGAAGAGAGAATAAAGGTCCTTAACCATTTCCTCATGGGACATTTCTTTGCTACAAAATGCTCCCCATTGGTTGATTTTCTTTCTTTTTTTTCAGGTTTTAAAAAAATCCTTTGATATAAAGATACAAAAGCCCACCATTGTTTATTTGCACCTGCATGGAAAAAGGAATATTAAACGTACATTAAAGTATATTCATGAAAGTAAATTAATGAATAATTTTATTAGGAAAGCCCATGGGAAACTTTTTTTCTCTATTTACTGCATCTTGCAGGTCAAATTAATTATTCAATTAACCATGTAAAATGCAATAAAGCATAAATAACTTTATAGCATGTCAGTCTTACCAGTTCAATAGGACCCAAAAAGAAAGGTACTATGTTCACACATTACCATGAACTATGAAAGCAACATGTATCCCCTGAAATAATCGCTACTTGCCTGCATATTTAAGCCAGTGTGTTGGTATAAAAGTGCACTCGGTAGATACCTGATTGTACGTGAGATGCATCATGATCACACAAAAGGCGTAACCTTCAACTATTTAGTTGTGTGTCTGGGGATACTACAAGATGTTATGTAACATATTTAATAAGCACCATTCCAATTAGTTAGTTGTATGTACGAATAGGGACATGGTGGCTCAGTGGCTAAGATGCTGAGCTTGTCGATCGGAAAGATCAGCAGTTCAGTGGTTCAAATCCCTAGTGCTGCGTAACGTAGTGAGCTCCCGTTACTTGTCCTAGATTCTGCCAACCTAGCAGTTCAAAAGCACGTAAAAAATGCAAGTGGAAAAATAGGGACCACTTTTGTGGGAAGGTAACAGCGCTCTGTGCACTGTCAGTGTTTAGTCATGCCGGCCACATGACCATGGAGATGTCTTTGGACAGTGCTGGCTCTTAAGCTTTGTAAGGGAGAGGAGCACTGCTCCCTAGAGCTGGAAATGACTAGCATGTACGTGTGAAGGGAACCTTTACTTTTATGTACAAATAAAACGGCCTAAAATTAGAATGAAGGTTTAGAACTAATGGTAGTAGTAGTAGTAGTACATAGTTATATCTATCATATGTATCTCTGGAGTTTGGTTGTTTTCTTGCAGACATTTCATTACCGAACTAGGTAACCTCATCAGTGATGGCGTTGTTGCCTAGTTTGATAATAATGTTGCCTAATTTGGTAACGAAAACAACCAAGCTTGGAGAACACCAAGGAATGCACAGTTCAACCCTGAGCTATCAATATTCTCTGCTTTTGATAAGTGCCTCTTAAGGCATAGGGTCCCCAAGTTTTTTGGTTCTGTGGATGAGCAGTGTCTGTGATTTCGGTGGTTTTGGAGGCAGGGGGAATGGTTTTTGCGCACACAACATAAGTCCTGTACATCCGCAAATGAAGCTTAGCACAGTTGCCTGCCACTTCAGCAGCCTGATTCCCAATGGGCAGTGGGCCACAGCCCAGGGTTTGGGGACCCCTGTCTTAAGGTAAAGTATTTTTCAAATTGAGCTCAAAGTTTGATGTTTACATGGAAACATCAATATAGTTTTCTTGACAACACTACAAAGGTGACTTGTCATTGCCTTTTTCTCGGATGTGTTTACCATTTCCAAGATCAACCTAGACTGTGTGGTTTCCTGGTGGCCTCCATCTCTACACAATTCTGTAAATAAAATTGAAAATAACAACAAAATTTAGGAAATTATTCCTCTCCATTCTTGTGTGTAGACTTTTGCATTGCCTTCCGGGCCTTCACTGGATCTTTTGTTCCTGTTGAAAGAAGAGGCTGAAAAGAAATTCCCATGATAGACAATGACATGTGATTCCTTTGAAGGAGCTCCTGTCTCTTTGTTTCAACATTTCAAGTGGCTCAGATATATTAGCCATTCTTCCAAGTTTTTCTAATTGTATTTGTGTACTTCATGGCTATTTTCTTATTAGCAGCATCATTTTCATCTGTTCAACATTTGCATCTTCTATTAGAAACATCAAAGGACAACAAGATTCTCTGGGCAATCATCTCCATCAGGGTTCACCAATAAGAAGAAAGAAAAGCTCAGAGAGAATGAGTTCAAAAAAACCAATGAGGAATGTGGATAGGATGCCCATCATCTTATAGGGTTTGCACTGGATAAGCAGATCAGGGCAGTTTCTCTTTGATCGTTCAGGCCCAATGAAAGAGGCCTGAAAGAGGTACCCAGAAGTGCCAAGTAAATTGGGAGCTGGCAGCCCATCAGTATCTTCAGAGGGGGTCTTCAGCAGGTTCTGACCAGTTCTGGAGAACCGGTAGCGGAAATTTTGAGTAGTTCGGAGAACCAGAAAATCCCACCTCTGATTGGAGATTTTACAGTATCCTTCCCCTGCCACACCCACCAAGCCACTCTCACCAAGCCACACCTACAGAACCAGTAGTAAAAGACATTGAATCCCACCACTGAGTATCTTCTCAGATGCTTTTTTTACTACAGCAGATAGGAAGTTTTACATTTCTTTTTTATCCCAAGAACTTTCCTGGTGAAGCCCCATCAAACTAATAACCATGATCTGATCCTGCTTAGCTTTTTCAAGGTCATTCAGGCACTGCCACAAGATTGCAATGGGCAAGACTCCACAAATGTGTTGGTGCACCCATCTGTGTGTGTTACGTATGTACAGGCAGTCCTCAAACTACAACAGTTCATTTAGTGACTGTTCAACATTACAGTGGTACTGAAAAATGTGACTTATGACCATTTTTCACTGTTACAACCTTTGCAGCATCCCCAGGGTCAGGTGATCAAAATTCAGATGCTTAGCACCTGGTTCATGCTTATGACCATCACGGAATCCCAGGGTCATGCGATCCTTTTTTGCAACCTTCTGACAAGTGAAGTCAATGGGAAGCCAGTGACATGCCCCTGTTGGAGTCTGACTCCGAGGGAGAAGTGGAACAGCTGACAGGGAGTGGGAGTGTGGCTACGGTGATTGTGGAGGAAACTGGGGAGGGGCACAGGCTGGATGGGCATTCAAAGAATGACCCAGGTCCATGTCCTCTTCATCCTATGGCACGCAGGGAGGAGAGGATGAGGGAGAAACATGAGTGGTGTGGTCTACAGGGGAGGAAGGGGACCTGATCCCCTTAATGGGCTGCAGCTGGGAGGACTGTTTAAAAGGGCAAACTGTGCATGGCAAAGTTGCTGGAAGCAAAGCGTTCATTCTTGCTGGACCTTATCTGTGTTTTGACTTCCTCCCAACTGTGGTTGCTGCGTTATCTGGTAGCAGTCTGCAATTAATCATCCTTGCCTGCCATAGTAATTCCTTCAATATGGTGTGTTGGGTTTTTTTTTTTCAAATTAACTTTACTTTGGGTGCGGACTGCATTTACTCCAGTGGTAGGATTCAAATTTTTTTACCACCGGTTCTGTAGGTGGTGCTTAGTGGGCATGGCAGGGGAAGGATACTGCAAAATCTCCAGTCAGAAGTGGTTTTTGCCGATTTTCTGAACTACTCAAAATTTCCACTACCGATTCTCCAAAACTAGTCTGAGCCTGCTGAATACCACCTCTGGTTTACTCCTTCCGTAAACTGTTTTCTTTAAGAGTTTGATATCCAGCCAAGGATAATTGGACATTGGGGCCAAGTTGGAGGCATTAAAGGGACTTTCTTCTATTTTTGTGACTTGGTTATTTTTGTGTCGTGCCCTGGGTCATCACAGCCAGATTCATTTAACAACCGGGTTACTGACTTATCAATTGCAGTGATTCACTTAACAACGGTGGCAAGAAAGGTCATAAAATGGGGCAAAACTCCCTTAATACATTTCTCACTTAACCACAGCAATGTTGGGCTCAATGGTGGTCGTGAGTCGAGGACAACCTGTGTGTGATCATTCTACACAGATGTGGATTTTACTTGTTTTTTGCATGGCGCCTACGTAGGTCTTACAATAAAGCTGTCACTGCCTGATGATGGTTTTCTTGAACTGGGATGTTCTCATTCCTAGTCCGTCATTCCATTGTGCTGGCGGTCAAGGGGTAGGTGGTTTTTACCTATTCATTTGCTGTTTAATATAATCACAAGTGGCTTCCAAGCAAAGTCTGATATCCTTTTGGGGGGCAGGGTCCAAATCTCTATGCTCCAAAAGAAAGAATGCTGGAAACAGCAGGCGCTCTATTGCAATGCTTCCAACAGCAGTATGGAGTTCTTGAGATTAGAGAAATGTTAGACAATTCCTCTTGTGGCTTCCCTAGTAAGCAAGGGAGAGGGTGGAGTGGGGTAGGGGGGCAATTCAACTCTGGGCGACTCTACCTTTGAAGCTTTAGAAAGCTTACTAGAGGAACTTATGTAAAGTTGATGCCTGGGAGACCACCAAGGGAGTACAAGAGAGGAAGCACATGTGAGCACTTTTCACACAAACTTCTCCTATATCCTGCAGCAGCCTGGCTTCATGATTCTTATTAGACTGGCTGCTTAAGCTTCCATAATGAATTCAGTTGCATGAATTCATTGAACTGTTAATTAATTGTAATAAGCACAATCCTTCTTTTGCCATCACATTAGCGCTGCTAGATAGGGATGTCTCTAGGTCAGGGCTAGTTGCATCACAGGCTGGCCATGCCCGTGCCCGGTTTAGCGAAAGGTGGAAAAGTCTCGATATGTCACATGATGCCACCATGATGCTGTGAGTTTGACAGCCCTACTCTAGATAGCAGCAAAGAGATATAGAACATTCTAACTTTGGTTATCTAGTAGCTGTTCGAATCGTGGTGGACTTGATCTGGAAGTCTTACTCTACCTATTCAAGCCATCTAGATATTCCAGCACAACAAAGTTAATTTCTACCATCCTGTTTTTCAGTACTTTTCTTTTTTATTAGTTTTAAGAAAGTGTTTTACTGAGAAATGTTCAAATCTTTAATTTTAACTTTTAATTAAATTTTTTTAAATTTCAACTGTTGGATCAGGTTCTCCTCTAATGTTTATTATGAACATCATAATGATTCAGGGCAGGATTTTATTACACCAATAACCAACTTCGTGTGTCAAAGACCAGCAGACAAACTGCAAATACAAAGGAACTACCCCAGCCTAAAAACAATTCAAGTGGAAGAGGGAAATAGCATAATAATATATTACTGCAAAACAAAGTGTATCTCCAAGACATAAATATATTTCAAGAAATTAAAATTTTAATATTGATATTATAATCTGTAAAAAAATGAAAAATAAATTATCACAGTTCCTAAAACTAAAAAAAGATTATATTTTAACAATATAAGTATAACCTATAAAAATATCACTATTGAACTGATTGAGTGAGTAATAAAAAGTTGTTATTTGCTATATTTTTCAACACAGAAACACTGCTACTAAAAGTATGGAAAAAGAATAGCCTTATGTTTTGGTTTTAGAAACAAAATAATTGGCAAATTAAATAATTTCCTGAAAAGAATCCACAAAAGTGTGAATATCAATATTTATTGATTTTCTTCCATATCATTTTGAGTTTAGCTTCTGTGTTGGCTATTCCAATGTTATTTTTTCACGGCTAGTATTTTTTACACTAATTACATAGATAACTGTGGTCAATCAGTGAATGAACAACTGATTGGAGATTGGTATTCAATTGGCCCGAGGATTAATCCATATAAATAAAAGAAGGAGTCAAGAGAAGGATCTAAAATAGAATCAGTTCTGCTGCTGTTTTAAAAATCTGAAGAGTTATGTTACTTAAACCATAGTTGATTATTTATGAGATGCTGGCACTGAATTTTGCCCACAGTTCCAAAATAAACTAGAAGATACCAGGCAGAGCAGAATTTTTGTATCTTGATTTTTTTGTCTTCTTAAGCACTTCATACAAGGGGCACAGTGGCTCAGTGGCTAAGACACTGAGCTCGTCATCAGAAAGGTTGGCAGTTCACCGGTTCGAATCCCTAGCACCATGTAATGGAGTGAGCTCCCGTTTCTTGTCCCAGCTTCTGCCAACCTAGCAGTTCAAAAGCATGTAAAAATGCAAGTAGAAAAATAGGGACCACTTTGGTGGGAAAGTAACAGCATTCTATGCACCTTCGGTGTTTAGTCATGCTGGCCACATGACCACGGAGACGTCTTCGGACAGCGCTGGCTCTTCAGCTTTGATGAACACCGCCTCCTAGAACTGGAAAAAGCTAGCACATAGGTGCGAGGGGAACCTTTACTTTTAAGCACTTCATGAAAATAGAAAACATTTGTAGGATTGTATTAGTAAACCTGTTGCAATCCTGGAATATTGGTCAATGCCCATCTAAACCTCCTTTTTAGTACTAATAGAATTTTGTGACATTTATTTACGGAAGAGGCTGTTTTTTTGTTGATGGAGAAGCAAACATGGTAACAATAGTGAAATATTAATGCCAAACAATAACATACAGCTGATAGCTTGTGTACTGAGGTCTCTTATTAGTTGAAAGAGGGCAGCCTATATTGAGAAATCATGAGGCTCTTTTCCAAAATGTACTCCCCCTGTCATAAAACACATCTGATGCAATTGATGAGACCAAACCTAGCAAAGACATCAATAGTAACTGTTGAGATTTTTATTGTTAAATAGTTTTCTGGATTTACTTAAGAAGTTATAATGTAATTATTTTTGACTCACTGGTTGAGAATGCCCTTTTGAGGGCTCTAAAAAACCCCTAACAATTATTGATGTTAAAATCAATAGGGAGTAGGCACACAATACCTTGGTGTTTGCTAATGCATCAGCTGCATTCCCCAAATCCTTTAATAGGTGTGGTGCTTAATTTTGGAGTTCCCCTTCGGAGTGTTGTAGGTGGAATGCATTAGCTAACAAGTCCACCTGTGCCAATGTCTGGCATACCAGTGGCCATGATTATTTAACTGGAATGGTTCACGGCCCCTGAATCAATGTCTCAGATTCCAAGCTGACTTTTTGAGCTGCCCCCTCTAAGGTCTTGGCAATGCCATCTTTTAGCGATCTATCTGTTTTCATTTTACATATTTATTACATTTTATGTCCGGGTCTTCGTAAGGCTTTAAGCACGATAATAAAACAAAACAAGATGCCAGCGCAGTAGAACTCCCAGCAAAGAACTGAATTAAAGGCTGACAGTTGAAAAGTTAAAAGCTGTGCCAAAAAAAATGGGGGGGGGGGACACTCCATCTGGTACTGAAACATCTTCAGACCCAATGCAACATCTGTTTTCTGGTGAGGTTGTTCTGTACTCCTATATTTCAACAGCAGAGAGGAGGAAGGCTAAGGGTGAGCTTAATGCTCAGGGAAGCTTATATAGGAGTATTTGGGTATTCAGGGCTGATGGCAATAATAGCAAGGGAGACAACTAGCTTAGCGTCAGCACAAAATGGCCCTAAGCTGCATATCTCCTGGGCTGCTCCAGCTCTTCCCTAAGCCAATTTCAGAAACTGCTAATGCTTTTTCTAGACTGTGGCTACTACAAGACCTGATTGGTCATCCTACCTTTCTCACTCACACAGGGAAAGTAAGCCTTGCTGGTTGGTTCCTGTGTGGTCAGTCTAGCATTACCTGGTCTTGTTTTGTTTCCTTTCAGAATTGTTCTTTTCTCTCTAGTGCCTTGCCTTGCCTTGCCTTGCCTTGCCTTGCCTTGCCTTGCCTTGCCTTGCCTTGCCTTGCCTTGCCTTGCCTTGCCTTGCCTTGCCTTGCCTTGCCTTGCCTTGCCCAGATATTGGTATACAGGGATCATTTCACACACCCCTTCCGTATATAGGATCTCCTTTGACATGAATGCAAACCCTTTCTTTTCTCTTTTATCCCCATACGGTATCATTGCAGTTCCAATGCTACAACAGTCAAAGCAGCAAGGAATAAATTGTTCTCTTGCTCCTCTTTACCATCCATGGAAATTCTGTCATAAGGAAGAACCGAGAGGGCAGCATTATAGAAACACAATAACAAGACTCCTAAATGGCAACTGAAAAGATGTTTTCAAATTCATAACAAAAGAAAAAGGCAGGGAAACTTGTGATACTTTGGACAGGGGGTAGAAAAACAAGGATCTACTTTCTCATTATCTGCAGTATCTATGAAGTCAGCACAAACACAGAATTAGCAAATACTGAAACCTCAAATTTTTCACCATTGTGCATATTTGTGAATGACTGTGAAAGTGCCACAAGTATGGATTTGAGGATTACAAGTAGTTCTTAGCAAGTAGGAGAACACACAAATACAGAATCTGCAAATAATGAGAATTGACTATATCACAGCTGGATGGAGTACAGGTTTCTAGGGTTGAGGATAGTTCATTGACTTAATTGGCTGTCATTGGATTTATTACAAGATTACTAAAAAAAAAAAAGAAGAGAAGAGAACATAGCATAGGTAAAATACCTATCTAGGACAGCCACCAGCCACTAGAATGGAGAAAACATTGCAGGCATTCGGAGCTGGGACTGTTACTCCAATGGCATGACACAATGGAGACCATCTACTCTGAAGGGCTTAAGAGATTCGGGTCAGAAAACAGCAGTTTTGCATGAAAAAATGGAAAATCTGGGTGTGGGGTGCATTTGCAATGAGCTGGGTGAGGGAGGAAAGCGACATCATCTGTTACCATGTTCAGGAAGGGCCGATTGGACAAGATCTGCCCTTAGACAGATCCCACCCCACCCCACCCCCAATCCTGTCCTATCATGATTATATTCCTGGCAGTTATCCAGGAAAAAATGCTGTCAGTTGAGGCAAATAAAATTGTGTTTAGGTAGGAAGTGCACGGAAACCCTCGTACCTCTGACACTAAAAGTCTGTCTTCAAATCATGGTAGGCAACCTTTGGCATTCTAGATTTTGCTATACATGATCCTGCAAGTGTTGCAAACATGGCCAATGGTGAAGGAAGCCAGCTTTTCCTGGCTTAAAAGAGAACATTTGCCCCTCTGGTAAGAGGACCAGAGATAGAAGAAACATGTGCATTCAGCTTTTACAGTCTGTACCCCAGAAAGTTAAAAATGAGATAAATTCATAAGCTGGAGAGAAAGAGAGGGAGAAATGTGAGCTTGATGTATCAAACACTTCTGCAGTAAGATATAGAAATCGTCTGCTAACATGTGCCATCACGCAACCTATCTAAAAACGTGATAGTGGATGTAGAAGTTAAATATAGGCTTTCAATTTAAAAGGATCAATAAAATTGGACTTCCAAAATTTTTATGTACTAGCTAAAGCAAGCATATTAGTTTACCTGTGCTTTTAGAAATGCATATCGACAACTATTGTTGTGGTGATCAAAAAGCTATGAGAGGAGAAGTAGAACCTGTCAGGACAATGATAAAAAATTAGAAAAAGGATATTTTTCCCAAGATTAACTCTTGTGGCTGAAACAGAAGCTAACCTGCTGGCTAGGAGTTGGCACTTTTCCTGTTAAAATACTTGTTTAATCATTTCAGCATGTTAGGCATATATTGATGTTAGGGATATCTTGTATAAATTGATGCTAACATGTTAGGCATATCAGTATAGAGTGATACTGATCAGAACAGATTGATGGGATAGAACTGCTTTTAGACCTACACACATACACACACACAAAGAAACTCACAGTGTGCAACATTATGACTTGTATATTTCACTTGGAAAGTGAAATGGCAATGCCAAAGAACTCAGTTCTTCTTCCAAAGCTAAAACATAGATTTGTGCCAATGATCTTTATTCTAAACTCTGGATACGGTTTTGAGGTAATTATGTTGGAGATGTTTGTCATTCCCTTGATTTTGGCATGTATCAGAATGTAATTTGGTATTTGGAAGTTAGCAGCCAGATATGATACATCAAGTATTGGCTGTGGCTCCAGATTCTAATAATTTAAAATAACCAAACCAGGGAGGCAAACATTTCTGAAGCAATTTCTTATGATGGGCTAACTGAACATCCCATAATCTGTAACTATAGAAACAAATGAAAGGTAATTTCATTTTTAATTGATTCAGAATTCCGTTCAAGCATGTACTGTATATGAGCAGATGGAATGTCCTTTGGGATTTGGCCTGGAAAAGCTACCTATCCCAGAAAAACATGCTTAACTTTTGCAACTAGAAGTTGCCAAACTGAAAGCATGATCAAATAGAGTTTCAGTAGGATATACCTTTTCTTCTCTGGCCACAAATGTATTGTAAACAAGGATAGGTTACTAATCTTGGGGCAAGTGAGGATGGGAATAGCCCATATTTTAGTCAGCCATGCGGTACTTTGGGCACCAGAAACAAATAAGTACTGTGTATTTTCTTAAGGCCTAACATATCCTTCTCTAATATTGTAATTTCCAGAAGGCCATCCAGAAGGTAGAACTCTGAGAGTTGTAATTCTCAGACATCTGAAGAGGCTAGCAAGTTTGATCTTGACTTGTCAGTTGGATAGACTTGTTCTCAAACCTGTTCAAATTCTTCACTCACTGTTTGTTCCTAGACACTGTATTAACAGAAAGGAGTAGAAAGAAATGTGAAAATATAGCATTTAAATAAATACCAATGATGGTGCCAAACAAATCAACAAAACCAAAATAAAACAAGACAATTTTCCAAAAATATGAGTCTCTTAGTTTCCACAGTGGCATGAAATCTTTAATTTCACGTATGAAAATATTAAGTTGCAATGAATAAAAATAATTCTAATTTTAGTTTTCTAAATCTCTACATTATAGGTTTTAAATAGTTTAATGGGAATTTTTTGAGGGTGGGGTCATGATATCTCTTGGGGAAACTCAATTTTTTTTTTTTTTTGCAGGGACAAATTCCTAGAAATTGTGTTTCTTGTTCCATTGCTACATGTAATAAACTTATGCTTCTAAAGGTTTCAGTCAGTATAGATATATTTCAGAATGTTCAGGTTCAAATGGAATCTATCAAATCAGAATCATTGCATACTTAGAATTTAGTTTTCAACAGAATGCCTTCATTAGACACAAATAACTCCACCACCACCCCACTCCTCCCCCTGCATGATTTGCTTTTAAAGGAGAGAAATATTATTCAATTCCATCTCGTTATGGAGAAATACCAAGTTTCTTGGCTGTTTCCTTAGCCCAGGTTTCATATAGAAGCAAAAATATCCTTAAATGTACTCCTGCTAAGAAAGCTTTTGTGTTTTTAGACCACTGCTGTGCATTCCATATTTTTTAGACAGATAGCAACGCGGCAGGGTATATAAATTACAGGGTCCCCCAGGAGAGCTTGCTAGGGCCAACATTTTTCTTGTCCAATCCCAGAATCAAGATGTCTCTCCAAGGGACATGTGAACTGTGTTGCCTAAAGAAATTAAAACATACTTTCTGCATGCCAGGGAATGAAAACAGCAACTTAATTCTTCCGCTGAGTATATTTTATAACCTAATATTCCATCGTTGCAGTTGTTTTAAATATTCTTTGACAACGCTTGTTGTGACTAGCAATCTCTTCTGGAACACACTAAAATAAGAAAAAGAATAGGTTGTTTCCTCTCTTTTGAAATACATCCATCAGATATTGCCAATAATATTGCTGGGATTTAATTTCAAGTAGATTGGGATCCACTTCTAGATACCAATTCCCCCTCACAAAGAATAAATGTAGCTTTTTAGAAAAGAGGGGTTTAGATATTTAGAAAAATATCCAAAATGACTTCACTAGAACCTTCACCAAATTTGCCTTTTTTAAAAAAAATGTCTTCAAATTCTTATTCTCTTTATAAAGAAATATATAAATGTTGGTAAGCTATTAGGAAGCAAAAATTAAATTAAATTACATTAAATTGGTATTATGAATTCTGTAGACGTGGTTTTTCCAGTATGAAATGGAAAATACCCATTGCCAAGAAGCCCTTAAAGAGAAGAAGCTCATCTAAAAATAAAAGAGATATTCATCAATATAGTTCACAGAGATCCCAAAGGTGTTTTTTTTTTTTTTTTTGTCAAATGGCAACTGGACTTTCTTGGTTTTTTTCCCTTGAAAATGTTTCGCTGCTCATCCAAAAAGCTCCTTCAGCAGAACTGAAGATATTGAAATAATGACCTGGATGATTGAAAATCTCCATAAACATTCACAGAGATGCAATTTTTCCATCTGACCCTTCCCTCTGCCTGAATGGGTACAACTGTTTGTTTGTTTGTTTGTTTGTTTGTTTGTTTGTTTGTTTATAGAAAACCAAAGTCTGTTTCATCCCACCTAAGAAGAATTCTGCAAAGTCCTTATCAAAAAAATAAACTTCTCACCTATCTGTCTTCATTTCCTTATCTTTAGCTAGGATCCTTTTTTTTAACAACATCCAAATCTGTCTCCCTTTACAATGCAGATTCCTTCAGCAGGATAAACCTGTTTTCTACCTCACTACCTCTCTGTTGTTCTGAACTACATTATTTTTCAATTTAGCAACTTTTCCAGGGTAGCCATCTCTTCAGAGGGAAATTTCTAACCTATTTGTAGCAGATGTTTCTCTATTCTCTAGCATCTAAGTGCTAGAGCCCACTGTAACTACATAGCCAAAAGGCATTAAGAGTTGTTAATCTAATCCTACATAGCTTCTCCTCTGGTAATATCACACTACTAACTAGAGCATACAAAACATTTGCTAGACCTCTACTTGAATACAGCTCATCAGTCTGGAACCCATATAATATATCTGATATTAACACAATTGAAAAAGTCCAGAAATATTTCACAAGAAGAGTTCTCCACTCCTCTACTCATTACAGAATACCTTATGCCACCAGACTTGAAACTCTAGACCTAGAAAACCTAGAACTACGATGCCTCCAGTTCAATCTAAATATAGTATATAAAATCATACTTTGCAATATTCTACCTGCAAATAAATACTTCAGCTTCAATCATAACAATACAACAGCACACAATAGATACAAACTCAAGGTTAACTGCACCAAACTTGACTGCAGAAAATACAACCTCAGCAACAGAGTGGTCAATGTGTGGAATACTCTACCTGACTCTGTGGTTTCTTCCCCAAACCCCAAAAACTTCAACCTTAGACTGTCTACTATTGACCTCATGCCCTTCCTAAGAGGCCTGTAGAGGGTGTGGATAAGCACACGAATTGTGCCTACCGTCCCTGTCCTATTGTTTCTTTTTATTTTTCTTATAAGTATCTATCTCATGTGTTCAAAACTTATTCTTATACCTGTAGCTTGTAAGTGATTGACAAATCAAATAAATAAATAAAATAAATAATTTGGGTATACCGACCTAGAAGGACATAGGAGGACAAGCATATCAAGCTCATATTACATAGTTAAGCAGCTCAGGTAAATTTATTATATTTATTTTCTACCTTCCCTCCAGGAGCTCAAGGCAAATCTCTTCTATCCCCAGACTAACAATGATTCGGCATGGTAGAATGAGCCAACAGTAAGTGTCCCATCTAAAATCAGACAGCAAGTTTCCATGACCGGGGAAAACATCAGAGGTGGTATTCAGCAGGTTCTGACCAGTTCTGGAGAACCGGGAGCGGACATTTTGAACAGTTTGGAGAACCAGTAAATCCCACCTCTGACTGGCCCCACCCCCATCTATTCTCTGCCTCGCGAGTCCCAGCTGATCAGGTGGGTCTTCTTTTGTTGCCCTGCACAGGAGAACGGAGCTGAAAAGAAGGTTAGTGGGGTGGAGATGGAATGGAGATTTTCAAGTAACCTTCCCCTGCCATGCCGACCAAGCCACACCCACCAAGCATGCCACATGCACCAAGCCACGCCCACAGAACCAGTAGTAAAAAAATTTGAATCCCACCACTGATGTGAATGTCAGTTTCCCTAGTCTTAATCCAACGTCTTAAAAAGATGTTAACCGCACTGGCTCAGTTGCATAAAACTCTAGCAAGTGCATTTACATAGCACGCTAAGCATGGTCTACAATTATTTTTGGTATCTTAAAATACTGTGTGAAAAATATTGTGTGAAACAAGCCCAGTTGACCGTCAATGCACTGTGTGAACTGAGGAAATTATTAAAGTTCACAAGGAATTTAAGAATATTATGTCAGTGTAGCTGCAATGTCATTTCTTGCCTGGTTGCTTTAGAAATCTTTGGATTGAGCAGAAATGCAGGAAGGCGTTTTAAGATTAACACGTTTATCTGTTCACATTGGGGAACATTGATAAAACAGGATTCCTAAATGCTGGGAACTTGGTAAATGAGTTTAATTGAATACAGAAATACTTTTTAGATCTTTGCTGGCAGAAGTCATGGAGATACCAGGGAACGCTTGGCACATACACCTATTTCCCTTCCCAGATTTAATCCACTCATATTGCAGGCAAATTCCCATATAGGATCTCCTAGATTAGTGCGTGGCTCAGAGCTGTCTGTTGGCTTTTCCATTTACCAAATCTTCTGATTAGTGGTGGGATTCAAAAAAATTTACTACTGATTCTGTGGGTGTGGCTTGGTGGGCCTGGCAGGGGAAGGATACCTTAAAATCTCCAGTCAGAGGTGGTATTTGCTGGTTCTCAAAATTTCCACTACTGGTTCTTCAGAACTGGTCAGAACCTGCTGAATACCACCTCTGCTTCTGAGGCAGTTTTTTGGCTACCTAAATATGTATATCGATGCTCAAAATGGGCTCAAAGAGCTGCCCTCATTTCAACTTCTGCATATTCAGGAGATAAAGTGACTCAGCCCTTCAGGTCTGTTTCCATTCTTTCTAAAAGCACCAGGACCAGACAACATAACTCCTTCTTGCTTAAAGGTCTGTGCTGACCAATTGGCCTCCATCTTCACCTGAATCTTTAATAAATCACTAGAGATGTGCTATGTTCCTTCTTGCTTCAAATGTTCTACCATCATCCCAGTGCCAAAGAAGCCCTCCATCAAGGAACTGAATGACTACAGACCAGTTGCTCTAACATCTGTAGTTATGAAAATCTTTGAAAGGCTAGTGCTGTCCCACCTGAAAACCATCATGGATCTGCTGTTAGATCCCATGCAGTTTGCATACCGAGCAAATAAATCGAAAAATGATGCTGTTAATATGGCTCTGCATTACATACCTACGCAAGGGTTCTCTTTGTAGACTTCAGTTCAGCATTCAATGCCATCATTCCAGACATTCTTCTAACTAAATTAAACCAACTAGTGGTACCTGAACACACTTGTAAGTGGATCATAAGCTTCCTAACAGACAGGAAGCAGCAGGTGAAACTAGGTGGAATCACATCCGATGCCTGTACAATCAGCACAGCCCCCCACAAGCAAATGGGTGACAAGGAATGGCTGGAAGAGGAGGGACCAGATGAGGCACCCCTTGATGTGAGTGACATTGAGTTGGCCACGCCCACCCAGTCACATGACCACCAAGCCATGACCACCCAGTCACATGACCACCCAGTCATGACCACCCAGTCACATGACCACCAAGCCATGCCTACCAAATAAGCCACACCCAAAGAACCGGTAGTAAAAAAAATTTGAATTCCACCACTGCTTTCCTCCCTTGCTTTAGTTTTCCTTCTTATTTTTCCCCCTTAACATTTTCTGTGTTGATGGACAAACTGTTTCCCCTCCCAAGTGTACTTTCAAAAAAAATGCTAGTGGTGGCTATGAATCAGCTAGTAGATGAAAATATAAGTTGACTATTCTTTCATTTGCTCCTTAGGAAAAGAAGACTATTTTGCATAATTGTCTTCAACATTTGCCCACCATTGTGGGTGGGTGGCGATATGAGAGCTGTCATCTTCCAACCACACGCAATATTTATTGGAATGATTTTCAGTCTGGTATGTTGAGGAGGATGTGTAATCATGGTCAGGCAGCCAGCATAGGAACTGGTATTGAAAACTCAAAAAAAAACAAAAAAACCCTTCCAATAGGAAACTTTATTGCACAACTGGGTGAATTTTTCTAGCCATTTAAAAAAAAAGAGAGACATAATGTTTTTCAAGAATAATTTTGATTAAGTAAATGGGAAAAAAACATTTTTTCTTTTTATTTTCCAGAAAAGTGTTCATTTATTCCTATAAAGTTGCCATCTTTTGCCTGTCAGATCACTTGTTCTTCTTTGTTCTAAATGATGACACATGAAAGCCTTCACATTTGTGTTTCCTGGAGTCAGCTCCCATTGTCATTTCAGGTTCAGGCCCAAGTTAAGCCGCAGTTCCCTATCCTGATCCTTGAATCCCTCAAGTGATTAATTCAGGGGCATCATAAAGACATACAGTTGGGAAATCGGGTAGAAGCAACAGCATTTAAGCAAAACACTGCCACAGAATAAGGGCAGGATCTTGTTTCAGATAAATGATTTATTCCTTTGAAAAGACCCATGCGGACCTGAAAAATAAGACAGTTTAATTGTTGGCTGAGCTGTATTTTCACATACCAAAAAAAAAAAAAAAAAGCTTTAACATCTTGCTTTCGGGGTTTTGTTGTTTTTTTTAAAAAAATATGAAAGTCTTCCTGGCTACTGATCACTTTCTGCACAGAATATGTTTTCTATTGGCAGCTCCCATGGAGGAACAATAATGAAGCCCGGGCCAGACTTCACAGCCTTTACCCCCTCAGTTCAATGAGACTGTATAGCCTCCCTAATTACTGTCTTGTAAATTGCTCCGAATCTGTGTGGCTTTTCCCAGGGTTGGATATCCTATTTGAGGCCGATCCCTCCCTGCAAGCGTCTCCGCTGGGAAATAAAGGGGAATAACTGCAGCTGGAAGGTCCTTCCCCATGTCTGACCTTAGGTCAACCGTGGTCTGCTCAGATAGCAAGAATGACCCAAGGGGTCTGGTACCCTACCCCCTCCCCTCCCTTCTTCTCCTTCTGCAGGATTTTCGCAGTTCCACATTTTTGCACTGGCAGAGTTCTGTTCCTCTCCACCCCCTACCTTCCTTGCCACAGCATAGCATGAGAACAATGTACAAATGTGATTCCAATTAGGTCAGTAACAAATTCATGAAGGTTCAGTCCTCACCATCTGTCCCGATAGAGAGCATAATGCTCCATGGGACTTCCTGCCATTATTATGAAGATTCCACTTGACAAACCGTCAGCGTAAATAAAAGAGATGAAAAAGATGTTACTGGGATGGAATGAAGCGTCAAAATGAATGGGTGGGGGAATTGCCTTAATTCTAAACACATTAGAAGCTAAGAGAAGCTATCAATATCTGTATAATTTAACATGGACTCAATGATGTATAATACACTAAACAAAAGTCAATCCAGATATATCAGCAGTTGCAAACCATTCACTGATGTGCTGTGCCGTTCTTCCAAAATGTATACATTGTTTAGCAATAATGCCACAGTAACTACAGGAGAAATTTTGCTTAATGAGAAAAGATAATAGACAATTGAAACAGGACAGACAAAAAATATAAGTATAATGATGAGAATTGAGATGAAATAAATAAAATAAAATTAAGAAAATTAAAAGAGGGGAGAAGCTATGTAGAAAATGTAAAATAGTAATAAGATGTGGAATAGAATATAAAAATGAGCATGAACCTGAATTTGTGTCTGTACGAAGAAATGTAACCCGGGATTTGGAGATCAAATATAAATGTGTGTGTATGTATGTGTGTATGTATATATGTACACACACCTCTACACATCCATACATCCATCCATACACACATATACACAGAAGCACACATGTTTGAACAGTTTCCACACTGTTATATTCGTATTGTTATGGCTTTCCTTTTTTTAAAATTCCTCAATCTTAACAATGACCACATCGTAGAGAAAACAAATTATGTTAGTTTGCTAAAGCACACAAATGGACTGAAACTTAGCACTTAGTTTCATTTCAAAGTTGGAGTACCCGTTTGAATCCAGCTGCATGCCAGTGAGAATCTGGGAGGAATAAAATAAAAATGTGACAATTGCAAAGTTTCCTACCAAGGTTGTTTGTGCTTTTAAACTGCCTCCAGAGCAGTTATGGGAATTCAATTTTTTTTTACTACCGATTCTGTGGGTGTGGCTTGGTGGGCCTGGCAAGGGAAGGATACCTTAAAAACTCCAGTCAGAGGGGGTATTTGCTGGTTCTCTGAACTACTCAAAATTTCCGCTACCGGTTCTTCAGAACTGGTCAGAACCTGCTGAATACCACCTCTGCTCCAAAGGGAGAAAATTACTAGCCCAATAGCTAACCTGTGGATCTAAATCCTCTGTACCCTTTTGAGCTTTTCCAAACCAAGACCTTGAAACTTGGAATGGGATTGGGAATTAGAATAACCTGATCTCCTTATGATTGCAGCTCATAAACATAACTGAGCTTGAAATTTTGGGATCAACAGAGTATTGATCTGAGAGAAACCAGGCTTGGTCTGGTGGCTGAGACATCAGTCCAGAACCCAGGAGACTGTGAGTTCTGTTTCTGCCTTGGACATGCAAGCTAGCTGGGTAACTTTAGGCCAATCACTCTCTCTCAGCCCAAGTCACTTCACAAGGTTGTTGTTGCTGGAAAAATAGGAGGAAGGAGTATATTAGAATGGAATGGAATGGAATGGAATAGAATAGAATAGAATAGAATAGAATAGAATAGAATAGAATAGAATACTTTATTGGCCAAGTGTGATTGGACACACAAGGAATTTATATGTGTTTGCTGCCATGAGTTATTTATAAAGTAATAAAAGCAGGATAAAAATCTAATAAATAAATACATGTGAGCTCCTTAAATTAAATGGATTGAGCAAATACATATGTGTGCACGAACAAACAGGTAGATGAATACTAGAAGATTAATAAAGTTAAGTAAACAAACACTAAGCCTCGGTAGCACAGTAGTTAGAGTGCAGTTCTTCAGGCTACTTCTGCTGACTACCGGCTGCCTGCAATTTGGCAATTCAAATCTCACCAGGCTCAAGGTTGACTCAGCCTTCCATCCTTCTGAGGTGGGTAAAATGAGGACACAGATTGTTGGGGACAATATGCTGACTCTGTAAAACCTCTTAGAGAGGGCAGTATATAAATTCTAAGTGCTATTGCTATTGCTAAAGGCAAGAGAATGTTTCCTAAATACCAGTATACTACAAATTTCACATCTATCCAATGAGAAACATGCCACATTCTCTGCTTCATTCTTCAACACCTCCTTTTCGTCCTCTCAGAAACATGGCTTGTATTTACTTTCCAAATCTACATGGCGGACTTCTTGCTGTTATTGTTCTCCTGAAACCGGTCTGTCTCATTAAACCGAACCTTCAGCCAAAGAACCTTAGTTATGAAAAAAATCAGTCTGTTTCTGTATCTTGTTTGAATGCATTTGCTCATAAATCTTAGCCGTCTCTTCCCTCAGAAGTCTGCATATTTGAAGCCATGTGAAAATCTGCATTTAAATTAGTGCCAGGCGGAGAAAATCCCTGGCAATTTTTCTTTAACAGTTCTCATTCAGTTCGATTAAACAGAATTTGTTCTGGAAATTATCTGAAAGGAGAATTCTGCAGGAATTCTCATGGGTGGAATGTGGTGCTCTTGCCTTAATTTAGCTGCTAAGTAGCCGAGGATTGTGTGTGAAGAGACCATCTTTCATTGAACAAACATTGCTCCAGCAATCTGCAGCCCTTCTGGCTTTCCATTTAAATCCCAAGGAACGGCATCATAACGGAATTCCTCTTGTGGGGCTTTTTCAATAGTCTGTTACTGTCAGAACAAAAAGGAAGTCCTGCCATTGGGAAGCTTTGAAAGCTTTTCTCTGGAAGAAATTGGGAGAAAATGTCCAGCCCATTTCCATTCCGACAAATTTGGTCAAGGATTTCAGAACGTGATTTGACCTCAGTTTGAATTTAAATATACACTTTCTACTCTGTCTTCTCAAAATAAACTTTTTATATATATTTACTTTGTTGAAAATGTACATTCTTAGAGATTTGGGATTTATAGCAGAGCTGGGAACCATGTTGTTACATCTGAGAACAGCATCAGAATGTGTACTTTTAAAAATGCTGTAATAATAAGCAACAGCATTATCATAGCAGCGGTAGCAACATTTGCTCAGCCGCATTAAAAAATAATGTATTTTATTCTCAGGACCTAATATAGCATCCCATTTGCTCTCATCCTGCCCCTCAAAACTGACTAGTTGTTATTAATGAAAGGGCAAATTCTTAACCCCAGCTCTTTAACCTAGACATCTAGTATCTTGGAGCCCTGTAAACAAAATATTTCTCCTGGTTTGGGCCAAATGGCCAATCTGATATTAAGCAAAGATGACGGATCCCAATGGATATCGACTCATATCTGAGAATTTGCCGACTGAAATAAAGCCCATTAATTTATCTCATTTCCCATGAGAAATCCAAAATATGCAAATAATCCAAAGCTGGAAATGCTCTGTATGCTGGGTTACATTGACACAAACTACTGAGGCAGAATTACAGGTTGTCTCTGTCCATGCAGACAAAATGGCTTGTTGTCCGCTTGTGAATCTCTTGTCATCTACTGCCATCCTCATGTTTTGACTCATGGTTCTAGATTGTGGTTGGAAGGGAACTACTGTAGCCTTAAAGTATCACAAAGCCCATGGAGTTCTTTGTGGATGCCTTTGGAACTCCATCCACAGTTTGTGAAAGTACACAAAGTCAATTGTGTTCGCCTTCAAATGCTCCACCAACGAAGGAGACAGAAATAGGACATCTTAGGCCTACCTATACATGTGCCATGGCTTGATGGTCCTCCACAATCCACACACACCCTCAAAAATATCAGCCCAGCCCCTGAAAGTTTGCCTGCCTGTGATAAAAGAAAAAGAAAGAAGAAAGGAGCCGGCTGGCAACATTCAAATGAAGAAGAAAAATGTTGCCCCATTTCTCTTTTCCTTTGACATTGAAAATCTGCATGGAAACTGAACAAGGGTTCAAGAATACAAAATCTTTGTTCCAGATCTCTGTCACTCCAATATTTATTAATTCTCCCACAACGATAACAGTACAAAAAAGGTCAAGGAGTTTGGTGGCAGTTCCACTGCCCCCCTTCTATGGCATGTGTTTGTTTTATTTTTGTCTTAGTCCGAGGATTAAATTTGAGACATTGGGCCCCAATCAAAGGAAACTCAGTCAAATCCTCAATGGGAGAAAAAGCAAACACTGTCTGTTAAACTGCAAGGGAAGAGAACTAAATGGCCCCAATGTGTTTGAAACATTTATAATAATTATATTTATGTTTTCATCAGATAGATTAAGGGGCTCTTAAAATGAGGGAGGGGTATTACTATTTGAGTTCCTATGTACTGTTAAGTAGATGAGAAAAGCCTGCAGCAGAATTTAAAGACAAAGACTTATAAGCATGAGAATTATTATTGCTACCAAAATGTAAAGTACTTCAGGCCTATAAAGTAACATAATTTGTTCATGAATATAACACACACACATACACACACACACACACACACACACATCTATGTAAACTATATTACTTTATAGGCCTGATGTACATTTCTGAAGCAGTAATAATTCTCATATAATAATGTATATGCCCACAGATGTAGTTTCATCTCTATGTAGATATAACAGACACCTGCCTGAAACATTGAAGAAATATTGAGGGTTTTTTATCGGAACATTTGTCATTCCCAGTTTTCTGTGTATAGTTTTCTGTTCCCCTAATCTTTTGACCGCAAATAAATAAGCCCTTTAGCTTCCAGTTCTTGCACATGTTGGGTTCTCCTTGATCATTACAATAATATAAGAAAAGGGATAAAGCATGAAGATACTTCCTGCCTAGCACGAAAATTTTGCTGAAGGAGTCACCATGGGAATAAGTTGGGTCTTAAGTAAGGTTACTCATTTGTTAATAAGGGGGCAGTTTTTAAGTAGTAGGGAGATGGGGACAAATTTATTTCTTTATTATCTAGATTTATATAGTTGGCCATCTCAAATCCGTGGCTTTGGGAAGCTAACAATATATCCCATGAAATGCTAAATACTATATGTATGCATGTGAAAGGGTGGTGTTAAGTATGGTCGGTGGGTCCCATTAAGACACGAGGCTCGAGTAGTGAACAACAGTTCTTTATTAAGGAGGCAGATTCTGAGACAAAAAGCCTAGCCGCAGCAGCCCTTTATATAGAGCTGGCTGAGGCTAGGCAGCGTATGACAGTCTTTTAAGCTTGTCGCGCTTGGTTTTACCCAATCGCGGCAAACCCCATACGAACCAATCAGGAATGCGTATCTCATCCAATCACGGCCCGGCTTTTCCGGACCAATAGGAATGCAGGTCTACAAGCCTGCTAGTATGGAACAGGTGGTAACAAAGTTTTAAATGTTGCAAATAAATAAATACAAGCCAGTTGTCAAAGATGGTCATGGTTATAGATTTGAGTGTATGCTGTAGATATCCTATTAGCAAAGGAACGGCCTTAAGAGCTCTTAGGATGCTTTGAGATGGCATTTGCAAAATTCCAAAATGATATTAAAAATTATTTTTAAAAAAAAACAAAAATGGTAGGAGTGTTAGAAGAGCACTACATCTCCTAATATTTCATAGTCTGGTATTAAAAATATAGTTGACAACTCTGTGCCCGGTTTTTGTAGCAAGGAAAAGAAAGAAGATGGAAAAACATTGCTTAGAACTTCTGAAGGAAAAGATGGGATAACAAACATGTTTTCGAAATCTCATTAGATTCGGGGTCATAATGCCAAATTATTTGAAGACATTACGAGGTACAACCAAATTTAAAATCACTTTACTTTTGGGCTTTTGAAGCACTAGCTATGCTCTATGCTGGGCCTCCCAGTTCTAAACCTATTACAGCTGCTAATAAGAATGAGGAAAATATGCTTACCCTTCTAGGGGGACCTATTTATATAAATAAAAAATGGACAGAAAAAGATGGTTCATGTCTTCTCTGCTTTTTTAAAGTTCTCAAGTAAGACTAGTAATCTGTGGCATTTATTTAAAGGATGAATGTTACAAGTAGCCAGGTTGTCCATCAATCCTATATAACTATGTTAAGATAACTTTGCTCCAATCTACCCCACCCTTCCTTGCATCTGGAGTCCAGATGTAACACTGGTGATGTGCAATCCCCGACTGCTGATGCAACTATTTAGCAGTGGGAACATGACACACAAGGAAATCGACGTTCATAAATAACCTGCCATCTTTGAGAGATTAAATGGAAGCATACATGTTACCTCTGGCCTCATGTCTTTTACAAAGGTGGTTAGGCATGACAGCAAATGGAGATAAATTCATAAGGAGGACAAGTTCAAAAATCAATTCCACCTCTTACAGTTCATTATGAAATGCATCAGGAGAGGATCAGTATGTAGAATAAATTGATTAATCCCGAGAGATAGTGAGCTGCTCCATGGCAAACTGAACCAAAATCAAACACACAACATGAAAAATGTACCTTGGGAAAAAATGCATTGGGCCAATTTTTGTAACATGTGGTGTGTCATGACGCTGCAATTATACCTCATCTTTGCGTTGACGGCCATGGTCTCAAGTTAAACATTAAAGTTCCGGCTTTGATTTTTTTTTATAAATATGTGGGCTGACTATTTCTATTATAAATATGGGTGAATAAACAGAACAAAAACAATATTCCTGCTGGGAATTCCAATACTGGGAGCCCAAATACAGATGTTGATTTATAGGTTTCGGGACTAGCCTTTTCCCACAATTGACACTGAAATAACGAACAATAAAAAGAACTATTGGTTTATCTTTCAGAGCACTTTGGGGATGGGAGTGGGTGGGAAGAACCTTATTCAATCATTCAGAAAAGAGCTTGAAGGGACCTTGGAGGTCTTCAAGTCCAGCCCCCTGCTGAAGCAGGAGACCCTATACCAGGGGTCCCCAATCACCGGTCCCTGGACCGGTACCGGTCAGTGGATCATTTTTTACCGGGCCACAAAGCTTGGGCGCCGCCATCTTGTTTCGACGGCGCTTCCGGCTTTTCGGTTGCTTCTGGGTTTTGGGTTGGAAAGCGGCGTTTGGGTGCTCGCGCCTTAGTTTCGTTGAAGAGGGGGGACAGGGAGCCATCCTGATGGCGGTGGAGTCTCACGTTACTCAGGTACTGGTCTGTGGAAGAATAAATAATCGTGAAACGAGTCCCTGGTTCAAAAAAGTTTGGGGGCCACTGTCCTATACCATTTCGGATAGGTGGCTTTTTCTTTAAAAACTTCAGTAATAAAGCACCTACAACTTCTGAAAGCAGGTTGTTCCACTGGTTAATTGTTCTCACTATTAGGAAGTTTCTCTTTAATTCCAGGTTGCTTCTCTCCTTCCACCTATTGATTCTTGTCTCACCTTCTGGTGCTTTGAAAAATAAGTTCCCCTCTTCTTTGTGGCAGCCCCTCAAATACTGGAATAATGCAATCATCTCACCCCCTAATCCTCCTTTTCTCTAGACTGGGCATACACAATTCCTGCAACCGTTCTTCATATGTTTGGTCTCCAGGCCTTTAATCATCTGGGTTGCTCTTCTCTGCATTTTTTTCCAAAGTCTCAACATCTTTTTTGTAACATGGTGACCAAAACTGGATGCAGGATTCTAGGTGTGGCCTTACTAAGGCTTTATAAAACGGTACTAATAATTTCATGTGATTTTTATTCTATGCCTCTGTTTATGCAACCAAGGATGGTATTAGCTTTTTGGCTGCCACTGCACACTGCTAATTTATGTTTAAATGATTATCCACTAGGACTCCGAAGCTCCTCTCACAGTTACTGTTTTTGAGCCAGGTTTTGCCTAATCTTGATTTGTACCTTTGATTTTTCCTGCCTAGGTATAAAAGCTTGCTTTTTTTCCACATTACATTTCATGTTGTTGGATAGGACCCATTGTTCAAGTCTGACAAGATCCTTTTGGATGCTGAGCTTGTCTTCTGGGATGTTGGCTATTCCTGCCAGCTTGGTGTCATCTGAAAATTTGATGGCTCCTATTCCCTCGTCTAAATCATTTAACCTCTTCAATCAATCGACCTTGCAGAATTTATACAACACACCTCAACCAGGGCTGATTGGAAAAAAAAATGAGGAATGAAGCAGTTGCCTGTCTGAAAAAACAAATTGACTGCTGAACTGAAAAAACATTTGTGACAAATGTGACTAATTTTGATTTGAGAAACTGGCAAGGAGGCAATGAAATTGAATCCTAGGTAGCAATTTGAATGGCGTAAAACAGTTCAGTGTATGCTTAAAAATCTTTCTTCTCTCAGAGAAGGACTGTAATTTCTCCTGACTCTTCTGTTGCAGTTCAAGGGGATATATATATATATATATATGGATCTTTGGTTGTTCGGGTTTTCTCCCACGTAAGATTTGAAGTATCTAGGCAACGTTTCGATGAAGTCTCATTCATCATCTTCAGGCTTCTGTCTTCGGCTCTGTGCTTCTCAGAGTGATGTGAGATTGCAGCTGCTTCTTCCTTTTAACTGCTAGTGGGGGTGTGACTTGATTGGGTGGGGGCTTGGGTATATCAGAGCTGTAGACTGCAGGGGAATGGGAAAACATCCCTGGAGAAATCAGTGGCAACCCACACTGTCAGAAAGCAAGATGGATGGGTCCATAAAAGGTATCATACGTCAACTGAAACTGAAAGCTTTTATTTCAAGTATAATTCGGGGAGGGCGGGAATAGGTCCCACATTGAAGTTCTATGAAACAAGAGTCACGTCATGATTGTGTTCTGAAAATGTACCAAGTTCTATCATTTGTAGAGAGTAAGTAAGATGACCTCAATGAAATTATGCAGGATCCATTGCCTAGGCCCGTGGCCTCCAACCTTTTGAGTACCAGGCACCAGTTCTGTGGAGAGAGATTTTTCCACAGACCAGAGTGGGCGTGGTTTCATGTGCAGACTCCATCCCATGGATGCGGCTTTGCTTGTTTGCACAGCCTAATTTTTGGCATGCCACAGACCAGTGCCAGCCCACAGATTGGAGTTGGGGACCCCTGGCCTAAGTAAAAGAGATGGAAACATTTTTAAATCTAAAACAGCCAAATAACATTTGGAAGAGCCTCAGACTGATCCCTTCCTAAGAGGCACAGGACAATCACCTTGTACTATAGCCAGTTTCAATGAAGATAGGACAAATCTAGCCTATGGAGTCGATTTTTCTAATCTGTTAACAGCATGCAAACACCTCCTTATAAAATATAAATCCCTCTTGGACTATATGATTTGTTATAGAATAAATTACTTAAATTATAGTTATCTCATAAGGCATGATTGAATAAAAGTATAGTCAAATTTTTTTTTCTTTAATAATGATATGAGGATATATAAGTTTGGATTGATAATAAGAGTTATTATATAAGGTAATCATAATTGTGACTACGAAATGAATGCACAAAACTGATGAACCAACCGACTCACTGTTTGTATATAAATACGGGAGAGCTGATGTTTTTGTGTTTTGTCTGTTTGTTTGTTAAAAAAACAATAAAATTGTTTTTTTTTTAAAAATAAAATATAAATCCCTCTATTTTTATTCATAACATAGATAGGAAAGTTTGGTTTGCTTTTTAGCCATACAAGGCTAGTCATTTAAGAACTCCCCTGTGCCCACTTTCTCCTTAAGCGTCAGCTGTAAAAGAGTATGGTAAGCTGTTAAAAAGCAGTTAATCATTTTAAAGCTCCAATTGCTTTGCCTTCATCTATTTCCACATCTTTCAAAGACTGCTTCTTCTGAGGTGTGTGTGTGTGTGTCTGCATTAAAATGCAGATATGCACGTGGCTATCCTAAATCCCCCATCCCCTTTGACTTAACCTTAATATTAACTTGCCCTCAACTGGCAGTCTCTCTCCTGATCTTCTTCTGGGTCTTCGTCAGATCTTTTTCTTCTTCCCATTTGTTCAACTATGCACGGTCCATCTAAATCTGAGCCTGATCAACTTTGTGATCTTCCTATGGTTCTTCAATAGCCCAAAGCTGCCCACTTTCATTTTAGTTCACTTGCCATTTTTTTTCTTCCTCTCCACAATTGCAACTCTCCATTTCTGTCAGCTCATCGAGCTATTTTCACTTCCCTTCTCTCCTTCCATCCTCAAAAACAAACTCTGGGGCTAGATGAGCAAAAACAAATCAGAGGGAATGAATGAATCAAATCAGGCAGAGGTTTATTTCAGAAATATTCTTTAAAACCAACTACTAAATCCATGCAAGGACATCCACAGAAGGGGTCAAAAAGAGCAGCTCTTACAATATGAGGATAATAGAACTAGAGAGAATACAACATGATATATTATTATTAGATGAATTTATGATGATGTAATGAATGTTACAATATGAAGTAATTTAAAAAGTTGAACCTCTCGCATAAAATGATGGAAAAATAGTAATAGTCAAATAAATGATTGACAATGATAATAATATACATATATGTACTAGATGGATAATGTGACGATTTATACAAATTATAAGTGAGGACTATGGAGATGAAGCACAAAAGACTTGTAACCAACCGACACACTGTATGTAATTGGAAGGTGGTTTTACATTTTATGTTTCGTTTGTGTATGTTTCTTTAAAAAATAAAAAATCTTTTTATTAAAAAAAAAAAGGACAGCTGCAATCCTGACATCAAAACACCATCCCATTTTAAGTTGTGTCATGTGTGCAAATGCACAGGGGGAAAAAGGGTGGGGCTTCAATCCCAGGATCACAGCCACCATGTGGATTTTGTTTACCCTCCACCTAGAGATGTCCCTGAATGTATGGGTCTTTATGTATGGGGGGGAGGGTATATATCAAAGCAAAGCAAAGCAGATCTGTATTATGGTCATAGACCATCATGTGGTATATATAAGATCAATCAATCAAAATGTATTACGGTCCAAGACCAAATACTATAAAGGGTCAACATACAATATGTAATCTCTAAAAAGAAATTTTAAAACTGTGACAAAATCCTAAAGCTATTAGTCAGTTCTGTGTGGGGGTAGAACCAGATGGTTTCTAACAGATATAGCTATTGATAAGAATTTTGCAACCATCTTAGAAGTTTCTGCAGAATGATCCTCCAGGAGAACAGTAAAACAGCTCCTGGTGGTAATGGAAATTGAGTTATTAACTTGATCACCATTGGACATTTTAATAAGACATATGAGAGAGATTCTACCTATGAACAAATTTGGCATTCATATGGGAGGCTTATATATCTACTGGTTGTTGCTCTAATAAGTAGTGTCCCAGTTCAGGAGAAAGCAAATAGTCTCTTACTTACTATATAGGTGTAAGATAGTAACAGATTTTATGGATGATAGTCTTAGAATAACCATGCCCAACAAGGAATCCACAGCACATAATGGACTGAGAACTACTTTTTCTCAGCCTGGAAACAACAGGATGCCCCAAAACAAAAAGAAAGATTGATAAATAAATATGAAAGTATGTATGTGAAAAGGTTTTGGGAAAATGACACTTTTGACCAAAACGTCCATTGATGGACATCATTTCATCATTTGTTACTTAAGTTGTTGTCATTGTTTTTAAGAGCAGTTAAGATATTTAATGCCGTGGAGAGGGAAGATTAGAATAGGCATAAAGGAAAGTCTCTCTTTGTCCAATAATTCCTTGAAACAAATGTATGCATTTTTTTTAAAAAAAGCAAAGTTGCTTTGGGTAATTGTCACAATAACACATCCGGAAGGTCTTGTGAGAAATGTCTTCCTCTTTCATTTCAGAACATCAGGGGTGGGAAGGGGCAGGAGGGGGTTGCTAGGTGATATAAGAAGCGGAGATTTTATGGCTTCAGCCCCCTATCCCATCACATCACTGAAATGCATGTTCCGTTTCCAAAATCCGGGATCATGTGCCTTTGTCTCAACATTCTAAAACAAATGTTTAAATTCAGATGGCCTCTATTTGGGCACAGCTGGAGTTTATATGAATCAGCTTATGGCTTCAGGACCTGGATTTCTTTACACACAGCTTTTTTTTTTCAGTCAATATTTAGTTAAACCTGATCTCAATTTACAATTAGCCAGGAAGTTTAAGGAGAACATACGTTTGCCTGCCATGTCTATTGTTTGCCGTGTCCTTCTTTCTCATACAGGAGGCTTTTTATTCATCAGTGTTTACTTGCTAATCGAAGCAGTAATAATAACACTCTTGGCATCAGCAGTTTGGTCGTGCATCTTATACAATTCTCATGAGGTTTCCTTTATATAGCTATAAACAGAATTTAACATTGAAAGGTAAAGTTGATGAAATACTTTACTATCACAGTTATTAGCTTTTTATTTTATATATTGATAACCATTTTTGGTCAGATAAGCCCACTTATTACCACATTTTGTTTATATGGACCCAATCAAGATTTATGCAAGCTATATAACATAGATTTGGACGAAACGGATGCATGTGTTCACTTATAGACAGGAACAAGGTGCAGTTATATGACACATAAGTCTGCTCCCATACAGAGTGGAGCTTGAATCTGGCACAGGATTAAAAAGTATGGGATTTTAGCTCACTTGAAGTAAGTCAAGCATCTCTAGCTCACCTTGGCTTCAAGTCAAACTCCCGTAAGGATTCTATTTCCAACATACAGGTTGGGAATTCTGCAAGCTGCAAAAGATCCAAAAGGATACCCAAAAGGGAAAAAGGAATAAGATCCAGATCTCTATCCATTGGATTTAAGATATAACAGACTGTCACCACAAAGAACGGACAAGATCTATTTTTTTCTGAAGCTATCCACACAACTGAAATAGCAGGCATCACTTGCATCAATTTACCTCACTTGCATACTTGTACAACTGACATGTTAATGTCATTTCCATATATTCTCATCCCTTCCATAACCAACTGACAATTAGGATGTAAAATGTCAATTATGTAATCATGCAAAATGATGAATGTATGCAAACGACATACTGTAAATGGCATACCTTTGGATTTAACGGTCAGTCAGATTAAACAGACTTTCTCGCTGCCCCCTCCCCACACCAATACAGCACGCTGTCCATTAAATCAAAGTTTTACGGCAGTGCTTTGGGTGACTTGCTTATACAGATCCTTGGGAGGGAAGAGAAGGAAGGATGAAAGAGAAGTACTATTAGATTCAGTGACTCCTGTGTCCATTGTATGAGATCATGATATCCCTTTGGATGGGTGACAGGTTTATAGGAGGAAAGTGGAAATATGTCTAGAGAGATGGTGATGGAGGTGGGGATCATTTTCTCTGCAATCATATGGTTCTTTGTGAGTGGTTCTACGTGTGATAGAACTCTCTTGCAAAGTGCTGAATAATTTTTTTTATCCTCCCATGAGTTTGTTTATTCAGCTTCCCACTCCTCTCCTTTCCCATCCTTCCTTCCTTCCTTCCTTTGTTGCGCAACATATTCTCATCTTTTCTTTTGTCAAAAGACAATATTTTTCAACTGCATGTTTTTACTTAGTTCTCCTCCCTCATTCATATATCCCATCTGCAAATCATTTACTCTGTGAGCTTCTTTTTTTCACTGTGTAAAATTATAAATAATACCATGTTGTGTCTTTTTCCTGTCTTTTCACCTTGTAAGCAGTAATTGCCCATCCCATCACAGGACTACTGATAGGAAGGGATGTGGATGTGGGCAGTGATCCTGGAGACATGGAGGATGGGATGTCAACGCAGAAGGGCTTATTTTTTTTCTTGTTAAGCAATGTTGGTAAAGAACTACTGTGAGTTTTCAAACACTGTAAGCTGTAGGCTGCAGTTAACAAACTATGTATCTCAGAAATCCTTGCACTGAGTTATGTATATTTGGAATTTGTCTTCCCTATAGCTTGGTCCAGCTTTTGTGTAAGTTTCATCTAATAAAAAACAGGGTAAAAATACTCATAACTGATTTGGAGAAATGAAATAGATACTTTTACTTTCTATTTTCTCTAATTCTCTGCCAAAATTTCTCTCTCTCTCTCTCTCTCTCTTTCTCTCTCTCTCCCCCCTCCCTTACATTTCTTTGTCTTGCATTCTCTGAATTTCTTTATATGATGCCTTTGTGCATTTTTTTTCTTGCTTAAAGTTTCAAGGGGATTAGTGCGTTTGGTATTAAATCTCTTCATCATCCTGTAGCCTCTCTGATTGCCCAGAGCCCATCCCGTTTGAAAAAATGCTATGGGAGAAGGTAGGTGCAAGAACATTTCTCACACCCAGGCAGATTTCATCCATGTTTTTGGTTGCCTTTGAGAAAAAAAAACATCAAAGGAATTTATTTTCTAAATAATTATGTCTATGGAGATTTGTTATCCCAAAGGTCAGAGCTGAAAAAGCTTCTTGGATGAAAAGTGAAAGGCCTTCAAACAAACAAACAAACAAAAACCAGAAAGTCCAGTTGCCTCTTGAAAAAGCACCTTTGGGACTAGTAGTTTTCAAAATACAGAAGAAAATGTTGACATAGTTTTATTCTGTTGAGAAAAAATGGAAAATTACTCTATTTTTGAAAGAGAGATAACCATCCCTTTTATGTTGCATTCTATTATCATGAGTTGGCCAACATATGCAATGGACAGGTAGAACTGCCAGGGATCAGCCAAGACTGAAAAGCAGCCTGGCCCCTTCTGACCAAGTAAACCTTGAGAGTTTAATATTTAATTTGTAAGATGTTTTAAAATCCTGCACTGTTACATTATTTACTTTTGACAAAGTATCACCCTGTCTTCCGAATAAGATGAAAGCAAGAAAAAGAGCTTAAACTTTAATCGAGTATATGCAGAGCAGTAAATCATTAAGTTCCAGGTTATGAATTCTGGGTAATTGATACCAGGAGACAATTTCTTCTCTTAGAATATTATCAGTAGAGAAAGCACAGCCTCATCTCAGCTTCACATGCTCCCAGTGGTGACACATCGTTTGCTATGTAGCCATGCCGAAAACATAGGCCAGATCAGCCAACCAAGGCTACACCCATCTATCCACTTAGCTGAGAGTAAGCTCTACTGAACTCAGAAGGGCAATTCTGAACAGACATGTGCAGAATTTGCTGCTAATCTTGTAGGATGATGGCATGAAAATATCTTGAAAACCTTAGGTCTGAGCTTTTTCATACCAAAAATCATTGTTTGAACCAACGGTCAGCAATCTAAACAGCTGCCTAGGTTTAAATGTTTAGATTTTAATTTACTGTTCAGCCTTTAAATACAATTATTCTGAAAAGTCACTGTTATTTATCTTAGACATTTGTCCAGAAATGTGATTTGGGTGACTACATACTGTATATTTATACATCTACTGTATTTTACTGTTTTTCTAATCATACATCAGATAATAAAAGTGGCAATAGGCTTCAACATGTGGTTCAAAATTCATTATTAGAGAATCCATGGATCAATGCCCTGAACATCTGTTGCCATTCACAATTGTCATGATTTCTAAGTAATAAGTCTTCACATAATAGTAAAGCTTAATTTCTGCAGATGTACAGTGACCATGTGGTTTAGCTGGAACGCTGTTGGTCCAAGCAGAAACAGTGACAATGGAAAAAGTCATTAGTTCATCCTAGGTAGTTGTTCCTATTTTTAGAAGCTATCATTGCAACAGATACGTTGAGCATTGTCTTTATTTGGAACTAGAGCATAAATTATTTCGGAAAAGTGAAAAGGGTACATAAATATTCCTTTTTTGTATCTATCTAGATGATCAAACAAGACAATTTAACATCATACTGTGCTTCTAACTGTTGTATTTTAATTAATCATATAGATCAATAACGTGGCACTGCTCATGTTTGGAAAATGACTAAGCATTCAGGATGCTAGATGAAGCCAATTAAGAGTGAAGGTAATGGTTTCTCGATGAGCACTTTGAATACCCAACCTCACAACTATCCCTAAAAGTTACTGATAGAAATATATTTTTCAAAATATACATGAAAAACTGTTTTCAAAATATACATGAAAAACCAAACTTGTAGTTAAACTGAAACTAACTTGTTAATAAGAAACATCCTGCCATTGGCTCAGGGTTACTTATATCATCACAATAATGAAAAAATTGTCTATAGAAGGGGAAAAAAATGAAGAAATTCCATCTTTAAATTTCTTCTCCCATTGAAGATAAGTATATTATGAGACTTTAATTAGATAACCCTTTTTATTATTATTACGATTGTCCTATAGACTCATATTTACCATATTCCCCAGTACCTTACTTGTCCACTGCTCAGTTATCATTCTTTCTTTGTTGTTTTCCAAAAGGCAAAGCATCTTACTACTTGGGGGAAAGTTCTTAGATTTTTTTTTCTGAAGAGGATTTCATTATAATGGCATAATAAAGGAAAAGAAGCATAAATTATGCAAGTAAGCAACACTTAAAGAGATATTTCCATCTGTTGACATCAATTTCCTACTCCTACAAATATTTCTGTTCAGAGCAGAAAGGTAAGGATATTGCTTCTTTGCTTTAAACAATACTCTCAGTGATGTTTCAATGCCAAGTTTAAATGTTGCTGCATATAATCACGAGTATATACAATGCATCTAGCATACATTTTTCCTTTATGGGAAAAAATCCTGATTTTGATAACAGAAATAAATTGGTGATAAAAGCTTGAAATTACATTGGTGGACACACCCATCCTTGTTCCAGAACAATATGTCTTAGAAATTACTGCTTCAAATCCTCTGATGTAAATGCTCCTTTTCCTGTTGCAATTACATAATTGTTTAAAATGTTGGTAAAAAGAAGATAACAATACAAAAAGGGTTGTCCTGTTGCACATAAATGCCAGCAAGCTAGTCCTTCAAACTCAGCTAAAGCTATAGAAAAACTGTACTAAAATATCAACAACAACTTTTATTTTTGGTATTCCGCCTTTGACTGCATGTAGCCAATGCATCTCCATTCAATTTGCATCTTCCCTGAATCAGTCTGATCCTGAATATTGAAAGAAGAGACCAAATGTTGACAACAAATCAATTGCACTGTTTACATACAAGCTATATTCAATTATGTCTCTTTACAATGTCTGTGAATGAGAATCCCTATTCTCTTGCATAAAGGAGAGACAGAAGATATTGGGAAAAAATCATCAAAGGATTAAAGCGCTACCTCGACAGACATTCACCTGCAAAACATTGGAGGTAGTCAATGCTGGCTCAAGGACTTATGAAGCCCCAGGACACATTGACTTATGGTGTCACCTTCCTACCAATGACAAGATTTGCATTTCTGGAAAAATTCAGAAGAGGCAGCAATGACATCCTCCTAAAATTTGGCAATTAAGGCAGTGTATTCTTTGACTTGGCCTAAAGTCAGCCCAGAATGTAAATCCTTTCATTCTTAACTTTGTCATGTATGCAAAATCACTAAGCTCTCCTCCTGAATCAGTATAGACAGCGTGGTAAATTGTCATACAATCACATTTTCTGCTGATAAAGAAGTTGTGTTATCCCTCCGTTTATAGTGTTTTGGCTTTATAAAGCTTCATATTAAACACAGAAACAATAACCTAAGAAATAATATCATAATTCCTAAGCATAGCAATACAGCAATAAAACAACTGTTGCAGAACAATAAGGCAAGCAGTAGGTTTAATCAATTTCAAAGGTATCAAACGTTTAAATGAACAATCGAAAGTTTAAATGAACAGAAAGTTCACTAGATTTTTTTTTAAAAAAATACATAATTAAAGAGAAAAAGAATAATTATTTTTTTCATTTTTTTTTCTTTTGGCAGAGATGTTCTTAGCAAAGAGTGGGAAGGCTGGTAGACTGACAAGTGATTAAATTAATCTTGAAAAATTTAATTTATGTTGAATTCATAGTGGGATATTGTTAGCATGGTTATGCAGACTTACTCATTTGAGCACAGCACAGCATTTTCCCCATTGGCATAAGCTTGGGTCATCAAAGATTTTTGAATTTCCCCTGTGAGAAACAAATTGCTTCAGCCATATGTCTGTGATTTATCCACGTTCCCCTTTTTTCTGTAAAAACATCTACAATTATCTCTATTGCAGCGTTTTTTTTCATTTACTTAGCTCCTGTATTACTATGGCCTCATCTTAGCAACATGCTTTCTATTGAGCTTGGCCTTGGCATAGAATTGAGCGGGGAGGGAACACAGCTTGCCCAGGATCCTGCTATAGATTTATCAAAACAGGTAGCTCTTGACCTATGACCAATTGCTTAGTGACTGTCCAAAGTTAAGACAGATCCCCAAAATAGCAATAGCACTAGAACTTAGACTTAGCTGTGCTTTACAGCCCTCTCTAAGCAGCTTATAGAGACAGCCTATTTCCCCCCAAAATCTGGGTCCTCATTTTACCAACCTCAGCCCATGAGTGAGAATCAAACTGCCAAACTGCTGGCAATCGGCAGTCAGCAGAATTAGGCTGCAATGCTGCATTCAAACCACTGCGCCACTGCAGCTCAAAAGCTATTTATGACCCAGTTTCAATGTTCCAATGTCACTTCCCACCAGTCACATGACTGCATTTGGAAACTTATCAATTGGTCCACATTTACAGACGCTTCACAATTTATGACAATTTTTTTTCAGCATTTATTTCTGTTTTTTAACAGTGTTAACAAAAACCGGCCCATAGCAACAATGGGTTTGCCTTACAACCACTGTATTTGCTTAACAACCAGAGTGAAAAAGATCATAAAATAGGATCCAGTCATGTGATGTCACTTTACCACCATGGTGACTTAGGACTATAATTGCCAGGAAAAAGCCCCATCATTAATCATTAGGTGGAAAAAATTGAAATGTTCATTTGCAATGGAAAACAGCTCACCCTTGGGGGCCTGCTTAAGAATCTTCTAACTACACCTGAAAGACCTGGTCAGACTCAATGAGCACCAACCAACTAAGGAATAACTATGGCTTTCAGTGTAAATTCTCTATCTTAGATAATTGCTTAGAAGTAACACCTATCACTCATGATTCAGTAATGCCGATTCCCTTTTTTACCTTGAATTCTATCTGTCCCAAAATTCTCCTTAGTTGTATCGACTGCTTTCTGATCTTAGCTTGCTCAGACTGGTATGACTTTTAACTTATAGACCGTCTTAGTGACTATTCTTCTGTGTTTCTTTCTAGCTGTGAGTTACCATTTGGGGAATTTGACCTTGGTCTGTGAAAATATGCTTTTGTTGCTCCCAGTTTCTACTCACATCCAAAATAAAGAGCACCAGATTTAAGTAAGCCCTCCCTAAACTAATGTGTTCCAGATGTGTCGTGCTACTTGTATCCCCTCCAACCAGCTGGGCTGGTGGCCATGTTGGCTGATGAAGTCAAGAGTCCAGCCCACATTCAGAAATCTGGAGACCTAACACATTTAGAAGGTACCATGTGGAGTAATTTCTTAAGATGCTTGACATGTGCAAAGGTTTTCAAATCATTAATTTAGAACATTATTATACATTATTATGAGGGAGTTTATGTTATTCTTTTTCTCCATGAAGTTTTTTTCTCTATCCATTTTTAACATGTTATTTATTTTCAACATGTTTCTGTTCTTGTATAAAATGTGTGACGTATTTGGGGTTACCGCTCTTCTGCAAATCAAGAATGGAAAATGGTGTCTGTTGTATATGGTAAGAAGGCAAAACATTATTATTGCTGTTATTATGTAGACATGTCCTATTTTGAGCTTTTTAGCTTCATTTTTTTTTATCTTTTATTGTAATGTCTTTGTATGATTGTTGAGATCTGCCCAGCGTCATTGGGAGTTGGGTGGCACCTAAGTTTAATAAAATATTATCATTACTCCATCATCTACTACTTCTGCTTGCTGGTTGTACTAACTATGTGCTTTATGTGAAAGGTAGAGTACATGTTGCATGTCAAATCTAATGTATCTGGAGATTATAAAGAATTGTTCTCCTTTAGCCTAACCTGAGACACATGAAATATTTGTTACATAATTATAATATCAATGAAACTGGTAATACAAATAAAAGATATACATTTAGGATTTCTAGATCTGGGCTGCAAAACCATGGACAACCCCTAGACGCAAGCGAACATCTCTTTGTTGCCATCCACTGGTCTTCTCCATTTTTGCAAACTAGATCTAGTAGTCCTGACAGTTAAAAGCTAATAAAGCCATTGGATTTGACACAGCATATAAAACAGTTCGCCCAACATTACTCACTCTGATATCAAATCACCTCCTCTAACTTTTTAAATTGGAGATGGAAAAATATTAGCCTAAGTTCTTGACATTCTTGATATTTTAGTGATGATTAACTAAAATTCTATTGATTTTAATAGGTAAGATCTCAGATATAGCTTCCTGCCTAAACATTCCTATATGCTTAGCCATATAATTTTTTTCTCAGTATAATTTAATATTTCTATAAAATAAGTAAGTAGTGAGAGAGAGAAGATGATCATACTCTTGAGACCTTCTGCCATGGATGTTTACAACTTATAATGAAAACCATGAGTTTCTCCTTTTGCCCAGCACAGCACACATTCCTATGACCCATAAGCAAAGACAGGAGACCAAGCAAGGAATATATGATTAACCATCATACATTTTTGGAAATTTACAAGTTTCCAAAAGTACCATAATACCAGCCAAGGTTTTTTCAATCAGCCTTTTTTCTCCTCCTTTTCTCTGTATCAAATGACACAATTACACTGAATTTTCACTGCGACTCTCTGGTTTTCAGACTAAGTTATGACAGAACCACACAGAAATATTCCCTCTGCATTAATGACCTGCTCGTAGTTATTTATGTTGCACATTTGGGAAGAAAGAAAATTTATTTCAATGTTGAAATAATTCTCTTAGAAAACTCAACATGGATGGGAGGAGGAGGAGGAGGAAGAGGAGGAGGAGGTGGAGGAAGAGGAGGAGGAGGTGGAGGAGGAGGAGGAGGAGGACCCTGAGAAGTTAACATCTCAAGCTAAAAAAATTGCTTTCTTGCAGGCAGAAGGCAAAATCTAGTCAACATGGTGAAACTGCAGCTGTATGCCTCTGATCCCTTAGATCTATGTGTGTGATCATCACAGATTTTCTAATCGTTTAATGGAGCACAGTCTCTTGGAAGTTTTGAGCAACTGAGCTTTGCTTAACTCTTTTTCTTTTCTTTTTGAAGAACCACATTCATTTTACCCACGCTACAGCTAAATGAAAGGAGTGTTCTTTATTTTATGTTAAGCTCTTTTTTTTAAAAAAAAAGCTACACATAAAACTTGTACATAGAGATGAAAATTTATTATAAAAGTATTTTATGAGCACACCAGACCTAGTACAGAAAGTACTAGTACAAAATAATGTCCATCTAATTTCATCCCCCCCCCCCTAAAATGCATTAGTATCAGTTTTTATGCACCAAATGGAGATTTCCTGATATTCTGCCGCAAAGGGATAAAATGTCTTACATTTAGCTGAAGCTCCTGATAATCAGATGACAATACACAGAAGTAGAATCTAGCAGAATCTGAGGAGTGGGGACAGTTATGGGTAAGATAGGGTAAATCTTAGACACTATTTATAGTGACTTAAGAGTGATTTAGGGAATCAGTTTGAATGAAGAAAGGCTGTTGGTCTTTCTGGAAATGAACTTGAGGCTCTGACAGCCAGGTGATCCAGAATGGATACCTGGCAGGAATAACAGTGGTTGGAACTGTATCTAGCATTACCCTTCTACAGCTGAAATAGGGGCCCACTGGTTTGTGCTTACCTCGATACTCCTTGTTAATTGGTTCTAGGAGGTGCAAAGAATACCAAAAACAATGAGTACCCTTAAGGAATTTTTTTTCCCTTAAGGAATAATGTAGTGAGTCACAAGGCAGTTGACACCGACAGGTTTTAGCTTGTGCGTTGAGTACCAAACAAATGATGAGTACCAGGACAAAATGTTTGTGTCAAAATGTGTTGAGTACAACATTTGATGAGTTTCAAAGCAGTTGAGTACCAAAGTACTATTGCATTTGTTAAACTGTAGGTTCTCTTCTCTAGAGAGAGAGGAGAGGGAGGGAAGGAAGGAGGGAGGGAGGGGGAGAGATAGAGAGAGAGAAAATGACTGGAGTCTTCTCCCTGGGTGCTTCCTTTACACCCCTTCCAGGAAAATGTGAGCAAAAGGCTACAACTTGAAAATTCTAGCAAAATCCCAACATGTCGCTGAGATCCATTGTGTCTGGGTCATTTTTTTTTCTTTTGCTCATTGTCAATCCAGGTATTTTATTGCCTGTCATGGACTGCCTGTGCCCTTTCCTAACTGTGTACAAAAAATGAATGGAGAGGCTTTTTCAGTAGCAATCATAAAGTACCATAGCATCACTGTGCCTCAGTGGTGCAGTGGTTCAGAGTGCAGTACTGCAAGCTACTCCTACTGCAATTTGGCAGATCAAATCCAACAGGCTTAAGATTGACTCAGCCTTCCATCCTTTCTAGGTGGGTAAAATGAAGACCCAAATTGTTGGGGGCAAGAGGCTGACTCTGTAAACTACTTTGAGAGGGTTGTAAAGTACTATAAAGTGGTATATAAGTCTAAGTGCTATTGCTATTGCTTTCTTCAGCTCTTCCTAAAGTACTCCAGGATGCACACCTAGATAAGTGCCAGATAGCTCTTTCTTTACAAAGTTCTTTGCTGTTCCACGTGTTTGGTGCTCAGTTTGCCCAATGACAGAGCTGTTGCTTTTATTAATGTCTTACAGGAGACTCATTCGGTGAGGCTTTCCTCATGTACTTACCGATGCTTTTTTGTTTGGTATGGTTAATAGACATCTTATACTGCCAGGAACAGTGGGGTCTCATTATCCTTACCAGATTATGCAATGTAATGCTTTGTTGAAGATATGGAAAGAGTCTCATGCAAAATACGTATTACTTGGATAAGTAAACTTGGACAAGCTTTAGCACTAATTTCATGTACTCCTAATTGGCTCATATGCTGCTGCTTATGTAATGCAGATAAAGACATTAGATAAAGAAAATTTTGGTTTCCAAGCTGGAACCCAAGGAATGGCTTTTCCACACTGACTCATTCTTCTGAATGACTACAAGCATTTCAATCTCCAAATATTCTATCATACTTTCTACTACCCTATGTAATTTCACTCCAAGAAATGAAAATAGGACTTGGAGAAGAATTTTAATATGCTGCAAGATAGATATAATGCAATTATAAGCACATTTGTACAGAAGTAAGCTGTGGCATTTGTGCCACAGATAATGTGCTTACAACAGCAAGAGCATTATAGTTTTAAAAGAGTAAAATGTAGTTCTGTATACAGTAGTTCTGTACACAGGTATAGTATTCTCAAATTATGACCACAATAGAGCCTGGAATTTCAGTCATAAATCATGACAGTCATACATTGATGCGCCCACGTGACCAGATCCACTTTTACAATTTTTTGCAGTCGTAGTTAATTGAATCAATGTATTCCTATGAGTGTATTATTTTTTTGGCAAGAAATGGGCCTAAAAGGCTGGAAACAGGCCCAAAACATAGTAAATTATGTCAACATGACTGAAGTGCCTTGAGCCGAACACCCAAAATGCAATCATGTAACCAGGCAATCACCCAAAATACAATTGTGTAACCAGGGACATGGTGGGTCAGTGGCTAAGATGCTGAGCTTGTCGATCAGAAAGGTCGATAGTTCAGCGGTTCGAAATCCCTAGCACTGCATAATGGAGTGAGCTCCCATTACTTGTCTCAGCTTCTGCCAACCTAGCAGTTCACATAAAAATGGAAGTAGAAAAATAGCGACCACTTTGTTGGGAAGGTAACAGTGTTCCATGTGCCTTTAGTATTAGTCATGCTGGCCACATGACCATGGAGACATCTTCGGACAGCGCTGGCTCTTCAGCTTTGTAATGGAGATGAGCACTGCCCCCTAGAGCTGGAAACGATTGTGCGAGGGGAACCTTTACCTTTAACCAGGCAGATGTGCTCAGTCATTGGAACTCTGGAATCAGGTCTTAAGTGGCTTTTTAGGAAGGGAGGAGGCATGAATTTGAACAGTCACTAACCAACAGTTGTAAGCAGGGGTGTCAAACTCGCAGCCTGCAGGCCAGATGTGTCATGTACTGGCCATGCCCACCCATTTTAGTGAAGGGGGAAAAGTCATGATACATCACATGATGACAATGTGACACCACGGGTTTGACACCCCTGGTCTAGAACTACCTGCACTTTTAAAACGGAAGAAACAAAACTTCTAGTCCCATTCCTATGCCTTAGAAAGCTATGCCAGAACCAATATTAGAAACTGCTAACATTCTCCCAACTATGTTTTTGTAGTTTAAAAGGGACTAGCAAGTTAGGGTTGTGTCACAACCATGCCCCTGGAATTACTCTGCAAACAGATATAAGAATCATTTAAAAGCACTGTAGGTCTGCACATTAAAGAAATTCAGATTATAAAATTTGTTGTCACCCTCTGTACTTATTTCTGTAAAGCAGGGGCAGGCAACATAGTGCCCACAAGGGTGATTCTACCTGTTGTGCCCTTAGAGAAAGTTGGAAAGTGTTCTGCTCGTTAGATTATTTATTTGCATATTTAGTGAATGGGCAGTCCCATTACAGCCATTTCCTGGTGGCCTCCAGAGAGGCTAAATGCGGTTGCCAGTCCCAAAATCTATACCCACCAAGTGTTCTTCTGCGTCCAAGAACATTTCCAAAAATGCCATCTCACATGCAGCCAGCATGTAGTTGTATTGGTGGAGGGGGCAAATTTGAAGCTTAACACTGGTGCTATCTAGCATAGAAATTTGGCATAGCCCTGCTGCTTGCAGCCCAACCCATTATTCATGAACACAGTAATGTTCCCCCAAAGGGCCAAAAAAATAACTTCTCATTTTTCAGCTTAGCATTCCTTGGCAACCAGGGAATTTATGAAGTTGAGCGTGCCTTGATCTCTTTACCTGGTCCAGTAGATGAAGAACAATTAAAGCCTGAACATCCTCTTTCTAGACACCATTTCCTCAGTGGGTCTTCCAGCTGAACAGAAAACCCAAAGCTGCTGATTATATTGGTCTCTGCTGACAACCAAATATAAAACAAGATGCTGGAGGAACATTCTGCTGGGATTGAGATAAACATTCCTTTGTCAAAATATTTGACTGTTCTTCTGGTGGCTTCTCTTCACCACAGCTGGGCCAAGATGGAATCGCTGTTTAAATCCTACAGAGGGAGCTGAGTCAGAGACAAAAGTTTGGATTCCCTCATCAAGTGTTTTTTGAAACCAGACAGTACATCTGTTTGGCCTTGGATGCTAGCCCACATTTTCTTTGGTAGCTTATTTTGATTATAAAAAAAAACCTAAGAGATCGAAGCAAGGGAAAACATTCAGGTTACTAACCAGTATCGTCTATTCTCTGACAGTTAGCAGACTGCAAAGATCCTGTTCTAAAAGAAACTAGGTTCATTGTCCCAAGTGCCAAGTGGTAAACGTGACTTAAGAACATTCCTGAGGTCATTCTTGACAGAAACATGATATGGAGGCCTCTAGTGACTCTCCCATGTTTACCTGCATCAGGTATAGGTGGACTGGAAGAATGGCAGGAAAACAAAAAGAACCTCCCTCATTCTCAAAGGCCCAACACTAATATAAACAAGGAGTTCTGGGCCAGTAAAAAAAGCCAGTTTGGTAGTGTGTTTAAGGCACTGGGTTAGAAACAAGGAGACCATGAACTATAATTCCACTTAGGCATAAAGTTAGCCAGGTGATCTTGGCCCAGTATCTCTCTCTCAGTCCTAGGAAGGAAGCATTGGCAAACCACTTCGTGAAATTCTTGCCAAGAAAACTGCAGGGTTAGGGTTAGGGTCTACAGAAATTTGGCATAGCCCTGTTGCTTGCAGCCCAACCCATTATTCATAAACACAATAATGTTCCCCCAAAGGGCCAAAAAAGTAACTTCTCATTTTTCAGCTTAGCATTCCTTGGCAACCAGGGAATTTATGAAGTTGAACATGCCTTGATCTCTTTACTTGGTCCAGTTTTTGCAGTGTAAGAGTTGCAGATTACAGGATAGTTTTTTTCTGAAACCAAATTGTTTATTAGAGAGTAGGTTATTTGTCTCTAAGTGGAGGATAATGGATTGGTTAATAATTGATTCCACGACTTTACAGGTGATGCAGCATAAGGAGATTGGTTTCTAATTTTCAACTAGGCTAGGGTCTCCCTTTTTGAAGATGGGGATGACCGTGGCTTGTGACCATAGGTTAGGCAAGGAGCTGGTCCTGAAAGATTTTTCAAAGATTATGCTTAGAGGTTCTGCTATGGCAGTGGATAGCTTTTTTAAGAAGTAGGCACATATTCTGTCCGGTCCAATAGATAGAGATGGTTTTAGATTGCGTAGTGCTTTTTCAACATTGTCTTCTGTAAAATCGATATGTATTAGATCATTGTATTTTTCTGTGGTTTGGCTAGGAAATACTGGGCATGATGCATTGCTGTTTACAAATACTGAGCCAAAAAACATGTTAAAGATTTTGGCTTTAATGGTGTCGTCGTTCAAGTCTTTACCATTAGGTCCTATCAGGGGTGGGATGGACCTTGAGTCTTTTAGTTTGTTGTTTACAAATTGGTGCGTAGAAGGTTTTCCTCTTGTTTGATGTGATAATTGGTACATTCAGTCTTTATCTGGTGGCATAAATTTTTGAATCTGCTTTTGAAGTTGGCAACGTGACCAGGTTTGTTTTTCCGCCAGAGTGATCTCTTTTTGGATTGTTATGGGTAATCTGTTTTTTTTTGGGGGGGGGAGTTGTTATTGGTACATATAGCTTTATGACTCTTTTGACTTCAAGTAAAAATATGTTGTAATGGTCTTCAACAGTATTGCATCCAGGGAAGAGAGATTGCCAATCAAGGGATGAGAGATCATTGTCTATCAGATCATAGTTGCCTTTTTTGAAGTTATAATTGGGGATTACATCATTGTGATGATTTTTGTATGGGCTTATGTTGAGACAAAAGTCAATCATATTGTGGTCACTGTTGGAAAAGGGTTCTTTAGTTTGTATTCCATAAATTAAATTCAAACTATTGCAGAAGATGAGATTGAGACAGTTGTTAAGTCTAGTATTGTTGGTTACTAGTTGTTCCAGTCCCAGATTTGTTACAGCATTGTAGAAGGTTGCATGTATGGGTTCAGTTGTACATTTTTTTAGGGTCCAGTTAATATGAGGTAGATTGAAGTCACCAAGAAAGATAAAAGCATGTGGGCAGGATGTTGCCCATGTTAGTAGTGAATTTAGCTTGTTTACATGTTCGATGTCATAATCAGGTGCTCTGTAACATAGTAAGAATCAAAATGTGATATTTAAGGATAGTTCACAGATGATGGTCTCAGGAAGAGCAAGCTCCTGGGTAACTTGGATGTTTTTTTTAGATGTAAGGACTTTTTATAGAAGATAGCAACACCACCTCCTCTACGAATTTCACAGTCTGATTGGTAAACATTATACTCTCTTACTGTAGTAATGGAGTCAGGGAGAGATGCGTTGAGCCATGTTCCACAGACAAATACGATGTCGAATTTAGCCATATTTAGTAAGAGGAGAAATTGAGGTATTTTATTCACAAGGCTTCTTGCATTGAGTAGCTTGCATTTAAGGCCAGCAGTAATTGGAATTAAGGTAGTTAGGGGCGTGCGTGCCTAGTCTTGGGTGATGGTGGATTGGTTGAGGTAGTGTTTTCGTTGAAAGTTAAAGCTGAGTGGCGGGTTGTGTGACTTACTTTTGATACAGTCAGCACAGTAGTCAATGTACAGATCCTTCTCTCCATTGTCTAGGCGTTTTTTGAGTTCTGTGCAGAGTACACGGGAGTGGGCACGTTGCTGTATGGTTAGGTCAGGGCACGAACAGAGATTCTTATGGTTGGTGTTGCTTTTATAGTTTACATTTGCTTGATTCATTTTTGCAAATAACCCTGCAGAAACATGGGGCCACAGAGCCGTCTCTGTTTTTGAACTCTTGGTCAATGTGGGAAATGTCAAGTACTGCATCAGGGGAGATGGTTGATGCTTGATAATCACTGATGATGTTTTGGACAGTTGTGATGTCATCATTGTCATTGATGTCCTCTAGACCAAATAAGATGGCGTTTGGACGTTTCCGTTTGTGCTCAACAGCTTCTCTGATGAGGATTGGGATATCATTATTTGTCTGATTTATGTTTTTTGTGGATTGGGTTGTGGTTGTTGGGTAGAGATGTGGTTTGTAGCTATTGGATGTTCAGGTTTTTGCGTTGTGTCTTCTTTTTCAAGGTTGGATAATCTTTCTTTTAAACCATCCAGAGACGCTACTATGGTGTCAAGGGGTGTCATTCATGTTTCTATGGTATCAACTCTTTCAAACAGATCCAGTTTGGGTGGATTTGCAGAGATATGGAAATTCTGTGATAAGACCCCACAGAAAAGTATTTATGTGAATACTGGTACCAACAAGCAAAGCTTCTCAATTGATTGTGCTGCACAGAGCCTTCCAACCATGTCTAGGGAAATATTTGGGTCAGGAGAATGAATTACTTAAAATAAAAAATAGTCATTACCAGCTACAATGCCAAAGAAGCCCCTGGACAGAATTAATTTAGGGAAAAACAGATTCAGAGAATGCATGTTATTGATTTAACAAAAAATGGACTAGAAGAAAACTACATGTCCAGGAAAATAAAAATCATGATTTTTTTCAGCAATTTTGTCTATGCTAATCTTGTATATGCTAATCAAAGATTTTAACTATTGTGCTATTTCAGCAGCATTAGTAAAGACAGGCATAGAAACATTAAAGTACATTCTGAAAAACATTTGTCGTTGTGTTTTGATGCTTTAATGTTATTTAATGGTATATAATTTTAATTTAACTTTACATGTGCGTGCAAAGGGGAAGGGAGGGGAGAGAGAGGGAGAAAGAGAGAGAGAGAGAGCACACTAGCGCTTTGCCCTTGCCTGCCTTTTATGACTGAGGGTAATTAGTCCAAGATCACCCAGCAGGCACCCATTTCCTAAAACAAGACTAGAACTCACAATTTCCCATTTTGAAGCCATAGGCAATAAAAGAATTAGCTATCCCTTCCAAGGAATAGGGAGATGGAAGGACAAAGCAGCAGTGGAACAGTCTAATGAGAGGATATGTTGCCTATAGTCCAATGTGAACACTTTGTAAACTCTTGCTGACAGGATTTTCATAGCCAGCGGATTCCAGTCAAGCCACTATGACCCAAGAGAGGAATAGCTTAGATATGCCCTAAACTGAGTGATTCCAGATCTAACCCATTAGTCTAAAATTCCAGGAACGGGGAACCTTGTTTCTGTCATATTTCCTCTGAGATACTATAATCCCTTTTGGGCTGCCCTCCCCAGCTAGATAAAAGGAGAAATAATTCTTACCAACCTCTTGTAGAGCAGGCCTGAATCTGAGCCCAGAGTTGTATGTGGGCCTAGGGCCACAGCTCAAGCTAATCCCATTCTAAATTTTTGTTGATATGTTGCAGAAAGAAAAGGCCTAAAAACAACCTTCCTGACTGAAAGGGACCGGACTGGGCTGAATTGCTAGTGTGATCCCTCCTTCACTGCCTCCCCACCACCACACACACACACATCTTTTGCCATTGTGGGCTAGCAAGCAAATCCCTCCACGGAGATATTTTCTGGGATGAAACATTTCTGCAAATAAAAAGACCCCCAAAACATCTTGACTGCTTACGTTTTCTTCACCAGGATGTACAAACATCCTGTTGCTTACCATTCATCAAGGAAACGTAGCACAATTCCACTTCTACAAAGGACTGACCAACTCTAGCAAAAAAAAAAAAAAAAAGGCCCAAGGCCTCCAAAGTTTCATCTGGTCCTAATTTTCCATTGACTGTAAAATGACACGCCAATTTTTTTTTTTGTTCATATTCATTGTAGCTTATTTTCATCTAGTTTACATTTCAGAATGCCCTGCGTTTCCAGCCTGATTTGTCATATTAAAAAGAAGAGAGGCGGGGTGGGGGGGAGAATTTTATAGTAGCCGACGGACTGGCACCACCACAGCTCTGCAGTTCAGAGGATCCAAAATGACAGAGAATCTCTGATTTCTCATTAAAGGATTGGGGCAAGACAGTGTGACTCGACTTGTATTCTCCCTCAGAATGCCCTAGAACTAAAACTGTGGGTGTGGGTGTGAGCCTCTGGCAGAAAAAGAGGGGAGGAGGCACTTGTGAAAGGCAGCTTTCCGGTTTCCTTAAAGCTCAGAAAGCAAAGGATGCACTGTGTCAATAGATGGGACAATTGGATTGATTTCACCACAAGGAAGACCAAATTCTCACAAGGTAACCTAACTCCCATCTTCTGTAGAATTAAAATGATGGAGATTAAATTTATCCCAAGGGGGAAGACTTTGCCCTTTTCTCTAGAGCACAGGTGTCAAACTTGCAGCGTCATATTGCTGTCACATGATGTATTTTGATGTTTTTTTTTCCCTTCGCGGAGCTGGGATGGGCATGGCCTGGGCATGATGCATCTGGGCAAACGGGCCACCAGTTTGACACCCCTGCTCAATAGCAAATTCACGCTATTGTTTTGATGCAGGTAGAGGCCAAAGATGTATCTGTGTTCCTAGCTAGAAGTAAAGTTTATTGAGCTAGACAAGTTTCATCTCTTTTATTCTGATGTGGATATTCTGTCTTATTTTTCAACAGTTGCTTTTGTATATTTCCTATCTGAAAAAAGATGGCAGGGATCTGTAAATTCCCCATGCAACCAGAGGTCTCACTGCCAACTCCTCAGCCCAGAGACATAGTTCTTCTTTTTCCCTTCCTTGGCCTGAAAAATGATGGTAAAGGCAACACCAGCTGTCATATCCCTGAAGTGCTGAACAAGTAAGCCCATGTACAAATCCCAGAGAACCATAGGAGAACTAACTGTTGTGAAAACCTCTGTATATTTTCACCAAGCCAGTGAAATGGAAAAGGACTGTGAGAAGGAAATTTGAATCACATACTGTCATTGTCCCATTGCAACTTTTTGTCAGGTAAATGAAGAATAATAGAGGAAACTGTGTGAATAAAGCAGCAGGTAACCAAGGACACATTCCCAAATTATCAATTTGGCCTTGAAAAATAAACCAAATAGTCCCTTTGTTGTTTTTCATCCTCTTTCCCACCCCCAAACCCCCCCCAACCCCCCCACCCCCGGAAAAACTCATGATTGTTGCCAGATTAATCTAAGGAGAAATTTGAAAAATCTGTTCATCGCTTAGTGCAGATTTTCTCAAGCAGCTGAGTTAGCTGCTGCATTGAAACATCTGGTGTTGGTCCTAATTCAAGCTTCCAGTTACCTCCTCCAACACATACCACATGGAACAGTAAGAGTGATCAAAATGGGTGCCCAAATTCATGCTTTCTTGAGCCTGCTTTTTTTTTTTAATGAATACAAAGATTCCTTTCTTTATTATTCCTACTCAGTTTTTGTGCATTTTGATGCACTACATAATTTCACGCCCGAAATCTACTGCTCCTGTCAAACTGCTGTAAGTAGAATGTAAGAAGACCAAAATGAATCTTGCATCTCACACTAGTTGTATTTTCTAAAATATCTGTTCACTTTCCAGCTTATGCCAAAAAAATTTATCATAACTCTGCTCCATAGTATGGAAGTAAAGAGACTGCCCATTAATGAAAGGAAAAAAGATCTCAGATAGGCCAGCAAAACATGCAATGAGTTGTCAGTAGTAGTCGTAGTAGTAGCATTTGAAGCGTTTCCCTACTCCATAATAAGGCAATTCATAATATTTTGAAATAATAATTGCGATCTCTCTGCAAAATTATAAGGTATAATAACTCTTCCAGCCACAATGATCCTTTCAAGTGGTGATGTATTCTGGTTCTAGTATAGTACCACACCAAAATGCAGTAAAAAGAATTAACCTTCCTCTATGACCATATTGGTCAAGTATTCTGGATACTTCAGCCCCAACCTACTCAGAAAGCAACAGATTGAGAAGGTTAATAGGTATAGACCCAAAGATATAAATGTCCATTATACAAGATTAAAAAAACGTTTTAAATTATTAATATATTATAAATATATTTTATAAAATAAAATAAAACAATAATGACACTCTGTGTTTTCATATCTGTGCCTCAGTGTTAGCTAGAAGTGTTTGCCTCAGAATGTTCTGAAATATTCCTTGAACTTTGCCTTCCTCCCCCTTTAGCCCCAAGGAGATACTTTCATGGAAACACACCGTTAATATACAGCCAGCAGTGAAATGTTTCTATCAATGCAATTCTAGCTTTACCAAAATAAGTCCTGGATAAAAATGCAGAAATCAAAGATATCCAAAAGTATGATTTGGTTAATCAACCAATGGGATGGCAGCAATGAATAGTGTAAAAAGAGTTGTGGAAATGGCCCTCCATGTCTCTAGGTGACATTTTGGCACCTTTGCCAAATCACCATCTGCATGATTATCTCTTCAGTTTCTTCTCTTGGACTGATGTCCTTGGTGGATTACAATGTTTTTGTTTTCTGAGTCAAGGAACTTTGCTTCTCCTTGCTGGATTGCAAACATAGACACCAAGGATCACAGTACTCTGAGACACACACACACACACACACACACACACAAATAATAATAAAAACTCTGATTAGTAACTGGACTATAAAATAGTTATTTAAAATATTCCATTTGGCTCTTCTTTATCCTAACACTTTTCCCTTCCAACTGCTTGTAACTAGGAACTGACAGCATCTAAATTTATTTAAAATTCCCTACTCTATCTCTTTTTTGTTTTCTTCTTGTGCCATATCATTTAGAAGACGTTAGGGAACAACAAACATGATTTTTTTTAAAAAAAATCGTAGATAAGTTACTCCAGTAGCCTTCTTAATTTAGAACGGGTTATGAATAAATAGTCAATTAAATGTTAGTAATGTGTGTTAAAGCCGATCTATCCAGGGGAGGGATTCAACCGGTATAATAACTGGTTCAATGAGTTTATTTGTGTGTGCATGCGTGCTTTGCATGTGCATATGCGCTTCATGTGCATGCGCATCAAATGCACGTTCCATACATGTGCGAATCATTTGAAAATCATCTTCTCCTGCAAGCCCTTTGTGTAACACAGGGCACGCACAGCAAGCAGCTGTGCCGCGCAAAGCAGCTGAGGTTGAAAAACCAGGAAATAAAGGACAGCCTGGAGCCCAGGTGGGTGGGTGGGCCAAAAGGAAGAACAGAAGATGGTCAGAGTGAACTGGTTCCCTCTGAGCTGATTTTTGGAGGTACCAGTTTGGCAGAACTGGGCAGAATCGGTAGAATCCCACCTCTGAATCTGTCTTGTCTCAGAGAAAGAAACAAAGTGAGCTTCCATTTCCACCTGCCATTTCTTCTGTGACAAGAGCAGAATGGTAGCCTAATGGCGAAAACGCTTGCCTCCTACTTGGAATGTTGAGAGTTCAATCCTAGGTAGGGGCAGATGTTTCCCTCCTAGGGCGCAAAGAAAAAAATAACTGCTGTGAACTCCACATGGTGTCAAGAAGGGCATCTAGCCAGTAAATGCTCAGTTCCACCCAGTCGTCCTGACTCTATCCCAAATTAAGGGGATTACAAGGTCGTAAAAAGGGAGTTTTATTTTTTTTCTGACAAAAATAATTGGAACAAACCTGCAAGCGTGTGGAACTATCAGCACTGCTGTGTTTTAAAATAGTTTACTCTTTTTAATGGCATATTAGTGTTCATATTGTCTACATATCAGACTTTCTGGAAGTTTGTTGGCAGATACTTAAAAATGCTTAAAATAAATGAATAATAAATCTTGCTGATTGCTACTGTTGTGAAAGTCTCTCTGGGCTCTGCTAAAAACTGTGTTCTTCCGATTGTTTTCTAAACTGTTTGATCTCCCATATTCCTTCCTAGATCAGGCTTTTTCCTTCATCTTCTTTTGCATACATTATACAAAGTCTCACTTCCCGGTCTTCCCAGTTGATGGGCAGTCTTCCAAAGTTGCAGCAGATTTGAACAAAGGGCCCTATCCAACAAAATGAAATTTAAGGTGAAGAAGAGCAAGGTTTTACACCTGGTCAGGAAAAACCAAAAGTACAAGTACAGATTAGGTGAAACCTGGCTCAAAAACAGTAAGAGGGACTTTGGAGTCCTAGTGGACAATCACTTAAACAGGAGTCAGTAGTATGTAGCAGTTGGGAGAACCGGTTGTTAGAATAAATGACTGGCCTAATCCTGTAAGGAAGGCAGGAAGGAAACATTCTGGTGTTGCTTACAGAAACTGCCTCTCCGTGGACCCTTATTACATTCTTGGCAGGACTAGACTTCCTGTCTCAGGAACCTCTCTGGAGTTTTTTCCCCCTCCTTTGCTGGTACTTTGTTTGTATGGAGTGACCATTCAAAGTTACAATGGCACTGAAAAAAGTGACTTATGACCATTTTCCACACTTACGGCTGTTGTAGCATCCCCACAGTCATGAGAGGCCACTTGAGGAGATGCGTGCCTTGATGTGAGTGACATTGAGTTGGCCACACCCAGCCAATAACATGACCACCATGCCATGCCCACCCAGTCACATGACCACCAAGGCACGCCCACCAACTAAGCCACACTCACAGAACCGGTTGTTAAAAAATTGGAATCCCACCCCTGTTGTGGATGCTACATTGATGGAAGTTTTTAAGAGATTGGACAGTCACTTGTTTGAAATGGTATAGGGCTTATTTGAGCAGGGTGCTGGACTAGAACAGCTCGAAGGTCCTTTCCAACTCTATTCTGATTTTATCCTCTTCACTTCACTCTTTATCCTCTTCACTTTACTCTTTATTGTTATTCTCAATTTCCCCTTCAAAATTTTCTCTTTTTCCCTTTTCCTCTTCCTCCTTCTCTCCCTCCTTCTATTTTTCTTCTACTCGTCTCTCTCTACTTCCACTCCTTCCCCTCTTTCTCCTTCCATTCCCTCCTACGTCCACCTTTGGAGTTTTCTGCTGTGAGATCAGGGCAGAAAAGTCCAAATGTCTTTTTTTCTCTCTCTCTTATAGACCAATTAATGCTCTTAGCACAGCCCTGAACTAAGTCAGATGATCTGAATGGGAACTCAGCTACTCATGAAACATGAGTTTCACTATCCATAGGTCAGTATGATCGGAATTGTCTAAATTGTCTAATCTATATATTGATGGCCTCCTTAACTTGAAGGTCACATTTTGAATACTGTCTTCTGAAAATAAAAGAAAAATTGAGTGCTGTAACTGTCATTGGTTATTATCAAATAAATCATTGAGTCTGTGGAGAATATAACATGAATAATTTGGGCATGTAAAATGTGAATAGATTGCTAGCCATTTAATGAGCAAACGTTTAAGAGCTGATATTCTACAACAAAAAGAAATGCTAACACTGACAATGAAAGAACAAAAACAATTCCTTTGAATTCCCCAGAACTTCAGCACTTTATCCAGCTTCCTAAGAATGCATTGAATTGTTAGTATTCTGCATCTAAAGTTGCTATTACTACCTATGACGTACGATGGAGATTTGGGTTCAGTTTTGGGCTCAGGTCTCAATGCAGGTGGTTCTTCTTCTGGCATTGGAGTCATGGTGCAAGGTGAATTAAATACTGAATATTTTATGTTCTCCCCTTTATATTTTCATGTACCGTTGTATGGCTGTTTGTTCAAGCTCATCTTCTTTAAATCTGTCCAAACAGAGTGAAAGGTGAGGAATCTGGAAAGCCAACGATTAGCGACATAGTGTTTACAGAATTATGTGCTACAAGATTTTCTGCAAACTGACACTGATGACGTGAGAATAGGTCTTGCCTCTGTTTCTTTTGGGAATATAAGCCAAGAGGAGCTTAACATCATCCAACTGATATTAAATAAATGGGTACTCTTTTTGCCAGAATGTCTCAGATTTTCCCATCAAGCAAATCTGTCTCATAAGCCACATGCCCCAGCCTTCCCCTACCTGGTATCATACAGATGTCTTGACCCTTGGATTGAGCCAGGCTTGCCTAGGCAAGGAGGAAGCGTTCCCACTTTGTCTGCACAAGTCCAATCAACTTATTTGAAATAATTGCAAGTGTAAGTTCCTTGAGAAAGCCTGCTTTATAATTAAGCTTCCAGGTGGGGAAGGCTGATATACCTGATTATAAGAGACGCCATCTTTTTAAACTCGGTAGGCTATACATTCAAGTGAAAATGCATTGGATTATGTGTTATCCTATGAATGTAACAGTGTTTTGGTCCTTCACATGAAGCCATGAAATAGGGCATGGAACAGAAATCGGAAAATGTCATAATATTCTTATCTGGCAGTTCATAATGTTTTCTTTCAAAAAGCATTAGCAATATGCTCCTCTCTCTTGGAGAACTTCAAGAGTAGATAATTATTCTTGTCTGCATTGTAATATATATTAAAATATGTTCAAATGTGGCTTTCCAGGGAGTTCTGCCAAATATTTTTAAGGCACCAGCTGCAGCTTTAGCTAATTTTATATTGCCTTTTGAGTCTTTTACAAAACCCAGTTTGCATTTGTTTTTAAATTAAAGCTGAAATGTACAACTGTATATTAGATACATTTTAGTCGATTGGGGAGGTCCTTCTTTTGCAATTAAAATGTTTAATTCCTTATCCTATCACAGTTTACATGCCTAGCAAAATATCTTTAGTAAGAACCAAAAGTCTGCCTCTGAAAGTCTGTTGCATATATTTGATGTATTTGATTAGAAAAAGAATGAAAAGCTACTCTTAAGAATATACCATATCGACTTAATAAAATCATAATCATGGCCTATAAGCAAAATGAGTTGAGGGACAAAATGGCAGCATCAGTATACATGGCAATGTCAGAAGTCAGAGATTCTCTAATTGAGGGTCATGAACCCAGAGACTGCCCAGTAACTTAGAGATTACAATTATTTACAAGTAGCTGATTAGATTTTCTAGTCAAAAAAACTCACACTCACTTTGCCTGGGGAAGACTGGGTCATACTGTAGTCTTGGCCATCTGCTGAACTCATCCATCTCACTGGAGAACCACTATGATTAGCTTGGTTTTCCTGCCAGTTGGTAACTTCCATGGAGATTTGTTAAATCCACTGTTCAGTATGGATAGTCTTTCAGATGAAATGTTTTCATTAGATGGTAAGGGAAAAAAACGGAAGATAATCAATCTATCAGTTGTGCTGATGAAAGTAAAGGTAACCCTAGAAAGTATGATAAAAGTTATACCCTCTTTAAAAAGCAGTATATTTATTTCTCATCAAATCTTAACTCAAATGAACTCAAATGTTTTATTTGAGGGACAGTGACTTCATACACATTGATGTATTGTTGTAAGCCTTGTGTTATCATAATGTTTAAGAATCCCCCTCATACATGAAGAGTTTTTCAATGTAGAGCTTGCCTTTATACACTTATATCTTTGTTTATTCATTTACAATGTTCCATTTTTAAAACATTCATGACATTGATTTCTTTTCTTTAAAAAAACAACCCTTTGGCTAAAACACTAGCACAGAAAGAAATAAAATGGGCTAGCTAGAACCATTATCCCACATCTAATGGCATTATGATAATGGGGATTGTGAAAAATAAAATGCAAAGGAGAGTTTTTCAGCTCAATAATCAGCATTGTAAAGTTGCGTGTGGGCCATCTCTCAAAATTCTCTTACCTATTTGTGGGCAGAAATTTTGGAATAACATTTCTATCTGCCTGCCTGTCTGCATTTTCTGCCCCATCACTATTTTGAATTCTCCACAGTTCTTCCAGGCATGTGCTCTTTGAGGTATTGGCAGAAAAACAGAAATATCTGAAGAGAATTCTGCCAAGTGATGTTTCCATTCTGCAGAGAGAAAGAAAAACCATAGAAATCTCTCAAGGGGAGAACAAAAATGATACGGAATGTTATCTAAATCTAACACTCTAATCTAGAGATTATAGAATAAACATTCCTTTGTTGTTTCATACCACACTTTGCTTTTAATTTCTAGGTAGTATTTTTTTTTTAGCTGTTTCTGTAACAGGGATGATTCTGGTGTTCTTATACATATGGAGCAGCCAGATGCAAAAGAAGTCAGGCCAAGGCCACTCCTGAAGCTCAGGGTCATTATCATCACCTTCTCTGTAGGAAGGATCCTACCATATGTTTGTTGTGACTTGCTGGTTTTGAAATAATACTCATTGCTTTTCTTTAACAAAAAAGCATTTAATTAATTTAAAATTATCTTAGAACACTGGTACCCTAAAAAAGCAGGCTATACATAATCAACCAATTTTGCTTTCATTTTCTCCTTCTTGTGTATTTTTAAATGTTTTTGTATATTTTTTCACTTTAAATCCCCAAGTATTTTTCCATATTTTTCTATGTTAATAACTCTAATGGGTTATCATGAATCTGGGGAAAGTCATTACATACAAAGATCTACTAGATGGAAAAGGCAAACTAAAATCCAGACACAAACTGAAAGAAGAAGGGATACAACCAGATGGTATTCAGCAGGTTCTGACCAGTTCTGGAGAACCAGTAGCGGAAATTTTGAGTAGTTCAGAGAACCGGCAGATACCCCCTCTGACTGGAGATTTTACAGTCTCTTTCCCCTGCCCCACCCACCAAGCCACGTCCACAGAACCGGTAGTAAAAAAAAAATTTGAATCTCACCACTGGATACAACTCAAATGGTGGGCATACCTACAAATCCAATCAAGATACAAGAAAGACAAAAAAGAATGGGACATACAGAGAGAATTGATGGCGTACTATTAGGAACAAAGGGGAAAATAATCAAGAGAACATACAACTAATAGAATATAAAATGGAGGAGGAGCAAGTCAAAGAAGTAATGATAAAATGGGCTCAAAATTTCAGTTATAATATTGAGTTAGACAATTGGCAAAAGTTATGGGAAAGAAATAGAAAATTAACATTGGCAACTTCGTATAAAGAGAACCAATCTAAAATGTTTTACAAATGGCATCTTCCTCCAACTAGATTGGCCAAAATTAGTAAAAGTATATCACCACATTGTTGGAAATGTAACATAGAAATAGGGACCTATTATCATATGTGGTGGAAATGTATAAAAGCAAAAAACTACTGGTGGAAAATAAAGGTTTGGATGGAAGAGATGGTTAACCAGAAAGTGGAGTTCAGACCAGAAACTTTCTTACTAATTCCTTATAAATACAATAAACTAGTGAATGCCATATACACAGAGACACCCTTGAGCATTGGGTACTCAATTGCATACTAAAGATCATTTTATGAAAGTTTTTTTTTTATCTAAGCAACTGTGTCTTTAATGGCTTTGGACCCATCAAGCCAATCACAATAGCCTAGTAGCTAAAGAAGCTGAATGTGTTAGTTACATTTAATATTTTTGCTGCTCCAGTTGATGTTTGCTTAAATATTATCCAATCAAATTATTGGTTTGATCCAACTAAAATAGGATGTGTTGTCCTTTCCCAAGTCTGCTAAGAGCACCAAGTTCATGTGAGTGGAAGCCTGGAGGCCCAGCTTCTCTATGATACCCCACATACTATGAAAGTCTATGGAATCAAGCATCCTCTCCTTACTTGTGTCTTTTGCAAGGCTAGAGAGGTCATGTTGATGTAGATGAGACACTCCAATTGTTTTTGTGACTGAATATTTTTCTATGTTGATTTGAGGTTGGATTTACTTTTGGTTAATTATACAGTGCCTTCAATTTTTTGAAGACAGGGACAATGGAAAGTATCAAATAGCTAAAGAGCAAACAAGCATTGACATCTGGCAGCTGCCTTTCCATGGCTTTGTGGTCAGTAAGAAAGGCCCAAGGGGGAAACCAGCATTGCCAAATTCAGTCTTCCCTATCGGATGCCTGTCAGAAGTATTGGATTATAATTCCCAGGATTCCTAGGTAATATTTGCCTTTTGGATGCAAACCTGTCCTTTCTGTTACTTCTATCTGAAGTGAATGTGGTCATTCTGTTTGCCACTCAGATTCAGAGTAGTGTGAATGGTGGCCAGTTGTAAATTATATACAAATAATTTTTTGTAAGAGATTACAATCTAATTTTTTTTAAAAGTTATATAATTGAGGGAGATATATACAGATATCAGAAGTTGCAAATATCAACAGTCAGGCCGGCTGGAGTACTCAAATGCCGCATCAACATGATGGAAACGTCCACTACAAAACACACGTCCAATGCTACCGCGTTCGGGGGAACCGACGGGCGCAGGAGACCATTGGCCTGCGCCAAAAATCAACGAAATGGTCCACGCGGAAAGCACGGCCGTGTGAAAAACGCAAGCGGGGAACAGAGGACTGCCAGACGCTCAAGGTGGCCACCTGGAACGTGGATTCGCTGACTGGACGCTCGACCGAGATCGTCAGGGCCATGCGGGACAGGAAGCTGGACATCTGCTGCCTCCAGGAAACTCGCTGGAAGGGCAACAAGGCTACGACTATAGACGGCTACAAGATCATATACACCAGCTGTAAGGAAAACCGCGGCGGTGTAGCTGTGGTTGTCAGTCCAAGCTGGCAAAGTTCCGTCGCAGAAGTTAAGCGCCTCACAGAACGACTGATGATAATCGTCATAGCGACCGAGAGGCAGCGCCTACACATCTTGTCTGCCTCGCCCCTCAGACCGGATGTCACGAGGAGGAGAAGGATACCTTCTGGGAACTGCTCGACATCCAACTCAGGCAGATCCCACACGAAGCGACATCATCATCTCGGGCGACCTGAATGGTCATGTAGGGCGGGACAAAAACGGACACCAGTGCCACGGTGGGCACGGCACAGGCGATACGAATGAGAATGGCCAGAGGATCCTGGACTTTGCCGACTCCCATGATATGACCATCACGAATACCTGCTTCATTAGGCGAGAATCTCAACTCCTCACCTACCATAGCAGAAAGCGGGAGCCACCACACACAGATCGACTACATCATCGTACGAAGAGCCGCTAAAAACGTGCTCAACGCCAAGGCGTACCCGTGCGAATCGAGCAGTCAGCACAGGCCGCTGATGGCGAAGATCAGGATCAGCAAGCCCAAGACCAGGATTGACAAAAGAAATGCAGACCAGCCACGAATCAAGTGGTGGAACCAGAAGAAGATGGCGGGACCCCTCATCAAACCGGAGCAGTTCCGCAGATGGTCGACGGGCCACAGGAAGCGTGGTCCATGCTGAAGATCACTGTTCACACTGCCGGCTGCCAACAGCTTGGTTGCACCAAGCCAGGACGGAGACGCATCGAACGAGATACATGGCTCTGGACACCGGAAGTACAAGATGCCGTACACCTGAAGAAACGGCTCTACAAGGCCTTTCTTCAGGACAAGACCAGCGAGAAGCTCTGCGAATACAAGGCGGCCAAAAAGGCAGCCAAGAAAGCAGTAGCGACAGCCAGAAGCTCCCACTATGATGACATCTACGAGAAGCTGAACACGCGAGAAGGCGAGAATGAGATCTACCGCCTAGCCAAAAGCAGACACAGGAAGACCCTGGACATTGACCAGTTTCAGGGGATCAACGACGAAAGGGGAAATTTGATCGTCAACCCCAGAGACGCTGCAGAGAGGTGGCGGCAATACTTCGAGAAGATCTCCACCGAGGAGTTCCCACACCCACGAACCCCGCGAGGTGACCCAGTTGAAGGCCCAGTCTCAGGCATTTATGCCAGCGAGGTCGCCGACGCCATCAAGGGCCATGAAAACGGTAAGGCAACAGGACCAGACGACATCCCTGCCGACTTCTGGAAAAAGGCACTACCGGGCTCGGCATTGTGGCTGTGCGAGCTGTTCAACAACATCGTCTCCACGGGAAAAGTGCCACCACGACTGGTACCGCAGCACCACTGTTCCGATCTGGAAGGAAAGGGCAGCCCAGCGGACTGCTCCAACTACGAGACCGGTCAGGTTACTGTCACACACTATGAAGATCTTTGAACGCGTCCTTGATAAGCGCATTCGGGACACCGTCGACATCAGCGTCAACCAGGCTGGATTCATCAAGAACTGCGGCACCACCGACGCCATCTTCGGTGTGCGGATGCTGATGGAGGCTCACAGAGAGAAGAAAATCCCGCTCCACACCGCCTTCCTAGACTTGGAAAAGGCCTTCGACCGAGTCCCGCACGATCTCATCTGGTACGCACTGCGAGACCACGGCGTGCCTGAGCTGCTCGTACAATGGGTCCAACTCCTATACAGATGTCACAAAAGCCGTGCAAAGCGGCAGCTGGGATATCAGAGGAGTTTAATATTACCGTCGGCGTACACCAGGGCTCTGCTCTCTCACCACTGCTGTTCATTCTGGTGATGGACACAATTACACACGACCTGTACACGCCCGCCCCATGGACGCTGCTCTCGCCGATGATGTGTTCCTGGCCAACCTGTGCAAGGCTGAACTAGAGCACCGAGTCCAACAGTGGCACGACCGCCGAGCAGTTCGGGCTCCGGCTGAACCTAAAGAAGTCCGAATACCTGACCACTGACAATGAAATGACAGGCTCCATCCACGTGAACGGGCAGGAGCTACCGCGCGCCTCCACCTTCAAGTACCTGGGAACTACTCTTGGGGAAGAAGGCCTACTACAAACTGAGGTGGCAGCCAGGATCAATGCAGCGTGGGGCAAATGGAAGTCCGTCACGGGCGTCCTCTGTGACAAGAAGATGCCGATGCGCCTGAAGGCGAAAATCTATAACTCTGTGGTGCGCCCGTGGCCATATACGGCGCAGAGTGCTGGCCGACGACCAAAGAAGTCGAAAGCAGACTCCAGATAATGGAGATGCGAATGCTCCGATGGTCGGTAGGCCTCACCCTACTCGATCGCGTCAGGAACGAAGAAGTGCGAGAGCGGTTCAACGTCGTGCCCATCCCCACGGTCATGAGGCAGTCCCGGCTACGATGGTTCGGCCACGTGAGCGCGCCAAGGAAGAATCCATCATCAAATCTGTAATGAAGGTGACTGTCGGAGGAGCGAGACCGCGTGGTAGACCTAAACAACGCTGGATGGACACGATCAAGGCCGATTTAGAGATCGCGAAGGCAGACCCGACACACGTGGCAGACAGAGAGGTGTGGAAGCAGTACTCAAGGACATTAGCGGACCTCGCCCGAGCGCGAGACAAACGCTGAAGAAAAAGAAGAAGAAGAAGAAGAAGAAGAACAGTCAGAAAGATTATATCACCTTTCACTGGGGGAAAAGTCTCTAAACTGGAATATTGCTCTACAGGTATTTGCAAAGATAGTAAATTGGACACTATTTTTAGCAATTTGCAATGCTGGAATTTGGGGACCCATAATCCAACACATCTGAAGTGCATCTGCTTGGCAAAAACCACTTTATTCTGTTACTCTGTTCATATTCTCAGGCACATGTCTGTGCTGGGTTAGCACTAGGTTAACATCAAAGTCTATTGGGAAATAAAAATAAATATGAACTGGCCAATCCCATGAAAACCCATCTTGAGACCAAGCCAACCTGGATAGAACCACTGGAAAACCAAGTGACTTTCTTGATGGCTTTAGTAGTGGAACAGTTCTTGTCTTGGTATTCCTCCCATACTACAGTTTGAAACCCAGTGATAGAATTTGTTATATGTTATAACTTTGCAAAGACTAACCAACTTCTTGTTTCATCAGCCAGGACCTCCTTGATATATGAAAATCTGAAGTTCAAGATGAAATCCTGAACAGTCATTGCAGTTCATTATCAACAATATTGGTCAAAGCCAATAATCAAAATTTAGAAGACTGTTTCCTAGTGGTCTCTAAATATATAATAAATATATTAACCCTTTAATAAAAAGAGGAGAAAACATTTTTGTTTCTGTTACATGGTGAAATCAAACAAGCAATCAATATATGTGTGGCAATTCTAGGTGCTTCTTGGGACTTGAATTTAAATTCAATCAAAAGAATTCAAGATCCAATTGGTATGAATATGACCAGCCACCTAGCTGTAAGTAATCTTCAGGATTAATCAACACCTATAAGGGATCGATGACTTTTTTATATATAGCCTCAAGATTTTCTAATACCATGTTTCATCCTGTTAGATTTCCACTTTAGATATTCTACCCGTGGGCAAGACACCTAAGCAGGCATTTAATGCAGGAATAATTTTGGAACAGATGGTAGAAATAGTTTTAATAATGAAGAGTAGCAAAGATGTAGATCCCCAAAGAGTATATATTATAACTGAAACTATTTAATTTATTCATAAGCTTAGAGACGGATGGACATCTCTATGATCACCAAGTCTGAGGATAACAACAAATTATACATGCTGCATATATGCAAAATCTGAAGAAAAAACTGTGATAATCTCAGAAAAGATATCACAAAAAAATGAATGACTAGGCAATAAAATAAAATGGTGAATGAGAGCACTATAAACCAGGCTTAGAGTGCTGAGCCAACACAAAGGATTTTGTGGTACACAAGTGTATTTTCTATTACTTAATTGTCTGCTTTACTAAAACACATGTGATTTTCTAAAACAATGATGCCATCTTCTTGTTTGTGGTAAATATAAGTCTGTAATTTAGCTAGTCATCCAATTAGCTTACTTGTTTATTGATAAATTTTAAGGTAGGTATCTGGTCTCTTTGCAAAAAATGGCAATCAATTGTGTTTCAGAAAGCAACAAAAATCCACAAGAAACCAGGGGAGCAAATGTCTTCAAAAGCCGATCCAATGTCATCAGAACCCGAGGAGGTGGCGGCTGATCTTCCTTGTGACAGACATCTGCTCTATGTGGCTTTTGGTGTTCAGACTGCTAAGGGGCTCTCTGACATTATCAAGTTTGATTGGAAGATGTTTGGTGAATGCCTCAGTCAGGGGCTTGTTCATGTTGTTAGCCTCTGCTCTCTCTCAGCCAAAATTGCACAGAGAAATACGGAGAAAATCTGGAACAATTGCTTCCTGTCCTGCAATTGCCATGTGGTTGGAGATATCCTGGAGCATACAACCCACTTCAGTGGCAATTTCCCAATTTTAATCACTTGATCCTTTTCAATTTACTTGGTTAATTTCCTTAAGCTAGACGTAATCAGCAGAGGTCAATTTCCTGGGAGGGATGCTTTCCTTTTTCTTTCAGATCATGGGAACTTCACGCCTTCCATAACACCATTTATTAAGCTTTTTTCACACCTGGGATCATGATTATTGTGGAGAATTGTCAATGGAATCTTTACTTTGCAAATTGCAGAAGGCGGCTAATATGTGTTCCCACAAAAAGAAATGTGTGTGATGGAATAATTAGACAAATTCACATGAAAGCCACTGCATGAATTAGACAAATTCATGTAGTGGTTTACATGGTAAGATGCTGGATCTGTGCACCATTGAGGTCGGCAGCTCGGTAGTTCAATTCATGTGAATGAATAAGCCATGTAGGGACAAGAAAGGAGCCTCCCCCAAACGCCTACCCGCAATCAGGTGTCCCATGAGTAAAGATAACACCACCCAAAAAAGTTCCTTTCACAGAGGCAGCCAGCCACCTCAGTGATCCCTGACTAACACGTGCCATACACTAAATAAATAAATGGACAAATTCAAATTCCTATTCGATTATGAACCTTTCTGCACCAACTAATATATTTCAGTCCTATTTTATATTAATAAATCATCCTATTTGCAAATGAAATGGAAACATCTGTGTGTATTGACTTGAGTTCCCAAGGAAAGACAGAATATGGATATAATAAACAAGAGATGTACATATAATGAACTAACTTAAGGTATGAGTTGAGTTCCAAGAGAAAGGCAGAATACAGATTTAATAAACAAGATATTTTAACAAATGTTCTCTTAAGATATTGGAATATGTTGCCTGTGTCACTCTCCAGTTTGGAATAGTATAGTATATTTTCTCCGGTTGACATTTGGGGAAAGTAGACTAATTATTTTCAGCTCTGTTTACTTTTTTGTTTTGTTTTTTAGATGTTTGTGATTTTTACTGTTTCAACAGTAGGAAAAGTTGTCAGTCGTTATGATTTCATGATTCCTAAAACTGTGTAAACAATGGGTCAGGTGCGTGCACATACACACACAGAGAGAGAGAGAGAGAACTGACCCAAGAAAGTGAGACTTAAAACAACTTTCTCTGATGTTTTATGTCCAATTTAGTAGGAAATGAATATGCAGAAATCTTTCAACTATAAACACAAACCATTCTATGAAGACATTTGGCCCATCTTCAGGTTTTTTTTAAAAAAAAACCAATGTGTTAGTTTAGATCTGCTACACAATTTAATAAAGAGCACCCCTCTTGTGCATTAATTACTGTTTCTAGTTCTACTTTAGTTGTCAGCCCGTTACATGCTTAGGACAGTCACCCTGTGATTAAGAATGCAGAAGAAGGAACACAATAAACAAAGCATATACATGTACACCCCTAACTACCTCAATTCCAACTATAGCTGGCCTTAAATGCAAGCTACTCAATGCAAGAAGCCTTGTGAATAAAATACCTGAATTTCTCCTCTTACTAAATATGGCTAAATTTGACATCGTATTTGTCTGTGAAACATGGCTCAACGTATCTCTCCCTGACTCCATTACCACAGTAAGAGACTATAATGTTTACCGATCGGATCGTGAAATTCGTAGAAGAGGTGGTGTTGCTATCTTCTATAAAAGGTCCTTACATCTAAAAAACATCCAAGTTACCCAGGAGCTTGCTTTTCCTGAGACCATCATCTGTGAACTATCCTTAAATATCACATTTCGATTCTTATTATGTTACAGAGCACCTGATTATGACATCGAACATGTAAACAATTCACTACTAACATGGGCAACATCCTGCCCACATGCTTTTATCTTTCTTGGTGACATCAATCTACCTCATATTAACTGGACCCTAAACAAATGTACAACTGAACCCATACATGCAACCTGCTACAATGCTGTTACAAATCTGTGACTGGAACAACTAGTAACCAACAATACTAGATTTAACAACTGCCTCGATCTGGTCTTCTGCAATAGTTTGAATTTAATTTATGGAATACAAACTAAAGAACCCTTTTCCAACAGTGACCACAATATGATTCACTTTTGTCTCAACATACGCCCACACAAAAATCATCACAATGACGTAATCCCCAATTATAACTTCAAAAAAGGCAACTATGATCTGATAGACAACGATCTCTCATCCCTTGATTGGCAATCTCTATTCACTGGATGCAATACTGTTGAAGACCATTACAACATATTTTTACTTGAAGTCAAAAGAGTCATAAAACTATATGTACCAATAACAACTCCCCTCCCCCCCCCAAAAAAAAACAGATTACCCATAACAATAAGGAAACTTCAATCCAAAAAGAAATCATTCTGGAAGAAAAACAAATCTGGTCACGTTGCCAACTTCAAAAGCCAATACAAAAATTTATGCCACCAGATAAAGACTGAATGTACCAATTATCACATCAAACAAGAGGATAACCTTCTATGCACCAATTCCACCTGCGCTTTTTACAGTTTTGTAAACAACAAACTAAAAGACTCAAGGTCCATCCCACCCCTGATAGGACCTAATGGTAAAGACTGCAATGATGACACCATTAAAGCCAACATCTTTAACACGTTTTTTGGCTCAGTATTTGTAAACAGCAATGTATCGTGCCCAGTATCTCCTAACCGAACCATAGAAAACTACAATGATCTAATACATATCGATTTTACAGAAGACAATGTTGACAAAGCACTATGCAATCTAAAACCATCTCTATCTATTGGACCGGACGGAATATGTGCCTACTTCTTAAAAAAGCTATCCACTGCCATAGCAGAACCTCTAAGCATAATCTTTGAAAAATCTTTCAGGACCAGCTCCTTGCCTAACCTATGGTCACAAGCCACAGTTATCCCCATCTTCCAAAAGGGAGACCCCAGCCTAGCTGAAAATTACAAACCAATCTCCTTATGCTGCGTCACCTGTAAAGTCATGGAATCAATTATTAACCAATCCATTGTCCTCCAATTAGAGACAAACAACCTACTCTCTAAAAAACAATTTGGTTTCAGAAAAAAACTATCCTGTAATCTGCAACTCTTACACTGCAAAAACATATGGACTACACAACTTGATCAGGGCAAAACAATAGACGCAATCTACATAGACTTCTGTAAAGCCTTTGATTCAGTGGTACATGACAAACTACTACTAAAACTAAAATCTTATGGTATCTCTGGACACCTACATAACTGGATAGAAGCATTCCTGTCAAACAGACAACAAATGGTCAAAATTGGGAGTGTCCTATCAAATTCTGTACCTGTCAACAGTAGTGTCCCCCAAGGCAGTGTTTTAGGACCAACTCTCTTCATACTCTACATAAATGACCTCTGTGATCATATTAAGAGCAACTGCATTCTCTTCACTGATGATGTAAAGTTGTTCAATACCACAGAAAATACTGCTACCCTTCAAAAAGATCTCGACTATGTATCAGAATGGTCAATCAAATGGCAACTTCAAATCTCAACAGATAAATGCTCTGTCTTACATATTGGCAAAAAAAATCAGAAAATAAAATACAAGCTGAATAGTCAAGACCTTGTTGATGATCCAAGCTCTGTAAAGGACCTTGGAATACGCATCTCTAATGATCTAAGTGCTGGAGCCCATTGTAACTACATAGCCAAAAAGGCATTAAGAGTTGTTAACCTAATCCTTTTTCTCTGGTAATATCACACTACTAACTAGAGCATACAAAATATTTGCTATACCAATACTCAAATACAGCTCATCAGTCTGGAACCACATTATATATCTGATATTAGCACAGTTGAGAAAGTCCAGAAATATTTCACAAGAAGAGTTCCCCACTCCTCTACTCGTTGTAGAATACCTTATACCACCAGACTTGAAATTCTAGACCTAGAAAACCTTGAATTACACCATCTTCGGTCTGATCTAATTATGGTATATAAAATCATATATTGCAATGACTTACCTATCAATGAATACTTCAGCTTCAACCATAACAACACAAGAGCACACAATAGATACAAACTCAAGGTTAACCGCACCAAACTTTATTGCAGGAAATAGGACTTCAGCAACAGAGTGGTCAATGTCTGGAATACTCTACCTGACTCTGTGGTTTCTTCCCCAAACCCCAAAAACTTTAACCTTAGACTGTCTAGTATTGACCTCACCCCTTTCCTAAGAGGTCTGTAGGGGGAGTACATAAGTGCACCAACGTGCCTACTGACCCTGTCCTATTGTTTCTTTTATTTTTCTTATATGTACCCATTTCATGTATTCATAACTATGTATATACTTATACCTGTTATCTTGTAAGCGATTGACAAATCAAAATAAATAAATAATAAATAAATAAATATGATTCAACCCATCAACAGGGCAACCACAAACTATCAAAGAGAGGAAGTAGGAAGAACACACCAACTGCTTTGCTTCAAGCACTAAACGTCCAGCCAACCTCATGGCCACTTGATTATACAGAAAAGCTAGAAGACTCTGGGAAACCAATGCCCTGTTTCAAGCTCTCCACCAAAGCTGAGTTGTACTGATGTGTTTGTTGACAATAAAACAACATAGTGTGGGTATACTCGTAGAATATTTTGTGGTTAAATATGGAAATTCCACAAATATAACTAAGGTGGGGCTAGGACACAGGATTTTGCCATCAGTTTACTCTGGGAAGCCAAGCTAAACATTCAAAGCAAATGTAACATTTCATAGAGCCCTTTGAATGAATTTTCTATGGTTCTCATGTAAAGCCGCAATAAATAAACTCCCGAGAGCACACACATGACTAGTGTTTTATGAATTCAATTCCAAAAATGAAAATCAGAGAAAAATTAGTACTACTTGTCTTTTGGGAGGAGTGAAGGTGAAGTGGTCCTTTGGTCCTCTGTTTCTCTGAACAGCTTCCAGGTGTGTTTGACTACAGCCTTTTTTAACATTAAGTATAGAATAATAGCGTTGGAAGGGACCTCAGAGGTCTTCTAGTCCAACCCCCTGTTCAAGCAGGAGACCCTATACCATTTCAGACAAATGGTCGTCCAGTCGCTTTTTAAAAACCTCCAATGGTGGAGCTATTCCATTGGTTGATTGCCTTCACTATTAGGAAATTTCTCCTTAGTTCTGGGTTGCTCCTCTCCTTGGTTAGTTTCCAGTCATTGTTTCTTGTTTTGCCTTCGGGTGCTTTGGAAAATAGTTTAACCTCCGCATCTTTGTAGGAGCTCCTCAAATATTGGAATGCTGGTATCATGTTTCCCATAGCCCTTCTTTTCACTAGACTAGGCATACCCAATTCCTGTAATCGTTCTTTGTATGTTTTAGCCTCCAGCCCCCTAAGCATTCTCATTGCTCTTCTCCACACTCTTTCCAGAGTCTCAACATCTTTTTTATACTACGGTGATCAGAACTGGTTGCAGCATTCTCACTAAGGTCTTACAAAGGACCACACTTGGTCTTATTAAGGACCACACTTGGAACACTGCATCCAGTCCTGTATTTATAGATGAGGGAATGGTGCTGGAGTGGATATAACAGTTCCTTTCCCGGCTTTAATCGTAAAACACCCTACAGCTTTGGTCTCTCTCGCTCTAAGTTGTTTTCAGTGTCTGCATGAGCAGCCAAATCTGCTGGAAGAAACTCAATAGTAGTATGCTATTGAAATACCATGCTGAGTCTCCTCTATGCATTATTATATCAACACTGTGTAATGTCAGGAATTATTAGGCATGTACTCCACAAAAGAATGGTGCCAGTTTTTATTTAAGATCATTCAGGTAGTTAACAATACAGGCTATCATAGCAAATCAACCCGCAGCATTCAGAAACCTATTCTAAAGAAAACAATAATGGCAGCTCCTTTGTTAATTTGATCTCAAGAATTGCCTTTATTTTGCAAAAAGAAACATAATTTTGAGTGACAAATTCCTCCAAGATCCTTCCAATTCATGTATGCTTCATTTCATTAGACATGTCTATTTCTTATGCAGTTGGGTTCTTCTTTCTAAATATCTAACTTAGCAAGTTGTGTTTGGCTGAAAGAGTCAACAGGGAATTCAAGAAATAATTTTCTTTTGCTTTCTATTTCTTTGATAAGATTCCTTAAATTAAAATTCAATCATACCTCATATCAGATGGGGTCCTATTGCAAATTCTGGTTGGAGAAGATCAGGATAGAAAAAGGAAAAATAAAATGCACATTAGATCAGTGTTTGATTCAACTGGTCAAGGATTTTATTTGCACTGAGAAAAACTGAAAAATGTTAAAGGAATTTCATGGGTTGGTCGAGGTCCAGGTCAGTGCTGAGGTAAATGTTCCAGGTTTCCTTTTTTATGTAAAAGCAACCCTCCCTTCCTTTCCTCTGTCCTAATATAATATATCCTTTGGTCTTTTAGTTATTGTGTGCTATGCTCATTATGATGTTACTGGAATATGTATTTTTGAAGCAGACTTTTTTTGAACTCTTTGTGGCTTCACTCTTTCAGTTGTTTTGCTGACATTTGTTGCATTATTCCAAGCCTAAATTTTTCCACTTGCTCTTCTGAAGTAATTACAGTTAATCAAGAAATCCACATTTGTTATGATCATAAATATGGCCACTCTGATCTCATTCTCTGTTGATATTACTCAGAACAGATAAGGCCACATGAGCGATTTATTCATTTAGTTAATCAAATGTATACATCTCATTATCACTATCATTGTTGGCTACTAACTCAGACAATCATATTGATTTGAAAATCTAGAGGCCTGAGAGTTAAGGAAGAGCTAAGGATTTTGTACATCTGAAGAAGTCAAACAGTAGGAAATATCATGTCTGATTAGATACATGTGTACTCAAACTTTATGAGTAATTAGAGACAGAAATTTTGGTATTTGTAATTATCATATTTGGACTGTTCACATTTGCTCACTTGCATTAAAAATAATTAAAAATTGAGGACAGGAAAAAATGGGATGTTAAAACTATCCAAAGTAAATATTAAAACATAAGTTGGCAGTAATGAACTAAGGATAATTTTGCAACACCCACAAGTTTTAGGAAAGAAACAGATTTTTTTTTTTAAATAAAAAGGTCATTTCTTCTTAGAAGAAAACAAGTTACCAGTTTATTTAGGTTGAGAGGTAGTTTGTGAAGTAAAAGAACTCTGAGCAAATTTCAAGATTGGTCCATCAGGATTTGAGTGAAACCTGGAACTGGCAAATTGTAGTCAAGAAAGAATTATTATTCATTCAAAGGCAGATGTGTCAGTGGAATCTGATTACTCAGTAAGAGCTCATCCATACAACCCTAAGGATGTGCTTGTGATCCTTATCATTTCCAAAACTGTTGCCTCCACCAGTATTAGTCTGAATGTCCCATAGGAATGAAGCCAATAGTGCTGCTGGTTTCCCTTGTTACCGGCCTTGTTCTGGAGGTCCACAATGGTGTCAATGCAACAATTGGCCCTGCACTGGATATGGCAACTTCCCTTTGTTCTTAGGTTGCTCTGATCATGACTAGTTGGGAATTGATTTTCCCTGGAGTTCAGAAGCAGCCTCCCAAGTGAGACAGAGCTTCAGCTCAAGACGATGTCAGGAATTGGATCGAATGGAGAAGTCTGGGCAAAAAGAAGAGGATGTTGGTGGCAGCAGATGGCACACCAGAAGAACAAGCAGAAGAGGCAGAATTCTCACCAAAACGGGATCACTTACTTCATAATTTGCTGAGCAGGTCTACTCAGATGTAGAGGCTTGCTCCTTAGTGAATTTCTAGTTAAGTAGCTAAAAGATTGCAGACTGCATCTAGGTGGGTGTTTAATGTATATATGATGGATGCCCAGAGAGAAGCATGGTATAAAATCAATAGTAAAGCACCTTCAGATTAATGAGCAATTGACATTGCTTTCAATAAGTGTCTAAATGCAAAGCTTTTATACAGAATACATTATATCCTTCTTCACTTGCTATTATGCAGTGAAAGGGAATAAATAACAAAATGCTGGATCAATGCATGCAGTCCCAGAGTAGAGAATAACTCCACATATTCCTGATTTTTCTTTATCCTGTCCTCCGTGTAGGTCAACATTGTCACCAGAGGTGGTATTCAGCAGGTTCTGACCAGTTCTGGAGAACTGGTAGCAGAAATTTTGAGTGGTTCGGAGAACCAGCAAATACCACCTCTGACTGGCCCCACCCCCATCTATTCTCTGCCTCCCAAGTCCCAGCTGATTGGCTGGGTCTTCTTTTGGTGCCCTGCACAGGAGAACAGAGCTGGAAAGCAGGTTAGTGGGGTGAGGAGGGAATGGGATTTTGCAGTAACCTTCCCCTGCCATGCCCACCAAGCCACATCCATCAAGCCATGCCCACAGAACTGGTAATAAAAAAATTTGAATCCCACCACTGCTTGTAACCAGTAATGGTACAAAAGATCTGTTCATTATTGTTCATTTTCTGAATTTGGTACCCCTGTTGCTACTTGCTTTGCCATCTGTACATTTCAGCAAACTAATTTTCAGGCGTTGGCCATTGTTAGATGACTGGCAGTCAATTTAGGCAAGTGAGAACTGAATGGTAGATCAAGGTCTGGCAAACAGATTGCAACTGAGAGGCTGCAATGGACCACCACATGGATCCCTACAGACTACTAGTAGACTACACACCTCTGTTCCAGAAACCCTGATTTAAGAGGCGACTTTTTCACAGGTCCCCTTTCTTTACACTTAAATACTGCAAGATATTTTGCTGCCTGTGGCAAAAACGCCTCCTCTTTACCAGCAGCAACCCGAGTGCTAATTGCAATCCTGCTACAATCCATCCACCTGACCTGAGGCCTGAGGTGGCTGCTTGATTTTGTCTAATTTTGGGAGGTTACATAGTACATAGCATGGCTCTGCTCACTCTGCATAATTGGTGCAAATGTTCTGCTGTTGACAGTTTCATTATTATGTTTATCAGTATTCAGCCCCATCATCACATCACAGCCGATTTATTATTTTAGCTGAGCATTCCTTTAAATGTATACATGGCTGTAGTGAGTTATATGTAAGTATGCCCATAAGCAACCACAATTAGCCTCAATGATACCAACCTGATGGAATCTGCATGCTGACATCATAAGACTCTGCTCTTTCTTCTTGTATCGCAAAGTCACTCACAAGTGTGACAGATATGTTTGCATTGCAACACTTCTTTCATCAGCTGTCACCCTTGTCACACTTCTGTTATTAAGTAAATATAGTTAGGGCACTTTCACACAACCATTGTTACCACCACCACCACCCCTCGTACTCTTTTTACTAAAATTATAGAGTCCTGGGCAAGTACCCTTCTGTTGTGTCCCATTCCTTCACATTTCTGTAGCTGGTCAATGGGAGGACACAAAAATAGCAGCCAGTTGGTACTTTCCAGACTTGTTCTTCCTTCAATGCACAATATTTAATTTTTGCTGCAAGAAAAAAAGATAGTTTTTTTAAAAATTCACAAAGGTGCTTTTCCAAAAGGTAATTGGATTTTCTTGGTGTTTTCAATGAAAAAAAAACCAAGAAAGTCCAGTTGCCTTTTGGGAAAGCATCCCTGGGAAAACCATGAGCTGAATGATTGAGAATCTCCATAGGCATTTTTAAAAAATCTCAAGAAGTCTAAGTAGTGGGGAGGAGAAAACTACTCTTCAGGGCAATTGGGTATGTTGTGGAGATAGTGGCAAACCATCCCAACACTTTGACGGCAGGAGAAAAGGAGAAGTCAATGAGTAGGATGAAACTGGAGTTCCTACCAATTGGAAAATCTGCATCTTCAGAGGAAATGCTGCAAAACATTTTCACTAGGACAAAGACAGGAGTTGAGCTGAGAATTAATTAGCTTCCCAAAATCCACATAAGCCCTTATTCACCCCCTTTTTTTCTGGGGTGTACAGACTCTCTTGCTCTGACCTGCTGTGCTGTAAGTAGGTCCTGTGATAAGTTATCAGATGTAGAGCATTCCTTCTGAGAGAACCAGAAACCAGATACCCTATATTCCATCACACATTGTAATCAGTGGTGGGATTCAATTTTTTTTTACTACTGGCTCTGTGAGTGTGACTTGGCGGGCGTGGCAGGGGAAGGATACTGTAAAATCTCCAGTCAGCGGTGGTATTTGCCGGTTCTCCGGACTACTCAAAATTTACGCTACCGGTTCTCCAGAACTGGTCAGAACCTGCTAAATACCACCTCTGATTGTAGTTCACTAGCAAGCAACCTGGTGTCCTTCAGATGTTTTACACTACAATTCCCTGAGTCCTTGACACCAACCATGAAGTCCGTGACTAATGGGAATCAAAGTCCTATACTTTAGAGAGCAACAGGTTGACTGTTCCTACTGTAGGGTAATCAATAAACAGAATCCCATGTGGAGTTCGGTCCTTTTTATTGTCACTAGTTGGATGCATAGAGCAGGTTTACCAGTATCTTTCCTTTTCTCTCACATTAAAAAAGATACTTCTCATTTAGTCCCATAAAGAGAAATGACAGCAAGATATCAAAACAGCATTCTTCCTGACAGCGATCTTTGATAGAGTGATAAAGTTGAAATGTGTTCTGAGGAAGACACAGCTGAACGATAAAAATCTTTTTTCTATGTAGAGCCCACACAATCTAATGACAAGCTTTTCTACAATACCCCAAAACAAGAAAAAGAATATAGTACATATTGTACAGTCAAAGACTCCTGGCAACCCAAAAGAAATGCTTCATAATTTCCAGTAGAAATAACATAGATTATTTCCACTGGAAATTATATATTCTACATGAAATTACTTCAGAACGTAAGTTGATAAAAAAGGAAGAATTTGATGGTAGTAAATAAACCTCTACAAATGAATGCCAGAACTCTAGGATCCCAGAATTGTTCTATCCATCACAACCTTTGGTCAAAGGTAGTTATTTGATCTCTGCTATGAAAGTCTGCTTGTCATCACTCAATTCAGTAGCTGACATCAGCAGAAGAATTGGTGAGGTAAGGACCAGTTATTCAAATAAAACTTCTCAGATTAAAAAGTCTATGTCGTGAACCTCATTTCATATACTTCTGATGGAAATTATGATTTGAAAGTCTCCAGTACAACAAGTGGAACTGGGGTCAGCCCTTAGCTTCTAATCTCCAAGGATGTTGGACTCCAGCTAGCCAGCATTTCAATTTCCCATAAAGCACTGGGGCAAGAATACACAGGGAGCCTTGTTAAAACTAGAATTTTAGGTAATGTGACCATGCAATATGACTTGGAGAATTGCTATTGCCATTGTGTCTATCACCACAAGAGAACCTGCCAACAGGGAATGTTCACAAAAAAAATTCATTCAATATCTCATGCCCATATACAGTTGGTACAAAAGGAGACAGTAGTCAAGGATCGTTCTAGAGTTACTCATAAGAAAACCAGCAACTAAATGCAAACTCATCCTTCCAGTCCATTATTGGAACATTTCAGACATTGTAAAAATTCTCCATTGCCTTGTGCCGTGCTGGCATAGTAGTTAAAATCAGTGGTGGGATTCAAAATTTTTTACTACCAGTTGTGTGGGCGTGGCTTGGTAGGCGTGGCATGGTTTGGTGGCCGTGGCATGGCTTTGTGGGCATGGCTTGGCATGGTAGACATGGAAGGGACAGGATACTGCAAAATCTCCATTCCCTCTCTACCCCACTGGTTCTCTGAACTACTCAAAATTTCTGCTACTGGTTCTCCAGAACTGGTCAGAACCTGCTGAATACCACCTCTGGTTAGAATGTAGGGCTACCTCATAGGTCATTCTAGGAATTCAGTACTTACCAGCTCAAGGTTGGTAAAATGAGGACCCAGATCTTTGGGGGCAATACGCCAACTCTGTAAACGCTCTTAGAGTGGGCTGTAAAGCAGTATTGTTAATATTATCCTTTTTTTCCCTTCTATGCCATATATTTTTAGATTATAATCCATAAAGCAGGAATTGTCTTCTTTTAATAATCGCTGCTTTTTCAGTTGAAGAGAGTAGTATGAAAGCTTACAAATCCTCAGTCAATGACTTTATTTGAAATTTGCTTAGGTGAAATGCTTCATTTACCTCCTTTCATTGAGAGCAACTTTGCAAAATAGAGAAAGATAATAACTGGTCCAAAGTTATCAAACAAGTTTTGTGGCCGAACTCCTGGCAAATACCCTATATTCCAACTACTACACTGAAACCCTTGCTTATTTTTAGAAAACCTTGACAGGGTACATTTGCTCACTAAGGGTGGCATAAACACTTCTTCCGATGAACGACACAGTACAAACTATGTTTGATTTACTTGTCTTGATTTCTACGAAGACAACATGAGGAGTTAAATTAAACAAAGGAAGTAAAAAGACAAAGGAAGCTGAATCCACTGCAGGCAACTTTCTGTAAGGCTAGCTTCAGTCTTCCCACAAGCTTAACAACCTGAACCTTGGAGTTTTGCTCTCCCAACACATGTGTATGTAGGAGAATGCATGCCAAGAGTAAATCTCTAACATATGGCATTTATGCTTCCCATGTAAGCCTGAACCTTACAGCTGAATGGGGCTGTGCCAACTTCCCAGCAGATACCGAGTAGGGTGTGCTCTGAGGCAGGGCGTTGCCATTTGGATGACACTGATTAATATACCTACAGAGATCTAATTAGGAAAAAAGAAGATCAGAGACAAGATCCTGAAGTACAGTAGCAGAAGCATTAGCGGGACACAAAGTCAAATGATGACCAACTTGGGGAATGGGAAAGGTCAAGTCCAGATTAATTCAGGAAGCTATTACTATTATTATTTTAGGAAAAGCTGAAAAATTAAAGCAAAGCTGGCCACACACAGAGCATTAGAGCAAACGATCCTTCTAAGGGCTTTGAGATCTGGTTTTCAGCCTGAATTGCTCTGAATTGTTCCTGCTGCCACCTGAGTTGTTGCCACTGCCATCCGTGTCAGCCAGAGACCCACTTTTGAAGAAAATTCAAAGCACAAGACTTCTGAGGCTGTCCTGTGGCAGAACAATGTGCCACTAATCCATACTGAACCCAGCATGGCACTGCTGTTCTGCAGCACTCATACTGTAAACTGAGAAAGCTCTGAAACAGGGATATCCAACCTTGGCAACTTTAAGACTTGTGGACTTCAACTCCCCCAATTCCCCACTCAGTCTTAAAGTTGCTAAAATACACTTAGGAGTTCCGTGCCAGGCTGAATTTGTGAATTGCTACAATCGGTTGGGTTTGAGCATCTCATAAATGTGCCTCCTCCGTGCCTACATGGCTTATTTAATCGTATTATTACCCGTCTATATTTGTACACAATAAATGGAAATCTGAATTCAGGACATGTTGGGCTCCCAGATGAACATAGAACCATAGGGCTGGAAGAGACCTCGGAAGTTTTCTGATCCAACTCCCTGCTCAAGGCAGGAGATTTATGCCACTCTGGTCAAATGGTTGTCCAATCAATTTTTGAAAATCCCCAGTGATGGAACATCCACATCTCCAAGAGACAAGCTGTTCCTCTGATTAATTGTTTGCACCATCTGAAAATTTCTCCTTAGTTCCAAGTTGGATTTCTCTTTAATGATCTTCCACCTGCTACTTCTTGTCCTGCCCTCAGATGCTTTGGAAAATAGGTCAATACCCTCTTCGCTGTGATAACCCCTCAAGTACTGGAAGTATTGGTCATCATATGATGACCCCCCTAACCTTTCTTTCCATAGGCTAGGCATATCTAGTTCCCTCAACCATTCATTCTAACCTCCAAACCCCTAATCCTCTTTGTTGCTCTTCTCTGCACTATTTCCAGAGTCTCAGGATCTCTTTGTATTACAGTGACTGGAACAGGGTGCAATATTCTAAGCGTGGCCTCACTAATGCAGCATAAAACAGTCCTATCATTCCTTGTGATCTTAATGCTATCTCTCTATCGATTTGTCTTTTTGCAGCTACAGCACATTGCTGGCTCATGTGTAAGTGATGATCTGCTAGGATACGTAGATTCTTCTCCCGGATCTTCTCTCAGACCCAGTACCCAAGGTATTGTTATAGCGGAACTGCTAGGAATTAGCCCTGGAATTCTTTGCTTAAAACACAGTTCTCTTCCACTAAATTATAGCTTTCCCAAAGGAACCAACTACAGAAGCTGGAACATGGCCTGGAGCCGAGCAAACTGTGGGCCTTGCAAGACACCTCTCCCTTAAACCTATTCTAGCTTCTTGCGTATGTAGATAAGGGCAAGGGGACTGAAACTGTGCCACAGTTTTGGAATAGATCAAAATACATTCTGCTGAGACATATCTAAAAGCAGTGACAGCACTCTTCAGAGTAACTGCAATTCATTTATTTCTCGCATGACAAGAGAATCGTTTGGGGCTGAGACGGCATCTACAGCTATACTGAATGGTTGTATTAAGCATACATTAATTAGACATCCCCGCTAAATCAAAACATTGGCTTTCCAACAATGAGCCATTCAATAATCTAACACATGTTTCATGGATGAAGCTTTTAAACTTTATTTTGCTATAAGGGAAGAATGTACATGGGTGTGGTACTCCAAGAACCACATGATTTCTTGAAGTCAAGTTGAAGAGAAAATGTTTCTATTGTTTCCCAACAGAGAAAAGAGGAATTCATATGGAACATTATAAATTTCCAAAGAAGCTGAGGCCTTGAAGTTTTGTGTTTTGTTTTTAATAGAATCAGTCATCCTGCTGCTGCTGATATAAAAATGCCCTCCAAATGTGTTGGAACTATAACCCTCTAAATTCCCAGCCATTCAGTGGGCTCTCATTAGAGAAGGTTGCATTCCAGATGTTCACTTAAGGGCACCAGCAGATTTTAGTGCTGAAAGGGCCTTCCAACCAATGATACTTGGAAGCATTTTCCAAACATAGTTCAGACTTAGTAGCAGTGTGTATTCAACCAGTTTGGCCCAGTTCAGCCAAACCAGTAGCTCCGAGGATCATCTGTGAGCGAAATGGTTGGTTCCGATGATCAACTGCTGGGCCCGTCCACCCACCCTGGCTCTATACTGACCTTTATTTCCTGCTTTTCAACCTCAGCTGCTTGGCGCGGCACAGCCGATTGCCGTGTATCAGCTGTTTTACACAGAGGGCTTGCAGAAGAAGGTGAGTTTACAAACGCTGTGCGTGTGCTAAGCACATGCTCACACTGAACCGGTAGGAAAACTTTTTGAAACCCACCACTGTTTAGCAGGAAATGCTATTGCTGAGACTCAATTTTTAAATGGCCAGTCTGTACTTTGCAGTGTTGGAGTAAATGAGATCCCACAGCTCACATGATTTCTTCGTTTGCCAGATAAAATAGCTTAAATCTGTGGGTTTTGAGCCATGTGGATATCATCAAGAGTCATAACTTGGAAAAAAATCCCACAGCCCTACACCTGCTTCCTTTAATTTGTGCAACTGTTCAAAAGTAACCAATTTCTCCTTTAAGTTGCTTGTTATCCTATGGTTGCTTATGTGCACGGGTGTACCTACATATTATCTGAATATGTATGTATATTATATTGAGACAGCTTTCTATTTCTAAGAGCCACCATGGCACAGTGGTTAGAGTGCTCACTGCAGTACTGCAAACTACTTCTGCTGCCTGCCAGCTGCCTGCAATTTGGCAGTTCAAATCTCACTAGGCTCAAGGTTGACTTAGCCTTCCATCCTTCCAAGGTGGGGAAAATGAGGACCCAAATTGCTGGGGGCAATATGCTGACTCTGTAAACTGCTTAAACAGGGTTGTAAAGCAGTATATAAATCTAAATGCTAGTGCTATTTAATCCAGCAGAATGTTTTCTCCTGAGGCAAAACATGTAAATGAGACATACTAATTCATTTCCTTTTTCTAGGTAACCATAATATTTATTAAACTGTGATGAGTTATTATATGTGTCTTTGCTGTTGTATGCTCCTTTTTGTATGAGATCCATTGAAAGGGTCTGACTAAAGATCTATAAAGGCCATAACCAATAAATGTACTTTTATTTGCTAGCATAAAATATGCAACATGTGCAGAAGGGAACGGGCAGCATTACATAGTATAAGTAGCCATGAGAGTAAACATTAAATTGGGAAATCCCCAAGTTTCATCTTATCTGAGAACTTGGACTAAATAATTGTTCCCATGCAAACTGCTTTGATTCTGTGCAGATGTTCATGGTGTGTTTAGCTCAAGGAGAAGAGGGCAGAACGATGCCTGTTGGACTTGTGCCTAATGTGCAGTCCTTACAAAAATGAAGAACATAAGTTGTATAAAGGGAACACAATTCAATGTTTTCTTGGGAGAAGACAGACACAGAGAATATCCTGTTTCCGTGAACAACTGAATCGGCCCACTAGCGATCAGCAGAAGCATTGACTACTATGAAAAGTCTTCCCAATTTTCTCGCAGGAGCTCAGAATGCCAGACGAGGAAAAGAAAAGGCCAAGTCTAAACTCTAACGCTAGCTGAAATGAGAGTTACATGAGGGACAGAGGATTTTTCCAGTGAGGCAACAGTTGTTAACACAAGGGAATTCAACACAAACACCATCCACGCATGCATTCCAAGCATGAACAAACATACAAGGTAGCTATGTTGCACTGGCTAACGCCACCCGTTTAATACAGTCACAGATTCACAGATACCCCAAAAGAAAAAAAATATTATTATAACACACCACTGTAATCCATGGTAAGGAAGCTGCGGTTCTCCAGATGTTGTTGAGCGAACACACAACTTTTCTCATCACTGGACATGCTGATTAAATCTGATGAAATGGGTATTTTAAAAACTACCAGTTTCTCCCCCCCCCCCATCCACAATCAATCCCAGTTTTTTTTGGAGGCATGAATAACCATGGTCAGTTTATGCCTCTAGCAAAGAGGTTGCAGCTGAGGCCTGCCCAGTTGCGATTATGGATTCAAGGCCACCCCAGGACTGGTTTCCTCTCCTCAACTCCGTTTCGAATAGACTGAACACTGTGTGATAAACTTACAGGTCTTCTCCTCCTTCTCCTCCTCCTCCTCAGGGAGTTGTTTGCTCAGCCTCATCCTGTCCTTCATCTGATAATTCCGCATTTGTACAAGTCATTTTGTATTGGGAGAGAGTGAGAGAGTGAAAAAAAGAGAGAGAGAGTGCTTGGTTACATCCACATATCTTAGATCAGCTGACTCTGCAAATTCATTTGAGATCCCATTGGGATAACTGGAGCAGACTAGATTGGTTGACTTGATTCGGTCCCACCCACTCTGCTTACTCAAAGCCGAGATGCTTACCTGAGACTTCAGTTGGAGCTGGTCTGAGCAGAAAACCTTGAGCATCCTAATATCACTACATCAGAACTGCAGCCTTCTCCAATTCCATTGGGCGATTTCACATGGCATCATGCTACAGATGTCTCTCCTAGATGGTTTAAATTTCTGTGGTTTATTCTTCTGTCAGCACTTTTACAGCCAAGTTTTTATAATGAAGCCACAGAATTCTGAGTCAAGTGCGTTCAGTAACAACAATGTCCTTACTGGAAAGCGAGAGCGGCTTCACATCGCTAGGCACACATCTATGACAGTAAGAGATAAGAAGGGAATAATGGTACGATTTGGTGAAAGACATGTTCCTCACCACGAGGGAGTTACGCAAGGCAAAGTGCATGGAGAGCAAGAAAACAATGAATGAAAATAAGGTCCCACGGATGGTTTCCAAATACCATTGAACTGCCAGAATTCCATTGTACTGACATTTTGCAATTCACAGCTTTAAATCAATCCATTTAAGGTGTCTGAATATCTCACTATATAATGGTAGTAGAAATAATAGTAGATGCAGTTAAATGTAGTGTATCATAGGGGAAGTGATCCTGTGATCTCTTTGTCATGGTGGAGAGATTTTTGCCTACATTTTCTTTTTCACCCTATTGTTTCTTTGGGGAAGGGATCCCCATCAGTTAACTAAGGCCATGCCAGATCCTGGATAGAAAAGGAATATGGAAATATTCCAATATGGCATCTAGGCTACTGGTAAGTTTATTGGGGTGGGCAGGGAGACAACAATTCATTTAAATAAACAGTTAAATTATAGGGTCAGCAGCATAATGTTTGAAAACTTTTGTCCTCCCACCTATTTTTTTTAGAAAATACACCTGAATGATTAAAGTATTTTCTAAATACTGTCAGCCCACTGTAAATAAAGCCTAAATAAGTCTTTCTTTACAGCTAATTTTATTATTAAATTCATTGTAATACCTTCCCACCCACCTGCCTTATATACACAACAGCCTGATTGTGTGAATCATTTTCTTTCATGCTATTATGGAAGTTTCCCTCTGTATCCAAAGCTTGTTCCCGTTTGCCTGATTTGTACCAGAGGCAGGGAAGCATTTTTCGGAGATCAGTCATTTAATATTAAACAAAATTATTACTCACCTCTTGAGCAAGATCATGCAGCTGCAACCTGGGTAATTAATTTGTCTCAGTGCAGTTTAGGGCGTTGGTTTGATCCCATCTCTAACTAAACACATACAACATTTTTAAATAACTAGAAAGTTGAAATGCTACATTTACTTAAAACTGACTGAAAGCCAGAAAGAAGCAACTTCACATAAAGAGGAAATATTTTTTTCATTCTGGAAAGTGAATAAAATGAGAGAAATTAATCAACCTCTTCAGTGGTGGAATTCAAAAAAATTTACTGCTGGTTCTGTGGACGTAGCTTGATGGGCATGGCTTGGTGAGTGTGGCAGGGGAAGGTTACTGCAAAATCCCCATTCCCTCCCCACTCCAGGGGAAAGGTTACTGCAAAATCCCATTCCCTCCCTATCCCACTAACCTGCTTTCCAGCTCCGTTCTCCTGTGCAGGGCAACAAAAGAAGACCCGGCCAATCAGCTGGGACTCAGGAGGCAGAGAAGAGATGGGGGCGGGGCCAGTCAGAGGCGGTATTTGCCAGTTCTCCGAACTACTCAAAATTTCTGCTACCGGTTCTCCAGAACTGATCAGAACCTGCTGAATACCACCTCTGAACCTCTTCCTGCCTAAGTTAATAAAAAGAATAGAGGCCTTTTTTTAAACCACTAATTCTTAGACAGACCCTCTCTTTGGATAGATTGAGGTACTGTATAGCTACATAAGGCAACAGACCCAGCGCAATAGGCAAAGAGCATAGCAACCAACACCAGATTAGGGGATAGTGTTCCAGGAGCATTGAACAACGTGTCTCATCACAACCTTGGAAAAAGATTTAACAGCAATCAGACTAGTTCCCACATATGGAACAAGGGGAGGAACAAATCTCCACCCTAGATTCCATTTCATAGAGCCTCAGACTCTCAAATGCTGATCTTGATATCTGGGGATTCAGGGTAGAAAAATAGTCAGGCTTTCAACTGTATATGTTTTTTAAACAATATTTATTTATTAAATTGTATTTGTTTGTAAAATTTATATGCTGCCCATCTCACTATCAAGAGATTGTGGGAGACTTAGGAAAACCTTCAACACATTTATAGCCAAGGTTTATAAGGTCTCATCTATGTAAACACTTAAATAGTTGGCATTCCAAAATATATACCCTCTAAACATGTGAAGGTTTTTTTTAACCTTCCATAGGTACCACCTGGAATGCAAATGAGCCACGGCACAATTTATTTTCAACCATCATTGTATCTTGACTTGACACTATTGCCATTCAATATCTTGCAGCCTAGGCCTCTGTGCCGAAAGGCTTTGCCATTATAAAGACAAATCTATGGAATCACTGATTCATGTTTTACTTTTACTATAATTTTTAATTAAGATATGAATTATGAGCTAGCAAC